>NC_138190.1:65989256-66694256 GCF_964194105.1 Spermophilus citellus
TCCTCCTGTCTCAGCCTCCCAAGCTGCTGGGATTACAGGTGTGCACTACTGTGCCTGGCTCTGGTTTGCTTTTTTTAAAAAATAAATACATATTATACATATTTTCAATTGTTGATAGAACTTCATTTAATTAGTTTATTTTTATGTGGTGCTGAGAATTGAACCCAGTGCCTCACACATGCCAGGCATGTGAGCTACCACTGAGCCACAGCCCTAGCTCCTGGTTTGCTTTTATAACACCAAAAATTATGTTTACTATTTATCTAGATGCATGTCACCTGAAAAAACATATAATGATCCTGAGAAAAGAACACTCTGGCCCACTTGCCTCTAAATCATACATTACTCTCAGAGAAATATTTGAAAATACCCTCAGTAAGTAATCCCCAAATAAGGTTTCCTGCAATAGATGTATTATTTGCACAAAAGTCCTTTACAGACAAAATGGAGAAATTCCCCAATTAGCCAGCCAAGAAGGCAGAAGTCATTAGAAATGCAGAATATTGAAAACCAAAGTTTAGAAAAGTCATCTGTGACTATCTGACTAAATAATAATGGAGAAATTAAATCACTTAAGAGAGGCCAAACCCATAGAGGTCAGGCTTAACACAAAACCTAAAAGAAATCTTTTATTCCAGTTAAGCTTATAAAAAAAAGTGCTTACTTTTTCTTAGGTAGAAACCTCAAATATCTCTGTTGAACATCCTTTTTAATATAGTCTACTGTATCAGCTACAAACAGCTTTAATTTGCATCACAAACACAATGTAAAAAAGACATTCCTATCATACTAGAAACAAAGAACAACTAATTTCTAGATTTTAAAAAAGGCATAAAAGAAAAAAACCTTTGTACAATAATCTTATTTGAGTTAAAGTTACCAAGGAAATTCAAGGCATAGACATTTAAAAAGAAACTTTATAGATATTAAAAAGATATATGTATAAAGCTTTATACAGGAACATGTAAACATATTGACAAGCATTTTCTTCATGTTATAAGAAACAGAATTTTTCAAATCTAATTTTCTCACCATATGTGGTGACATTGAAAAACTAGTCAGTTTCTTTTCGAACATTAAAATATTCTCACACAGTAGCACATTTCAGTGTTTAGACTACCAACTCTAGAGGGGTGGAAATTTTATGATAAAAAAAGTACATTTGGGGGCTGGGTATATAGCTCAGTTGTAGAGCATTTGCCTGGCATGTGCAAAGTCCTGGGCTAAATCCCCAATACCACCATCCCCCCCAAAAAAAGTATATTTGAAAAATCTTTTTCCTCATAAGCCTTAAATGAAGTACTCAAATCAATTTTACAAATGAGCACAATCTCAAACCCTTATCCTGACAATGCTCTAAATATGTCTTGCTCTTGCATGTCTAGACTTTCAATGAAAACAAAACAGTTCACTGTACAGGGAAAACAAAAGTTTTACTATTGGAACAATAGGAATGTAGGTTATAAATTAGTAAAAAAAAAATAAAAGCCATTAAGTTATTCTTACCAATCTAAGTCACACCTGGACAACTAGAGTATGTGGTTCCAAGGGAACAAATACAAATACAAACCTGAAATTGCTTTTGAGTCACAAAAACTATATGTATGTCAGACTACTGGATTCTGAGAGTTGAGGGTTCTATAAGATGTAAAAAATCAAGAGGGAGAAGCTGGAGTTGTAGCTCAGTGGTAGAGCACTTGCCTAGCAGATGTGAAGCACTGGGTTCAATTCTCAGCACCACATATAAATAAAATAAAGGTATGCGTCCATCTACTAGAAAAAAAAAGTATTTTTAGAAAAACAAAAAGGAGAGCTGGAGTTATGGCTCAGTGGTAGAGCACTTGCCTAGCATGTGTGAGGCACTGGGTTTGGTCCTTAACACCACATATAAACAAATGAATAAAGGTATTTAAAAAAAAAAGAGAGAATAGCAAGATGAGATAGGAAATAATATTGTTAACCTATTTTCCTTGATTGTCATTTCCTCTAAATTGTGAAGCCTTCTATTTTTTAGATAAGTATTTTCTTTTTTTATTTATTGTTTTTTTAATAAATGACAGTGGAATGCGTTACAATTCTTATAACATGTATACAGCACAATTTTTCATATCTCTGGTTGTATATAAAGTATGTTGACACCAGTTCATACATGTACTTTGGATAATAATGTCCATCACATTGCACCATCCTTGCTAATCTCCTGCCCCCTCCCTTTCCCTCCCACCCCTCTTCCCTATCTGGAATTCATCTATTCTTCCCATGCTCCCCCTCTCTACCCCACTATGAGTCAGCCTCATTATATCAGAGAAAACATTCAGCATTTGTTTTGGGGGGATTGGCTAACTTCACTTAGCATTATCTTCTTCAACGCCATCCATTTACCTGCAAATGCCATGATTTTATTCTCTTTTATTGCTGAGTAAAATTCAATTGTGTATATATGCCACATGTTTTTTTTTTATCCATTCATCCACTGAAGGGCATCTAAGTTGGCTCCACAGTTTAGCTATTGTGAATTGTGCTGCTACCTTGCTCTTGGATAGGCAGAATTAATATTATCACAATGACCATACTACCAAAAGTATATACAGATTTAATGCAATTCTGATCAAAATCCCAATGGCATTCCTCATAGAAATAGAAAAAGCAATCATGAAATTCATCTGGATAAAGAAAAGACCCAGAATAGCTAAAGCAATCCTCAGCAGAGTGAAGCAGGTGGCATCACTATACCAGAACTTAAACTATATTACAGAGCAATAGTAACAAGAACAGCTTGGTATGGGCACCAAAATAGACTGGTAGACTAATGGTAAAGAATAGAGGACACAGAGACTAACCCACAAAATTACAGTTATCTTATATTAGACAAAAGTACCAAAAACATGCATTGGAGAAAAGAAAGCATCTTCAACAAATGGTGCTAGGAAAACTGGAAATCCATATGTAGCAAAATGAAAGTAAATCCCTATCTCTCACCATGCACAAAACTCAACTCAAAGTGGATCAAGGACCTAGGAATTAAACCAGGGACCTTGTGCCTAATAGAAGAAAAAGTAGGCCCTAATCTTCATCATACAGGATTAGGCCCCAACTTCCTTAATAAGACTCCTATAGTGCAATAATTAAAACTAAGAATCAATAAACGGATGGAATCAAACTAAAAAGTTTCTTCTCAGCAAAAGAAGCAATCTTTGAGGTGAACAGAGAGCCCACATCCTGGGAGCAAATCTTTACCCTTCACATATCAGATAGAGCACTAATCTCCAGGGTATATAAAGAAATCAAAAAGCTAAGCACCAAAACACACACACACACACACACACACACACACACACACACACAAATAACCCAATCAACAAATGGGCCAAGAACTTGAACAGACACTTCTCAGAAGAGGATATACAATCAATCAACAAATATATGAAAAAATGCTCATCACCTCTATCATCATCTCTACCAGAGAAATGCAAATCAAAACTACTCTAAAATATCATCTCACTCCAGTCAGAATGGCAGCTATTATGAAGACAAAGTGTTGGTGAGTATGTGGGGAAAAGGGTACACTTGTACATTGCTGGTGGGACTGCAAATTGGTGCAGCCAATATGGAAAGCAGTATGGAGATTCCTTGGAAATCTGGGAATGGAACCACCATTTGACCCAGCTATCCCTCTCTTCGGACTATACTCCAAAGACTTAAAAACAGCATACTATAGATAGGTATTTTTAGTCGATAAAATTTGCAGTTTAGTCAAGAGTAACATTAATTCACCTCTGCTACAACTATCCTATTAGCTGAGTAATCCAGAGATGACTTCAGAATTACAACCACTCTGATTATCTTAACAGAAATCACATGGAGCACCTATTTCTAAACATTTTTAGCTACTTTTATTTATCATGAACATAGGAACTTTTCTACTTCTTATTCATCTTAAAGTTTCAGACAAACTCAGTTCAGCCAAAGTTATCAAAAACAACTTTGCATTAATATGACTGTTTTGAAAGAGTGCAGACACTACTGTCGTGGTTGATCAATTTAAAAATGAATTTTTTATGTGGAGTCTTTCTAGTGCTGCCCAATCAAGCTTTTCTTTTCTTTCTTTTATTGGTCAGGGGGAGGCTGGTACCAGGGATTAAACCAGGGACCTTTAACCACTGAGCCATATCCCTATCATTTTTAAATGTTTTTAATTTTGAGACAGAGTCTAAGTTGCTTAAGTTCTAAGCTATTGAGGCTGGTCTCAAAATTGCAATCCTCCTGCCTCAGTCTCCTGAGTTGCTGGGATTACCAATATAGTTTTAAATAGACTTCTTCATAATAATTTTCGCTGCCAAAAGTTATCATCTTTGTGAACACTGTTGACAAGAAAGAAAGGAGGAATAGGAAGGAGGTAGGAAAGAAGAGAGGGACAATATTTAAAATCATTTGAGGGCTGGGGATGTGGCTCAAGTGATAACGCACTTGCCTGGCATGCTCGGGGCGCTGGGTTCGATCCTTAGCACCACATAAAAATAAAATAAAGATGTTGTGTCCACCGAAAAGTGAAAAATAAATATTAAAACATTCTCTCTCAAAAAAAAATCATTTGAGGTTGCTTTAAACCTTAGTTTGGTCAGATACTCCTTTCAGAATCTGGAAAAAGCAATGGACAACCTCCACATAAAGTAACAAATTTTATAATTTCAGAAGGTTTTGAGAGGCTCTTTAACACATTTACATATCCTAGTTTCAAATTTTTAACTTGGGGCTGGGGTGTAGCTAGTACATGCTTAGCATATAGGAGGATTTGATCTTCAGCACCACACACACACACACACACACACACACACACACACACGAACTTCCTACCTTAAATTGTGTTCCACTTTTATACAATCATCAAATCAAATAAGTATACTTGGATGTGTCCCTGTGCTACATAATCAAACTTGGCTACAAGTTACCAATTAATCCAAAGTCTATTGCTGAGCTTATTATATTTTCAGAATTTTCTGTTTCCATAATCCTCTACCCCATTACCTGAGGCTTCAAAGCAGTTGGGTGAGCAGCAGTATGGTTGTTGCTAAGGATATCAGAGAGATGGGCTGTGTACACAGCAGGTACTATATAAAGTCCTCTCTTCAGACAACAGGGGACCAAATGCTTCTCATCAAATTAAATGAATCTTAAGATGACAGCTCTTGGAATATTTAGCTCATGTCAGTGTTATTTTTAGTGATACTGACATTGGTTTTTAAATGTCAGAAATAGGTTTTTAAAGAGAATTTTCTATTACAGGCATTATACTCATTTTTACTCAAATGACAAATTACTTTGTCATTTATTAGATCTCACAAGTTGCATGCCTAAAATTTTAATATCTCTTTTAATTGTGTATAAACTAATGCTACACAATGGTGGTTCTACAAGTGGAGAACCTAAAGAACCACACAAAAGGAGCAGGGGAAACAATCACTGGCCCACCCACAGGTCCAGAACCAGTCTACTTTGCATCCAGCTAGAGTGGGAAAACCTGATAGCTTGTGGATGATGGGCTAGAATACTCACAAGTATTTCATGCAGTGAATGGTTGGAAAAATATGCTTAGACTAACCAGTGCTCTGGATCTGCCCAGCAAACCTTGAAAACAAGTATTAAAAGGATCAGATTATTCAAAGTAAGTTCACTGTGTCCCAGAACAAAACTCAATATTAATGGTAACAAAGATATGTATTGTGCAACATGGTGAAATGTACATCTGGCACCCAATAAAAATTATCAGATGTTCAAATGAGCCATAAAATACAACCAATAAACAAAATTCTATCAGGAAAACCAGATCCAGAAGTGGCAGAGATAAAGAAATTTGTAGGAAAACATTAGAACAGTTATTACATCTTTATTTCATATGTTCAAAAATGTAGAAGAAAACCTCAGTATGTTAAGAAGAAACATGGATTTTAAAATACTGAGCTTCCAGAGTTAAAAAAAGATAACAGATGAAAAAAAATTGCTTGATGGTATTAACACATGATTCGACACTGCAGAAAAATGATCAGTGAACTTTATCACACAGCAAGTGTAGGTAGCTTAGAAACTATCTAAAATTAAGTAGAAAAGGGAAAAAAAGACAAAAAGAACAGACAGTGGACTGTGGGACATCTTCATTTTGCTTAACATAAGTGTAATTGTATTCCTGAAGGAGAGGAAGCAGAAAAATATTTTGAAGAAATAATGGCCAAAGGAGATTAACTCCAGAATGGTGGAGTTAATATCATCTTTTGCTCTCCCCAGCAAAAGAACCATAACTGGTAAAATATATATATAGTTAAAACAACCATTTGAAATCTCTGGAAATTGTTCTAAGAGCATACAATGATTCCAGAAAATCTATGAAATCTCACTATGAACAGTGATAATATATAGCATTTGAAGCACAGCCTGCTCCTTCCATTTGCACTACCCCCAGCTTAGCATGATCCAAGCTCTTCCTCATGTGGATGCAGCACAGGGCTCCCTCCCCCACCTCCAGTTACCAGTGAAGGCTCCAGGATCTGCTCTGGAGCGGCAGGCCACTAACATTTCTCATCCCACCCCTTTAATTTCATGTGGCAGAAATTCTGTCTTAGCCAAAAGGGACTTGTAATTTTGGGAACCTTCATCCATCAGCCCATAGCCATGGGGCAGAAGTTGCATCCAAGGCAAGACAGATTGAAAATATCAGTGTCTCAGTCACCCTCAAACAATCTTGCTCATTCAGTATAGTTGCAAAACAGAAGAGGAAAAGGAAGACCAGAGGCTACAATTCCAAAGCAGTCCCCTCCTCATGAAGCAGGGCATTCACTCCAGACAAGTGAGGCACTTTCCGTGTGAACTGTTCTGAAGAGTTGTGCAGATGTTTTGCCCAAAGGGAGAGGCAGGACCATGAGAACAGGTAGTTCAAAGTTCTCCCAACAGAAGAGAATTTATTCAGAACAGAGTGTAGGGGAATTCAAGTGTAAGGGTGCTCTTAAAACAATGAAAATTTTGGTGGTAAGCAATTAAGAGAAGACTCTAGCGTCAATAGAGCAACAAGCTAAATCATAGATGTTTATCAGAAAGAGTGAATAAAAGCCCTTCTGTGGTAGAAACAAGCCTCAAGAATTTGTTTCAAAGATTACTGCTAGGGTTGGGGCAAAGCTCAGTGGTAGAGGGTATGCTTAGCATGTGTAAGCCTCTGGGTTCAATGCCAGCACCCTCCCAAAAATTGCACCAGAGACTGCTATTGCAAAAATGCCCAAACTGATCAGATTGTAAAACAATTTATTACTCAAGTCACAGATTTAGAAATAGAGCGATCAGCTAGCAATTAGTAGAGGTTAATGGTTGGGTATATTGCTAACAGAGGCAGTCAGCTTAACAGAAAGATCAGGGAAAGACACAGTCAGAAAGAGCTTCGCTTAATGTATGTAATCCCATGGGGACTGTGTGCATGCCCAAGGCTGAATCTGAAGAGTGACATCATATGCTTCACATTACATTGGAAATAGACTGTACTAAAATAGCCCTGCTGAATTTCTAAGCTAAAAAAAAAAAAAACAGGCTCAAAAGGCAAAGTGAATGATATCCAAATTTGCTACGATATATTATCTGAAATGTTGAAATTTCAACGTAAAATATGAAACATACAAAGAAACAAGAAAAAATGACTAACACACAGGGGAAAAAATCACGTAACAGAAACTTCCTTTGAGAGGGCCTAGAAGCCAGACTTAGAAGACAAAGACTTTCAAACACCTACAGTAAGTATGTTCAAAGAATTAAAGGAAACTATGCTTAAAGCAATAAAGGTATGATGATAATTTCTCATCAAATAAAGAAAACCAATAAATGGACAGATATTTTAAAAAATGAAATCTCAAGTTGAAAAGTAAGAAATTGAAAAATTCACTGAGGTGTTTGATAGTAAATTTGAGCTGGAAGATGAATCAGCAAACTTGAAGACAGATGATGAAGATTATGGAATCCAAAGAACAGAGAAGAAAAGAATGCAGAAAAGTAGATAGAGTCATGTCAACGTGGGGCATCATTAATCACACCAATAAATGCAATGGAAGTACCAGAATGAGAGGAGAGAAGCAAAGAAGCAAAAAAAAAATGTCCAAAGAAATGACTGAAACCTCTCATATATAATGAAAAACTTTATGATTTTAATGAACTCAAAGTAGATAAGGCCAAGAGATCTAGATACACCAAAATGTCAAAATCCAAAGGCAAAAGAAATCTTGAAAGAAACAGAGAAAAATGACTCATCACTTGCAAGACAATCTCAGTAAGAATAACAGTTGATTTTTTTTTAACCAGAAACAATATAGGCCAGAAGACAGCATGAAATACTCAATGTGCTAAAAAAAACCTATCAATCAACAATCTTAAGAGCAAAAAAACTATCTTTCAAAAAGAAAAAGTAGGGGCTGGGAATGTGGCTCAGGCGGTAGCGCGCTCATCTGGCATGCGTGCGGCCCGGGTTCGATCCTCAGCACCACATACCAACAAAGATGTTGTGTCTGCCGAGAACTAAAAAATAAATATTAAAAAAAAATTCTCTCTCTCTCTCTTCTCTCTCACTCTCTCTTTAAAAAAAAAAAAGAAAAAGTAGTATCAACAAAATTACAGAATAGCTCCATTCTTTTGTCCCCTACAGAACTATTGAAAAAAGCAAAAACTGTCAGGACCAATTTTGTCATAAATCTAGAAAACAGTCACATATATGTAGCAACCAAACATGAATGAAGAAAAAGCAAACTTGAAAATGGCGGAAAGCTTTGTGCCTTGAAGTGGCAGCAGACCATGTTCCCAGTGTAGGATCTTGTTCTCTGATTCTGATGGGAGCAGAGCAAAGCTTATTCACAAATTATTGTGTATGCCTGTTCTAACCTATCTGAGAGCAACATGAAAGATTACTGCAAGGTACTATTCTCTGTTTTTCCAAACTTGGAACTCAGGCTGGAAAAATGGTGTGTATTGCTGGAAAATACTTTAAAGAGAATAATCCACAGACTGAAGCAAAAGATAGAGACAATAGACCATCTAAAGTCTGGGAGAAAAAGCTGGGGAGAATTGTTGGGAAAAAAATAAAGCATTCAGAAGCATCCACATATAGGAAGAAATTTAGAAACCCATGTGCATGCCTTTGGCAAGATGAATGCTCAGAAAAGACTTGAATCTAAACTTTCATGTTGTGCTTATCCCTAGGCTCAGAACAAACCTGGTTAAGTGCTGAAGGATTGCTTTAGCCCAGAGCCAATCTGCAAAGACTAAATGAGGTGTTTTGGATTAGGGGCATTGATTTTGGTTTTCTTTTTTGTTTCTTTTGGAGTTTTTTGTTTGTTTTTTCCTGTTTTAAGCTATTGCTATTCATGAATGTCTGTCAAAATATTAGTTGGACATGAGCTAAATAGTGATTTCACTGACCACATCCAAAAAGGAATACAGTCTATACAAAACAGTTTGTGAAAGTCACTAAATAAAAGGACTACTACCGCCTTCAAAACAGAACACCAGCAAACCCTGATGTTATGGATTAAATTGTGTACCCCCAAAATTTGTAGGTTGAAGCTATAACACACTGATCTGACTGTATTTGGTCATAAGACTTTTAAGAAAGTAATTAAGGGGGTTAGGGATGTAGCTCAGTTGTGGAGTACTTGCTTACCATGTGCTAGGCACTGTGTTTGATCTGCACCACCACAGAAAAAATAAAGTCATTAAAGTTAAATGAGGCCTCTAGAGTGGAGTCTGAATCCAGCAGGACTGTTGTGCTTATAAGAATTAGAAGATACACAGAAAGAAGGTGGCTGTCTGCAAGCCAGGATGACAGAACTTGCCAAAAAACAACCCTGCCTGTACCTGTTGGCACCTTAACCTTGGACTTCCTCCTCCAGAAGTGTGAGGAAACAAATGTCTGTTTAAGCAGCTGGTCCATGGTATTCTGTTGTGGTAGCCCAAAGAGTCTAACAAGGATCGTGAGGTCATGAAACTAGGAATTAATAACAGAAAAAAAGAGAAATTCACAATTTTGTGGAAATTAAATAATTTATTATTAAATAACCCTTGGGTCAAAGAAGAAATCATAAAGGAAAACTAGGTCATATTTAGATAGCCATAGTAGTTAGACAAAAAAGAAATAAAAGGCATCCAAATCAGAAAGGAAGAAGTAAGACTATCCTTAATCACAGATGAATTGATCTTATATAGAGAAAATCCCAAAGAGTCCATAAGAAAGCAATTAGACTAATAAAGGAATTTATCCAGATTGCAAGGTACAAGATCAATACACAAGAATCAGTTTTATTTCTCTAAATCAGCAATTAATAATTTGAAAAGGAATAGAGTAATTTTATTTACAATAATATCTAGAAAATACCCAGAAATAAATTTAACTGAGATGAAAAACTTCCATACTGAAAACTGGAAAACATTGTTGAAAGAAAATATAGAGACATCTAATGCACACAGAGACACTTAATATTATTAGCATGGCAATACAAACCTAAAACAATCTATAGATTCAATGTGATTTCTATCAGTGTCCCAATGGCTGTTTTTCTGCAAATATGGAAAAGCTGATCCTTGAATTCATGTGAATTTTAAGTTGGCCCAAATAGGCAAAATAATTTTTGCAGTGTTGGGGATCAAACGCAGGGCATTGTGCCTACTAAGCAAGCACTCTACCACTGAGCTACATCCCTAGTATTAAAAAAAAGAAGAAGAAATTAAGGAAATCCACATCTTTTTTTAACTTTTTTTTGAGAATTTTAATATTTATTTTTTAGTTCTCGGCGGACACAACATCTTTGTTTGTATGTGGTGCTGAGGATCGAACCCGGGCCGCACGCATGCCAGGCGAGCGCGCTACCGCTTGAGCCACATCCCCAGCCCTATCCACATCTTTTTAAATATCAAACCTTACTAATAAGCTAAAATAATCAAAACAGTGTACTAAAAGCACATTAGACCTACATAAAATGCAATTGAAAGGAGGAGCTCAAAATAAACAATATCTCTGTAGCCAATTGATTTTTCACAAGGATGCCAAATCCATTCAATGTGAAAAGAATAGTTCCTTCAAATGTGATGCTGGTATAACTGGATTTACACATATAAAAATTAATTCAAAAATGGATCAAAGAGCTAAGCATAAAATTATATTTAAAAATTTTTAGAAGATGTATTTATCCATTTTCAGTTACTATAACAAAATACTTGAGGACAGGTACTTCATAAAGAAAGGAGTTTTATTTAGCTCACAATAGTGGAGGCTCACGGGCATGGAGCTGGTATCAGCTTAGCATTGGTGAGGATCTCATGGTGAATGGCATCACAGTAGAGGGAGGGCATGCAATAGGGAGGCATCATATGGCAAGACAGGAAAACAGAGACAGGATAGGAGACAATCTCACTCTTTTATATCAACTTATTCTTAAGAGAATGAACTCATTCTGCAAGATCAGCATTATTTCCTTCCAAAGTTAGGAAGGAAATAACAGTGACCCACAGTGACCAAACTGTGCTCAGGCTGGGTTCCACCTCTTAAGCTCCCATCATCATATCATCCCATTAGAGACCAGCCTTCCAACACATGAACCTTTGAGTTACAAATCACATACAAACCATACCAGAAGAAAACATAGTGAAAATATTTGTGACCTTACATTTGGCAATATATTCTTAGATATGATACAAAAAGTGCAAGCAATAACAACAAAAATACATCAAATGTAACAGCTTTTGTGCATCAAAGAACATTATTGACAAAGCAAAAAGACAGTCAACACAATACCAACAATATTTGCAAACCACATAACTGATAAGGGTTTAATATATAAAGAACTTCTTCAATTGAACAACAAGCAGACAACCCAATTTAAAAATGGGCAAAAACAGGAAAAAAAAAGAAAACTAGAATAAAATTTATCCAAGAGGATTTATGAATGAATACATGAAAAAATATTCAAAAAAGAAAAAAAATATTCAAAATCATTAACTATCAGGAAATTGTAAATCAAACCACAATGAGATACTACTTCACACCCACTAGAAATGCTACAATATACATACTTAGAAAACCAGGAAATTGAAAGTGTTAGCAAGGATGTGGATAAATCAGAACTCACACTTTGCTATTAGTAATATCAAATGGTGCACAGCCACTGTGGAAAACACTTTGTCAATTCCTTTAACTATAGAATTGCCATATTACCTAGCAGTTCCACTCTTACAAATGTATCCAAAAGAACTGAAAATAGGGACTTGACAGATACTTGTATGTCAGTGCTCAGTTCAGCCTTATTCCCCATAGCAAGAACGTGTTTTGGTTTTGAAGCCAGTCTTGGCAACATAGTGAGACCCCACTAAAAAAATAAAAATCAAACAATAAGCAAAAGAAAATGTGAACAATTAAATTTTCCATCAACAGAGGAATGGATTAAAAATGTGGCATATACATACAATAGAATACCAGTGATAGAATGAGCCCTGATATACACTACAACGTGCATAAACCTTGAAATTATTGTGCTAGCATACCACATTTAAACCAGAAGCAAGAAGAGATAATATGTTCTAAAATCAAAACCACAAGTTTAGCACTTAATGATCTGATTATTTGCTACTGACAACTAGAACATGATAGAGCTACAGAATGAAATTTAAAAGTTCAGAAATGTAAATGTCTGATTTGGGATCCTGGAACAGCTCAACATTTAGATAGACATTCAGATTCCAAACAAGGAAAATATTTGAATTGGGATGCTGTTTTTAGATTTTAACAGAAATATATTCAGAAAGAAATAGAATGTCTAAGAACAGAAAAATGAAATGTATCAGCCCCAACACAAACCTCCATACAGAAAAAGCTCCAAGAAATCAGTAGTTTGGTCAGATGCTTCCTCAAATGTGCAACAAAGAGAGTACACAGGCTAAAATGTAAAGAACTCTTGAATTATATTATGGATACAGTGAGAGATTCATCAAATGGTATTTACGGAGCTGATTGTAGCAACATACTACTCAAAGATATTCATTCAGTGAGAAACTGGTGTGAAATATCTCAGCAAAGTGCCTAGGTAAGTTATAAAGGTTGGTTGTGAAAGTTTTCCTTATAAATGGATGCAGTTGGAGAAGATAATAGTAAGTGAAGTTAGCCAGTCCCCAAAAAACAAATGCCAATGTTTCCTCTGATATAAGGAGGCTGACTCATAGTGGGGTAGGGAGGGGGAGCATGGGAGGATTAGATGAATTCTAGATAGGGAAGAGGGGTAGGAGGGAAAGGGAGGTGGCAGGGGGTTAGCAATGATGGAGGAATGTGATAGACATTATTATCCAAAGTACATGTATGAAGACATGAATTGGGTGTCAACATACTTTATATACAGAGATATGAAAAATTGTGTTCTATTTGTGTAATAAGAATTGTGATGCATTCCACTGTCATGTACTTACAAAATAAAAGCATTTTAAAAAAGAAATGAAATTTTACCAATGAAAGCATTCAGATGAAAGGAAGGAAGGAAGGAAGAATGCTAAGTGAAATAAGCCATACACAAAATGACATATATTGTATGATTCACTTATATAAAATATTCAGACTAGGCAAATCCATACTGATAGAAAGTAAACACAAAACTGGAAAGGCATGAGGGAGGAAAGAATGAAGAATTATTACTTAATGGTTATAGATTTCAGTTTTGGAAATGGATAGTAGAGACGATTGCACTCTGAGCTGTACATTTATAATGGTTAAAATGGCAAATTATGTGTGTGTGTTTGTGTGTGTGTGTGTGTATTATCACAACAAAAAACAAGGAGGGGCTGGAGTTACAGCTCAATGGCAGAGAGTTTGCCTAGCATGTGTGAGGTACTTACTAGGTTTGATCCTCAGCACTACATATAAATAAATAAATAGATAGACAAATAAATGAAATAAAGGTATTAAAAAAACAAAGAGAAATAAAGACTTTCTAGATTAAAAAATGAGAGAATATGCTAATATGACCTAATAAGAAATATGAAAGAAATTTCGTTGGTATGAAAAAACTGACACCAGAGAGTATTTCAAATCCACACATGAAAAAATCAAACAGCAGCATAAAGGTTATTATAGTATATGGTATTTATATAATGTATATAAATTATAAACACCATTATATATTATTAATTATAATTATATATAATTGGTAAGTATAATTCATACCATTTCTTTCCTTTCTTAACTGATTTCAGAAATGATTTTATAAAACAATAAGTATGTATTGTATCATTGGGCTCATAACATAAATAAATTAACTTGGCAATAACAGCACAAAAGAAGTGGGAGAACTATCCAGCATGGTGGTACATGCTTGTAATCTCAGCAACTCAGGAGACTGAGACAGGAGGATCAAAATTTTGAGAACAGTTTCAGCAATTTAGTGAGGACTTGTCTCAAAATAAAAAATAAGACATCACAGTGAATCTCTACATCATATACAATCATAAGACTGGGATCATAATTAGAATAATATATACTCCATGTTTATATAAATCTATTGAAATATAATCTACTGTCATGTATAACTAAAAGGAACAAATAATTTTTTTAAAAGGGGATATGGGGGCTGGGGCTGTAGCTCAGTGGTAGAGCACTTGCCTAGCATGTGTGACACACTGGGTTCGATTCTCAGCACCACAGATAAATAAACAAAATAAAAATTCATCAACAACTTAAAAATATTTTTTTTTAAAAAGGGAGATGAGCTCTTGTGATAAAGCACCCCTGGGTCCAATCCCCAGTACCAAATAAATAAATATGATCTACACTTTTCACATTTCTTTCCCTTTTCAATCTTATCCAGCTCTATCAAAGATTCTTTTTGGTAAAAGCTTCATTGGGACACATGCAAATTATAAAAGAGCTATTGTAAGATGCATCTTTGGCCTATTATCCTATTTTACCAGCATACACGCACACACATGCATGCATGCATACACACACGTGCATTCTGCTGTAGGTATAACAAATTAGACTAAATACATTTTTTAAAAAAGGTGGTGGGAAAGAGTGAAGTCAGCAAGGAAATGATATTAACTCCACAATAAACAATGAAAAAATACCAAGAAATGGCAAATAAGTTAATATAATCACTTCTGCATTATGGTCTAGATAGTGAATGTCCTCTGAACGCATATGTGTTCATCCTGAGGTGCTATGGGGTGGTGGCAAAAACTCCAGGAGATGGTGCCTAGTGGAAGGAATTTCAGTCATTGGGGGTATGCCCATGAAGTGGGCATTGGCCCCTGCCCTTCTCCCTCCATTTCTTTCTCTTGGCTTCCTGGCCACCATGAGGTGAGCAGCTTTGCTCCACTGCATATTCCTTGCCATGATGTTCTGCCTCTCTGCAGGCCCAAAGTGATAAGGCCAAGTGACCATGGACTGAAATCTGAAACTGTGAGCCAAAATAAATCTTTCCTCCTTTTAAGTTGATTTTCTCAGGTATTTTTGCCATTGCAACAGAAACCTGACTAACATATTCTGTTACACTTGTTATTTTTTCCATAGGTTCTTTAAAATACATAAAATTGAATAAAGTAAAAATTGTAAAAGTATATTATTCGGTGTTTAACATATATAGGAATAATATACATAATAATATCAGTGAAAAGAGGAAGAAGAGGAAATAGAGCTACAGAGGGTAATGTCTTTATATATCATTGGGATTAAGTTAGTATGAATCTGTGATACTGTGATGCAATAAGAAATGTATATTTGATCTCTGCCTCTGGTTCCTAGCACACAGTTCCTAAAGCCCTTAGAATCTCTTGTCCTTTGGTAGGCTAATAAAATGACTGATGTCCAAGGAATCCTGGATGGCCTTAGGATAGAGGCTGATTGCCTGGGATACCAACTATATGATTAGTGTTAGAACTTTCAATCCCACTTTCCACCAACCAAACTTTTAGGGAGAGAAGAGAGGCTTAAAGTTGTGTTGAACGCCACTAGCCAATGATATAATCAATAATGCCTTTGCGATGAAGCCTCCACAAAACCTCAAAGAACAAGGTTCAAGGAGCATCCACACTGGAACAAGTGAAGGTTCTGGACTGTGGAAGGCCTGGAAAGAGCTTGGAAGTTCCATGTCCCTTCACACACTTTGCCCTATGTGTCTCCTCCATCTGGTTGTTCATCTGTATTCTTTATAATAAACCAGTAAACATAAATATTTCCCTGAGTTATTTGAGCTGTCTAGCCAATTAATCAAACCCAAAGATGGGGTCTTGGGAACCCTCAATTTATAGCTCATTAGTCAGAAATAGATAATACATTCTGGAGCTTGTAACTGGCATCATGAAGTGAGAAGTGGGAAGTAGGAAGCAGTCTTGTGGGAACTGAGCCCTTAATCTGTGGGATCTGGTGCTATTTCCAGGTAAGATAGTGTCAGAATTGAATTGCATTAGAGGACACTCCACAAGTGTCCATGGGAGAAATGATTTCTTGGTGTGTGAGAAATTCCCACATATCTAGTATATCAAAAATGTTGCATAGGATGTCTGAGAGTAGTAAAAATACTTTGGTTTTTCTTATTGCTAATAGAATCTAAAGTGGAGATGCACAGACAGTTCCCAACTTATAATAATTTGACTTACAAATTTTCAACTTTACAATGGTGAAAAAATGATATGTATCAGTAGAAACCATACTTTGAATTTTGCTCTTTTCCAAGGCTAGCAATAAGCACTGCAGTACTCTCTCACTATGCTGGGCAGGGAGACAGAGCTCCTAATCAACCACATGATCACAAGGGTGAACAACCCATACTCTGAAGTCTACTGTATTGTAAGTTAGGATGTATGGTAATATATTAAATGTACTTTTGGTATATTCAATATGGTAGGTGTATTTAAATGTATTAAATGTATGTTTGGTAGATGTATTAAATGTAAATTCAATTTATGATACTTTCAACTGACAATTTATCAGAATGTATCCCCATCATTAGTTGAGGAACATCTGCATATGGTAAGGCCCCTAGGGTCTAGAGTAGCTAATAATAAAATAACTTTACAATAATGAAAAATAATTAAGATGAATAAAATATTCACTTAATGTAAAGGAAAGTAGGGAAGGTGAGACAGAGGAACAGGAATAACATGAAATATATGGAAAAGTAAAACTAAATGACAGGCATAAATCCAACTATATCAATAATAATTTAAATGTGAAAGGATCAAGCAATCCAACAAGTTCAGAGATTGTTAGGGTAGATAAAATAACATTCAATTATATCTTGTCTATAGGAAAGATATTTTAAATTCAAAGATGAGAATAGATGGAAAGCAAAATGTTGAAAAAATGTATCATACAAAGAACACCCATAAGAAAACTGGAATGACTGTGCTATTATCACTCAAATAGACATTAGATAAAAAATGTTAATGGAGATAAAAAGGTACATTTTATGGTACCCAATAATGGTAGTATGAAATTATTTTCCCTAAGACCTTTAATAAGACAAGGACATCTAATTTAACCATTTTTATTCAACATTGTTACTAGCCATGGTAAGCAAAAAAGAAAAAATTATATCCAAATTGAAAAGGAAGGAGTAAAGCTATCTCTGTGTGTTGATGGCATGGTCTTATATATGGAAATCCCAAAGAATAAACACACACAAAAAAACTAATAAATTAATTCAGCAAAGTTGCAGGACATAAGATCAACTCACAAATCACTATTTCTCTACACTAGCAATTAACAATCCAAAAGAAAATAAAGAAAACAACTCCATTTACAATGACATAAAAAATTGAATATTTAATAATAAATCTAAGCAAGAATGTGTAATACTTATATCCTAAAATCTATAAAATGCTGTAGAAAAAATAAAAGAGGACTTAAGTAAATGAAAACATAGCCCATGTTTATGGGGTAGAAGACTTAATATTAAGATGTCACTACTACTCCAAGTGACCTACAGATTCTTGGTAATCCCTATCAAAATCCCAATGGTTCATTTTGCAGAAATGGAAAACTAGATCATAAAATTCATAAGGAATTGCAAGGGGTCCCAAATAGCTAAAACACTCTTCCAAAGGAATAACGATATAGGAGGACACATATTTCCTGATGTCAAAACTTACTACAAAGTTATAGTAATAAAATGGCATAAAGATAGACCCACAGGGCAATTAAATAGAATTGAGAGTCCAGAAATAAATCCTTATATTTATGGCCAATTGATTCTCGACAAGGATGCCAAGACAATTCAATGGGGGAATCAACGATCTTTTCAACAAATGTGCCAGAAGAACTGGATATCCATGTGCAAAAAAATAAATTCTTTCCTTATATCATACATGAAAATTAACTGAAATGAATCACACATTATATGATTCCATTTATAACTAATGCTCAGAATAGACAAATCCATAGAAACAGAAAGTAGATTAGTGGTTGCCAGGGACTGGGGGAGGGGGAATGGGACATGACTACTAATGAATACAGTTTCTTACTGAATTGATGAAAATATTCTGTGATTAGATTGTGATAGTTGCTTAGGTTTGTGAATATATTAGAAATCATCCACTTAAACACTTTAAAGCTTTTACTTTATGGTGTGTTAATTCTCTCTCTAAAATATTGGCAGGAGACAGAGGCATGAAAGTTTCCATTTATAAGTGTGTGCTCACACTCAACTTGAGAAAAACCAAAGAAAGGCACCCACTAGATAGACTCCTCCACTTTTGTGGGTGATATGGGGTATTGAGGGCAGGGAGAATACTATTACAACTATATCATTCTTCCACACATTACCCTACCATTCTTATTTCCTACCTGAGGTAATGATTTGGGGACCAGAGATACAATTATGCCTGTGAAAAGCAGTGTTGATCCCTAAGCAAGAAACAACATTCTCCCTTAACACACTGCTTTCTATGGTGGTTCAAGTTACAAGCAGTGATAAAAATTTATGGAAAATTCTTTAAAAAGCAATTCATAGGTTTAAAAATGTGGAGTTGGGCTAGGGATGTGGCTCAGTGATAGAGTTATTTCCTGGCATGTACAAAGACCCTGGTTTCAACATCCAGCACTATAAATAAATAAATAAACAAATAAATAAAAATGTGACTCTTCTGGATATTGTGATGAAATCTTATGCTGTTTTGCTCTGTCCCACCCAGGACATAAATTATCTTTTTGACCATTTTATCCATGCTATATACACTATCACTGAGTAGCTCTCTTAGTTATCAGATTGAGTATTCAGGTTATCATAGTGCTTATGTTCAACTAGCCCTTATTATACTTACCAAGAGCCCCACAGTGCAAGAGTAGATGTTGGCGATTCTAATATGCCAAATAGAAGCCATAAAGTGCTTCTTTTAAGTGAAAAGGTGACAGTTCTTGACTTAAGGGGGAAAAAATCTGTATGCTGAAATTGCTAAGATCTACATTAAGACTGAATCTTGTATCTGTGAATTGGTGAAGAAGGAAAAAGAAATCTGCTAGTTTTGCTGTCACATCTTAAACTGCAAAAAAAAAAAAAATATGGGCACAGCATGACAAATGGAAAAAGGCATTAAATTTGTGGTTTCCAGGATCCACCGAGGGTCTTGGAACTCAACTCCTCTGGATAAGAGGGGGACTATTGGAATTTGGAATGGATTAAACTTTATACCCATCTTATAAAATTGGGATCAACAATGGTAGCAGCTGTATTGCTCAGTGATCAAGATAAGCCATTAGTTATATATAACTCTATATAGGTAGGAATGGACTAAAATGGAAGCACTCACTAGACTCACATTGCTGCTGCCATCAATCTGGGTCAGTTCTGTCCTCCAAAGATAAATATTTAAGGTTAAAATCAATGACAAGGGGCTGGAGTTGGGGTTCAGTGGTAGAGTGCTCACCTGGCATGTGTGAGGCAATGGGTTCTATTCTCAGCACCACATATAAACAAATAAATAAATACATGTCCATCAATAACTATTAAAATTTTTTAAGAAATCAATGACAAATAAAAGAAATATAGCTGCAGGTAAAAGAACAGATAGATGGATTATACAATGAGGGAATTAATTCCCTCTCCCTCCAAGCAGGAGGCACTTCTTTCCACGCTGGGCTGCTTGGAGTTGAGGGAGGGGTTATGTGGTCAACTCTTTCCTTTCTGCCTTCTTGTCTTTTCATTTTGTTTTACAAAAAGCAGGCAATATGGTCTCTCATCTGATTTCCTTAGCTCTGTGAAGGTAGTTTGGTGCATGAGTAGCTGTTTGACTTGATGTGTTTACAGGGGTGATCACTGGAAGATCTTACTCAGCTGCCCTCTTGCTCCTTTCCACTATGCAATGAGGGAAATACAATATTACATTAGTTCTTCAAGCAAGGCTCAGAGAAAGAGAATACAATTCTCTCTTACCACAGTTACATCAGATGCCCTAATGGGACTCATGCTGGGAATATTCTGGTCAGGTTCTCTGATGGGTCTCTAGTAATATCTTTTGATTCTTAAAATTCATGTTAAATATACTAAAAACAATATCATTTTGGAATAATCTTCTAGGAATTACTCCCTGTCAAATCATCGAACCATGCAGTTTATAGTTGACACACAGATCACTGTGTAATTGCAAACTTTGATCACTAAATACTTAAGAAAGGTTTTTGGTTATTTTGAACAGAATGTCACAGTCACTTGCCCATGATGCCAAAGCATATTATGTATAAACCTCAGGAGGCTCCAGGGTATTTTGAGATACCACACTGATGCTCTGTTATTACAAGTAGTTGCTTCTTGTTTAGACCTCCTGCAACTTCCTATAGCTTCATTATTAAATTTACATACATATTTAAAAAACAAAGTGTATTATGTATAAATGCAATTCACCCTTGTCTCTGTGGGTATAAAGCTATTAAATAAAATAAAAAACAATGAGTTTCTGATGGAAAGGTAGTAGGCAGCACATGGTAGGCTCAAATTCCCATAGGAATTGACTCCACCTTGAGGCAAGGAAGGTCTTTATGTCAAACTCAAGAGTAAATTACATGTAAGTGTGATTACTAGCTACATAATTTCTGTATGGAGACCCAACATTTTGGGGTACAAAATGTGTCCTAATTGCACTCAAGCAATTTGTACATGATGGCAACCACACACTTGATGGATTAAATACTGGTCAACAAGATAGAAAAGAGCTTATATGAGCAACAGATGCTAAGTTTAAACATCAAAAGATAAAATTAAATAAATGAAAAAGGATTTAAGTTTAACAATATATAAAAACATAAAAATATACATATTAATGCAGTATCATGTGATGTTTCAATAGATGTATACATTGTATAATGTTTAAATTGGGTTAAACATATTTATCTTCTCAAGCTTTTATGACTTCTTTATTGTGAAAACTCTTAAAATACTTTCTCTAGCTTTTTGAAATGTACAGTATGATTATCTATAGTTACCCTACCATGCAATAAATAGCATGCCAGGACTTCTTGTTATCTAACTTAGTATCCACAGATCAACCCCAATCCCTTACTATTCACTGCTCTCCCTGGCCTCTCCTAAGCACCATGTCTACTCTCAACATCCATGATATTAAGCTTTTTAGATTCCACATAAGAGATCAAGAAGCAATTGTCTTTCTGTACCTTGTTTATTACACTTAACATAATGATCTCTAGTTCCATATAAATAAAATGACAGAATTTCATTCTTTTGGATGAATAATATTGCATTGTGTATATGTATCAATGTTTTTAATCCTTTAGTCATTTGATGTACACTTAGATTGTTTACATTTCTTGGCTATAGCGAATAGTACCACAATGAACATGGAAGTGCAGATGTCTCTTGAACATACTGATTTTATGTGGAGATATAACAAGTAGTGGTATTTGCTGGATCAAACTGAGTTCTCCTTTAATGCATGGTATTTACAAGAAAAAAGATGTTAGGTAGAATAAACCAATTAGAAGGGATACACTTCCAGAAGAAAGGAAGAGGATGATAATCAGCCTAGAAAGATGGTGAAGTTTTAGCAAACTCAGGCAGATTCATTTAAAAATGTTGCAGAACTCTAGGACTCGGTGCTCAGAAAGGGCTTATACCCTGACCCAAGAGGGTCTTCTGACTCTTTTAAAACAGACAGATCCTGAACTAGAAATAGGTTAATTACCTTTCACCATAGGTAATGACCTTCATCAACACTTCTGGAAATGTTATTGACCTCCAAACTTCTAAGTTCTCTAGAAGCAAAATTAATTTACATAAATGTATATTGTTTACCCTCAACCCAAGAATGAATCAAATAAATTGTACCTTGCAGCAGTTAGCAGTAGAAATCATTCTAAATTGTACCCTTATACATGTCATAAGAAACAGATGGGCCTTGCTACATAACAGCACACAAAGAAAACAGTCTTAGTAAAACCATGTGAATTGAGACAGGATGACTAGCTTTGCCCCATATGTTATGGGCTGAATTGTCTCTCTCCCACCATTCAAATGTTAAAACCCTAACCACTAGTACCTATATTTGAAGATAGGGTCTTTTTAAAGGGGATTTCATTAAAATGAGGCCATTAGGTAGGGCCTAATCCAATTTGACTGGTATCATAATAGAAAATTTGGACATATAGAGAGACACCATGGATCTATTATGCAGGGGAAAGACCATGTGAGGACACAATGAGAAGGTAGTCATTTGAGAGTCAGAGAGAGAGAGACCTCAGAAGAAACCAAACTTGCCAATGCCTTAATCATGGACTTACCTCCAGAATTATGACAAAATAAATGTCCATTGTTAAAGCCACCTAGTCCATGGTATATTATAATGACAGTCCAAGCAAACCAATATATTATCTAACTTGGAACCTGGAAGTATCCAAATCCTGGTAAATTGTGACAGCACCTTTCTATAAGAACATCTGGTAGCACCCCCTAAATAGGATGGCTACCATGACAGTTCTGGAGAGGAACAACTAAGGTCAAAAACTCCACCACCTGACGTGAAGGAGGAACTGAACACCTGATTGGCAAAAAGCACAGAAGGTGGCTCCCAGTTCTCCTGGTAAACATCAAACAGAAATAAAATTGGGGACAGCATTGTCTCCTTTGTCATTCTCAGCTTGGAGATGGCCCACTGTCTCTCTTGAGAGTGCTTTTTGCTTAAGCCTCACTTTTACTTTATTTTTATTTCTAATAAAGTTCTCTTGCATGAAAAAAAAAACATCTGGGATGTGGTCAAGGGCCAATTATGTTGGGAAGGTATAACAAATAGGTAATTCTACTTGTGGAATGATACATAACAGTACTATAACCATTGTGTAATATGGTGTAATGTTAGAATTTGCTGGTTAGATTCAAGTACCTTATGTAAATAAGACATAATTCAGATATTGATAATTATATATAAAGTAAATGTAACTATAAAGTTTCCTCAGGACGTGATATCAATGGAAAATGCTTGGCTTGAGGAGGGACCAGATCAAGTTAACCATCAACTAATTAATTGCTAAATACCTTGATGTATTTATCATAAAGTATAAAGGTAGACCAAGGGAAGAAACAATCAAATTAATACAAATATGGATACACACACACACATACACACACACACACACACACACACACACACACACACATATATATATATATATATAATACCTTGATAGGATGAATTAGTTGCTTCTTCAAGTCTTTGCCTACTTTGGGTGGACTTACAGGAAAGAGTTGACTCAGCAGGTCTGATTTGCTCACACCTTACACATTCCCAGAGTTATCTGTTCTTACAAATGGCCCTTGTCTAGGAAGTAGGAATTACGGCCTTTGAAAATTCTAACTGATAAGATTATTTTGCATACTTGGAGCTTTGAACCACACTAACAATTTGTTGTGGTGTGCATAAACAATGTGATTTATGGGGAACGACTGCTTTCCTTCTGATGGTTTTGGTAACTACAATCCATCAAGCAGGCACTGGACACCCACATGAACAAAACCTCTGGAATATTTAGGCTCAAGTGAGCTACGTGAAAGACCACATTTCACACATGTTGTAGATAGAGGAATTAAGTGCATTCTGTGAAATTCTACTGGAAAATGACTCTTGAAAGCTTGCATCTGGTTTCTTCCAGACTTTGCCCCACATGCCCATAAACCCTTACTAATTTTGCTTTGTATCTGGTTTCTGTAATAAACCATGAGTATAATGACTTCTGAGTCCTATGAGTTTTGAAGGTATTCTTGAGGATCCCCATCACAGATACACAAGAAAATACCTAGTTATACATGCCTATAATCCCAGAGACTAGGGAGGCTGAGGCAGGAGGATCTCAAATTCAAGACCACTCTGGGCAATTTAATGTCTCAAAACAAAATAAAAAGGGCTGTGGATATAGCTAAGTGGTAGAGCACTCCTAGGGGTTCAATCCCCAGTAACCAAGAAAGGAAAAAGAAAATGTCTAGTTAACATCAAAGAAAGCAGTAATGGAGAGAAAAGATATAGAAAACAAATAGCAAAAAATGGCAGATATAAATCCTAGTTCATCAATAATTAAATTAAATGGAAGTGGAAAAATAACAAGTTTTTTTCATCAAAGAGATGCAAGAAAGATTTAATGCAACTTTTTGTAGCACTAAAAGAAAAAATCTGCCAATCTAAACCCTATAATAATGAAATATCCTTGTAAAGCATAGGTGAAATAAAAACATTTCATTGACTTTTTAAATGGCTTTGTTCTTTTTTAAAAAGACATACAAAAACTGAAATAATTTATCACTAGGAGGAGAGTTGCACTACAAGAAATAGGAAGGCTATGCCTTGGGTAGAAGGAAAATAATACCTGATGGAAATCTGGATCTATACAAAAAATTGAAAGCACTAAAATGATAAACACATGAATAAATTAAAATAATATTTTTCTTATTTTTGTATCTCTTTAAAAAATAACTGTTGAAAGCAAAAATAAAGCATTATAGGGCTCAATATGTATGGAATGAAATATACAACAAAAAGAGCACAAAGGCTAGTAGGGGGAATGGAAGAATATTATTTTAAGTTCTTATACTTGAAGTGGACTATGATAAATGAAAGGTGTATACTATAAACCCTAAAAGAACCAAGTAACAAAGCATTATATCTAATAAGTCATCAAGAGGTAAAATGGAATCATAAATAATTCAAGGTAAAAAGGAGAGAAAAGCGAATAAAGAATAGAAGGCAGGCAAACAGTGAGATGATAGATTTAAAAACAATCATATTAATAACCACATTAAATAATCACAGTTATATTAGACAAAGGTGCCAAAAACATGCATTGGAGAAAAGACAGCCTCTTCAACAAATAGTGCTGAGAAAATTGGAAATCCATATGCAACAAAATGTAATTAAACCCTTATCTCTCGCCATGCACAAAACTCAACTCAAAGTGAATCAAGGACATAGAAATTAAACCAGAGACACTGAGTCCTTAATAGAAGAAAAAGTAGGCCCAAATCTCAATTATGTTGGATTAGGCCCTGACTTGTATAGTGCAAGAATTAAAATAAAGAATCAATAAATGGGATGAATTCAAACTAAAAAGCTTCTTCTCAGCAAAAGAAACAATCAGTGAGGTGAATAGAGAGCCTACACTTTGGGAGCAAATCTTTACCACACACACATCAGATAGAGCACCAATCTCCAGGATATATAAAGAACTCAAAAAGCTAAGCACCAAAAAAACAAATAACCCAATCAATAAATGGGTCAAGGACTGAAAAGACACTTCTCAGAAGATGATATACAATCAATCAACAAATATATGAAAAAATGTTCAACATCTCTAGCAATTAGAGAAATGCAAATCAAAACTACTCTAAGATTTCATTTCTCTCCAGTCAGAATGACAGCTATTAAGAATACAAATAACAATAAGTGTTGGTGAGGATGTGGGGAAAAAGATACACTCAGACATTGCTGGTGGGACTGCAAATCGGTGCAGCCAATGTGGAAAGCAGTATGAATATTCCTTGGAAACCTGGGAATGGAACCACCATTTGACCCAGCTATCCCACTCCTTGGTCTATACCCAAAGGACTTAAAAACAGCATACTACAGGGACAAAACCACATCAATATTTATAGCAGCACAATTCACAATAGCTAAACTGTGGAACCAATCTAGATATCCTTCAGTAGATGAATGGATGAAGAAAATGTCGTATGTATACACAATGGAATATTGTTCAGCATTAAAAGAGAATAAAATCATGGCATTTGCAGGTAAATGGATGGAGTTGGAGAATATAATGCTAAATGAAATTAGCCAATCCCAAAAATCCAAATGCCAAATGTTTTCTGTGATATAAGTATGCTGATTCATAATGGGGTTGGGGGTGGAGCATGGTAGTAGATGAACTCTAGATAGGGCAAAGGGGAGGGAGGGGGAGGGAAGGGGCATGGGGGTAGAAAAGACAGTGGAATGAGACAGACATCATTACCCTAAGTATAAAGACACAAATGGTGTGATTATACTTTGTGTACAACCAGAGATATGAAAAATTGTATTCTATGTGTAGTATGAATTGTAATGCATTCTGCTGTAATATATAACAATTTAGAATAAAAAATAAATAAATGAATGGTCTAAACATCCAAATTAAAAGTCAGAGACTGTCACATTTAATTTTTAAAAAGCAAGACCAAATTTAGACTGCTTATAAGAAACCCAGATTAAATCTAAACCCAAATAGGTTAAAAGTAAAGATGGAGCCAAGTGTCATGGTAGTCCATCTAATTTAATGCAACAATCTCTAGCAAATCTGTTGCTGGGTCATATCTTTCCTGAGATAATTTTGACTTTGATGAGCTTCAGTACAGCTTCTGCTGATCAGGAGTGAACAAAATCCACACTGTATCAAAATACTTGACTGACAAATATAGATGAGAATTTCAATGATAACCTGAAAGTAACATTTGCCCTATGAGAATGGTAACATGAGTAATGTATTAATCTGTTTATCATGTGGCAATCTTCAAAAATAAAAGGAAAATATAGTAAAGTTCTAGTGTTCTAGATTGCAAAGGTAAAGTGTAATCCATCATATACCAGTTTTCTTTCCTCCCCTCTAATCTTTGTGGACTTTCCTCAGCTTCAGTTCTTTCCAAGACACTGCCTTTTGCTCTTTTCGGTGCTTTTGAACAGAGGCCCACAATAGAGGACCAGGAAAGTAGAATTAATCAAGTAGTCAGCCAGTCACCACTGTTAAATTTTTTTAATATCAATGTAAAATGGGATCATGGTTTTACAAGCAGATTTTAGAACACAAAGACTGATTTTTAAAATGGTTTCTTTCCTTCACTAAAATTTAAATATTAACACAAAAAAAATCTTAGGAATTTTTTTAAGAGCATATGTTTTTCTTTTCCATTTCATAACATCTACAGTTGACAAACATGCAAAATAACTAATTATCCAATCAAAGGCCTCTAGTAGAAATATGCAAATTAAAAATGATCTACTTTGATTTACTTATTGGCTATGAAATCCAGCAACAATCTTCCCTCTTCCCCACTCCTTAGAATAGCTGCCACTAATTCCTTTCTAGAGGATTGGTGGCACTAATCATACCTTGGCTCTCCCTTGTTGGCATCCAGACATTCCTGGTTCAGCCTGTGAAAATTAATGTTACAGTTCTAGGTACTAAAAATGCCCAACCATCTTCTTTACCATATAACATCTTGGCAAGGCACCTATCAACCATGCACAGTTTGGGCAGTGACCCATGAGCAACATAATGGCCTTACTGAAGAATTAACTATATATCCTGTGTCTACCATTTAAATGAGGATATTAATGGAAATATAATATTTCAGGAGGCATTCTTTTTCTCTCCTGTCCAAGTTACCAGCATGTATAGTACTAGGAAGAGTAGAAGAAGGTGACAACAGCCACATAACATGAAACCTCCCTAGAGCTAAAAGCACACTAAGTGAAATCCAAACTCTAGTGGGCCAAAGAACTGACTCTCATTGAGGTTTCATTTGTGGCTATGAGCAACCTTCATACTAAGAGGATCATAAATTAGGGAACAATTTCTATGCAATGAAGGTTCAACAATTTTCACTAGCATGCTATTAAAATTTCCATCTTTTCTAAGGGCTGTGCATGTGCTTCATTATTAAATTTGGTATCAGCTGTTAAGAAATAACCAAATAAAATTAATAAAACTCAAATATTTCCTTTTCACTATACCCACTTCCAAAGTTACAAAGGATTTTTAATGTTTATTTTCCACCAGTCCTTAAGCAAAGTAAAACAAACAGAAAATCAAAACATAACTGTAATATTACACAAGCTATTTCATTTTCCTTCAGTAACTTAGTCTGTTCCAAAGTATTTCTGTCCAAAATGTGTAGGTGCAACAGGATGAACTTCAGTAGTTAAAATTGTGATCTCTGGAAATTCTTGAATGATTGATTTGGCACCTTCAAAAAATAAAAAGAAATTGTTAGGGCAGGAATTTTGGGTAGGGCTAGTTGGAATTCAGGAATTTTATAGTTATTGTCACTAAATCTAATATTGACAGAAGATAGAGAGCAATAGCCTTTTGATTCCTAGTCAGATGTGGCTTATCTCTTCATTTATATAATATCTGATATTTAAAATATGATAGTAGTCACACTATGACCTTGCCCTCTCACTAATACATCTTTAGGATCAAATGGTTTATGTCCAAGATTTGAAAAAGAGTTATTCAGTTATAGTAACTGTTACCCTGAAGAGTTTTTTGTTTATTTTTTATTTTTTGGTACATGGGATTGAACCCAGGGGTGCTTAACCACTGAGCAACATCCCCAGCCCTCTTTAAATATTTTATCTACAGACAAGATCTTGCTGAGTTGCTGAGGCTGGCTTTGAACTCACAATCCTCCTACCTCAGCCTCCCAAGCTGCTGGGATTACAGGCGTGTGCCCTAGTGATCAGTTGTTTTATTTTAAAGGTGGCTGGCATAGAGTGATTATAGTCCTTTCTAAAAAGAGGATCACACATAAAATGAAGGTTTCCCAACTGAGAAAACAAGTACTTGTGAAACAAGTACAAAGACTTCTTTGTGTGTCAGAGCAAGACAGTTTTCTTTCTTTCTTTCTTTCTTTTTTTTTTTTTTTTTTTTTTAAGAAGTAATGACTTAAGCTTTGGAGAAAGAGGATAGGCAGGGAATTAAAATTGGTTGGAACCTAGTCAATCTAAATTGGTATGGCAAACCTGTCACAGAATGGGACTTTTTCAGCTATAATGCAACAGAATAGTACGCCTATTCTAATAAATACTATTGGAACAAAAGAGAATACCTTTCTATTTGCAAAGGTGCATTTTACTGAATTATCTCAATGTTGTCAATGCCACCAGTGTTACATATAATAATGATCAAGCAAATCACCCTCCATCACCATCAATGTTTAAATTACAGGTAATTTTTGGTTACAAAACAACAAAGTAATCAAAAAGGCCACAATTTTTATACAATAGCCTACAGAAAAGTAGCTTTCCTAACCAGTTACCCTGTAGCTTCTCTATGGTTGGTTGAGACATAGAACATTTAGAAATAAGGAAACACCTGGACTAGAGGAGCCTTCTATTTCTCTTTCTTTTCAATTATGAAGCAAATACAAATTCATTGTAGAACACTTCAAAAGTTCCTCAAATAACTTGAAAATAAAATGAAAATCACTCAGAATCTCTCCATCATAAAATAACCACTACTGATAGTGTGCATTTACTTTTAAACCAAAATTGAAATATTATTATGTATCTGCCTAGCCTCTAATGCTGAGAAAAGATTTATTAGGTATTATGTTAAATTAAAGTCTGAATTTGGTAGTTAAAATATTCATAATTTGTATTGGTCATCTCTAAATTTGGTGATAACATTCCATGGTATTCTAATGCTATTACTGATTATACTTTTTTTTACATTTACTGCCTATATTTTTTATGTCACTAAATATTTTACAAAAACATGATTTGATATTTCTATATTATATTCTCTGAGTATGTATTATTTGTTTTTCCATTTCCTTATTAGTCATTTATATATTTTGAAAATTTTTCCTAGTAAGTAAACTTATAATGCATATCCTAGAAACTAAATTCCTATGTGTATTTATGACTATTTTCTTAGAACACATTACCATTTGTCCTAGATTGTATGGTGAAAAAGCTAAAGTCTTAAACTAGGCACATCTCTCACAGGAAATGAAGAACAGAGTTTTCTCATCACACCCCTTGAATAGAAGTCTTAACTTTAAAAACTTCTGCTCTTTTCTACACACTGCAAAACTTACTTCAATAAGGGCAGAGGACGAGATAGAATCTCAAATTTCTTGTGTCTTAAAGCTGTTCTCAGTCTCCAATGGGGAGCCAGAGGAAACAAGGACCTTTCAGCCATCTGCAGGCTCTACCCAATCAGGGCCACAAGGAAAATAACTTAAATTCTTTTGCATATCGTTAGTTCATACTTCTCCATATGAATTTGAACATCAGAATGGTGTAAAATAAGTTGGGCATGGTGGTGGGTGCCTGGAGCCCCACACCTCAGGAAGAACACTTGTGCCTAGTCAACATAGTGAGACTCCATCTCAAAAAATGGTTGTAAAATATTATCACTAAGCTCGGAGATGACAGACAAAAATTACAACTACCAAAATTAGATTTAAATTTAATATGGAGGAAACTAAACTTTCTCTCAGAATGAGAGGCAAGAAAGATGCACACATATCCATCTCATGATTACATGAGAACTCCAGTTACTACCTCTTGCTGAACTTACCATGAGGAGTAGAGAAGAGACTGAGTAGGATAATAACACTGGGTTGAACTCCATGTTCTATGAGAACTTTTACAGCTTCAATCACAGTATTTCCCGTACCTGACATCAAAAGACAACAAAATATATTAGCAACATTAACTTTTTTAAAAAAAATGTTTTTGAAGTAAGAGCAATATAGCAATCTAATATATGAGATCACTAGGCAAAGATTCATTTAAAGGTGCTTATTCTTTATCAGTGTTATTTTCAATAACGGACATGACACATAAAGTTCTTAAATACCTAAAATCCCTAAATTCATTTAGTACTTGAGTTACCAAATCTAACATATGCCCACTCACCTGCATGGAAAACCATGTAAAGTGAACAGAATAACAGAAAAAAAATATTACCTCCTAGAGAAAAAAAATCACTGCTGTATTCATTAGGCTAGAGAGGAAACATGTTTCAATATACTATCTGTTCTATATATTTTGCCTCATTAAGTCATTAGCTTCAATGCGTTTATTTCAAGACAGAAGCTCTTTACAACTAATAAAGTTTGACTAATGTACATTTCCTTATTGCACGATGAAAATTCCCTAGTGAACTTCCCAGAGCAACTACAAATCGAACTGAGAAAAATATACATTTAGAATCTATTTGAGCTTTTTGTATCAGGGTACCTAGGAGAGAAACACTAAGGTGAAATTTAAATCCTCACAAAAGCTTACAAATTAAATTCAAGCCACTCACTGAGAATTGGATACATCAGAAGGACTTTTCTCTGATAGATGTCTGGAGGGAACTTGGCATAATATACTTTGGCTCTTTGTGTCTCCTCATCGCTCTGAATCAGGATCTTTCCAATTCGTATGGATCGACAGCAGTCTCGTAAACCTTGTTCCATTGCCTCACCTTGAAGAAAGAAAGAAATAAAAACAAGGAAAAGGAAAAAAATATTTGGGGAGAGGGTCAAAGTCCAAGAATAGGCTAAAGCAGAGTATATGAGCTATTTTTGAGTGTGAATTCCTTTAAGGAAGTGTTTGACAAAATAGTCATTCTCTTATAATCTTTGAGATTTTAGGCCATATCAGAATTCTACCAGTACTATTTTTTTCCTTAAAATTAACTGTTTTCATTTAAATTTAAGAGGAAACTTTATATCACTAGTGGAAACATAAAACCAGTTTCTTGCCAGGCACAGTGTCGCACACCTATGATCCCAGCAGGTCGGGAGGCTGAAACAGGAAGATCCTGAGTTCAAAGCCAGCCTCAGCAAAAAGAACTCATGAGACCTTGTCTCCAAATAAAATGCAAAATAGGGCTAAGGATGTAGCTCAGTGGGCGAGTGCGCAAGTTTAATCCCTGGTACAAAAAAAAAAACAAAACAGTTTCTTCCTAAGATATACATGAAAATCAACAGGTGGCTATTAAGGCTAAAAGCAATTTTGTTGGAGATGAGGATACAGTGGATGCTTAGCATTTGGAAACCCTGGGTTCAATCCTCAGCACATGAACACACACCAAAAAAAAAAAAAAAAAACCAACAATTCTGTCCATATCACCTTAAATTATCTGGTGCTCTTTAGGGGTTCAAGCATCATACTTATGCCTTTAGGGAAGGAGTTGGATTGAAACAAAAGAAACTGTATCCATTGTCTTCACCCATTAAAAAAGATGAATAATATTGTCCTGAGAATGATAACATTGCTTAAGAGATACCTTCTTTACAAAGGGAGCTTCACATGCCTGTTTTACTGAAGGTATTCAATTGTTCACAAACTCAACTTTACAGCCAGAGGAGAAAAGTCGATCTTTTTTTTTCTTTGGGTACTGGGTTTTGAACTCAGAGGCACTCAAACACTGAGTCACATCCTCAGCCCTATTTTGTATTTTATTTAGAGACAGGGTCTCATGATCTTGCTGCCTCATCCTCCAAGCCGCTGGGATTACAGGAGGGTGCAGTGGAGCACCCAGAAGCAAAGTCAATTTTTATGTTAAAAAAATCCATATGTGGGCTGGGATTGTGGCTCAGCAGTAGAGCACTCGCCTAGCATGGGCAGGACCCGGGTTTGATCCTCAGCACCACATAAAAAAAATAAAGGCATTGTGTTGTGTCCATCTATAACTAAAAAAAATAAACATTTAAAAAAAATCCATCTGTGCCAGGCAGGGTGGCCCATGCCTGTAATCCTAGTGGCTTAGGAGAATGAGATAGGAGGATTGTAAGTGTGAAGCCAGCCCAAGCAACTTAGGAAGGCCCTAAACAACTTAGTGAGACCCTGTCTTGAAAAACAAAAATGGCTAGGGAAGTAGCTCAGTGGTAAAGGGCCCCTGGGTTAAATCCCAAGTACCCCCCCTCAAAAAAAATTCAACTGTTTTCAACACAAGCAAGTGGGACTTCTACCACTTTTGTAAAAAAAAAAAAAAAGAAAGAAAGAAAAAGAAAAAAGAAAAGAAAATTAATTTTGTGCAAAAAATTATGCTTGCTGAATGGAAAAAAATCCCACATAACAGATATAGGTTCTAGTTATAGGCATGCAATTTTGCTATGCAAAGGTTGGTTTAGAGAGACTCAGACACAATACAACCAGCAAATGGGAATCCTAGAGCTAATGATGGTTGCTTTTGTCTACACAGTCACATAGCCATCAATATAAAATTTAAAAAAAAATACTAAATAAGTCCCGCTCTTAGCAGAGTAGTACTGTTCCCTGCAACAGAAAACTGAACAAATATTTTCTCTGGCCAGGTATTCAAGTTGTTCAAACCTAAATTTATGTTACATTCCTTCAGTCTTTAAACTGCCCTGTTCTCCTCAAGACAGCAGCATCACATCGTCCTGTCCTCCCATCCTCCCCTGAATCTTTTTGAAAGCTGGTTTGTCCATGGGAGCAGGCCACTTGAGAAGATGTTCTGCAGTTCAAGTTAGCCAAACTTAGCAGGACATAGGTCAGGACTTCAAGACAGCAGGAAAATAGACAACACAGGTGGTAAGATTTAAGGGAAGGCAAGCCACAATTATGACAGACAAACTCACATGTCTCCTGGAAAACAGCAGCCATTTCTATGCATGCAAGAGATAAAATCACATACATGCAAACCTACCACTTCTCATTATGCTGACCCCACAATTTCCCTTCTCAAATTTCACTCCTTCATACTTGTACCCTGTTGGGATATAAAACCAAAGAATTTATCTTTCATCAATGGAAAAACCTACTTATTCTATAAAAGTACCTATGCTTTAAAGCAGATGGGTACAAAGTAATCCTTATCCAGACCCATTGTATAATGCCTTAAGTTCCCTGTGAAAGTAATGAGATGAGTCATGATTTTTCATAGTTATTTCTTAATTCCTCATATAAAACCTGTGGTGATAATTGGGAGAGGCAGACTTCATCAAATGGGAACAGAACTTATTATAGCATGATATTCACATACACGTTCCTCAAATTGAATTCAAAGAAGAATCACTACACTCTGAAAATACTATGTACCCCATCAATTCAAACTGGGATCCCACTGAGAGCCATGGCAGAAGGCTCCTTATTCCATCTCTTTTTATGAGCCTCCATTCTGCCTTAAAAGCAGAAGAGGCTGGAGTAGTTATCAAGCTACTCAACCCTTGGTCTGCTCCTGAATTTATGTCAATTATGATGCAATAAGCTCAACCCCCAATTTTCCATTAAGTCAACCCTTCAAATAGAACAGTTTTCTATTATCTATTATAGAACCAAAGTATAATTTCAAATCCTGAAAAAAGGATCTTTGGCTATTTCCTATTAGAACAAGGTAATTTCTCCAATTCTCATCATTTTTCTTTTTTTTCTTTTTTGCTTCTCATCTTTTTTTAAACCTGGAGTTTCAATGCCAAACCAGCTTCCCCATTTGTTAACACCAGCAGCTTCTCAACAGAGGTGAAGATAAGCTGCCAGCAATTCCTAAATCTGGTCCCAATGACCCATCATCAGAGGCAATCATGTATGCTGAAGAATATTTATTAACCTTTTATTTGAATTGACAAGCAAGCCACTAACAAAAAGTCACCTACAAAAATTTCTTTACTAAATGTCTTGGAGTTCTTTAAAGATGTTTAAAAGAACAATTCCACCTAGACGTCTCATTTTGCATACTGATTTTACTCAAACTGTTTGCCTTCCATTTTCCCCCAATCTAGCTCAAAATTTTTATGAGGAAAATTTGAGAGTAATGGTCTGGTTACCTGTTGGCGTGGTCACCATGCATTCTTTATATGGCAGCTGATTCAATCCCTCTTCCACAACAAGTCTGATCTAGAGAGTCAAAGGAAGAATAAGTTGAAAAAGAACCTGCTGAGAATCTCCTGCTGACAGTAGGCAGAGTCAGTAGCACACTAGGCAAGGATTTAGTTTTTATGTAGATAGGAAGGGTGCCCCCATGATGTATTAGAGGCAGAATAGATCTAAATGCCAGGCTGCTTGCTGCTAGGTATTTAACCTCCAATGGGCACATGACTGCCACCAAAGGGCTCCAATACGCCTTCTGATTCTTAATCAATCAGTCCAGGCCCTGAGAGACGCAAAACTCCAGTAAGTGACAAGAGTCATGACAGTCACCCTGGTTACTTTAGAAATAGTGCCCACTGGAGCCTTCTCTGCCTCGTTCAGTACTTTTCAAACTGTTAAGCTGGATCATTTTTAAACAAAGGTTCACCATAATGGAAATAATGCCTTAAAGTTCTTGTGAGTTTGAAATAAATGAGTGGATAGGCTGATTCCATCTGCTGAGTCTGAAGGAGGATCCAATAGAATGTCTTGGGGGTTTCTCAGATATTGAAAAGGCTTACAAGAATCATAATGTGTGATACAGAGGAAAACTAAACCAGGCATGCTATTCCCATGATCAACCAAAGCCTATTATAACAAAGGCAGAGTTGAGCCTACAAAGCACATTTTCTCCAATCAATATTACATTACTGATTAAGAATCAGGAACAGCAGGGTGAAGCATCAGGCTCCATGCTCTGTTATCACAACATAACACCCTGCTGCCATTAAAATGATCAATTCTAAATGACCCAGCACTTTGTCAGCCTGCAGAATCAGAGAGAGGGTCCAAAAACTTCATGAACACTGTGCACATGTTCACACTCACCTCTAGCCACCACTTTTTGTGGAGATTTATGATTCTTATGAGCACATTACAGAGGATTCTTTGAAGAAGACCTTAGACCACCTCCTCCTAGTAACACTAGTCTAAAGAGTCCTGTCTCCTGCCCCATCCCCTGCCACCCTGGGATAGAAATTAGTGTGTACGAATCTTATATAAAATCAGAAGAAGGGTGACTAAAATATAAAGAGTCTGGGAGTATATCTCAGCAGTAGATTGTATGCTTAGCATATGCAAGGCCCTGTCAATACCCAGCACCCCAACATAAATAAATAAAATATTAAAAACTCCAGGATCTGAGGGCCAGGGAAGTCAACCCTTACAAATGCAGGACAGACTTAATGTCCACTATAAGGAGATGATATATTAGAAATCCTCAACTATAGAATCCTAAACAGCTACAGTCCCCACCACAATCACAACAGACCCTCCCCCACCACATATGGGATCCTTCAAAGCCAAGTGCAAAGAACAGAGGTCCAAATCACCATCCCCCCAGGTGAATTATGTCATAGGTTCTTATTATCTCATTTGGTTAGAATGTAATACCTGTTATTTCAGGAAAGCACTTTATAATAACCATGAACTTAATTCCTACTTCTTATACAAAAGTGCATGTGTGCCTGGTATGGTGATGCATGCCTTTAGTTCCACCTACTTGGAAGGCTGAGATAGGAGGACTGCTTGAGCCCAAGAGTTTGAAGCCAGCCTGGGCTACAGAGCAAGGTCATCTCTCAAAAAGAAAAAAAAGGAAGAAAAGAAAAAAGAGCCCAAGGAAAACAGAAAAAAGAGGAATAATTTCTATCAGTGAACATGAAGATCACTCTTCTCTCCAAGTAGCCATTAAAACACAATTTTCTTCCTTCTTGAATCTATTCTTTTGGTTAGATAAAACCAAAAGCAAAAACAAAAACAAAAAACATGACCTATTGCCCCAGAAATGTCACCCACATTTATCTTGGTTCCATCCAAGGGTTATTACTGCCCTTGAAAGCACAAATAATTTTATGTAGAATTAGTTTCTAAACCAAGAATATTTAAAACCAAAAGCAAAATAGGAACTATCTACATTCTTTTGGAATAAACTCTCTAGGGAAAATCTAAATGAAAAGTTTCATGTCCTTTCCCCCTCACATTTCCATTAATAATCTACTTTCTTCTATTTGATTATACTGCAAGGTTACTAAGCCACATTTCTTTCTTTCCCAAACTACAAACTGACAACAGTATTAAGATTGTGAACTCCACAAGATCAGGAGCTATGCATATATTCCTGGTTGCTATATTTCCTCCCTCCCAACACAACCTAGCACAGTGTCTGATTCACATGAGTCCAGCATATATTCATGAATGATGACGATTAATAACTAGAGAGGAAAAGGGTCAACTTCATTCCAAACACTGAGTACACTGATATATATATATACATACAAATAGAAAACAGTGGTTACTTTCAAAACTAAACAATTTGACCTGAGATCCTTCCTGATGACTCGAGCTAAACAGAATTGGGCTTGGCCAAACCTTAATAAGAAGACCCCGAGGAAAGTGAAGAGAGTTCAACTTAGTATATCACATGTGAGGATAGTAAAGAACAGAGGCAAAATAAACACAGCCCTGCTCCCATGTAAACTACAAAAGAATGTATTAGTTTTTGTGTGTTAGATGGACATCACTCACTTGTTCTCTTTACATCTTTGGTTTTCCTCAAATATACTTTACTTCATTGATCTAAGATGAGGCAATTAAGAGTTGCTGAGCACCAAATTACCAAATTCCATCTGAGAGGCAGTAGTACCTGAGTACCTGAACAGGGAACGAGTTCATGGGCAATGCCTTGAGGTGAAAGGGACTGAGGCAGAACTTTAATGCAACAGTGGGAAGAACACTTCAGAAGCCTAGCAAGATGATGGTTACCTCTTCCAATCTATCTCACCCCCAGAATGCTCAGAACAAAAAGCCCCCTAGCCTACCATGAGTATATCACTAGGTTCAACAATGAAATGAAAATGGAAAGCCTCCACCTACCAAACGATCCGCAGAAAACATGAAGTCCCCTCTACTGGCTGTCCTAAAAAAAATAGTACAAGTTTTAGTCTAAATTAGAGCTTTAAGGTAAAATATTTGCTTAATACATATAGTTATACTGATATTAAGACCTATTACATACTAAAAGCTTAAATGCTTATGCATACAAACTATTACTAAAGCAAGATATTTTTTACTAGTATACTGACACCAAAATGGGATGACTTGAAAAATATTATTGAAAATGCTTATTTGATATCAACATAAAAGATATGAATTGAAAAGATCATGCAGTCCCCCACTGAACTACCCAAGTACATATTATTCAATCAGGAGATGAACAAAGTTCCCTCTAGAACATGGCAACAAGACCAAAGCTTAAACAAGGAAATTTTGCAGTAAGAAAACCAAGTTCTCCCAACGCTCCCCCTTAAGTCACCTTGATCTATGCCCTATATTATTGAGATAAGTGACCTATCCACTCTATCTCTAATCCATTTTGGAATTATAATGGTACAGACAAATAAATCTATTTTTGCCACCTCTTTCAAGAATGTGTAACCCAATTTCCAAGGCCTTTTTCTCAGATAATTTTTAACAAGTTTTTCATACACAAGATCTTTCTGCCATTTCTATATACATTCCCTTTATATCCTGAGACACTCAAGTACTAATAATCCAGGATTGCATCTACCCACAGCTGTTTACTATCCAAAAAGGGGATGATTGATGTTCTTTCCATGTGTAAAAATCTATTAATATTCCTCCACATTCTTCCATGTAAGTTCTGAATGCACTGATTTATACCTTAAGTGTCTAAAAATCCCTACCGGCCTATCTAAAGCATACCTAAAATTTTCCCCAACACAACATTAAAATGGTATACTGCAAGCACATATTATCTCAGTATATCATTAATCACCATTTTTTTTCAAGCTGCATTCACTTTTTCTGATGTAGGAAAGCAATGAAATATCACTGATACAAATGGTATTAGGTTTAGAATAGCCACAATTATATCACATTACAGATATTAACTCTCTAAAATATGGACTGTAATTGAGCAATAGCAAGAATATAGATCTGTGTTCTTTATGTACAAATATTCCCTAAATTCAGAAAACTCTACACACACACACACACACACACACACCCCTATACATACAGAGAACCCATTTAAAACAGACACCATTTTGTGTGCTGTGGCTTTCAAATGAGACTACACTATTCACCAGCAACTTTCATTTCTATAATTAATCTTCACAACATGCTTGTCAAGGAAGGAAAAAGCAGTAAACTGTATAAAAAATACTGAAGCCTACTGTTCTGTGAGACCTATACAAACTTGTCTAGGCAGCCTGAATTGAGTTTTTCAAAAGGGAAGAAAAATCTGGATTTGCCTTAATGAAATATGCTGTGCTATATCTTTAGAACACACTGAAACTGTATTATGTTTCTTAAGTTACACATCTACATATTACACAGAAAAGTTATACTAGCTTAAGTGATCAGATCTGCCCAAATTTGTTATTTTATTTTGGAATCAGACACTTTAACATCTTTCAGATCATCTAAAAAAAATAAGCCTCACCTGATAACTTTTGTATGATGGTATACATCATGAAACCTAATATGAACTGTTACACCTCCTGACAATTATTTGGCCTACAAGTAAACCATTCATTGCTCCAAGTTACCCCACTACAAACAGTAATTACTAATCCTCCTGTCCTTTCAAAGACAGACTTCAGACTCATACTGTTTACTTTAAATTAATTTTGAGATTCAAGCTTGAATAAAATAAGGTAATTATTTTTAAAAAAATCATAGTAGCATTTGATATCACATTTAATCCTTAACATTGTTGAGACTAGAGTATCATAAAGCAGATATTGACTTGTTGGATCAATCAACCTGTACATATTTTCTGAGACCCTGCTTTAGGTTCAACACTGGGTAAAATTATTTGTTAGTGAAGATGTTTTAATGTAAACCAGATCCTCATTCTTATTCATTCCATACACTTTGTTTTAAATCATAATTATTTTGTCTTAAAACCATTTAAAACAAATCCCTCCTACTGGAAACAAAGCTTTGGAAAACAACAATCATCTTCTATCTGATAAGAGTGCCCCTCAAAGATCTAATGTAAAATCATCACAAAGCAAAAGCACACAGAAACCCATCCCTGGAAAAATTCTAAAATATATATCTAAATAATCAAATATTGCATATTTAAACAATCATATTCAAGCATTCATATTTCAATGCATGGAAATCTAATATTAAACTGAGCATCTTTTAAACTGTGCAAACCCCAGACAGGTTTAACAATGGAGACCTAATCATACCTGAAAATACACTTTTCTTGACACCTCCCCCAACACAAATATGTCACAAACCTTAAGCAACAAGATGAAAGCCCAAAGCAGACATTTTAAAAAGTGAACTGTGAAATATGATATATTAAGAACTATGTAATGTTTTGAACGACCAACAATAAAAAAAATTAAAAAAATAAAAAAATAAAAAAAATTTTAAAAAGTGAACTTTGCATAGAAACAATCAAAGAACAAGATTCACACTGGAAACCAAATCCTCATTTTAATGTGGACTGGATAAACCTGCATCTTCCCTGCTTGTTATGTAAGACTGTCTATAAAGCACTTTAAAATGTCCAGAGAGAATACAGCAATTGTGTGTATTTTAAAACATATATATCTCATAGCAAATATAAACCAAGATGAAACCTCTTAACAGTTTGAACAACCTTTCCTTTAAAAGGCTGGATATTTATGTATCATCCATAAGATACAGAAATATGGAAGGAATTTTTGTAACATTAAAAAAATTAGGACTTCAAGTAAAGAGCCTCTTCCTTTTTCTTAATAAGCTCACTACTACCACTACCACTACCACTACCACATCATTACCACCGGATGGGCTCTCTAGACTGTTGAAGGACATTTTTTCCTGGGATGATTATCACTTTGATTCTTGTAACAGAAACTTCCATTTAATCACTCTACTCTGGTTTTTCTATCTACTCAGAATAAACCTGACAAATCTCCCACCATTTTTTTCACAAAAATCAATAACAACATATGTGTGTATGTACACACATGTGTATATATACATTGTGTATAAATATATTTACATCACAAATTCCCAACAACTTAATTATAAAGCTTTTTGAAAGTCCATGAGTTATAGGAGGTACCTAACATCACACCTTACATTACCCCATTCTTTCTCAGAGCCTCCATTTATTAAAAAAGTTTCCTTGGAGTCAAGTATTAAGCACTTCTGGTGCATTATCTTATTTAATCCTCACACACCCTTAAGGGATAGATTCTATTATTACTACCACTTTAGCAAGGAGAGCAGTGAGGCTTATAGAGGTGAAGTATCTCAAGGCTCTTCCTTGCTGGAAGCTCTCGGATTCCAAGTCCCTGAGTAAATCCCTTATTTATATTTTGCTTTAATAAAAGAAAGTTTACTAAAAGGTAGCCAATTCTTAAGATATTTCTCTCCCTGAGAATCAAATTGGCATGCATATACAATGCAAACAATGAAAAAAAGAGCCTTTCAAGCAATAAAACATAATCAAAATGTTCCTTCTGAAGAGGGAGAAGTTTTTATAATATGGCTTGTAAAGTTTATGTAATAAACACATCGCATATAAGAATTTATTCTTTCCAAAAGTGATTCAAGCAAAATCTTCTGACTCATTACAAATTAATTTTATCAAATCCTCGCAGCACTGCATTAGGTGTTATTTCAAGTTTAAACGTATCACCCTTTCTCCAGAAAGATCATACACAAGGATTGTCTGCAGCATTTGGGGCAGAGGAAGCTGGAGTTGGGCACTTAGCAAATAAAAATACAGGATGCCCAATTAAATCTGTTTCATAAAGCCCATGCAATATTTAAGTTCCACTTATATGAAAGAGTTATTCATTATTTATTTGAATTCAATTTAACTAGGCTTGCTGTATTTTATCTGGCAACTTAATTTGAGGAGGAAGAATTAAATGGAATTTAAAAGTAAAAATATTAAAATAAGAATATGAGTTTTCACTCTAACATGTTTTTATTTGTTAAGTAACAGGTTAAAGGGAAATGAAACATTAAATCTTTTTTGGCAGCTTTAAATCAAAATTATGTACGTTAATGTTTAGTGAAAGATATGAAGACATAGCTTTACCCCCCCTGCTATTATATAATCACTAAAATAAAGAATAGCCCAAACATGTGCCATGGTATGCAAATGATTTATAAATGTTTTTACTCCTCCTTCCTTCACCTTCACACACACACACAAACAAACAAGAAGTACTCAGAACAAACCTAACTCAATGTGAAAAGTTAAATAAAAAGTCATTTTAGGGGCTGGGGTTTTGGCTCAGTGGTGGAACACGTGCCTAGCATGTGTGAGGTACCGGGTTTCATCCTCAGCACCACTTACAAATAAATAAATAAAACAAAGGTATCGTGTCCATCTACAACTAAAAAAAATATTTTAAATCATGACAACGTTCTTAGTCTTGCCCCCCCCACACACAAACAACAACACAACAATAGTAGTCCTACTGGATTAACTTTCATCCAAGCAATCTGTGGAAGCCATACCAAACCTCTCCTAGGACAAATCTACAGAGCTTTTACTACCTTCCAGGTGCAAACCATCAAGGCCAAGATCTTTAGAACTTTCTTAATAAGCTCATAAAACAGAGTGCCACTAATGATTTATTTGCACCTCAAAGCAGCATTCAATGTAAACATTCAAGATCAGATAGAAAAGCAAGAGAAATCATCATTACCTCTTATTATGATTGCTATGTTAATGCCTCTGTACCAGGCCAGATCCTATTTCTGCCTCCTCAGTGACAAGTCTAGTTGGTGAGACATTACTATAATAGGCCCAATAATAGTTGTCTGTCTGTATGACTTAAAGATGTGATTTCCTCCATATTGCACTAAAAGCCAGTTAGAAAATTTGCCTGGGAAACAAATGAAAACCAAAGACATGTCTATGTTTTAAACAATTTGCAGGTCAGGTTTTTTCTTTGGTGAACATTTTGGTTTTGTACAAATTTAAGGGAAAAGTTCTGATATTCCTCTAGTCTTGGGATGATGCCAGGCTAGGCTCTCTAGGCTGATTTGGTTTAGTGTGTGGAATCCTTGGACCACTCTGTACCCAAATTTGAAGCCAGGCAAATCACACAGGGGACACTGGCTATTCTCCCAGAACATGGGGTCAGATTCCACCTGTGACTATTCAAACAACCTCTAAGGATGAAGACCATCTACTCATATTTAAAAAAAAACACTCCACAGGCAATACTGATACAATGTTTTGGTTAAGAATATTATATCGCTTTGATGACTCAAATCACATTAGGCTGCACTCACATTAGAGTAGCATAGGAGAAGCCAGGTGTGGTGGCACACGCCTGTGATCCCAGAAGCTCTGGAGGCTAAGGCAGGAGTTCAAAGCTAGTCTCAGCAACTTAGCAAGGCACTCAGCAACTCAGCAAGGCACTTAGCAACTCAGCAAGACCCTGTCTGAATAAAACATATTTTTTAAAAGGCTGGTGATGTGGCTCAGTGGTTAAGAACCCCTGGGTTCAATCCCCAGTAACAACAACAACAAAAAAAAGGAGTTGCAAAAATGTTCATCTATCCCGAGGTTAATTGTCTCCTCTCCAGGTGACTAAAAACATTTATAAGGCTGAATGCACTCCTTCTTTAGTGCTATTTCATGGACTAAAATACTCTCAAGGTTGCTCAACTCTCATCCAAGCAACCTGTAGAGGACATATGAAACCCCCTCCTAGGACAAGTATATACATAGGATATATTCAACAGCTCACAAAACAGCTTTATTATAATTTTCCAGGAAACAAAAGAAAACAAAAAACTGGGCAAGGAAGGCAAAATTTTAAATATACTGCACTGCTTTAAATATGATGCCATGAACTATCTTCAAGGGAAAAAGCACAGTACACTCAGACTGTACTGATTTAGTATATAAAGGAGGCAAGAAGGGAAGGAGATGTGGTTTAAACCATGTCAACAACAACGAGAAGAAAAACTCCAACAACAATAAAAACACAAGGAAATGAAGGAGTCATTTCTTTTACCTAGTTCACCAGTGACCCATGTATGTATGGCTGAGTAAATTAACTGCTCATTTGGTGTTTGGACTGCTGCACTCTCACAGAGAAAATAATTTCTGTGAAATTTAATAATATGGCCAACATATTATGTTTCAAATATCACATTTCAAAACAAAAAGTCATTTTAAATCATTACAATGTTCTCAATTTTGTTTTATATATACACACACACACACACACACACACACATACACACACACACATACATACACACACACACACACATATATGTACACACACACACATACAATAACAACATACAGTCCTGCTGGATCAATTTGTTTCACATGCCAAAGTCAACTCATAAAGCAATCCCTTCACTAGATGGATACTGAAGATCAGGAACAATAAAAAAAACACAACATGAACTCCAACGATTTCTATTATCAGAGGGATCCATAGTGCATACATATGCTGTTCACATGCCTGAACAGGGCATGACAATCAACGGCAACTTCCATAACCAGACCTACATAAATATAGCTTTTCTTATCATAAGCACCCCCTCAGCCTGATACAGAAGCTGAAACAGGTCTTGTTTATGTGAGGGATGACAATTTTTTGAAGAAAAGGGACAGAGGAGAAATCCTCTGTTAACAGATTCAGTTAACAAAAACAAATCTAAAAACACTGTCCCCAGTCTAAATAAGCCTCAGCTTATCAAAAATTATAGTGGGTCTTTCTGCACTGCATCAAAGTATAATAACATTTATCTAGGAATCTCAGTAATTTTCAAAAGAAGAATGTGAGTTCTATCAGCAGTTGAATTCCTTTTACTGCCTTGTTAGTTTTTGTTTTTTGTTTTGGTGCTAGGCATCAAATTCAGGGCCTTGCATGTGCTAGGCAAGTGCTCTGCCACTGAGCTATACTCCCAGCCCCCTTTTATTGTTTTAATAAGAAAAGTACACAAATCCAAATTTGAAGGCTTGGAATGCCTTAAATGTACACAGCTCCTCACAAATAATAACAAATGTTCATGGACAGTATCTTGTTTTAGCCTGCCCGGAGCTCCATGAGGTAGTACCCAAAATCTTAATTTACAAATGAAAATATGTTGAAGCACAGAGATGCTAAAACATCTTGCAGGATCCTCTGAATCCTGCTGTCTCCTTCCAAACTCAGAAAAAGATTCTACTTACACCCACACTTACTATCTAACCCAGGCTTTTGTAATAAAGTACAATCAGGTGAGCTGGAGATGTAGCTCAGCAGTAGAGCATTTGCCTAGCAAGTAAGAGGCCCAGAGTTCTATCCTCAGCAGAAGGGGGGTGGGGGGAGGGAGGGGGAGAGAGTGAACACAAAAGATAAAAAAAAACATTGAAATATATTCAGGTATGTACAGATATTGTCATATGTAAATGCTGAATGTCATGCTCTTTCCCAGCTCAATAGTAATGGTTCTTGACCTTTACATTACTATGATTCTCTGTGAAATGTAATGAAATCTAAGGATCCTCACCTTATTAAAAAAGGCACATAAGCAACTGCTCATAGTAGCAGTTTTCAGAATAGCAGAAGAATAAAGACCACCCAAATGTCCATCAAATGTTAAATGAATAAGCAAACTACAGTATATAATACAATGGAATACCCTTCAGATATAAAAAGAAATGATAAACTGATAGAACATGGCTGATCCCTGAAAATATTATGCTAAAAGAAAACAGTCACAGAAGAATCACATATAGTATGATTCCTTTTGTGTTCTATGTGTATAGGATCAAACCCGGGCTTCACACATGCTAGGCAAGAGCTGTAGCACTGAGTTACATTCTTAGCCTTTTTCATTTTTTAATTCTGAGACAGAGTCTGGCTAAGTTACCCAGGCCAGTCACAATCTTGTGATCCTCCTGCCTCAGCCATCAGAGCAGATGATATTACAGGTATGTGTCACCATGCCCAGAAGAGATTCTTTTATTTGAAATGTCCTGAATAGGAAGTACTGCATGATCTTTTTTCATAAGTGGAATCTAAAAAATATTGATCTTGTAGAAATTGACAATAGAATGGTGGTTACCAGAGGCTAGGAAAAATAGGATGGGAGAAGGGATAAGAAAAAATTTGATCAATGTAAGTTAGATAGGACCAAGAATCTCTGGTATACTATTACTGCACTGTAGGGTGACCATAAATAACAGTAATATACTGTACATTTCAAAAAGCTAGAATAAAGGGTTTCAAAAGTTTTTGCCATAAAGAAATGACAAATGTTTGGATATATAGATATATTTAATCTGATTGAAACATCATGTAGTGTGCATGTACGTGTATTAAACATTATATGGCACCCCATTAATGTGTAATGTTTATGTTATGTATCAGTTAAGAACAAATTTAAAAAGAAATGTATAGAAGAGGCAAAGCAGATACAGAGTAGATCAGTAATTGTCTAGAGCTTGGGGAGGGATTGAAGGGAAATGGAAAGTGGGTATGAAGTTTCTTTTTGGAGTGATGAAAATGTTCAAAAACTAATTGCAGAATATGATGATACACAGCCATGAATATAGTTAAAACCATTAAACTATGCACTTCAAATGCTCAAATTGTATGGTGAATGAGTTATGTCTCAATAAATATATTGTTTTTAAAGCAACCATTAAAAATGCACATATAAATAAAATATTCCAGCCAGTTTCTTAGGGTTGACTAAATCCCTGAAATTCATCCACTGGTGAAGTGGGACACAAGACCCAATGTTAGTTAACTCCTGTTCTACAGAAACAAGAATTTTCATCCTATTTTCTTTGTGTCACATATGTTTTAATTTAGCAAAGCATTTAAGATCACTACTTAATCTATTAGGTCACATAATACAGAAGTTTTTACCATTGATTCATTATAAACAGTTACTAGGATAGTTTAATATAATTTTAAGAGCTAGAAAAATCTTTAGTAATTGAGTATCTGTTTCTCGCAAGACACGGTTGGAACTCAAAAACAAAAAATTTTGCCCTCAAGGGGCTTAAAACCTCATAGGCAGGAAAAGATCAATGCACAAGTAACAATATGCAAAACAGAAGGCCAATGGTGCATTAAAAAGGCCAAGGGAGATAGGCCAGGATGAATGATTAAAAGGAAAGCTTCCTGGCAGAGACAAAGGTGGATAGAAGTGGGTTTGACCTTGAAAAACAGGTAAGATCTGAACATGTATGGAGGGGATATAGGGAATTCCAGAAGAAAACAGAAGCAGAGATGTTTCATAATAGTTCCTAGAAACTATGTGGGGATGTGGGGGGGGGATTAAAGTCAAGCCAAGGATCCTGGACTTTATTTGGTAGGCATTGAGAAGCCAAAGAAGGCTACTGAGTAGGGCAGTTACCAAACCAAAGCTGTTAAGAATAGATAGGCTTGAGGCTGTAGCTCAGTAGTAGAATGCTTGCCTAGCATGCGTGAGGCACTGGGTTTGATCCTCAGCACCACATAAAAATTTTTTAAGATATTGGGCCCACCTATAACTAAAAAGTAAATATTAAAAAAAATTTAAAAAAGAATAGCCTTATGGTATCCTGACATACAGTAGATTTTAAAAAGACTAAGGCATTCCCCCACCACCGAAAAGATGGTGTTCTGACATGCTGTAGCTACTCATTTAATGTGCTACTAATTGGAGTCTGGTGTGACAGCAAGCATGCATCTGTAGTTCCAGCTATTTAGAAGACTGAGGCCCAGGAGCTGGAGGCCACCCTGGGCAACATAGCAAGACTCAAAAGAAAAAAAAAAAAGGAAAAGGAAAAGTGCTGTTAATAAAGAAATCAGCTGTAGTTCATTATGGTGCATTATTACCTTTGAAAAAACCCATATACAACATGGGTTTGTAAAATTTCAAATAGCATTTTAGAATTATATTCTGGCTACATTGGTTTGTGGGATTATGAGGGGTTAAAGGCTTCTTTAGGTCCCTTTGATCTGTTAACTATGTTGTGAAAGTTTATAATAAAACTAACTTGATAAGAGCTGGATGATAAGCTTTCATGTGATCAAATAAATCTGAATTCCAAGACCTAAAACAAAATGACATATTTGCCATAGCAAAAACTGAAGTGTCAGAAAGCTAATGGAGTACAATAGAATTCCCGAGAAATTGTTTTACTTCTATTCATGAGCCTGAGTTATTTGGTGTTGATGCATAACTATAGGTAGTAACCATTTCTTGATTATAAATTTATCACGTGGACAGTCACTGGGCAGATAACTTAGGGGCGTTCACTGCCTGGAAAGGTTGAGATTCGTCATCCCTGAGAAAAACAAAGAGGCCGGAAGAGACCTGAGGCTACTTGAAAGGTCACTACATAAAGCAGGTTGAACGCGGGAACTAGGAAAGGGCTGGAGGAATGTATCACCTCGTGTACAGACACACACTACACACTCCAAAGAAAAGGCCCTGTCCTACTCTCCTAAAACCAGTTGTGCCAAGTTCAAGAACACTATCCCTTCCCTGTTTTACTTACAAACCCCGCCCACCCCGTGTGGACCTTCCACCTCCCTTTCCCTTCCGCTCTGGGCTTACTTGTCCCGGATGATGGTTTGCAGTTCCCGGATCTGATCGTTCATAGGCAGTAGTTTAAGCTGCGCCCCAATCTGCCTGGAGAGTTCGCAATCCCCTAGGAGGGAGTCGCCCTGAGGTGTGTCTCCACTGTCACTGTTGCACTCAGAATTAAGGTTGGCGCTGCCGCAGGCCTGAGAAGCCTGCTCAGCCGGCACGCTAGAATGGGCGTGCCCGGTGAGGAGAGTCAGCTTGGCCACAGAAGCGCTATTTCCCTCGGCATGATCCGGGTTCTGGTCGCTAGGTCGCAACGGCTCCGGGCATGGGGTTGATGCAGAGTTTACTTGCTGGTTGTGACAGGGCATGGAGTCCGGACGCTGTAACTCCGTGGCCATACACCGAGCCCCGGGCTGTCCCCGCTAGTACGGAACTCTAAGAACAAAGGAGAGCAGGGAGAAGGGGCAGAGGCCCGGTACTCTCCCAGTCGTCCCCCACCTTCTGGAAATCCCTAACCCTGCCTGCCCTCTCACCTCTAGGCCACTAACAGTTTCCTTTCACCAGCTTTGCCTCACTCCTGCCCACACCGGACGTACTGCTCACGTAGAGACCCTATTGGCCTCTCTCCCTGCCACTCTAAAGCAGGCTGCTTGTTAACTCTTTTGAGTCAACTATGCTGCGTGGATTCCAGCACATAGCCTGCAAAGGCTGCTTTGCCAGGAACGCCTGGTTTCTGGGTCTTCCAGGGGCTTATAGGTCTTCCACATTTGGGGTAATGGGTACTGCCAGGAGAAGTGGGGATTAGATCATCCACTTAAGGCACATGTTTTCAGACTTTTTGTCTAGGCAGAGAAAATATACTTCAGTAAAGGCATCTTCAGAATAGTTTGTCTTTGTAACTAAAGGAGGAAGTAAAAAACATCTGGCATGCTGATAAAGGGCCTGTTCCCTATTAGACTGTTGAACGAGCTGCAGCTTCATAAGTGTGCTTGACTGCTAAAGCTTTTCTTACCTGGATTGGTTGGGCCCTTCATTGCACAAGTTACCATGGGGATTCTGATGCCATTTCAGATCCACTACCAATTCGTTTCTTTTAAATACGTGGAAAGATGCTTTTTTTCTTAAGTGTGTGGACTCACTACTTTTCAAAACTCGGTGTATATGAGAACAAATGTAGAGCTTGTTAAAATGCAGGTTCTCATGACCCACCTTTGAGATTGTGATTCAGAAGATTTGAAATGGGAACCAAGAATTTTTGTTCTTAACAACTCAGTGATTGTGATTTTTAAAAATGGTAGTCTTTGAGAGCACATTATACGCTGCTTTTGTTAAGAGCTACAATTTGAAAGTCAGAAATGTGCTAATTCTGCCAAAAAATTATTGGACAACATTTGACAAGCCCTTTCCATTCTCTGGGCATGACTTTCCCCATCTATAAAGTGAGAAGCACTATTTGGCCCCTGAATGTCCTTCCACTTTTGACATTCTGTAATTCTATTTTGCCTTCCAAAAAGTCAATTCTTAAAATTCCTCCTTCCACAGAGGAACATGACCACATGTGCAGAGATTTAGAGAAGTATGAGTAACAGTAGAAACATCCTGTTCTTTAACAGGACTTGAGCCTTGATCTGGCTCTGTGTTTTTCATTTTCTCTGTGTTAATTTGTTGTTTTGGTATTGTTATTAGTGCTATTTCCTCCTTCAATATCTGTTTTGTACCTCACCCTCCAGGTCCGTATACTATTAACTTGTAACTATAGTGTAGAGTTTAAATTTGATTGGATGATAAGAATTATAACCTAGAATTGTAATCCTGATTTGTAAGATTGTACATCTATTAACCTAGTACATAATACAAAGGAAAGAGTCTCTGGGTTTAAAAGTGGCATCTGCTAACTTGAAGTGGGCAGGAACAATTGAATGGCTATTTTGCACATGAATACTCTGAGGGAAAACATTGAAATGCAGTATTTTATCATTAGCAGTAATTTAAATGCAGTAATGAATTTAAAATGGTATTATAAGACATCCCAGAACCAAAACTGCGATGTAGTCTTGTCCAGTGTCTAATCAGGCATGTGACCTTATTGTGAATACCACAGAATATGAATTAGAACAGTACAGTTGTCAGTATGTCTTCTTTTCACTTTCATAGTAAGCCCTTGTGCATACATTTACCTATATTAACAAATAAGCATTAACAGGTCTATTTATATAGGAAATTTATTTAAGGCTTTTAAAAAATAACTTTATTTATTTATTTTATGTGGTGCTGAGAATTGAACCCAGTGCCTCACATGTGCTAGGCAAGTGCTCTACTACTGAGCTCCAACCTCAGTCCCCATTTAAGGCTTTTTAAAGGCAAAATTCACTAATTATTAATCATAACAACACTTTAAGCTTGATGTTTTATAATTTACAAAGAGTCATATACAGTCTCATTTAAATTTCAAAAAATCTTTAGGATTTCCAATACCCATTTATGGACAATATCTGTATAATTCTGTTTCCTAAAGGAATTTGTCCAAGATTACACATCCAAAAAGGAACAGAGCCAAAACATGAACCCTATTCTTTTGACTCCAAATCTAGTCTTCTTTACACATTCCTATAGATTCATGAAATAATTCAGATAACAAATACTGATTGAGCCTTTACTATTTGCCAGGTGCTAGAACACATATAAAGAAAAATGAGAAACTGAACAGACACTTCACAGAAAAAGAAATACAATCAATCAACAAATATATGAAAAAAAATATTCAACATCTCTAGCAATTAGAGAAATGCAAATCAAAACTATACTGAGGGGCTGGGGCTGTAGCTTAGTGGCAGAGCACTTGCCTAGCATGTGTGAGCCACTGGGTTTGAACCTTAGCACCACATAAAAATAAATGAATAAAATAGAGGCATTCTGTCCATCTACAACTTCAAAAATAATTTTTAAAAAACTATATTGAGATTCCATCTCACTCCAGTCAGAATGGTAATTATCAAGAATACAAGTAACAATAAATGTGGCAAAAATGTGAAATGTACACTCATACATTGCTGGTGGGACTGCAAATTGGTGCAACCACTATGGACAGCAGTATGGATATTCCTCAGAAAACTTGAAATAGAACCATCATTTGACCCAGCTATCCAACTCCTCAGTTTATACTCAAAGGACTTAAAGTCAGCATACTACAGTAACACAGCCACATCAACATTTTTTTGATATATTCTTTATTCTTAGATTATAATTCTGCACAAAATTATTGAACCTTTTATTTCGGGTAAAAACTTGCAACATGGGAGTCAAAAGGGTTCAGTTATGTAGGGAATGCTTATAATTAAAAGAGAAAGATCTTTTTTCCCCTCAAAGAAGATATTAGTATAAATACATAATTTTTATTGGTAAATGTTAATTCTGTACTCACATGAGATCTGTCTCATGAGAATATCACAGAATATAGGCAATATCTCTTCATGAAACTTTTACATCTTAAGGCAATTTCTATGGTAAACAGATTCCAACACCATAATTTAAGTCCCACTTATTTCTAACTAGACTCAATATACTGAGTTTTAATATCTCAAAAATTGTATTTTTTCACAGAGGTAATGGCCCCCCCCACATCAACATTTATAGCAGCTCAATTCACAATAGCTAAACTATGAAACCAACCTAGGTGCCCTCCAACAGATGAGGGATAATGAAATTGTGGAATATATACACACAATGGAATATAACTCAGCCATAAAGAAGAATGAAATTATGGTATCTGCTGGTAAATGAATAGAACCTCAGAATATCATTCTAAGCAAAATAAGCCAATCCTAAAAAAACAAAGGCCAAATATTTTCTCTGATATGCACATGCTAATTCACAACAAGGTGGGGTAGATAGAGATACTTTGGATTAGATAGAGAGGAATGAAGGGAGGGGAGGGTTTATGGGGGTATGAATGATAATAGAATGAATCAGACATGATTACCTTATGTGCATATATGATTACATGACCTGTGTAGCTCTACATTGTACAACTAGAAGAATGAGAAGTTATACTCCATTTATGTATGATGTTTCAAAATGCAATGTACAAGTCATGTGTAACCAATTAGAATAAATAATTTTTTAATCTCAAAAACACTTTTAAAAAAAAGAAAAATGAGAGAAGATCTTGGAATTTCCTAGAGGTCATGGATAGCATGAATCTTTAATAACCAAAGGATAAAGCAGCATGGAAACCTTCACCATAGATACTAACAGTAGAATTGACGAATTTTAATTTAGCTTTCTTGATTCCTATTTATTTCTTTATTTAGTGGGTCTGGGGATCAAATCCAGAATCTTGTGAATGCTTGGCAAGTGTTCTACCAAGACATTTTGAGATCAGTAAGAACCAATTTGCTAGAGCAGTATCTCTAGCCCCTTTCCCACTACTTACTTGCTTGCTTTTCTTTTTTGTGGTCCTGGGGATTGAACCCCAAGATGTTCTTCCACTGAGCTGTATTCCCAGCCCTTCATATTTTTTTTTCAGACAGGGTCTTGCTGAGTTGCCCCAGCTGGCCTTGGACTTGTAATCCTTCTGCCTTAGCCTCTTCAGTGACTGGGATTACAGCCATGCACCATCATGTCTGCCCCTTTTCCCACTTTTTGATGGAGGTACAGAGACAGATAAAGCAAAAAGCTGGAAAATTGCAATAACTGAGATGACTATGAATTTCATTTTAGATTTCAAGCTCTAAATTTGAGATGATCCCTAACAGTTATGGGAAACAACAATACAATTGCATGTACTGATAGAAATCCTTCACGTGCAACTTACATAGTGCCTTTACAAGACACTTTTATGTAAGTTATCTCATTTGATATTGTGGAGAAGTCAGGTGCAGTATTTTTATTCCTGTTTTACAGGTGAGAAAATTGAGACTTTGGAGCCTAATTTAAGTCATATCTTAAGTAGTAGTAGCATAGTGAGGAAACAATAAAACTAATATTAAACTCTGTGTTTTATGTAATATACCTCAATCATCTCATTTAAATATTCCAATAACTTTAGGAAATAGGCCTTATTGTTAATCCCATTTTACAGATAAGAACTGAGACCTAGTGAGATTTAATTAATTTGATAATGTCATGTAGGCAGTTAAGTACAGGAGCTGGTATTCAAACCCTAAGTTTGATCAGCTCAACCAGATTGTTTCTTTAACCCAGATCCTCTGATTACTCCAAGTTCATTCATATACTTTATGCTACACTAGATATTATCTCACCTATAGTACTATATCTAAACTATGACCAAAAATTTGTACTATAGAATAGAGCTGAGGAATCCTAATATAATGTTTTATTGATACTCAGTCCTCTGATGAACTCTTAGGCAATTGCTTTGTGTGCTAACTCCTAGACTCACTTAATTCAAGTTGACTTTGGGGATGTTTCTAAGCCACTACGCTGTAATTTTTAAATTTCTTATGAACAAAATATATTAATTAAAAGATAAACAATGAACAAATACTGCGATTAACTTTCCTTTCCAAATGAATATCTGTATCACCTTTCAGACGTATATCTTACCTTGGTTCTTATGGATCTCAAAATGTCTATTTGGGTGTCTTTTTAAATGTATAACTTTTATTATTTATTATTTATTTCTCCTACTTTCAAATATTTTTCTTTAATGCCCGATCCTGTTATTCTGTTTGTTAGCTTATTTCCAGCTTTATTGAGATATAACAGACAAAACTATTGTATACATTAAAGGTATACAATGTGCTGTTTTGTTATGTATATACATTATAGCATGTGTTTTAGTCAGCTTTTGCTGTGACCAAAAGAAATAGCAAGAACAATTTTAGAGGAAGAAAAGTTTATTCAGCACTCTTGGTTTCAGAGGTCTCAGTCCATTAATGGTTGACTCTGTTCCTCTGGGCCCATAAGGCAGAATATTATGGCAGAAGGGTGTGGCAGAGGAAAGCAGCTCAAGACATGATAATCAGAAAGCGGAAAGCTCCTCTCACCAGGGACAAAATATAAACCCCACAGACACGCCCTCAATGACCCACCTCCTCCAGCCACACTCTATCTGCCTACAGTTGCCACCCAGTTAATCCTTTCAAGTTTATTAATGAATTGATTAGGTTAGGGTTCTCCTAATCCAATCATTTCATCGCTAAACTTTTTTTGCATTGTCTCACACATGAGCTTTTGTGAGAAACCTCATATCTAAACCATAATAACATGATAACTACAATATGCGAATTAACACATCAATCACTTCAAGTAGTTACCATATTGCGTGTGGTGAGCACACTTAAAATCTACTCTTTTAGCAAATGTCAAGTGTACTTTACAATATTATTAAGTATAGTCACCATGCTGAGAATTATGTTCCCAGAACTCATTTATTTTATAAGTGAAAGTTAATATCCTTTGACCAACATTTTTTCAAACCATGTCCCTGGAAAACAACATTCCAGTCTCTGATTGAGTTCAACTCTTTACAATTCTACATATTAGTGAGATCATTCAGTCTTTCGATGCCTGGCTTATTTCATTTAGCATAATGTCCTCCAGGTTAATCCATGTTGCAACACATCTCAGGACTTTAAAAATGTTTAATCACTTTTCAAATAATATTACCAGCCTTTGCAAGTTAGCTTACTTGTTGAATACTACACCTTCCATAGAGATCCTAAATAGTTCCTAGTAAAGTGTGGGAGGCAGGACTAGCAGATCTTGTATAAAAGAGTAGAACTTGTATAAAAGAAAACCTTTAAAATTGACATATTAAGAACAGAAGGCTGGGAGCGGTGGTGCATGCCTGTAATCCCAGCAGCTCTGAAGTCTGAGGCAGGAGGATCGTGAGTTCAAAGCCAGCCTCAGCAATAGTGAGGTGCTTAGCAACTCAGTGAAACCCTGTCTCTAAATAAAATACAAAATAGGGCTGGGGATATGGCTCAGTGGTCGAGTGCCCCTGAGTTCAATCCCCAGTATCCCCCCAAAAGAACAAAAGTGTCATGGTTCCCAGTTTATAGTTGCTAGTCAGTCTCCCTCGTTTCTTCTTCTTCTTTTTTAAAAGTTTTATTGATTTTATTTTTTTAAATACAGGACAGCGGAATGCATTACAATTCTTATTACACATATATAGAGTACAATTTTTCATATATTTATATATAGAGTATGTTCATACCAATTCATGCCTTTATACATATACTTTCGGGTTTTTTTTGCATTACAATTCTTATTACACATATATACCACAATTTTTCATATCTGTTTATAAAGTATGTTAACATCCAATTGGAGTCTTCATATATGTACTTTGGATAATGATGTCCATCACATTCCACTGTCCTTGCTAATCCCCTGTCCCCTCCCTTTCCCTCCCACCCCTCTTCCCTATCTAGAATTCATCTATTCCTCCCATGCTTCCCCTCCCTACCCCACTATGAGTCAGCCTCCTTATATCAGAGAAAACATTCAGCATTTGTTTTCTGGGATTGGCTAACTTCACTTACCATTATCTTCTCCAACGCCATCCATTTACCTGCAATTGCCATGATTTTATTCTCTTATTTTTTTGCTGAGTAAAATTCCATTGTGTATATATGCCAAACAGGTTGGCTCCACACTTTAGCTATTGTGAATTGTGCTGCTATAAACATTGATGTGGCTGTGTCCCTGTATTATGCTGTTTTTAAGTCCTTTGGGGATAGTCTGAGAAGAGGAATAGCTGGGTCAAATGGTGGTTCCATTCCCAGATTTCCAAGGAATCTCTATGCTGCTTTCCATATTGGCTGCATCAATTTGCAGTCCTACCAGCAATGTATGAGTGTACCTTTTTCCCCACATCCTCTCAAACACTTATTGTTGTATGATTCATAACAGCTGCCATTCTGACTAGAGTGAGATGATATCTTAGAGTAGCTTCAATTTGCATTTCTCAGATTGCTAGAGATGATGAGCATTTTTTTCATATATTTCTTTTTTTTCAGACAAAATGTTTTTTTTTTAATTTTTTTTTATTGGTTCTTCACAACATTACAAAGCTCTTGACATATCATATTTCATACATTAGATTGAAGTGGGTTATGAACCCACAATTTTACCCGAAATGCAGATTGCAGAATCACGTCGGTTACACATCCACAATTTTACATAATGCCCTATTAGTAATTGTTGTATTCTGCTACCTTTCCTATCCCCTACTATCCCCCCTCCCCTCCCCTCCCATCTTCTCTCTCTACCCCATCTACTGTAATTCATTTCTATCCTTGTTTATTTTCCCATTCCCCTCACAACCTCTTATATGTAATTTTGTATAGCAATGAGGGTCTCCCTTCATTTCCATGCAATTTCCCTTTTCTCTCCCTTTCCCTCCCATCTCATGTCTCTGTTTAATGTTACTCTTTTCTTCCTACTCTTCCTCCCTGCTCTGTTCATAGTTGCTCTCATTATATCAAAGAAGACATTTGGTATTTGTTTTTTAGGGATTGGCTAGCTTCACTAAGCATAATCTGCTCTAGTGTCATCCATTTCCCTGAAAATTCTATGATTTTGTCATTTTTTATTGCTGCATAGTACTCCATTGTGTATAGATGCCACATTTTTTTTCCTTTTTTTTATAATTTTTATTGGTTGTTCACAACATTACAAAGCTCTTGACATATCATACTTCATACATTAGATTGAAGTGGGTTATGAACCCCCAATTTTACCCCAAATGCAGATTGCAGAATCACGTCGGTTACACATCCACAATTTTACATAATGCCCTATTAGTAATTGTTGTATTCTGCTACCTTACCTATCCCCTACTATCCCCCCTCCCCTCCCCTCCCTTCTTCTCTCTCTACCCCATCTACTGTAATTCATTTCTCTCCTTGTTTATTTTCCCATTCCCCTTACAACCTCTTATATGTAATTTTGTATAGCAATGACGGTCTCCCTTCATTTCCATGCAATTTTCCTCATCTCTCACTTTCCCTCCCATCTCATGTCACTGATTAATGTTACTCTTTTCTTCCCACTCTTCCTCCCTGCTCTGTTCATATTTGCTCTCATTATATCAAAGAAGACATTTGGTATTTGTTTTTTAGGGATTGGCTAGCTTCACTAAGCATAATCTGCTCTAGTGCCGTCCATTTCCCTGCAAATTCTATGATTTTGTCATTTATTATTGCTGCATAGTACTCCATTTTGTATAGATGCCACATTTTTTTTATCCATTCATCTATTGAGGGGCATCTGGGTTGGTTCCACAGTCTAGCAATTGTGAATTGTGCTGCTATGAACATCGATGTGGCAGTATCCCTGTAGCATGCTCTTTTAAGGTCTTCAGGGAATAGTCCGAGAAGGGCAATAGCAGGGTCAAATGGTGGTTCCATTCCCAGCTTTCCCAGGAATCTCCAAACTGCTTTCCAAATTGGCCACACCAATTTGCAGTCCCACCAGCAATGTACAAGTGTACCCTTTTCTCCACATCCTCGCCAGCACTTGTTGTTGTTTGACTTCATAGTGGCTGCCAATCTTACTGGAGTGAGATGGTATCTTAGGGTGGTTTTGATTTGCATTTCTCTGACTGCTAGAGATGGTGAGCATTTTTTCATGTACTTGTTGATTGATTGTATATCCTCCTCTGAGAAGTGTCTGTTCAGGTCCTTGGCCCATTTGTTGATTGGGTTATTTGTTATCTTATTGTCTAATTTTTTGAGTTCTTTGTATACTCTAGATATTAGGGCTCTATCTGAAGTGTGAGGAGTAAAAATTTGTTCCCAGGATGTAGGCTCCCTATTTACCTCTCTTATTGTTTCTCTTGCTGAGAAAAAACTTTTTAGTTTCAGTAAGTCCCATTTGTTGATTCTTGTTATTAACTCTGTGCTATGGGTGTCCTATTAAGGAATTTTGAGCCCGTCCCCACAATCTGTAGATCAGATCCAACTTTTTCTTCTATCAGACGCAGAGTCTCTGATTTGATATCAAGCTCCTTGATCCATTTTGAGTTAACTTTTGTGCATGGCGAGAGAAAGGGATTCAGTTTCATTTTGTTGCATATGGATTTCCAGTTTTCCCAACACCATTTGTTGAAGATGCTATCCTTCCTCCATTGCATGCTTTTAGCCCCTTTATCAAATATAAGATAGTTGTAACTTTGTGGATTAGTCTCTGTGTCCTCTATTCTATACCATTGGTCCACCCACCTGTTATGGTACCAGTACCATGCTGTTTTTGTCACTATTGCTCTGTAATATAGTTTGAAATCTGGTATCGCTATACTGCCTGATTCACACTTCCTGATTAGAATTGCTTTTGCTATTCTGGGTCTTTTATTTTTCCATATGAATTTCATGATTGCTTTATCTATTTCTACAAGAAATGCCGTTGGGATTTTGATTGGCATTGCATTAAACCTATAGAGAACTTTTGGTAATATCGCCATTTTGATGATGTTAGTTCTGCCTATCCATGAACAGGGTATATTTTTCCATCTTCTAAGATCTTCTTCTACTTCTCTCTTTAGGGTTCTGTAGTTTTCATTGTATAAATCTTTCACCTCTTTTGATAGGTTGATTCCCAAGTATTTTTTTTTTGAGGATATTGTGAATGGAATATTTTTCCTAATTTCCGTTTCAGAAGTTTTGTCGCTGATATACAGAAATGCCTTTGATTTATGTGTGTTGATTTTATATCCTGCCACTTTGCTGAATTCATTTATTAGTTCTAGTAGTTTCTTTGTAGACCCTTTTGGGTCTTCTAGGTATAGAATCATGTCATCTGCAAATAGTGATAGTTTAAGTTCTTCTTTTCCAATTTTTATGCCTTTAATTTCTTTCGTCTGTCTAATTGCTCTGGCCAGTGTTTCGAGAACTATATTGAATAGAAGTGGTAATAGAGGGCATCCCTGTCTTGTTCCGGATTTTAGAGGGAATGCCTTCAACTTTTGTCCATTCAGAATGATGATCGCCTGAGGCTTAGCATAGATAGCTTTTACAATGTCAAGGTAAGTTCCTGTTATCCCTAGTTTTTCTAATGTTTTGAACATAAAGGGATGCTGTACTTTGTCGAATGCTTTCTCTGCATCTATCAAGATGATCATATGGTTCTTATCTTTAAGTCTATTGATGTGGTGAATAACATTTATTGATTTCCGTATGTTGAACCATCCTTGCATCCCAGGGATGAATCCTACTTGATCATGGTGCACAATTTTTTTGATGTGTTTTTGTATTCGATTCGCCAGAATTTTATTGAGGATTTTTGCATCTAGGTTCATTAGAGATATTGGTCTGTAGTTTTCTTTCTTTCAGGTGTCTTTGTCTGGTTTCGGAATCAGGGTGATGTTGGCCTCATAGAATGAATTTGGAAGAGCTCCCTCTTTTTATATTTCCTGAAATAACTTGAAAAGTATTGGTATTAGTTCCTCTTTAAAGGTTTTGTAAAACTCCGCTGTATACCCATCCGGTCCTGGGCTTTTCTTGGTTGGTAGTCTTTTGATGGCTTCTTCAATTTCATCCATTGATATTGGTCTGTTCAAATTGTGTGTATCCTCCTGACTCAGTCTGGGCAAATCATATGACTTAAGAAATTTATCGATGTCTTCACTATCTTCTATTTTATTGGAATATAGGTTTTCAAAATAATTTCTAATTGTCTTCTGTATTTCTGTAGCATCTGTTGTGGTATTGCCTTTTCATCCCGTATGTTAGTAATTTGAGTTCTCTCTCTTCTTCTCTTCGTTAGCATGGCTAAAGGTCTGTCGATCTTATTTATTTTTTCGAAGAACCAACTTTTAGTTTTGTTAATTTTTTCAATAGTTTCTTTTGTTTCAATTTCACTGATTTCCGCTCTGATTTTAATTATTTCTTGCCTTCTGCTACATTTGCTGTTGTTTTGCTCTTCCTTTTCTAGGGCTTTGAGATGAAGTGTGAGCTCATTTATTTGTTGGTTTTTTCTTTTTTTGAGGAATGACCACCAGGCGATGAATTTTCCTCTTAAAACTGCTTTCATTGTGTCCCATAGATTCCGATATGTTGTGTCTGTATTTTAATTTATCTCTAAGAATTTTTTGATTTCCTCCTTTATGTCTTCTGTAACCCATTGATCATTCAGTAACATATTGTTCATTTTCCATGTGATGTAGGATTTTTCCTTCCTTCTTTTATCATTGATTTCCAGTTTCATTCCATTATGATCAGATAAAATGCATGGTATTATCTCCACCCCTTTATATTTACTGAGGGTTGCCCTATGGCATAATATATGGTCTATTTTTGAGAAGGATCCATGTGCTGCTGAGAAAAAAGTATATCCATTTGATGCTGGTTGATATATTCTATATATGTCAGTTAAGTCTAGGATATTGATTGTGATATTGAGTTCTATAGTTTCTTTATTCAACTTTTGTTTGGAGGATCTGTCCATTGGTGAGAGAGGTGTGTTGAAGTCACCCATAATTATTGTGTTGTGGTCTATTTGATTCTTGAACTTGAGGAGAATTTGTTTTATGAATGTCGCAGCACCATTGTTTGGTGCATAAATATTGATAATTGTTATGTCTTGTTGGTGAATGGTTCCTTTTAACAGTATATAATGACCTTCTTTATCCCTTTTGATTAACTTAGTCTTGAAGTCGATTTTATTCGATATGAGGATGGCCACTCCTGCTTGCTTACGAGGACCGTGTGCGTGGTATATTTTTTCCCATCCTTTCACCTTCAGCCTGTGTATGTCTTTTCCAATCAGATGTGTCTCCTGGAGGCAGCATATTGTTGGATTTGTTTTTTTAATCCATGATACCAGCCTATGTCGCCTTATTGGAGAGTTTAAGCCATTAACATTCAGAGTTACTATTGATATATGGTTTGTACTTCCATCCATGTTTGATTGTTTATCCTTTTTTAAAAAAAAAATTAGTTTGTTTCTCCATGATTATCTTTCCCCTCACCCTCTGTCTTTACTGAGGCACTTCCCACTGATGGTTTTGGTTATTGTTTTTCATTTCTTCCTCGTGTAGTGTTTTGCTCAAAATGCTTTGCAGTACTGGTTTTCTGGCTGCAAATTCTTTTAACTTTTGTTTATCATGAAAGATTTTTATTTCGTTGTCATACCTGAAGCTCAATTTTGCTGGATACAGAATTCTTGGTTGGCATCCATTGTCTTTCAGTGTTTGAAATACATTGTTCCATGACCTTCTTGCTTTCAGTGTCTGTGATGAAAAATCCATTGTTAACCTTATTGGTTTACCCCTGAATGTAATCTGTCTCCTTTCTCTTGTAGCTTTTAATATTTTCTCTTTGTTCTGTATATTGGATATCTTCATAACAATGTGTCTTGGCGTTGGTCTACTGTGATTTTGTGTGCTCGGTGTCCTGTATGCATCTTCAATTTGTATATCTGTTTCCTTTTTTATTTCTGGAAAGTTTTCTGTAATTATTTCATTCAGCAGGTTACTCATTCCCTTGGTTTGAATCTCTGTACCTTCTTCTATCCCAATGACTCGTAAGTTTGGTTTTTTTATGTTATCCCATAACTCTTGGATGTTTTTCTCGTGATTTTTTACCAGCCTTTCTGAGTTGGCTAGACTCTTTTCAAGATGATATATTTTGTCTTCATTATCTGACATTCTGGCTTCTACTTGCTCCACTCTGTTAGTGATACTCTCAATTGAGTTTTTAATTTGGTTTATCGTTTCCTTCATTTCTAGAATTATTGTTTGATTATTTTTTATAATCTCTATCTCCTGATAAAGATGCTTAACTTCTTCTTTTATCTGTTTATGTAATTCATTCTCAATGTGTTCTTTCGCTGCTTGAATTTGCTGTCTTGTATCCTCTTTAAGGTTCCATTCCATCTGTCTAAGGTGTTCCTTGAGTTCTTTATATGACCATTTTTCTGATGACTCTAGGTCCTCCTGAATATTTAGGCTGTCCTGCATTGTTTGTACTCCTTTCCTTCCTTGCTTTTTGAAGCTGCTCATGTTACTTCTTGTTCTGTTTGACTGCTGAGTTACTGTTTACTCCTATAAATTTATTAGATGCTTGGGAGGAAAGGTATTAGAAGGGAAGGGAAGAAGTCACTAAAGAGAATGAGAGTAAGCAGGTAGAATTCAAGGAAGGGGGATAAGAAAAAGGAAAAGACAAAAGAATAAAAAAATAGGAAATAAAAAAAGAAAAAAAGATTTTAAAAAATAATAATAATCAAAAAAATTAAAATTAAAATTAGAAGAAAAAAAATTAAAAAAATTGTAAAAAAAATTAAAAAACAACAAGAAAGAAAAATGAAAATGAAAGAAAAACCCAAATCAAAAAAAAAAGAGAAAAGAAAAAAAGGAAAAAAAAAAACAAAACTAATAAATGCAGCCTTAGAATTTGATTAACTTCTCTTCCAGTAGGTGGCGCTGTGCCCACCAGGTCAAGTTTCTCCTGTCAATACGCGGGAACCAATCACTGTGCAGCAGCTCCTCCCAGACTGGGCGAGTCTCCAATCCTGAGTGTCTAGGGCCTCCTCTTGTGTCTAGTCACTTCCCACTTTTCCTCTAGCCAGGCCCCTCTCACGGGTGCCGCTCATCACAATACTGGCTACACGCCAGGTCTGCTGCTCTTGGGAGCCCTGTTTTCATGAATGACTGGGCACACTCTCCCTGTTTGCCATTCCCTCAGACCCTAAGTTTGTAGAGCTTGGGGCTGAGAATTCTCAGCGAATTTTACTTGCCCTCCGGTAGCCACTCCCCCGGTAGCTGGTGCAAGAGACCTCAGCAGTCAGACCTGGTGGGAGCGGTAGTTCCGCACTGCAGGTCCCGCGGCACCTCTGATTCCCTCGGGCTGGCTGTCGCACTCACGGGAGAGCTGGGAGGGGCCCTTACGGGACAGCTGGGAGAAGCCCTTAAGGTTTCCCCCATGTGTGGAGAGGGAAGGCTAGGGGATTACACACCTGTAGTGCAGGTTTCAATGAAGTTATCTCCTCCCCATATATTTGTTGATTGATTGTATATCCTCTTCTGATAAGTGTCTGTTTAGGTCCTTGGCCCATTTGTTGATTGGGTTATTTGTTTTGTTTTGTTTTGGGTTTTTTTTTTTTTTTGGTGCTTAGCTTTTTGAGTTCTTTATATACCTTAGCAATAAGTGCTCTATCTGATGTGTGAGGGGTAAAAATTTGCTCCCAGGATGTGGGCTCTCTGTTCACCTCACAGATTGTTGCTTTTGCCGAGAAGAAACTTTTTAGTTTGATTCCATCCCATTTATTGATTCTTAGTTTTAATTCTTGCACTATAGGAATCTTATTAAGGAAGTTGGGGCCTAATCCCACATGATGAAAATTAGGGCCTACTTTTTCTTCTAATAGTCACCGAGTCTCTGGTTTAATTTCTAGGTCCTTGATACTTTTTAATTCAAGTTTTGTGCATGGTGAGAGATAGGGGTTTACTTTCATTTTGTTGCATATGGATTTTCAGTTTTCCCAGAACCATTTGTTGAAGAGTCTATCTTTTCTCCAGTGCATGTTTTTGGCACCTTTGTCTAATATAAGATAACTATAATTTTGTGGGTTAGTCTCTGTGTCCTCTATTCTTTACAATTGGTCTATCAGTCTGTTTTGGTGCTAATACCATGCTGTTTTTGTTACTATTGCTCTGTAGTATAGTTTAAGGTCTGGCATAGCGATGCCACCTGCTATAACTATTCTGGGTCTCTTATTTTTCCAGATGAATTTCATGATTGCTTTTTCTAATTCTATGAGGAATGCCATTGGGATTTTGATCAGAATTGCATTAAATCTGTATAGTGCTTTTGGTAGTATGGTCATTTTGATAATATTAATTCTGCCTATCCAAGAGCAAGGTAGATCTTTCCATCTTCTAAGGTCTTCTTTGACTTCTCTCTTTAGGGTTCTGTAGTTTTCATTGTATAGTTCTTTCACCTCTTTCATTAAGTTGATTCCCAAGTATCTTATTTTTTCTGAGGTTATTGTGAATGGGTAGTTTTCCTCATTTCCTTCTCAGAGGCTTTTTCACTGATCTACAGAAATGCCTTTAATTTATGGGTGTTGATTTTATATCCTGCTACTTTGCTAAATTCATTTACTAGTTCTGGAAGTTTTCTGGTGGAGTTTTTTGGGTCTTCTAGGTATAGAATCCTATCATCAGCAATTAATGCTAATTTCCTATACATATCCCTTTGATTTCTTTCATCTGTCTAATTGCTCTGGCCAGTGTTTCAAGAACTATGTTGAATAGAAGTGGTGAAAGAGGGCATCCCTGTCTTGTTCCAGTTTTTAGAGGGAATGCCTTCAATTTTTTTCCATTTAGAATGATCTTGGCCTGAGCATAGATAGCCTTTACCATGTTGAGATATGTTCCTGTTATTACTAGCTTTTCTAGTGTTTTGAACATAAAGGGGTGCTGTATGTTGTCAAATGCTTTCTGTATCTATTGAGATGATCATATGATTCTTATTTTTAAGTCTATTAATGTGATGAATTACATTTATTGATTTCCATATGTTGAACCAACCTTGCATCCCTGGGATGAATCCCACTTGATCATGGTGCACAATCTTTTTGATATGTTCTTGTATTTGATTTGCCAGAATTTTATTGAGAATTTTTGCATCTATGTTCATTAGATATACTGCTCAAGGGAACCATACACCAACAAGACATAACAACATAAATATAGATGCCCCAAACAATGGTGCAGCTATGATCATCAAACAAACTCTTCTCAAGTTCAAGAGTCAAATTGACTACAACACAATAATCTTGGATGACTTTAACACACCTCTCTCACCACTGGGTAGATCTTCCAAACAAAAGTTGAATAAAGAAACTACACAATAACACGATCAATAACTTAGACTTAACTGACATATATAGAATATTTCAACCTGCATCAAGCAGATATACTTTCTTCTCAGCAGCACATGGATCCTTCTCTAAAGTAGACTATCTATGCCACAAAGCAACTCTTAGCAAATACAAAAAAGTAGAGATACTACCATGCATTTTATCAGATCATAATGGAATAAAATTGGAAATCAATGACAAAATAAAAAGTAAAATTTTCTCCATCACCTGGAGAATAAACAATATGCTACTGAATGAACAATGGGTTATAGAATACATCAAGGAGGAGATTAAAAAATTCTTAGAGGTAAATTAGAACACAGACATAACATATCAAAATCTCTGGGACACTCTGAAAGCAGTACTAAGAGGAAAATTCATTGCATGGAGTTCATTCCTTAAAAGAAGAAAAAGTCAACAAATAAATGACCTCATACTACATCTCAAAGCCCTAGAAAAAGAAGAACAAATCAGCAGGAAAAGCAGTAGAAGTCAAGAAATGATTAAAATTAGAAATGAAATCAATGAAATTGAAACAAAAGAAACAATTGAAAAAATTGACAAAACAAAAAGTTGGTTCTTTGAAAAAATAAATAAAATTATCAGACCCTTAGCCATGCTAATGAAGAGAGGGAGAGAGAGAACTCAAATTACCAGCATACGTGATGAAAAAGGTAATATCACAACAGACACTATAGAAATACAGAGGATAATTAGAAATTATTTTGAAATCTTATATTCCAATAAAATAGAAGACATTGAAGGCATCGACAAATATCTTAAGTCATATGATTTGCCCAGATTGAGTCAGGAAGATACACACAATTTAAACAGACCAATAGCAAGTGAGAAAATAGAAGAAGCCATCAAAAGCTTACCGACCAAGAAAAGCCCAGGACCAGATGGATACACAGCCGAGTTCTACATGACCTTTAAAGAAGATACCAATACTCTTCAATTTATTTCAAGAAATAGAAAAAAAGAGACAGTAATTCCAAACTCAGTCTATGAGGCCAATATCACCTGGATCCCAAAACCAGGCAAAGACACTCATTTCTTCTTGACTGTAGATTTTAATTATCAACAGAATCTATATTCCAAAACCAAAGAGGAAGTACAATTTTGCTGAACCCTGTTATAGGCTTAATAGTACAGAGTAAAGCATGGAATGAATGAAAGAAACCATTTGGGTAAGTGGGGGAGGGTTGACTATAAGGGAAGAGAAAGTGTGATACATTCTATGGTGTGCCATCTCATCTGCCAGTCAGGACTTAGGCACTCATTCTTTAGCTATCCGGAATGTTGCCTTTTAAGACTTAGAAATATATCTCTCTCCAGGAATTGTCCTAGGCTAAGAGATCTGCCCTACTCAGTGTTATACACCCTTCTCTTTTATGGAAGCAGACTGCATCCACTGACACATCCCTGTGGTGATACAAAGACTCATACCCTTGCCTTAATTTGAAATGTCTTTGGAGGGCCATTCCAACCTCAGAACTTCCATTAAGTTTACTGAGTCCTCTGTGGCAGCTTCTCCCTCTACTAAGCCTTTCTTCTTTTATTCCCTCTCAGATGTTGTTCTGAAAAGCACTTCCCAATAAACTTCCTGCACACAAATCTCTATCTCAGTCTGTTTCCAGAGATACCCAATCTATTACAGAAAGAAACACAATTCCAAACAACCCCATTATCAAAGTGCCTTTGTGAACCTGATGTTTTAAACTGTCAAAAAAATCAAAAGGAAAGAGATAATGCTGCAGTTGATTAAACTCCTACTTGGCAAATTGCAGTATCAGAACTACTTACCAGTGAATTGGATTGACAAGATTAATTAAATGTGTTCTGGCTTTGATTTGTTAAGATGAAGTTATAAGACTATGAACTAACATGCACCTGCTGACAAAAGTCCTGACACATATCACTTAATTATTGATGAGATAAAATTCTCTGGGTAAGTATAGGAATCATGTATTATACTCTTTATTCACAGTTTCATTTTTTATGGTTTCAGTTATTTATGATCAACTATAGGTAAGAAGAAAGGTGATTTCAGTACAACAAGATATTTTGAGAGAGAATTGTTGTTAACCTCTTCTCTTTACTATGCCCATTTATAAATTAAGCTTTTCATAGATATGTAGGTATAAGAAAAACATAGTATAGATATGGCTTGGTATTATGCATGGTTTCAGGCATCCACTGAGGGTCTTGGAACATATCTCCTGCAGGTAAAGGGGATTACTATATTGCATTTGGCTTATATTACAATATTTTTGCTGATTTTAGGGGTATTCTCTTTAACTGGGTATCCCACAAGAAAGAATTCAATGTCTACTACTTGAAAGAATATTAGCCTAGGAGACAAGGAGCAAAAATTCAATTTCTCTAATTTGCTGTATGTAGGAACTTGGGTAAGTTTTGTCTCCTCTCTGGGTCTCATGTTCTTCTATCATGAAATATGGAAATAGGGTCTCAGGGTCCCTTGAAGTTCTCATATTTTTCTATTATTAAAATATTTGTACAATAGCATGTCTGTGGAAAATTCCTATGTGGGACACATAGTTCTGAGTAAATAATGAGAGCTGAACTCTGGCTCTGGCTCCAGGCCCAAAACAGTTATATTCCAAACACCATCTCTACCACCCTCATCCTCTTCTCTTAACCTCAAGTGTGTGAAGTCACTGTAACTACAACAGTGATAACAATATGGAGAATATTGGAAATCTACCAATGTATCAACCTGCTAAGTAAGGAGGGGCTTATGCTCATGGACATTGTGAAGTATTATCACGGCCCAAGTGATTTGGCAATCAAATACCTAATGGTTTGACTGGATGATAGGGGATGGAGGGAGAAGGAACATGTTGGGCCCTGAGGGCACTCTGAAGCTCATATATATGCACAAAGCCAGTTTGTGCCAAATTCATGATGAAAATAAAGAGGGATTTATTCTATACTCTTTATTAGAGGAGGCTTTGTTCCACATTTTTTTTTTGAGAGAGAGAGAGAGAGAGAGAGAGAGAGAGAGAGAGAGAGAGAATTTTTAATATTTATTTTTTAGTTTTCGGTGGACACAACATCTTTATTTTATTTTTATGTGGTGCCGAGGGTGGAACCCAGCGCCCTGCACATGCCAGGTGAGTGTGTTCCACTTGAGCCACATCCCCAGCCCCCACATCTTTATTTCTATGCCCTACTCTCCCAGCTTAGAAAGTGCCCTTATGCACCCTCCTTACATTGTGAACTTTAATTCTTTTTCACAACAAATATTATTAAAAAACAACTTTGTATCAAACATTCTTCTTAAATGTTGGCTGATGAGAAAAAGAAAAATATCCCTGCCATGATGGAGATTACAGTCAAATGTCAGGGATACAGACTAACTAAGTGAAATATACATAACTAAGTGAAATATACATGATGTTACATAGGAGCAAGCAGAGAGGGGAACAGAGAAATGGGAGAGAAAGGAGATCAATTTCAAGTGGGGGTAATTAGAGAAAAACACATTGAAAAGATAACATAAGGACAAAGACCTGAGGAAATATGGATACAATCTATAGAGATAGTTGAAGGAAGAGTGTTCCTAGCAGAGGGAATAAGAAATACAAAGGTCCTGAGAAAAAGAGGTTCGTGTATAAAAGAGGAGAGTGAGCTGGTCATGGTGGTGCTTGCCTGTAATCCCAGGGACTCCAGAGGCTGAGGCAAATGGGTCATAATTTCAAAGCCAGCCTCAGCAACTTAGTGAGGTCCTGTTTCTAAATAAAAAATAAAAGGGCTGGGGATGTGGCTCATTGTTAAGCACCCTGGGTTCAGTCCCTGGTACCAAAAAATTTTTTGAAAAGAGCAGAGTGAGTAGGATGGTTCAGAGTGAGTGAGAGCCAACAGTAATAGCAGATGTGGTCAGAGTAAACTAGGCAGGAAGCAGGCAGACATTGTGGAGTCATTTAGGCCATTGTAAGAGCATAAGCTTTTCCCCTGAGATAGGGAGACATAAGATGGTTTTAAGAAGAGGGGTAACCTAATACAATTTAGGTTTTAAAAGTATCATGTTGGCATGTTAGGAGGTAGAAGAAAGGAGAACCATGTTGAGGATGGGCATGAGAAGATCAATTAGAGAGCAATTGCAACAATCGAGGGGAGAGATAATAGTATCTTAGACCTGGCTTGAGGGGGTGGAAAGTGGCCAAATGCTGACATATTTTACAGATAAAGCCTATAAATTTTGCCAGCAAATTGGTTGTGGGGTAAGAGTGAAAGATTGAATTCATATAACTTTTATTGCAACTATGCTGTTATAATCGCTCTATTTTGTTATTTTTGTTAATCTTAAACTGTGCTTAATTTGTAAATTAAACTTTATGCCAGATGTGGTGGTTGCATGCCTGTAATTTCAGCTACTCAGGAAGCTGAGGAAGGATTTTCCAGGTTTGAGGCCAGCCTGGGCAACTTAGGGAGACCCTGTCTCAAATTTAAAAAAATAAATAAAGGGCTAAGGATATAGCTTAGGGGAAGATCACCCCTGGATTCAACCCCTAGTACTCTAGTATTGCAGAAAAGAAAAAAAAGTTTTATCTTTCTCTCTCTCTCTCTCTCTCTCTCTCTCTCTCTCTCTCTCTCTCACACACACACACACACACACACACACACACCCACACATGTATGTAGTGTGTGTATATACATATATGTGTGTGTGTGTATGTGTATATATATATATATATATTTACCAAAAAAATATACACCTCAAAAACCAATCAGTGAACTAATCATCTGATGAGATTAATTGAGTGGTAACTAAAGGCAAATGGGTGTGGCTGGAGGAAGTGGGGCATTGGGGGCATGGCTTTGGTGTATATATTTATATTTGGCAAGTGGAGATCTCTCTCTCTCTCTCTCTCTCTCTCTCTCTCTCCTTTCTGATCAACATGTGAGCTGCTTCCCTCTGCCACACTCTTCTTCCAGGATGTCCTTACTCACTTGGAAACAAGGAATGGAGCCTGCTGTCTTTAGACTGAGACCTCAGAAACCATGGGCCCACAAATAAACTTTTCCTCCTCCACAATTGTTCTAGTTGGATCTTTTAGTCACAGTACAAAAAAGCTGACTATGACACCCCCTATGAATGGGGGGGATTACTATAATTAATCAGATTGTGGCTCCTAAGAAATATTTTATGAAGTCAGTGTTTGTTACTTGTTCTAAACTCAAACAGGGTCCTGCAGCTATTTTTCCCCTGGTTCTCTCCTGCACACTTGCTAAGTATAGTCTAGATTGTATTTTCATTAGATCCAACAGTCTTCTCTAAATTCCCTTTGTCATAACCTCTTCCTTTTGACAGGAGTTTGATGAAGTTTAATTTATAAATTAAGCACAGTAAGAGATTAACAGGATTAATAAAATGGAGCAATTATAACAACATACTTGCAATAAGGTTACATGAGTTTGATCTTTCTGTCTCTCAAAAATATCTACAAAATATTGTACTCACCCTTTTTCTTCTTATATATATCTTATATAGTGCCTATGTGATGAAATGAAGATGAATGATGTAGGCTTTACATAGCTACTATGTAAGGATTACTTGAACATAAGCTCTGCAATACCTAAAAGTTGATATAATAACTATGATGGCTACTTAGTGACTAGTGGGAGGGTAGTATGTACAGCATAGAAATGCTTGACAAAGGGACAAGTCACATCCTGGACAAGATAGAGATTTCATCATGCTATTCAGAATAGTATGCAATTTAAAATGCACAAATTATTTCTGAACTTTCCATTTAATATTTTCAGCCTGCATTGGACCATACACACACACAACTGAAACCATGGAAAGCAAAACTGTAGATAAAGGAAGACTACTGTATTTTGTAGTGGAATTTATACCCCAAGACATTACAGTAAAGATAGGGACTTAACTACTGGATGTGGTCAGGGAAAGAGTGGAAAAGACTTCTACCAGTACTACTGTTATCACTAAGGCAACTGTGGCATACCCAAAGCTACACCCCCACTGAGGAACAACATCAGACACTTCACTGTGGGAAACAACAAGGAGAAAGGGCAAATAAACCACCTAAATACTTCAGCTAGTCTTTAAAGAAATAAGGAAATAAATAATAAAAATTGTGAGGGCCCAGAGTTGTTACAAAATATTTTCTAATGTCCAGTTTTCAACAAAAACTATGAGACACTTAAAGAAACAGGAAAGTATAACCCACACATTGGGAAAGAAACAACAACCAGGGAACAGAAACTGCCTTTGAGAGTGAACAGATACTGGATTCAACAGGAAGGGATTTCAAAATACTCATTCTAATATATCCATAGAATTAAAGTAAAGTTTGATAAAGAAGCAAATGAAGATATAATGACAATGTTGCATCAAGTATAATATATCAATAAAGTTTTTAAAAGAACCAAATAAAAATTCTGTTTTTAAAAGCACAATAAGGGCTGGGATATAGCTCAGTTGGTAGAATGCTTGCCTCACATGTACAATCCCCAGCACCAATAAATAAATAAATAGTAAAACATGGGAAAACCACAGGGCCTCAATATTAGATTTGAACTGGTAGAAGAAAATTGTTAATGGTATTAATGGTCTTGGAGAGATATTGGTAGAGATTATGCAATAGAGAGGAAAAAATTAAACAGGCTTAGAGAAATGTGAGATACTATTAATCACACAAACATATACAAAATGAAGAATATAAAAGAAAAAAGATAAAGTTGAAAAAAAAATACCTGAAGAAATAATAGCTGAAAATTTTCCAAATTTATTGGCAGACAATATCCTACACATTCAGGAGGATCAATGAACTCCAAGTAGAATAAATGCAAGTATATTAACAAACAGACACAGCATATTAAGAATGCTGAAAATCAAAACCAGAAAATCTTGAAACGACAAGAGGAAAAAACACATGTCACTTATGTGGGAACCCTAGTAAATTTACAGCTGGCTTCACAGACAGAAACAATGGAGGCCAGAAGACAGTGGGATAATATATTCAAAGTCCTCAAAGAATAAACTCAACCAATTATCCTATATCCAGTAAGGCTATTGTTAAAAAGATAAAGTCAAAATAGACTTACTCAGGGCTGGGGTTGTGGCTCAGTGGTAGAGCGCTTGCCTAGCATATGTGAGGCACTGGGTTCAATCCTCAGCACCATGTAAAAACAAATAAATAAAGGTATTGTGTTCATCTACAACTAAATTAAAAAAAATAGACTTACCCAGAAAAACAAAAATTTAGAAAACTTATTGCTTGAAGACTCAACATTCAAGAAATACTAAGGGAAGGCTTTTTATTTTGTTCATTTTTGTGGAACCAGGTTGAATTTAGAGGCTCACACATGCTGGGAAATTCCCCTACAACTGAACTACATCACCAACCCCTCAAGAAAGTTCATTAAAAAAAAGACAATTTTGAATTTATTGCTTTTTGTGGTAAAACAGATTTATGCCATTTGGGCACAATCTAACACAACAGCCTGCTTATGTCATATATGTTTTGGGGAAGAGTGGAGTTTAAAGATTGGTCAACTTTCAGGAGGTAAGTGGGCCAACGTCTGGAACATCATTTCAGCAGCTGGTGGCTTTTGTATTTTTTTATGTTTTTGCCTTTTTATTAGTACATTATAATTATGCATAACAGTGGGATTCATTGTTACATATTCATACATGAACTCAATATAACAGTGTACTTTGGCCTCATTAAGTTGTTTAGGGCCTCACTAAGTTGCTGAGGCTGGCTTTGAACTTGCAATTCTCCTGCCTCAGCCTCTCAAGTAGCTGGCATTACAGGTGTGTGCCACTGTGATCAGCTTTGAATTTCTTTTTACCTCAAATAACTAGGTGTTAGAGGGGTAAACAATTCAGAAACATCAATAGATACAAACCAAAAAGCCCTAATAAAAGTCTATTTTCTCTAGTCAGGGAGTGGGGAGTCTAGTCAGACAGTCTAGTCCAGTCAAACATCACTGGGAAAACTGAGACCACACTCATTAGCAAAAGGTAAGTAGGGAATCTTGACTTTCACCAAATTACATATGGGAGAAACCAATTCGGATCTCAAAGGATTTCTCAATCCAGACCATCAAAGCTAGGAAGTCCTGGAATAATATATTTCAAGCTCTGAAAGAAAATGGATGCCAACCAAGGATTTTATATTTAGCAAAATTAAGCTTCAGATTTGAAGATGAAATTAAAACCTTCCATGAGAAACAAAAAAGAATTCACAACTAGAAAGCCTATACTACAGAACATTATCAACAAAATATTCCATGAGGATGAGGTAAAAAAGAAAAAGCAAAAAACAGCAAAGTGAGGATCTACACTAAAGGAATATTCAACCAACAGAGAAACTAAGTCAAATTAAAAACCAGAAATAAGTCAAAATAATAGGAAATACAAATCATATCTCAATAATAACCTTGAATGTTAACAGCATAAACTGATCAATCAAAAGACATAGATTGGTGGACTGGATTTAAAAGCAAGACCAAACAATATGCTGTCTTCAAGAGACTCACCTCATGGGCAAAGACATCCACAGGATGAAGGTGAAAGATGAGAAAAAAACATATCACTCATATGGATTACATAAACAAGCAGGAGTTTCTATCCTCATCTTAGATAAAGTAGACTTCAAGCCAAAGTTAATCAGAAGAGACAAAGAAGGACATTTCATACTTCTTTTTTTTTTTCTAATTGGATCTTTATTTGTTTTGCCCAGAATTATTTTAATTTTCTACAAAAAATCCATTTCTGGGTTCTTTATACATAAACAGCAAACACTGATAATCCAGTTTTAACAGAATAATGGTGAAAATACCTCTACTGTTTACATTGATAGCAGAATATTGGTACTTGACTCCTTTATCCAGCAGTAGAGAAACACACACACACACACACACACACACACACACACACACCATGCGGACATTCTATGATGTTAAGCAAGTTTCTTAACAATAACCAATCTTTACTGCAGCCATTTCCCAGAACAGATTTTTTTTAATTTGCTGGTAAAACACATTTGTGATTTTCGTAGGAACTTTTCCTCGAAAGTTTCTAATCTTCTAAGAATTGAAAGACGCTATCTCCCCTGCTCCCACCCTTTCCTCCTACATTTCATACTTCTTAAGGGAAGTATGTATCAGCAGGATGTAACAAATATAAATATTTATGCCCCAAACAATTGAGCATCTATATACATCACAAACCCTTTTCAATTTCAAGAATCAAATAGATCACAACACAGTAATAGTGGGTGACTTTAACACATGTCTCTCACTACTGAACAGATCTTCCAAAAAAAAAAAAACCTCAAGAAATTATAGAACTAAATAATACAATTAATAATTTAGACTTAATAGACATATATAGGATACTTCATCCATCAACCAGCAAATATACTTTCTTCTAAGAAGCACATACCTCCTTCTCTAAAATAGACCATATCTTATGCCAAAAAACAAATCTTAGTAAATACAAAAAGACAGAGATAATACCCTGCATTCTATCAGATCACAATGGAATAAAATTAGAAATCAATGATAAAGTAAAAAATAGAAGTTACTCTAACAAATGGAGACTAAATAATACACTATTGAATGATGAATGGATAGTATAAGAAATCAAGGATGACATAAAAATTTCTTAGAGGGAAATGAGAACACTGATGCAACATAAAATCTCTGAGACATGGGGCTGGGGTTGTGGCTCAGTGGTAGAGTGCTAGCCTAGCATGCATGAGGCACTGGGTTCGACTCTCAGCACCACATACAAGTAACTAAAATAAAGGTCCATCAACCAACTAAAAAATATTTTTAAAAGAATCTCTGGGACACTATGAAGGTAGTGCTAAGAGGAAAGTTTATTACATTGAGCGCATTCATTAAAAGAATAAAAAGTCAACAAATAAATGACCTAACACTACATCTCAAAGCCCTAGTAAAAGAAGAATAAATCAACACCAAAAGCAGTAGAAGACAGGAAATAATTAAAATCAGAGCTGAAATCAATAAAATTGAAACAAAAGAAATAATTGAAAAAATTGACAAAACAAAAAGTTGTTTATTTGAAAAAATAAATAAAACAGATCAACCCCTGGCTATGCTAATAAAAAGAAAAGGAGAGAAAACTCAAATTACTGAAATACAAGATTAAGAAGAAAATATCACAAGAGATATGTCTGAGATACAGAAGATAATTAGAAACTATTTTGAAAATTTATTCTCTAATAAAATAGAAAATATAGAAGATATCAGCAAATTGCTAGAGACATGAGTCCTACACAAACTGAATGAGGAGGTCATACATGATTTCAACAAATCAATTGCAAGTAATTAAATAGAAAATACCATCAATAGCCTACCAACCAAGAAAAGCCCAGGACCAAACAGATTCTCAGCCAAGTTCTACAAGACCTTCAAAGAAGAATTAACACCAATACTTCTCAAAGTATTCCATGAAATAGAAAAAGAGAGAACCCTTCAAAATTCATTCTATGAGGCTAATATCACCCTGATACCAAAACCAGACAAAGACACATCAAGGAAAGAAAATTTCAGACCAATATCCTGATGAACATAGATGCAAAAATTCTCAATAAAATTCTGGCAAATCGCATACAAAAACATATTAAAAAGGTAATGCACCATGATAAAGTGGGGTTTATCCCAGGGATGCAGGGTTGGTTCAACATATGGAAATCAATAAATATAATTCATCATATTAATTGACTTAAGAACAAGAATCATATGATCATCTCAATAGATGCAGAAAAAGCATTTGACAAAATATAGCACACCTTCATGTTCAAAACACTAGAAAAACGAAGGATAGCAGGAACATAAGTCAACATTGTAAAAGCAATATATGCTCAACCCAAGGCTAGCATCATTCTAACTGGAGAAAAAATTGAAAGCATTCCCTCTAAGAACTGGAACGAGTCAAGGATGTTCTCTTTCATCACTTCTATTCAACATCATCCTTAAAACTCTAGCCAGAGTAACTAGAAGAAAGAAATTAAAGGAATACAAATAGGTAAAGAAGAACTCAAACTATCACTATTTACTCATGACCTAATTATATATCTAGAAGATCCAAAAAATTCCACCAGAAAACTTCTAGAACTAATGAATGAATTCAGCAAAGTAGCAGGATATAAAATCAATACCCACAAATCAAACACATTCCTATACATCAGCAAGTAACACACTGAAAGAGAAATTAGGAGAACTACCCCATTCACAATAGCCTCAAGTAAAATAAAATACCTGGAAATCAATCTAACAAACGAGGTGAAAGACCTCTACAATGGAAACTACGTAACACTAAAGAAAGAAATTGAAGAAAACCTCAGAAGATGGAAAGATCTCCCATGCTCCTGGATAGGCAGAACTAATATTGTCAAAATTGCCACACTACCAAAAGCATTATACAAATTTAATGCAATTCTTATTAAAATACCAATGATATTCTTCGTAGAACTAGGAAAAGCAATCATGAAATTTATTTGGAAAAATAAGAGACCCAGAATAGCCAAAGCAATCCTTATCAAGAAGAGTGAAGCAGGAGGCATCACATTACTAGACCTTAAACTATAATGCAGAGCTATAGTAACAAAAATGGCATAGACTTGTAGACCAATGGTACAGAATAAAGGACACAGAGACAAACCCACATAAATAAATCAAAGGTTATCTCATACTAAACAAAGGTGCCAGAAATATTCACTGATGAAAAGATAGCCTCTTCAACAAGTGGTTCTGGCAAAACTAGAAATTCATATGTAGGAAAATGAAATGAAACCTCTATCTCTCACCTTGTACAAAAATCAACTCAAAGTGGATCAAAGACTTAGGCTCTAGAACAGAGACCCTGCGCCTAATAGAATAAAAAGTAGGCCCAAATATTCATCATGTTGGCATAGAATCTGACTTCCTTAACAAGACCACTAAAGCACAAGAATTAAATTCAAAGATCAACAAATAGGATGGATTTAAATGAAAAAGCTTCTTCTCAGCAAAGGAAAAAATAACGTGAGGAGAAAGCCTACAGATCGGGAGAAAATATTTACTACATTCACCTTCAATAAACCATTAAGCTCTAGGATATATAAAGAACTCAAAAAATTAACAACAAAAAAACGCATATAACCCAATCAATAAATGGGCTAAGGAACTGGACAGACACTTCAGAGAAGAAGACATACAATCAATCAACAAATATATGAAAAAGTGTTCAACATCTCTGGTAATTAGATAAGTACAAATCAAAACTACTCTAAGATTTCATCTCACTCCAGTCAGAAGGGCAATCATCAAAAATACAGGCAACAATAAATGTTGGTGAGGACGTAGGGAAAAAGGCACACTCATACATTTCTGGTGGGACTGCAAATTGGTACAACCACTATGGAAAGCAGTATGGAGATTCCTCAGAGAACTTAGAGTGGAACCACTATTTGACCCAGCTTCCCCACTCCTCGGTTTATACCCAAAGAACTTAAAATTAGCACACTACGTATCAATCAAAGTTTATAGTATCTCATATCAATGTTTATAGTAGCTCAATTCACAATAGCTAAACTATGGAACCAACCTACATGTCCTTCAATGTGGTAGATATATTCAATGGAATATTATTCAGCTTTAAAGAAGAATGAAATTATGGCATTTGCCAGTAAATAGATGGAGTTGGAGAATATCATGCTAAGCAAAATAACCCAATCCCCCAAAAACCAAAGACCAAATGTTTTGTCTAATATGAAGATGCTAATTCACAATAAGGGGGTAAGGCACTAGAGAAGAATAGAGTTACCTTATATTAGGTTAAGAGAAGTGAAGGGAGGGGAGGGGAGGGGATGTCAGGATAGGAAGGACAGTAGAACGAAACAGACATTATTACTTTATGTACATATATATGACTGCATGACCAATGTGATTCTAAAACATGTACACTCTGAAAAATGAGAAATTATATCCCATCTCTGTATGATATATCAAAGTGCATAAATGCATTCTACTGTCATGTATAACTAATTAAAACAACTTAAAATTTTTAAAGAAATGATTACATTAGAAAAGAATAAATGTCTCAAATCAATGCTTTTGAATTCTCAATTCAAAAAACCTAGAAAAAGAAGACAACAATAAATCCAAGCAAGCAGAAGGAAGGAAATAATAAAAGATAAGGACAGAAAGTAGTGCAATTAAAAACAATAGAGAAAAACCAATAAAAGAAAAGGCTGATTCTTTGAAGACAATCAATGCTGTAAATATTCAAGAGAAAAATTAAAATGTGGGATTAGAGTTCTTTTTAAATCATCTTATTTGCAACTGTAGCATTCTCAGAAGACATGCCTCATTTCTGAACTATTTGTGACATACTCCAGTTTACTCACAGGCTGCCTGGCTTTTAATATGATTCACATTTCCATCACCTGCTTCATAATTTAATGTTACAGAAATAAATGAGCTCTGTAGGTAGAACTAGATTTTATTTTCTATGCCTTCCAAATTGTGTAACCAAAATAATTTTCTTGAGGCTCCTTATCCTTATCTGAATATTGAGAATCATATAACTTCCCCTATTTCATGGGTTTATTATAAGAATTAAACAAAATATCATATATCAAGTACCTAGCACAGTTCTTAGTAAATTGTGGGTATTCAGTAATCCTAAGTTCTGTTTCAATCCCTTGTCATTATTGTGCCTTACCATCCTCAAGCAAATGGGCATGCCAAAAGAATGATGTAGAGACAAGGAATGATGTCTTAAAGCAAATGATTAAAGAAAACTGGCCAACATGAATTGTCAGATTTCTCAAAAAGTTGCCCACATTAATTAATGAACTCATGATAGTGGCCTATCTCAAGGTTTGTCTGGAATGTCATTACTTAGACTATGTGCACCTCAATTGCAAATATCATATTTTTTATGTTATATCTTCAGGGCTTATTATAATGTGTGGCATATATATAGCAGGTTGTAAATGTTGATCAATGCCCAGAATGTAGATGTGTCAGAATTGCTTCAGCATGTTGTCTTACTGTGAATTCATTATTCTCAAAGTGTCTTGATGTGAATAGAATTATTCAGTGTTTTTTTCTAGAACCATTTGATATTGATTTTCACCTAAATCTTGTGAGTATACCAAGTCACAGGTAAGGAAATCAATAATTATCTGGTCCCTGCAATCGATAACTTGGAGACAAGTATTTTCACCAACCAATATGTTACAGAAATATTCTGAAAGTAGGGTACACACTTGCTCATTAAAATACTTTCTTATCTAAAAGAGGAAGAATGTCCTGAATGTCAAACATTCATGGTTTAATCTTCATATTTATTTATATTTATTATAGTGTAGAGTAAGTTATTCTGTAATTTGGGGCTAAAACAAAAGATAATATTTGATGAAACCCACTTATCACTGTCTATCTGTTGCTGAAACTGAACAAAAGAGTTTTGCCTTTCTCATCTAAGGATAACATTAGACCCTTGTATATGCAAGCCTACCTTCTGTTTTTATGCTCAGCCTCATACAGTACCAAAGTCCCAATTCTGCACCTTCTTTTATTTTACCCCGGGGAAACATAAATCCATATCATATGTCTATGCCATGAACTTTCCCTTCAATTACTTTAGCTTCTCCAAGACACTTATGGTTGATTATTGATCATTAATTATATCAAACTCCATTTAAAGGCAAATGAAATGTGCCACTAGGCAGAGTGAGTATTCAATTAGCAAGCAGAAAGTCTTTTCAAAAACTCTGAGGCCTTAACTTCTTGTGCTACAATATGAATTTTATTATGCTAAAACTCCACTTATAGTAATTTTAGTAATAAAACTCTTTTTAAAAAAAGTATTTATTTTTTTAGTTGTAGTTGGACACAATCCCTTTATTTATTTTTATGTGGTGCTGAGGACTGAACCCAGGGCCTCGCATGTGCTAGGCAGCGCTCTACTGAGCCACAACCCCAGCCTGTAATAAAACTCTTCTTTATGCTACTCAATACATTAAACAAATGAAACTTTCCTCCCCTTTAAGACATCACTTTGGCTACAAAAATGTCCCAAAAATGCACCACTAGGTCTTGAACCAGATCTTCTCCAATCAAGGTCACCATCTTCTAATTATTTTGTGAAAATACTTATATTTTCCTCTCTAGGAGCAAGTTTTATTAACCTCAGCAGATTAGTTTCAGGTGCATGGTCAAACAGAATACACCAAAATGCATATCCAAACTAGATCTCAGTGTTACTCAAACTTTAAAAAATGAATGTCATCATCTCTAACGCACAACTTTCTCTCAAAAACAAAACACTAATTTGCAGTGCAGAACATACTGTTCCATGGAATTATCATTTTTATCCTCAGTATTTCCTGGTTCCACCATTAGCACCACAACTGTTAAGTAGACTTCAGAGAATTATCTCACTAAGCCCAATCTGTTGATTATTACCACCATGATCACTCAGACCTCTGATTAAAGAGGAAAGATAATCATGGTTCAAAACACTCTGAATTCCTATTTCAATATAGCTGTCTCAAGGACCTTGTGGTTTGGAGCAGGTATGGATCTGAAACAAAACTCTGGGGAATTGAATATTCACATACCCCAGCCCAGAACTATTATTTTTATCACTAGTATCCCACCAATGATTTTTCACCCAAACTTTCTGAGAACTCACCAGGTATAAAAATCAATATTTCTTGTATGACCCTCGCAACAGATAAATTGGAAACATCTGGAATTATCCACCAACTAATATGATTCAAAGACAATGTGATAACAGAGTATACCTGCTGGAGAATGTCTAAGTGAAGATTAATATCAATGACAATAATAAGATCTCTTTAAAATAAGGCAAATTGAAGCCAAAGGTTTCTTAAAAATGAATTAGGTAATTGATAATTCAATTTCCTGTAATCTATATTTGAGGTATTATGCCAAGTACTGTGAATATAGGATAAATAAAATAGAGTCTTTATTAACAAGTAGCTAAAGATCTAATGAGGGAGGAAGATCATTGCAATATAAACTACTAAGGAAGATATTTGAACTAAGAAATGAGGCATTGAGTGTACTCAAAGTTTCACAAGGATGTGTCACTTGAACTAGGTCTTAAAGGAGGAATAATGTGAACCAGGTAGATGAAGAGTAAAAATAAGGTTGAAATAGGAACAAATATTAAGGAATGCAGGGAAAATGTATGTGCAAAAGCATGAAAAAATGGTGAGTTTGGGGAATGTTGAGAAAGATCACTGTCTGGAATCTATGAATATGTCCATCTAATTTGGAATTCAGTTATGAAGGATTTTTGGCTCATAAGAGCTTTCTTATGAAGCCCCCTCCACATTCAGAGCCATTTTTGTCCACATGTTCACCTATTTACTCTTTTATTTCTTGTATCAATTTAATCCTCAAGTTTGCTTCTATGTATTCCTCCATGCCTGTTTCAACCTAGCTTTGGCCTCTGGTTCTCAGTCAGTTCTGTCCTTTGCTTTTCTTCCTACTTTTGTAATTTTTAAATGTAATGCTTCAGTAATTTCTCTGTACTAGATGGCAAGCTGTTCCAGCAATTTTTCCTATAGAGACTGACACTATGGTAACTATTTCCTAAACCTGTACCCAGGCAACTCTTCTACAAATGTCTAAAGGTTATGCTGACCTAGATTTTCCTTTTTAGATATCCACATGATTTCCTGTTATTACAAACACATGCTTTCCTTTACTGGTTTCCTATTTCAAACTGAATGTAACTCAAACTGGACCATCTGACATTCAAAACACATTATATTTCTCCAAAACTACTTTTCTAGCTTATTTTCCAGTACTCCCTTATAAGAACTTCATGCTTCTATAAACCTTGACCACTTACTCTTCCCTACATATCATGTACATTTTCCTATCTATTTTTTGGCTTATAACCTTCTTTTTTATTATAAATTCTGCCCCTCCATCTACTTGATATAAACCTTCCAGATAAAATTAAATTGCCTGTTCCTAATCCCTTCATCTTGGAGCAATTCCTTCCTCCTGAAAATTCATGTGAATCTTGATGATACTTCTCTGTGGCACTAGTTACAAATTCCCTAGTGGCTATTTTAGTACATATATTTGTCCCCTACCAAATTGCAAGTTCTCTAATAGCTGGGACCCTATCTTATTCAGATTTCCTGCCTTCCTTATGAAGCCAATACCTTCAATCTCTTATTTAGGTCTTCACTGATCTTCTTCATAAGAGTTTTGTACTTTTAAGCTATAGATCCTGAACACATTTTGTTAGATTTATATTTAAATATTTAATTTTTATTGAAGCTATTGTAAATGAATGGTATATTAAATTTCAATGTCCAATTGTTCATTACTAACATATGGAAGTTAAGACTGATTTTTCTATGTTGACCATGTATCCTGCAATTTTGTTAAACTCCTTTCTTAGGCCTAGAAGTTTATTTTGTCTAGTAAATTTTTCTGGATTTTCTAAATGTAAAATTACATAATGTGCAAGCAAGAACAATTGCATCTTTTCCTTTTAAATTTGCTTACTTCTTATTTCCTTTTCTTGCGTATTGCATGGCTAGGACTTCCATTACTATGTTGGGTAGGAATACTGAGAAAAAACATACTTGTCTTTTATAAAATGCTAGAGGGAAGGCTTTCAATTTTTCACCATTATGTATGAAGTTAATTGTATGTTCTTCATAAATTCTCTTCATCAGATTGAGGAGATTCTTTTCAGTCCCTAAAGTGAAGTTTTAGCTTCAATGTATGTTGAGTTTATTCAAATGCTTTTTTTCCCACCAAATGAAAATATCATGTGGGTTTTCTTCTTTACAATTTTAATATGATGAATTATATTAATTTATTTTGAAATATTGAAGCAGCCTAGTATTTTTAGAATAAAGCTCACTTGGTCACACTTTATACTTCATTTTACATATGGCTAGATTTGAGGTAATAATATTTTGTGAAGGTTTTGGCATTTATTTTCATGACGGATGTTGGTCTTTATACACACACACACACACACACACACACACACACACACACACATACTTTTATGTGGTGCTGAGGATCAAACCCAGTGCCTCATACTTTCAAGGTAAGCGCTCCACCACTGAGCTACAGCTCCAGCCCCAGGATGTTGGTCATTAATGACTTTTTATCTTCTACCATTTGTATGATTTTGGTATCAGGGTAATTGTGGCCTCATAAAATGAATGGGAAAATATTTTTTTCCATTTTCTTGGAAAATGCCAGAGAGTTATGTATCTTGTTGCATACAAAAATAGTTCATTCCTTTTTATTGCTAACTAGTATTCCATAGAATGGCTGTACCACTGTTTATCCATTCACCAATTGTTTTAGTCAGCATTTTTGCTGCTGTGACCAAAAGACCTGACAAGAACAATTAGAGAAGGAAACGTTTATTTTGAGTCTCACAAGTTCAGAGGTCTCAGTGCATTGACAGCCAGCTCTGTTCCTTGGGGCTTAAGGCAAGGCGGAACTTCAGGGTAGAAAGGTGTGGTAGAGAAAAGCTACTCAGGGCATCACACCAGGAAGGAGGAGGGGTGGGGAGAATTCCTTACCAGAAACAAAATACATACTCCAAAGGCATACCCCCAATGACCGCCCTGCTCTAGCCATACACTACCTACTTATGGTAACCACTCAATTCCTATCAGGGGATTAACATACTGATTAGGTTAAGGCTCTCTTAACCCAATCATTTTACCTCTAAGCTTTCTTACTTTGTCTCACACATGAATTTTTTGGGGACACTTAATATACAAACTATAACTCCAATGGAAAGACATTTTGGGTTTTTCCAGTTTGGGAAAATTATGAACACAGATGCAATAAATATTCAATTACAATTTTTGTGATAACTCAGTTTTTATTTTTCTAGGGCATATGTGATAATAGCAGTAAAATTGCTTGGTTATATGGCATCCAAACTGTTTTGCCAACTTTTTTTTTTTTGCAAAAATACTGTATCAAGTTGCAATATATGAGAGAAACAATTGTTCCTCAGCTTGTCCACCCATGGTACAGTCAGGATATTTTACTTTTGCCATTCTAACAATTGTAAGGTTTATTTTATTGTGGCTTTATATTTCAGTTTCCTAATGATTGAAGTTGTTGAACTTCTTTTCATGTCCTTATGTGCCATCCATATCTCCTTTTTGGTGAAGTGTCTACTCAAACCTTTTACCCATTTTTTATTTGTGTGTTTGTTTTGTTGAGTTTTAACAGTTCTTTTTTAGATATTTTTAGAGCAATGTTATGTTCACAGCAAAACTGAGCAGAAAGCAGAGAGTTCCCATATGTCCCCTCACACCCAACATATATAGCCTCCCTGTTTTTGTTGGCTTTTTCACTGTTGTGGCTTAAATACATGACCAGAACAATTGTAGAGGAGGAAAAGTTTGTTTGAGGGCTCATGGTTTCAGAGATTTTAGTCCAGGACAGCTGGCTCTATTCTTTGGGGCTCAAGGTGAGGCAGGATATCATGGCAGAAGAATGTGGCAGAGGGAAGCAGCTCACATGATGATCAGAAAGCAGAGAGAGAGAGAGAGAGGTCTCCACTTGCCAAATACTAATACGTTCCCCCAAAGCCACACCCCCGATTCTCACCTTCTCCAGCCACACCCTACAACTTCAAATACCACTCAGTTAATCCCTATCAGGGGATTAATTCACTGATTAGGTTAAGACTATAACTCTGTCATTTCTCCTTCAAATCTTGCATTTTCTCACACATGAGCTTTTGGGGGACACAACATCTAAAACATAATACTCCCCAACTATTCACATCCCACACCAGAGTGGCACCTTTGTTACTACTGATGAACCTGTATAACATATTATTACCACCTAAAGTCTATAGTTTACTCAGTGTCATAGTCTGTGGGTTTTGAAAAATATATAATGACATGTATCCACCATTATAGTATCATACATAATGTTATGGTTTGGATGTGAGGTATCCCCCAAAAAGTTCACATGTGAGACAATGCAAGAAGATTCAGGGGAGAAATGATCAGTTTTAGCCTTAACCTAATCAGTGAGTTGATCTCTGATGGAATTAACTGAGTGGTAACTGGAGGCAGGTTGGGTGTGTCTGTTGGAAGTACTTAATTGGGGGCATGGCTTTGGGGTATATATTTGTATCTGGCAAGTGGTGACCTCTCTCTCTGCTTCCTTATCACCATGTGAGCTGCTTCCCTCTGACAACTCTTCTGCCATGATATTCAGCCTCACCTGGAGCCCTGAGGAATGGTGCTGGACTTCTAAAGAATGATACCTCTGAAACTGTGAGCCCTCAAAAAAACTTTTCCTCCTCTACAATTGTGCTGATGGGGTCCTTCAGTCACAGCCGCATAAGAGCTGACTAAAACACACAATATTTTCACTGATCTAAAAACCCTCTGTGTTCTGCATATTCATTACTCCTTGGGGTGGGAGTGTGACTTCATGGTAGAGTGGTTGCTTGGCATCAATCCCCAGCACCACCAAAATAAAGGTAAATGTCATCTATTTCTCTCCCCTAACTATTGACAACCACCAATCTTTTTACTGTTTCTCTAGTATTGTCTTTTCCAGAATGTCATATAGTTGGAATCATATGGTATTTAAACTTTTTCAGATTGATTTCTTTCATTTAGCATTACATATTTAAAATACTTAAGGTCATGATTGATAACTCAAATTTTTCATACTGAATAATACTTCATTCCCTGGACAGACTGAAGTTTAATTGCCCCATTCAACAATGAAAAGACATTCTAGTTAGCCTCCAAGTTTTAGCAAATATGAATAAAGCTGCTATAAATATCTACATGTATATTTCTATGTGGATATGTTTTTAATCATTTGTGTAAAGACAAGGGAATACAATTGCTGGATCACATGGTAAGAGTATGTTTAGCTGTGTAAGTAATTGCCACCATTCCCATCAGCAATGAATCAGAGTTCCTATTGACCCACATCCTTGCCAGTATTTAGTGGTATTAGTATTTTATATTTTAGGCATTCTATTAAATATCTAATGGTATCTTATTGTTGTTTTAATTTGCAATTCTTCAATGACATAGGATGTTGCACATCTTTTCATGTTTATTTTACATCTCTATGCCTTCTTTGGTAAGATGTCTGTTCAAGTCTTTGGCCCACTTTTAAATAGGATTGTTTGTTGTCTTATTGTTGACTTTTAAGACTTATTTGTATATTTTGGACAACAGTTCTTTGTGCATCTTTTGCAAATAATGTCTCCTGTATTATGCGCTCTCTGATCATTCTCTTGACAGAGATTTTTCACAGAGTGGTTTACTATATTTACTACATTTATTTGGATCTATTTCTGGGTTCCCCATTCCTGTTGCATTGATCTATTTGTCTGTACTTCCATCAGTACCACACTTTAATTACTGTAGTTTTATACTGCCTTCATAGTGTCCCAGAGATTTTGATATGTTGTATCAGTGTTCTCATTTACCTCTAAGAATTTTTTAATCTTATCTTTGATGTATTTTGCAACCCATTGTTCATTCAATAGCATATTATTTAGTCTCCAAGTGTTGGAGTAGCTTTTATTTTTTATTTTATCATTTATTTCTAATTTCATTGCATTATGATCTGATAGAATGCAGGATAGTATCTCTACTTTTTTGTATTTGCTAAGAATTGCTTTGTGGAATAATATATGGCATATTTTTGAGAAAGATCCATGTGCTGCTGAAAAGAAGGTATATTTCCTCATTGATGGATGAAATATTCTACATATGTCAGTTAAGTTTGATTTATTGATTGTATTATTGAGTCATATGGTTTCTTTGTTCAGCTTTTGTTCGGAAGATCTATCAAGTGATGAAAGAGGTGTGTTAAAGTTAACCATAATTATTGTGTTGTGATCAATTTGACTCTTGAGAAGAGTTTGTCTGATGAATGTAGATATTCCATTGTTTGGAACATATATATTTATTATTGTTATGTGCTGTTGATGCAGGGTTCCTTTGAGCAGTATGAAATGTCCTTCTTTATCCCTTTTGATTAACTTAGGTTTGAAGTCTACTTTATTTGATATGAGGATGGAGACCCCTGCTTATTTTTTCAGTTCATGTGAGTGGTATGTTTTTTTCTAACTTTTTACCTCAGTCTGTGGATGTCTTTTTCTATGAGATGAGTCTCTTAGAGGCAGCATATTGTTCAGTCTTTTTTTTAAAAATCCAATCTGCCAGTCTGTCTTTTCATTGGTGAGTTTAGGCCATTAACATTCAGGATTATTATTGAGACATGATTTGTATTCCCAGCCATTTTTGTTTATTTTGGGTATTTAACTTCACTTTATTTCTCCTTTGATTCACTTTTCCTTTAGTGTAATACCTCCCTCTGCTGATTTTCATTATTTTTTTTTCATTTCCTCCTCATGGACTATTTTGCCAAGAATGTTATATAGTGCAGGCTTTCTAGCTGTTAATTCGTTTAACTTTTGTTTATCATGGAAAGTTTTTATTTCATCATCAAATCTAAAGCTTAATTTTGCTGGATATAAGATTCTTGGTTGGCATCCATTTTCTTTCAGAGCTTGACATATGTTGTTCCAGGATCTTCTAGCTTTTAGAGTCTGGGTTGAAAAAATGTGCACATATCCTAATTTGTTTTCCCCTATATGTAATCTTATTCCTTTCTCTTGTGGCTTTTAAAATTCTCTCATTATTCTGTATGTTAGGCATTTTCATTATAATGTGCCTTGGAGTATCTGTTGTAATTTTGTACATTTGGCATCCTGTAAGCTTCTTGTATTTGGTTTTCCAACTCATTCTTCATGTTTGGAAAACTTTTCTGCTATTATTTCATTGAATAGATTGTTCATTCCTTTGGTTTGGAACCCTATGCCTTCCTCTATCCCAATAACTCTTAAATTTGGTCTTTTTATTTTATCCCATATTTCTTGAATGTTCTGTTCATGGTTTCTTACCATCTTTGTTGTGTGATCTACATTCTTCTCAAGATTATATATTTTGTCTTTATTGTTTGAGATCCTGTCTTCCAAGTGATCTAATCTGTTCCTGATGCTTTCTATTGAGCTTTAAATTTGGTTTATTGTTTCTTTCATTTCAAGGATTTCTGTTTGTTTTTGTTTTCAGAACCTCTATCTCCTTATTGAAGTAATCTTTTGCTTCCTGTATTTGCTCATGTAGCTCTTTATCAAAGTGATCTTTTGTTGCCTATATTTGCTTTCTTATATCATCCTTTAATTCACAGAACATTTTAATTATGTACATCCTGAACTCCTTCTCTGTACTTTCTTCTATTGTGCTGGCCATGGATTTTAATAATATAGTTTCCTCATTTGTTTGGAGCACTTTTTTCCCTTTTTTTTCATATTGTTCCTGTGTCTTCCCTTCTACCACTGTGGATCTGAGGTGTTCCAGTTTTTATCCTATGGGCTTATAGTGCTCCTGCAGGGTTCCAATACCTCTCCTTTGAGGAGAAGAACAATGTGAACAGATCACAATACAAACAATATACAACCTTAACCCAAATAACTGCTATTAAGACATTTACAGTTTTGTCACAATATACTTAAATGGTTGGTTCAATTATTGTCTACAATATAAACAGTATGTTTGCAAGAGGGTTTACAATTTCTGGTTGTGGACAAAGAACCAGGGGTGAAGTGTGGAATGAGATGTTGAAGGGGTAAGAGGTTAGTATACAGCATTAGTATATCTTAGGAAGTGTGAAAGAGGAATCTAAAGAAGATGGTTAGTAGCTGGAGAAGAGAGAGGAAGTCATTTGGGGGACACAAGTAAGTGGGAAGACAATAGAGTACATAAAACAAACACACATAAATATTAAGAAAAATTTAAAAATTAAAAAATAGGAGATAAAAGCATATACAACACAACTGTAATATACTATTCAGACATCCCAGTCCTCAGTATCCTAATTCATGCAAAGTACTTGGTTTCACAAATGTTGGGGATGTGAGGATGGGAGAATAGAGAGGGAGAAAAAAGACAAGAAAAAAAATATCGAGGAAGAGACAAGGATTATTTTGTTTGGAGATCAGTATCTTTCCTGCTTCCCTTCTCATCTAATAGCTAGGATTGTCTGTTGTTTGCTGGTATCTCCACCCTCAGGATGGTGATAGTTACCAGGATGGGAGGGCTGGTCTTGGGTGCAGGTCACCTGAAAGTGGGGTATGTCACCAGCCAGTCCCTGATGGAAGACTGCACCCCAAGGATCTCCTTTGAGGCCTACTTGTGTGATGTGGGTGCCTGGTCTTATCTCCTTATATCGTCTGTAGACCTCACATTTCCTGGTCTTTAATTTAGTCTCTAAACCGTATCTCACTCACCCTCTCCCTTTCTACTTCCTACTCAGGGACCTTTCTCTCCAGAGGTCTTGTGGGCTGCTCTCTGGGGGCTGCACACCTGTCATGGAGAGCTGTTTTGCATTGGGTAGGCACTGTGTGGAGTTAGCAGTGCTGGGGAGGGGTGGGGAGCTGGGAAGTATCAGTACTTGCCCAGTGGTGTTCAAAGCTGGGTGTTGCCCCGACTAAAGATGGCAATGAAAGTGTACCAAGATGGAGGCGACTGCTTTCAGTGATGGAGTGTCAGGTCAGGGGGTGGGGGATGGGGGGGCGGTGTCACTGGTTGATGTGTTCAAAGATGCAGCTCTGTGGCATGCAGTGTTGTGGCTATCAGCTGTTTCCAGACCAGTGTGGGGCTCCTCAGTTGTCTGCAGGGCTGTCCTGGGCCTGCCTGCTCAAAATTTCTTATTATCCTTTAATGTCCATATACTGAAATGATGTCCCCTCTTTCATTTCAGATATTGATCACTTGTATCTTTTCATTTTTTCTTAGTCTAAACAGAAGTTTATAGATTTAATTGATCCTTTCAAAGAACAAGCTTTTGGTTTTGCTGAGTTTCTGTATTGATTTTCTATTCACGTTTTATTTCTATTTTGTATTTCTCTAATTCTAATTTCTACTTCCACTATTGATTTCTGCTCTATTTGTTTTCGTTTCCTTTTCTTTACTTGATTTGGGTTCAATTTGTTTTCCTTTTTGTTTTCTTAAAGTAGAAAACTTAAATGATTGATTTTATATTTTTCTTCTTTTCTAATATATGCACTCAATGCTATAAAATTTCCACTGCTTTTACTCCATCCCACAAATTTTGATAAGTTGTATTTTCATTTTTAATTAATTCAAAGTATTTCTCAATTTTTCTTAATATTTCATCTTTTGAATGAAATGACTTTATTGAGGTGTAATTTACATGGAAAAAGGTGTAAACATTTAATTTATACACCTTGATGACTTTGGAAATAAGCATACACCCATGAAACCATTACCATTATCTATGCCATTAAATCATCAATAATCTCCAGTTTCTTAGTACTGTTTTTTTTGGGGGGGGGCATGTGATTAGAACATTTAATATATTCGTTTAATGTTCTTTATTCATTCAGCCATTGTTGGGCAACTAGGCAGACTCCACATTGGTTCTATTGTGAAAAGTGCCATAATAAACATGGGGAGTGGGGCTGGGGTTGTGGCTCAGTGGTAGAGCTCTTGCCTAGGATGTGCAAGGCCCTGGGTTCAATCCTCAGCACCACATTAAAATAAAGGTATTGTGTCCAACTACAACTAAAAAAGAATAAATATTTTTTAAAAACATGGGAAGTGAAAGGAGGGGAGAGCATATGGGGATAGGAAGAACAGTAAAATGAATTGGACATTATTACCCTATATACATATGATTACATGACAAGTGTGATTCTACATCATGTACAACCCAAAGAATGAGAAGTTATATTCCATTTGTGTATGATGTGTCAAAATACACTCTCCTGTCATGTATAACTAATTAAAACAAAAAAATGGGTATGCAAGTATCTCTTTGAAATTTTGATTTAATTTCCTTTGGATATATACGAAGAAGTGGGATTGCTGAATCATATGGTAAATCTAGGTTTAGTTTTCTGAGAAACTTCCATACTATTCTCCATAATTGCCATATAATGGACATTTCCACCAACAGTATATGAAAGTTCATTTTGCTCTACATTCTGGCCAGAATTTTTAGTAACAGCCATAATAACTGAAGTGAGATTATATCTCATTATAGTTTTAATTTGCCTTTCCCTGATGACTAAACATATTGAGTATTTTTCACACAGTTGTTTATCCTTTGTGTTTCTTCTTTTGAGAAGTGTCTATTCAGATCACTTGCCTAGATTTTTAGTTGTTGTTAGTGATGACTTCCGAACTCCTTTTATACCATACTGAAAATCAGAAGTTTCTATTTGCTATAACATTTTATATTTTATATGTATATTTTAATGGTTTCTCTAAGGATTATGATACCTGACTTTTGAGAGTCAAATTAGGGTTACTATTTTACTACTTTTGGCAGACAGAAAATTTACAACCATAAATGTACCTTCATCTTTCCATCATTGACATTTATTTTATAGATGTCATGTGTATGACATCAATATATGTTGAAAACTCCTTAAGATAAGTTTGACTTCCAATATTCTACTTATTCTTTCAAATTTAAGAAAAAAATACTCTTTCATATTTGCGTGGATATCTATCATTTCTTTCCTCTTCCCTGATTACTGGAGTACTAAATATGATCATGTCCTTTAACCTGAATATCTTCCTTTAGCATTTGTTTCAGAATGGGTCTTCTGTCAAAGCTTTCTCTTATTTACCCATTATCTGATAATTTCTTTATTTCACACTAATTTCTAAAGGAAGTTTTTAAACTCTGAACATCAAATTCAGGGTTGAGAGTTCTTTCGGCACTTTGAAATTGTTGTCCCACTATCTTATGGATTCCATGGTTTTTAATGAAATCCTCAATATTTTAGTCATAGTCCTACTATATTGAATGCATCCTTTTTTCCAGCTTTTTTCCAGATTTTTCTTTTCTTTTACTTTCTTTTGTTCAATTGAATGCAATATTTGTACATATTTATCAGGTACAGTCTGATGTTTCAATTCATGTACATATTGTGTAGTGATCAACTCAGGGTTATTAGCATACCTATCAATTATACTTTTATCATTTCTTTATGGTGAATATACTGAAAATCCTCTCTTCTAACTCTTTTGAGACATAATGCATTATTGTTAACCATATTTATTCTACTGTGCTGGAGAACACTAGATATGATTTTTACTGGTTTGATTATTATGTGTCTAAACATTGTTTTATTTGTGTTTATCCTTTTTGGAATTTGCTGAGCTTCTTGGATCTGTAAATTTAGGGAGTTTTCAGCCATTATTTCTTCATTTCTTTCTCTACACTTACTCTTCATTTCAGAGATACATTGGCATGAAATTTAGAACTTTTTAATTGTCTCACAGTTCCTTGAGACTCTTTATCTTTTTCAAAGTCTTTCTATTTTTTTTTTTTCAAATTGGATAATTTCATTTGATCTGACTTCAAGTTAATTGACTCTTTGTCATCTTCATTCTCCTAATAAGCCAGGTATTGAAGTGTTTTTTCTGATATTATATTTTTCAGTTCTAAAACTTACATTTTATTCTTATTTTATCATTTCCATTTCTCAGCTAAGAAATTCTATCCTACCATCCTTCAAAAGTGTACTTAACTTTATCTCATGGAGCATAGTTAGAATATCTGCTTCATAGTCTTTTATAATCCCAACATCTTGATAATCCCAGGACTGGCATGTATAAGGTAATTTTTTTAATCAAAAGCTGGTCCCTTTTTCTTACTTCTTTTTATTATTTTTAATATTTATTTTTTAGTTGTAGTTGGACACCATATCTTTATTTAATTTATTTACTTTGATGTGGTGCTGAGGATCAAACCCAGGGCCTTACACTTGCTAGGCAAGCACTCTACCACTGAGCCACAATCCCAGCCCTCTTACTCCTTTTTATGTTGAATCCTTTCTGATTATATCCTGAATTTTTTAAATGTTTATTTTTTAGTTGTACTTGGACACAATACCTTTTATTTTATTTATTTATTTTTATGTGGTGCTGAGGATCGAACCCAGGGCCTCACATTTTCTAGGCAAGCGCTTTACCACTGAGCCACAACCCCAGCCAGTATCCTGAACTTTTTGAATACTGTATTGTGTAGATGTTCTATTCTACCATAATCTTCTGGAGAATTTTATTTTTCTTCTTGTTCTTTCAGTAGACAATCAATCCAACTATATTTATACCATGAGTTTTTTTCTTCCATTCCTTAAGCATGGTTCTGACCTCAGTTCAATGTTCAAAATCTTTCCTATGCTGCCTTGGTTCTGCCTCACAAATGTATCAACCAGAGGTTAGTTTGAGACTTGGGTCATGACTTAAAACTGTTCCATTTTCAAAGCCTTTGCTAAACTGCTTTTGGCCTGTTCCACATATGTGCTATTTAGCGGGGAGCCCAAGATTGTGCTGGTTCATATACAGAGTTTGTTTCCCTCTCCCCCTAACCTCCCCATTCAACCTTTTCTAGCCCACAGGGTCCCTTTTTCTTTTTTTTGTCTGAACATAAATAGTGGCTTTTTATTGAAATTTTAGCCATTAAGACCATTGTTCTGCCATGCATCTCTTTGATTACTTTTTAAGTTTTGTTGTCTTTTTTAATGTCTTTGGACAGTTGATTTCTGCATTCATTCAGAACTTTCAGTTTTAATCAAGTAGAGAAACAGGCTGTTACTGGTTTCACCTTACCATGCTAGACAAAGAATTAATGAATGACTTTAAATAACTTAAGTTCTTTCCCTACTATATGTTGTGAGTAATAATCTCATTCATACCTACAGGACTGTTAGAAAGGTAAAGTAAGGTTATACACATATACACACATATATGAATCTGTCTCCTGTTTTCACAGTTCCCAGTAATTATTATTGCTAAGTAAAGGAAAATCTCCTGAAAAGAATAATTTTTAAACTTTTTATTTGGAAATACTTGTAAACTTCTAAAAAAATGCAGAAATTGTACAGAAAGCTCACATATATTCCTCACCAGGTTTCCCTAATGTGAATAACTTAGATAATTAGAATATAATGATCAAACCAGGAAATTAATAATTTGATATTATTAAATAAATTACAAATGCTGTTCCAATTTCACCAGTTTGTATTTAAGTGAGTTTTCTTCTGTTCCAGTATCTAATCCAAGGTCTCACTTTGCACTAGTTGTTGATACTTCTTATTCTATTCCACTCTGTGACAGTTGCTCAGTCTTGTCAATTATTTTGTAGAGTGTTTCTCAATTTGAGTACATCAGATAGTTTCTCTTGATTAGATTATAAAGTATAGATTGTTGGTGAGAATACCACAGAAATGATGTGCATCACATCACACAGTCACATGAAGTTGACATATTTTAATCATTACGGATGTTAATCCTTTTTTTTTTTTTTTTTTTTATACCTGGGATTGAACTCAGGGACATTCCACCACTGAGCCACATCTCCAGCCCTATTTTGTATTTTATTTAGAGACAGGGTCTCACTGAGTTGCTTAGTGCCTTGCTAAGTTGCTTAGGCTGGCTTTGAACTCATGATCCTCCTGCCTCAGCCTCCTGAGCTGCTGGAATTACAGACATGGGTCACTGTGCCTAGCAGGGATGTTAATCTTGATCACTTGGCAAAGGTGAAGTCTATTGTGCTTCTCCACTAAGAAGCTGCTGATTTCCCCTTTTAAATTAATAAATAGATTGTGGCAGATGCCTTGAGATTATGCAAATATCCTGACTTTCCTCACATTTTCACCTGCTAATATTAGCATGCATCAATTGATACTGGGTACAGTAAGTATTACTGTTCATCTAATTGTTCTGTTTTTTTCATTCCATCTACATGTATTAATTAGTATTCTTCAGTAAAGAAAACTCTTCTGTCCTCCCATGTATTTACTTATTCATTATTCAATTATTTATGTATGTCACTATGGACTTGTGTATATGTATATTCAAATTATTTTATGGGTTATAATTCAATACTATCATTATTTATTTTGTTGCTCAAATTGTTCTAGTGTTGGCTATAATAATACCTTCAAGTTAGCTCCTTGTCCTTTACATCTCCATCCTATTTAAAACATGTCCTTATTTTCTGGAATCACAAAGTATGTCAAGTTAATATTAAACTTTTCTTGCCCTAATCTTGGAATCGGTTACTTCTTGAAGAGGGCTGGCTGATTTTGTGAATGTTCTTCCAGTTTCACCAGTATTTCTTTGTACTTTTTCTGTTCCCGTTTTTGATTCAAGCTCCCACGATGCATTAGTTGTTGATGTTTAGAAGCCAAGAGTTTGGCTTTGATGTGCTTGTGGCTACTAAATTTCATTGCTCCAAGGCCTTTTGAGTGAACAATCAGAAAATATGTGTATGTATACTAACACAAAAAAGTCCTCTATTTATTATTCTATCTCTCTGTTACTCTCTGTCCCTCCATCTAAACAAATACATGAATTTACACTGATACTTCTGACTCCAATCCAATTCCTTGATTTATTCTAATTGCCCCTGTATACTTATAACATCTTTCTCTTTACCGTGGTAAATCTGCCAATTACTGTCTACAATTTATTTGTGTATTTTGTCAATCCTACACATAAAATATTTTCAAAATTGAGAAAATTTACCCTGTGAGAAACAAATTTACAGTGTTTTGTTTAAGGATTTTTGTCTTAGCCTTACAATAGCGAATCAAAATAATGTTTTCCAGAATTACTCACTATATTAGTTTTCTATGGCTGCTGTAATAACATACCAAAAACCAGTTGTCCTCACAGTTATGAAGGCTAGAAGTCTAGAATTCAAGTGATGACAAAGTTGATTGCTTCTGAGGGCTGTATAGTAGAATGTGTTCCGTGCTTCTCTCTTAGCTTGTAGTTGTTTACTAGCAATATTTGCCTTCTAGATGTATCACTCCAATCTCTGCTTTCATTTTCATATAGTATTCTCTCTTTATTTCTGTCTCTGCACATCATCTGACGTGTGTGTGTGGAGGGGGGTGTCTGTGTCTAGCTTTCCCCTTTTAATAATGACATAAGTCATATAGGATTGGGGCCCAACCTGAATGTTTCATTTTAACTTGATCACTCTTATTTCTAAGTTAAATATTGAGATACTAGGAGTTAGTATCTCAACATATCTTTTTTGTGTGTTAGTAGACAAACCTTAACCCATAACCTCACATTAGTGTTTTGTTGTTGTTGCTTGCAGTATTAGGGACTAAACTTAGGAGTGCTCTACCATGGAGCTGTTTACAACCCTTTTGATTTTTTATTTTGAGACAGGGTCTCTTTAAATTATTCATGCTGGCCTTGAACTTGTGATCCTTTTTTCTCGGCCTCCCAAGTTGATAGGATTGCAGGCATATGCCACTATGGCAGCTCATTAGTTCTCTTCTTCCCCACCTGCTTCAGTTATATTGCAGTTATAGTGTACATTTTTAATAAAATCATATACATTTGTTACTGTTTATATTTCATTTTAGGTTCTTTCCCTACTCCCACCCCCTTAGGGTAGATTTTAACTATTTATTTTGGAAGCGTGTGAAGTACTACTGTGGTAGTACTGTCAAAGTTATACAAAAGGGCATGTTCAGACAAGGGTTACTCCTGTCTTATCTTTTACTACTGTTATAGTTTGTATATGGAATGTCTCCCAAAGGCTCCTGTGTTGAAGGCTTGGTTCTCAATGTGGTAATGTTCAAAGGTGTGGCTTTTGAGAAATGATTGGATCATTAGGGTTCTGATCTCATCCATGGGTTAATCCATTGATGGGTTCATAATTGAATGGTCTATTGGAAGGTGATGGAAACTGTAGAAGGTGGGGTCTAGTTGGAGAAAGTAGTTCACTGGGGACATCACCTAACGGGGTATATCTCATTCCTGGTTCCTTCCCTCCAACTTCCTGGTTCTTTTGGCTGTCACGAGGTTACCAGATCTGCTCCTCTCTGCTGTGATGCTCTGCCTCCTCAGCAAGGAGCCAGCTGATCAAAGACTGAACCTTTTGAAACTGTGAGTCAAAATAAATCTTTCCTCCTTTAAGTTGATTTTCTCAAGTATTTTGTCACATCAATGAAAAGCTGATTAGCACAACTACCTGTTTCATTTTCCCATTCTATCCACTCCTTTCACAACTGCTCCATGTAGATAACAAACCTCTTTAGTTTATGTTCTATCTTTCCTGTATTTTTTGCAAAAGTGAGCAAATACACATTAATGTTCTAATATTTCCTTTTCTTTCATGAAGGGTAATACACTATGGATTATCTTTTATATATGGCTTTCTTCTCTTAACAGTATGTCCTATAAATCATATCAAGTTATTCTTTTGTTTATTTGTTTTGTGGTACTAGAGAGAGAACCCAGGGCCTTGTGCATGCTATACAAGTACTCTACCATTGAGATACTTCCTCAGGCTTTTAATTTTTTATCTTGAGAAAGGGTTTCACTAAGTTGCCCAGGCTGGACTCAAATTTGTGATCCTCTTGCCTCAGTTTTTCAAGCATCTGGGATCACAGGCATGCACCCAGCTTCATTTTTTATAGCTACATAGTACTCATGACAAACAAGCTCTAAGGTTGTTCCATGATCTCTGGACTCTTAATTTTCCTACCCTTGTCTAATACTCTTCTCTTGAATGTGGGCATGACCTGTGAGTTGCTTCTAACCAATAGAATATGATAAAGATAATGAAATGTACTTTCATGGTTAGTTTGCATAACATTGCTACTTTTGTCTTTCTAGTGGACTATCTATATTGAGTCTCTTTTCTAGCTCTGATGACAGATGCCAACATATGGAAAAGTCAACATGGCAAGAAACTATAGGAAAACTCTAGTTGCTGAGGACAGATTCCAGCTGATAGCCAGAAAGTAGCTGAGGACCTCAGTCTAACAATCCTCAAAGAACTGTATCCTGCCAACGACCATATGAGCCTAGAAGTCGGTCCTTCCCCAGTCAAGCCTCAGATGACTCCCAGTCTTGGCCCACACCTTGATTGGAGTCTTGTAAGAGCTCTTAAGTAGAAGATCCAGGGCTCCTGTCCCTGGAACTTTGAAATGATAAATACATGTTTTCAAGCAACTAAATGTGTGGTCATTTGTCATATAGCAATATAGAGTTGATAGAGTACTTCATTGGACATATGATAGTTTGACTGTTCTCCTGTATGTGAACACTTAGGTTGTTTTAATATTTTGCAATTGTAAGCAGTGTTTCAGTGACTAACTTGTGTTATGTACTTAAATATTGTTGGAGGTATATTTTAAAATGTTTTGGGGGAGGATTACCAGGTCAAAATGCATAATTTTGTCATATATTATCATATTGCTCTCTAGAAGTGCTATACCAATTTGCATTTCCCATAACACAACAAACAGAATGTATTGTCATTCTTTGTGTGTGTGTGTGTGTGTGTGAGAGAGAGAGAGAGAGAGAGAGAGAGAGAGAGAGAGAGAGAGAGAGAGATATGCTGGGGGATCAAACCCAGGGCCTCTTGATTTTAAGTAAGTGCTCTACAAGTGAGTTACATCCTAAATTCTGTTACTCTTCAATTTTTGCCAGTTTAATGAATGAGAAATGGTATCTCACATGTTAACATTTGCATTAATCTAAATATGATTGATTTTAACATTTTGCCCAAAGTTTTAGGGTCATTTTACTTTCTTTTGAGAGATAAATAAATACTATTAGAGAAAATTAGGGAACAAATCTTTTAATTTCTCAGGATCTACAAAGCTCAGGATAAGGTTCTGGAGTCATATTCAATGTACCAAGAGTTTTGAATAGGCTCATTGAATGAAAGGCTTATGGCTGGAAGTAGCATAGTGATGAGAGGAGCAAGATATTTAGCATTAATATCTGTGTTGAATTCCTAGACTGTCTCCTTACTATGAATGTAAACTTGGTGAGTTTACTGAACCTCCTTCAGGTTTTTAAAAAGATTTTACATCTTCAAATAAATGGAAATAATAAAGTTCCTTTTCTGGTGGTGGTTGTGAAGGTTAATATAATACTAACTATAGTTCCTAGAATATAGAAGATTTTTCTCCTCCTTTCCTTTTCTCTTACCCATCTCACTAATCAGAGACTATAGAAATAATAAAAATCACAGAAATAAGTAACAACACGATTATCCATATTCTGGGCTTTTGGGATTTATCTCAAGAATTTATCCCAAAACTTAAACATAGAAATGATAATCTGGTTGGAATACCTTCCCTTTCTCTTTGGTGCTCCAAACCTTCTTCTACTTAAATTTATGCAACCCTTACAACCTGTATCACAAGCTCAAGCACTTAATCATTTGTACACATTTGTTCAATAAGAATTTTATTGAGCACATACTACTCTGCAGGGATCATCATTGTAATCACACCCTATACAATGTCACAGTATAAAAGGATTTTATATATGACCTTGTCCAAGCTTTTATTTTTACAGATTAGAGGAGCTAAGCCTAGAGGGAGGAAGTCACCCTAATATTTTACAGTAAATTAGTAGCAGAATCATGATTAGGGCACAGGTTTACTAACACTTAAGTCAATGTTAATCTCATATTTTGTCGTGGATATTCTGGTTATTTTTATATAATCTGTAAATTAACCTAAGAACCTTTGTGAGAACAGCAAAAAAAAGTATAAAAATAGTAGGTAGCTAGCAGCAGGCTGGTAGCCCAGGGCAACATACTGCTGGTGGATGGTGAGATTTTGACAGATGGATCTCTCAATCCCTTTCCAAACTCCAGATAGTTGATAAATGAATCATTCCTTTGTCCATATTCTGATAGGATTGCTGCTATTTCCTCTGGCTTTCCTCCACTTACAGTAGGCTGGGCCTGGGATTTGGCTTCCTAATTTGCCTGCAAGTCAGAGGCCAACAGAACACATTCTGATTAAGAATAGCTCTCTGATGTGCTAATTTTTTCATAACCAAACTGTGTCCTAGAACCTATAGCTTTGAGAAGAGGCAAGGAAGGATGAAATGTTGTCAATCTCCAGTTACCAAATTCAATTTAATTCAAACCAAAAGAGTATCTTCAATGTTCCAGGCACTATGATACCTCCAAGGACACAGAAATCCACACGGCACTGTCTTTGAGGAACATACAGTCTATTTAAGATACAGTGGACACAGAATTGATGGAATAGGCAAATTGTTTTAGTGTTGCTGGTAAAGGAAAGGAAAGAGTCAAGGAATTTCATCTGCATAATTAATTGAACCACAATTAGTTAAAGTAGGGAATAAGGAGGAGAAACAAGTTTGAGAGGTGGGAAGATGATAGAAATGTTGAATTCAAGGGGTTCATGGCGTATCCAAAATTTCTCAATTTTGTGGTTAACTGATGGATATAGTGGCGTGAAGATTAGAAAAAAAAAAAAAAGAAAACCAGGATGGAAGGCAAGACTTGAAAATCATTAAAACATAGTTGTGGCTCAGTGGCAGAGCGCTTACTTCACACGTGTGGGGCACTAGGTTCAATTCTCAGTACCACATAGAAATAAGTAAACAAAATAAAGTTATTGTGTCTATTCATAACTAAAAAAATTAAAGAAACATAGTTGGTTAGCCAAAGAGCTATGCTGAAAGTGATGTGGCAAAAACACCAGTTCACCAGTTCTCCATACTATACTATCTTTCCTGCTGCTGTGAGGAATCGTGCAGTGGGTACATGCTGATGTGCAGAAGCCAGAAGATTAAAGACCCTGGACCAGAGAGTCATCATATGGAGCTCAGTGACTCTAAAGAGTATCCTGGGCCTAAGTGGATATAGAATAAGCAATAAATAAAGCTTAGTTAAGCTCCTGGAAAAAAAACATAGTTGGTAGCTGAAGTCAGTATATGATATCAGCCAGTGTGTCATCACTAAAGAAAGGGAGGATAGGAAAATACCATGTCCCTGAATGCTCTTTCTGTTCCCCAAAAAACCTAGCCAAGTTAATAAAACAATGAGAGCAGGCCTGGTGAAAAGTCCACATATATTATCTTCAAAGACATTATCTTTCTCTTATGTACACTGAGAACTAGGGCATCTTAGTGTTATTTGTAGAAAACTACCTTCTTGCATGTACACCAGAACAGTTGCTCCTTGGGATACTGGTCATTCAAGGAAGCTAATGCTTATGATGTCACTGATTTTGCAGTCCAAGATATATATCTTCTCTCTAGCTGGGTCAGGCATGGAACTGAGGGCACTGTGGAAAGGACACATGTCACTTATCCATCCAGTCATCACTGGACAAAACACTGAGGGAGAGGAGGCACTGCTTGGCAAAACACCTTGAGGGATTGCGGTACTGTCTGTTGAGCTTGTCACCATTGAACTCTTCTTGAAGCAGTCACTGTTTCCCATAAACTTTCCCCAATAAATCATATGTCTCTCATGCTGTCTCTGGGAAATATCTTTGGCTTTCTTGAAACCTGCCCCCACTGACCTGGCACAACTAAGCTGTGGACATGACAGCCAGAAAGAGAGAATAGATTGAGAAAAATAGTGCAAGAGTGCAATCTTCAATAATAGTCCAAAACTAGGGAATGGATTCTTCTTTCCATTATATGTAGGAATATATGTAAGTGAAAGTAAATGAAAATTGAATTAGAGAACTCTTAATTTTTTGTCCCACAATTATTTACTCCTTAAACTTTTTGTGAAAAGCATTAATTACTCTTAAAGATGAAAAAAAAGCATTGTGGTAAAGGAGCACATTATAAAATTTCTGAAAAGAATATTTATAGCTCCACCACTGTAACAATACTATTTTCTCCATGTTTCTTTCCAATCTCTATTAATATATTTATAAATATGTGCTCACATAGCTATAATTGGCATTTGTATACTATTTTGTCCTTTATTAAAATTTAGTTTTCCATTCAACCTTGGTTTTCATATATCTGTTTCCATGTTGTATGGAATTCTGTCAGGTTGATTGCTTAGCTATTTCCATATTGTACCAAATATCATTTCAAAACTCATCAATAAGAACTTAACTGACGTTTTCCCTCATTCTTTCCTAAGCACAGTGGCAAGAAGGAGAGAGAATACAGATCTGAATGGCTTAGACCTTCTAGTTTACAAATCTTTTCATAGCATAAAAATCAGTAGTTATGTTTCCCACAGAAAATTGTTTCCATTCAATTTCCATTCAACTATAAGTTAAAATTCCTTCTACAAATTTCTTCAATTCAAGTATGAGGCCATCATGTCTTTAAGCTTTCTGTAATTTCACAGTTTATTCAGGGCTTATAAACAGTTCCACAAACTTTTTCCCTCATTATTTTCTTTTTAAAATTTTGTTCTTTTCAGTTATAAGTGACTGCAGAATCTATTTTAAAAATTTTTTTAGCTGTAGATTTTTATATGGTGTTGAGGATCAAACCCAGTGCCTCATGCATATGAGGCAAGAACTCTACCACTGAGCCACAACCCCCGCCCCAGAATCCATTTTGATATAATTATTCAAGCATGAAATATATCTTATTCTATTTAGAGTCCCATTCTTATGGATGTACAAATGGTAGTAGTATTCACTAAGTTGTTTCCATAAATATACATGGAAAAACTATGTCAGATTCATTCCACTGTCAGATTAAGTCATTAGTCCATATCATCCTGAACCTAAACTACCATGTCTAATCCTACCCTCAATTTCGTGGGTATGACCCCACACATTCCTCAAAATCTTTGTTCTCGAAGATTGCATCTGTTTTAGCTTCATTTCCAGTTTTACCTATTAACCTATTTGATCCTCTGATTTTCAATACTGCTTTATCTTTCCAATTATGATTTGTCTCTTCTCTCATCTCCCTTCCCTTTAGTGATCCTCAGATTGACTCCTCACTTTTGAACTTATCTGTTTTGGCCTCAGGACTACTTCAACGATGGCCCTTAAATCCTCTTGGGAAGCGAGGTCCAGCATTCCTGAGCCCTAGAGGATAGGGTACTGGCTATAATTTCCTAACTCTCTCTTAATAACTTACCTTCTATCCAAACACTACTTTAATTTGATTTTTATTCTTCTACATTGTCCAACTCCAAGGAATAATTTAGAATATCAGAGTAACAATGGCACATATTCCATAATTGTGCATTCACAGTCAAGTGTAATAGGTAGTATTTTCAATATTTGATACAAGGTATAATGTTCAAATGTCAATTTTTATTGTTTTATAATCATGTAATTATAAAACAAGAAAAATTGAATATGCTATAAGCAATGTTGACAATGGGGCTGAGCAGACATGATATGACTACTTTTGTAAGTTCAGACTACCTAAAGGAATTGATCTGTTTTCCCATTCAAAATCAACACCTTGAAGCATAATGTTAGAGTGCTTGCTAGCATACACAAGGCCCTGGGTTCAGTCCCAGCACTGCCAAAGGAAAAAAGAAAGCTATTTAGAAATTTGACACTATATTCTAAGACTGTATTTGTTGGTGTTTGGAGTAGCCTGGTCATAAACCTTCTGTGTTTCCATAGTGACTGCAAAATAAAGCTCATTTCTTTAGTATAACCTTCTGGGTCTTCCACAACCCATACTGAATCTTTTCCAGTATTATCTCTTGCAATTCCTCCTCATATACCTAATACCAGACTTCATTTATCTCATTATACTTGGAATGCATTTTCCTAAAAAGTGACATTTGGGGCATTTTTCCTAGTCTAAGCATTTACATGCATCATGTGCCAAATAATCTTTATAACAGTTTGATGTGCTAGGTATCATTATTACTTATTCCTATACCTCATATTTGTAGATGAAGAAACTGTTGCAAAAAGAGTTGAAATAACTTGGCAAAGGATACAGAGGTAGTTAGTAATGGTGCTGGGATTTGAATGCAATTTAATCTCACTTTTGAGTCCATATACTTAAGTATGTTGTTATTATATTTACTACCATCCTGTAAGACCTGAATTAAGTGGGAATATATGCTTTAAATAGGACCCAGTTTTCCCTGGTAAACCCTGTAATCAGTGGCCCAGGAGGTCAGGTTCAGCTCCCTGCTTAAGGAGTGTGATTGTGGCAAATAGACTGTGACATTTGCCTTTTCCTTCCTTTTTTATTCTAACACTTCATATGTTCAGGTCTGAAAAAGCAAACACTTGAGGAGGCTGCTAATTTCCTCCTATATACTTTGCCTCCAATTAGGACATACTGTCATCAAGTAAATTGTGGTAATTTCTTTGCAGTCACATGGTCTCAGCATCTAGACATGATTAAAAGAAGAAAAGAGTGTGATTTTTCTCAAATATGCTTTTCTAATAAAATAGAACTGTTAAACTATCTCTACTATGACTTCTAAAAATATACTGGAAGATACAACATGCATGCTAGAATTTAGAATTAAGAAACCATTTCTAGTATGCAACTTGAAAATGTAATCACTGTAAGAAATTTAAACAACTTCTCTGTACTTTAGTTTTCTTGTCCTTAAAATGGAGTAATAATACAATGTGTGCCATAAAGTTGTCACCAGCATTAAATTTGTAAATATTGACTGTCTTTCCTTCTAGAGAGTACCCACATTCTCCCTTGAGTGTGTACTCCTTGCTTTACCCCAAAGGAATCCCTCTTGAGATTTTCCCCATTCTCCCTTGAATATGTATCTACTTTTCTAAATAAACATCTATCTATACCTTTAACTGAAGTGTGCTGAAATTCTTTTCCATCCCATAAGCCAAGAACCCTGCTGGTCCTAAGAAAAGTTCCCTCACCCTTTTCTCTGGGAACTTCTCAGACCCTTCTTGGGAGACATGTCTTCTCCAGTGACATCACTTGGTGGCCCTTAAGTGGAACTTCGGAGGCATCAACATTGATGACAACAATTCCATGTCAAGAGGATGGCAACACAAGAATTCCAACCTGTCCACACAGCTGAGACCAATATCTACATCTTTTAGATCAATCAGGATGAGACTTTTGATCCCTGGCCAGGCAGGGTCATTGCTGCATGCCAACCTGAAGCATCCAAAGGAAATGGATCTTCATCTCTCAGCAACCTTTAAGATTAAGGGATTAATGTCTTAAGGGGATGACATTATAATTTGAGAATAAAGGGAAAGATACTGAGTCTTGAAGGAAATATCAATGAACCACTGAGATGCAAAAAACAAACAAGCAAACAAACCACCCAGAAACAAGTGCAACTACTGAGCAACAAGAGCAACAAACCTCTAGCCCACACCCTTGACCCTTGACCCTTGCCCCTGCCCTTGCATATGAGGGCAATGTTCAAGCCCAGGGAAAACTGGCATGAAATTGTGCAGCTTCACTCTGCCTCCACCCCTAGTGCAGCCCCTAGCAACTCTCCCTCTATAAATATGAACACTCTACACCAAGGGAAGGAGTTCTCTCCCTCTTGAAATAGCCCCCATTCTCCCTTGAATATGTATCTGTTTTGCTAAATAAACCTCTGTCTAATAAACCTGTAAAAAATAGTAAATACATGTAAAGCACAAGCAAATAAGATTAATATTTCTTATCATAAGATCACATTTATATTATAAATGTTATTTGACATATTTTGGGATTATATTTTTTAAAAATACAAACACCTGCTTGAACACATAACCCATAAATTTAATTAATTTCCTCTTCTATGGGAGTAAACAGAATGTTTCAGTGTAGCTTCAAACTGAGTAGAATCCTCCTACTCAAGTCTTTCAGTTTCAGACATGTTGCCTCAGAGCAACATTAGAATTTGCCTAGACTCTGCCCAGGAGTTCCAGAGGATGTGCTGGGTATTATTGCATCAACAAATATTAACAGAATATTTGTTGTGAATGATCTATGTTACAGCATTGCCTTTTGTTGTCCATTGACCCATGAGCTAATATTCAGATCTTTTGAGAATAATATAAAAGAAAGCCCTCCTTTTATGTTACTACAAGGCCAAGGTTGCAACAAGAACAAAACAGCAGTGGGTCCTGTTTTCATGCTGCTGTTGTTTTTAAAGATATTTAAATTATTTATATATTTTATGAAAACACACCCTAAGACACTTTTTTGAAAATCTAAAGGTTTGAAACTTAACAAGTAAATAAATGCCATTGAAACTCAGGATTTTCCAGAACTAACACAGAAGGGGTAAAATGGTGCTGCTTCTCTGCTCATTGTGATCAACGGAAACCACGTATTATAGGGAACCAATTTAGAAATCATTGAAAGCACACAATTGTCCTTGAATAGGGGATTGCTACACCTTCTCTAGTCACTGTTAAGATTTATTACATTTATGACAGTCAAACATAAAAGCAAACAGTTGAGCTTCATGATTGACTTCCACATTTTTTTATTTTACATTGAATGATGTTTTGTGAAAACCACAACCCCAAGCAATCATAAAATTAAGCAAGATATTTTTTATCTGAACCTGAAAAGAGCCATATCTTCTGTTCAGTAATAGCAACAGACTGAAGAAACAAATTTGCAGCCTATTTTACATAGAATGAAATAAAATGTTGTATGTCTCTTGACTGTCTGCCAGAGTCATAAATGTTGGAGGCACTTGAAGTATAACAAAGCTTCAGAAGCAGCAGTCAGCATCAAATTGTTTTTTACTGCATACTCCCTCACTCTTAGGTAGAACAAAACAATCAGCTACCATTTGCCATTAAGTACAAGGCTGCAATCATGCACGTTGTTCTATGTAGAATCTTCTATAATAATCATTGCCCTGTAATTCTGAGTGCATTAAGACAGACACAAATTTGGAAAGATGACAAGCAATATTCACAGCGTAGGCATGCAAGTTGTAGTGACTTCTCTGTGTAAAGCTAAAGGCAGAAGTTGGACCTCTACAATTCTTACCTTTCTCAGAGTCAAATTATGGACAGAATGAAAAGCATATGATCTTACAATCAAAATGGATGACCTGACCACACAAATCAATCAGTTAAATGATTATTTAACATATGTATTCACTCTAGTGCTAGACTGTAGTCAAGGGGGGGGGGGTGCAGGGAAAACAAAATTTAATTTCCTGCCATAAAATGTTTACATTATTATGCTCTCTTCAGCAGCACAGATACTAAAGTGATAGGAGTGATACAGAGAAGATTAGCATGACCCCTGTGTAATGATAAATGTCTGAGGTGATAGATATGCCAATTATCCTGATCACTACAAATTGAATTATATTTATTGAAATGTCAACAGTGTACCTTATAAATACTTATGATTACTATATGTCAATTGAAAATAAAAATACATTATTAAAATATTTAAGTACCAAAAAAGTAGATTTTTGAAAATACAAGTCACATGTATGAAATAAGAAAAAATAACACATAAGAATTAGACTGTGAAATGCAAAGTATATCAGGGCTGGGGATGTGGCTCAAGCGGTAGCGCGCTTGCCTGGCATGCGTGCGGCCCGGGTTCGATCCTCAGCACCACATACCAACAAAGATGTTGTGTCCGCCGAGAACTAAAATAAATAAATAAATATTAAAAATTCTCTCTCTATCTCTCTCCCTCTCCCTCCTCTCTCACTCTCTTTTAAAAAAAAAAGAAATGCAAAGTATATCAAACAATGGTAGTCCAAAGAATAGAAACATTAATAGGGTCTTGAACTGGATTAAATAGGATTTTAGTGCTAATGGAGGAGAAAACATTCCAGGCAAAGAAAATAAGATAGATGGACATAGAGGAGCATGTGGGGCTCGGGAAGAATAGATGGATGTGAAAAGGAAGAATGGTTTAACAGAATTGACAGAAAGCAAAGTAACTGAAAACTAAGTCAAGGAGACAGACAATGTAGGGCTACGCTTCTTTAAGAGTTGTCCTCAGACCAGCAGCATCAGCAACACCCAGCAACTAATCAGAACTCCAGAGGGAGGGCATCAAACTGTTTTAACATGCCCTCCAAATGATTTTGATTCATAATTAAGTTTGAAAACCACTGGTTTAGAAGAATGGAGAGAGAATCACTGATATAGAGAAGTAAGTTTATAAGGTAGGGTAGGGACCTTGAAAGTTGGGCAGAGGGTATTTCACTTGACATAGTAGAAAATGTTTGGTGGGGATTTAGGAAAAAAGAAGTGAGAATAATTATGGTCACAATGACTGACCAAAAAGGTTAAAGTGTGAAGGAGGCTACTACAATAATTTAAACATAAAATGATGAGGGCCTACCCTTAGTTAGAGATATCAAAAATGGAGAGAATTTGTTTGCTAGGCATTGTGCTAAGTTCTTTACAGGTGCTAACTTATTTAAATGAAACAAAAGTATTTATGATATTAATAGTATTATTATTTATATTTTATAGATCTCCTAGTACACTGGAAAGCAGAGATATTCTGGGTATGAGAGGAAAGGGTAATTAGACTCTAAGGCCTTGGATTTGAGCCTAGGAAATTTTCTGATCTCTTCCTTGTCCTAAACTCTTCAACACATCCTCTCCTATTTTTCCTGAATGGACATACCTCTTCCTACCCCACCCCTATTTCTGAACTCTTGGGAAATAAGACTAATAAATATAAGATCTTCAGCCTCTTTAGTAACCATGGAAATTAAAATAAAATATTTTCACTTTGTAAAGCTTTTTAAAGTGTGAGAAATATGGTCAGAACACTTTCTAATTCAGTTCGCTGTTGTTTGATTCAAATTTTTAATGTAGCATATAATTATCTCAATTATGGGTGCATAATAGATGCGTGCATCTCAATATATAAATGATTCAGAGTTCATATATTTTTAAAAATACTAACAAACATTAAAATTGCAGCATATAAAAATAGTACAATGTGTAGGGGGTCCACAAAACCACCCCCAGGATCAGTGATTAGCTAGAAGAACTCACAGGACTCAAAATACTTATGGTTGAGATGCATTAACACAAAATGATACCAAGAAAAATTATCAGAGAAAAAGTGCAGGGGGTAAAATCTGGAGGAAAACAGGCACAAACTTACAAGTGTCCTTTCCAAGTGTAGTGACACACTATGTGCTTGCCTCAAGCATTCACTTGTGACAACACATGTGAAATGTCTACCAAGGAAGCCCATTAAAAACTCAATGTCAGGGCTGGGTTTGTAGCTCAGTGGTAGAGCACTTGCCTAGCACCTGTGAGGCATTGGGTTAGATCCTCAGCAAAACATAAAAAGAAATAAATAAAAAATAAAGGTATTGGGGCTGGGGATGTGGCTCAAGCGGTAGCACGCTCGCCTGGCATGCATGCGGCCCAGGTTCGATCCTCAGCACCACATACAAACAAAGATGTTGTGTCCGCCGAAAACTAAAAAATAAATATTAAAAAATTCTCTCTCTCTCTTTAAAAAAAATAAAAAATAAAGGTATTGTGTCCATCTATAACTAAAAAAAAAATTAAAAAAAACCCTCAGCGCCAAAGGTTTCTTATGGGGCTAGTCATATAGACACCAAGTGCCTAGCATGTGCTAGTGTTCCAGATCTCCAAAAGGGAGGCAGGTGTTCTTCCCACTGTCTGTACTATTTAGGCACAGGAAGCCATCCTTATGAGATGAGGAATGATGGGAGCCCACCCAAAGTCTACTTTCCCAGTTATAAGCCAAGATCCAAGGCCTTTCTAAATAGAGCAGTTTCAAGCCCAATATGTTTAATTTTCTTTTGCACATGTGGTATACTGGAATACTAGAATATCTAAAACTATTTTGTAACTTCTACCTCATATTGAGTCTGTTTGACTCTAAAGTTTTAGAAACCTGGGTTACTGCAAGCATTTGGTTGATAAATGAAACGAGTCAATGGTAACTCCATGATGCCACTCAAATAAGCTCATAATTACTCTCTATTCTGCTTAACAACTTGTCTTGACTCATGAGAATATCTTGATTATGATAATTCCTTTTTTTCTGATACTATAAAGACACTGATTTGTCCTGAAAATAGTAATCTAGATTTATGATGTTCTATTAGATTTATATAGCATGATTCTTCTATAAATTTGATTATGGAATGTGCAATGAAGTTTGAAAACAAAGGAAAATACCTCTTGGAACCATTTTACACTAAATAACACATTTACCCCAATGAGTAGGTATTATAGTGATGGATGCTATCAAGCCTCTGATAAATAACACAGATGGATAAAGTCATCTATTATCAGGTTTTTTCCACCTAGCCCAACATTTCAATCTTTGGGGGATAGTAAATGTTGGGAAGATTGCCAACACTACTGCTGTCACCAAAGTCATCTAAGGAAACTCAAAATGCATATTAATATCCGTGTTATACAATGATTCAAATCATCATTGTAGTTCACATTTACAGACACTACTTGACAATATTCATTTAGTGTATGTCCACTATTTACCAACCAAAGCAAGGCAATTTACTTGAGATGTCTTGAACACATTTCCACTCTTCCAGGCCACTGATTCCTAAGTACTACACAAATGCCATAGAAATAGGAAAAGGATATCATTATAAGCTCAAAATTGTTAGGGATGGAAAAGACTTTCAAGGTAAACTGCTTGCTTTATAGATGAGGCAATTGTGTCTCAGGTGAAAAAATTGATCTAAGGTCAAACAAAGCTGGGACTTGAACTCAATTCTTTGGTTTCCTAATTGAGGCACTCAGTCTTCTATGCTATACTGTTGCTACTCATATTTGGTGTTATGTTAAGGGAAGTAAGGGGGGGAAAGTATGCCAAGAGGCAATTTAGTAGTAATGACTCAGGAAAAAAACATTGCCTGATTAATTGCCAGTGTCATCACTTGATTCTTCCTTGGTAATTTCTGTTTGCATTCTCATTATGTTCTATGTGATGAGTTCCAGTGTTAGACATCCAAATCTGTCTATTTCCCCTGAAATCACAACATCCTACCCTCTTAATATCACTACAATGTATACTCATTGGGGCAAATGTGTTATTTAGTGTAAATTGGTTCCAAAAGGTATTTTCCTTTGCCTTCAAACTTTATTGCACATTCCATAATTAAATTTATAGAAGAATCATGCTATATAACTATCATATCATTTTAATATCTATTTCTCCTAAAATCACAATATCATTTACTGTTTTCTAATTTTTTAAAGTTTAATTTGCTGTATATGACAGCAGAATGCATTACAATTCATATTATACATATAGAGCACAATTTTTCATCTCCCTGGTTGTACACAAAGTAGAGTCACATCCTCCCTGTCTTCATACATGTACTTAGGGTAATGATGACCATTGCATTCCACCATCTTTCCTACCTCTATTTTCCACCTCCCCCTCCCTCCCCTTTCCCCCTTTGACCTACCTAGAGTTCATTTAATCCTCCCATCCCCTCCTCTGCAACATATTATGAATCAGCATCCTTAAATCAGAGAAATTATTTGGCATTTGGTTTTTTGGTATTGGCTAATTTCACTTAGCATTATATTCTCCAGCACCATCCATTTACCTGCAAATGCCACGATCTTATTCACTCTTAATGTTGAATAATATTCCATTGTGTATATATACCACATTTTCTTTATCCATTCATCTATTGAAGGGCATCTAGGTTAGTTCCACAGTTTAGCCATTGTGAATTGTGATGCTATAAACATTGGTGTGGCTGTGTCCCTGTAGTATGCTGTTTTTAAGTCCTTTGGGTATAGAACAAGGAGTGGGATAGCTGGGTCAAATGGTGGTTTCATTTCCAGTTTTCTAAGGATTCTCCATATTACTTTCCATATTGACTGCACCGATTTGCAGTCCCACCACCAATGTATGAGTGTACCTTTCCCCCACATCTTTGCCAATACTTATTGCTTTTTGTATTCTTAATAGCTGCCATTCTGACTGAAGAGAGATGAAATCTTAGAGTAGTTTTGATTTGCATTTCTCTAATTGCTAGAGATGTTGAACATTTTTTATACATTTCTTGACTGATTATATATCATCTTCTGAGAAGTGTCTATTCAGTTCCTTGGCCCACTTATTGATTGAGTTATTTGATTTTTGGTGTTAAGATTTTTGAGTTCTGGGCTGGAGTTGTGGCTCGGGGGTAGAGCACTTGTCTAGCATGTGTGAGGCCCTGAGTTTGATTAAATAAATGAATAAAATAAAGGTCCATCAACATCTAAAAAAAAGATTTTTGAGTTCTTCATATATTCTAGAGATTAGTGCTCTATTTGATGTGCGAGTGGTAAGAATTTGTTCCCAATTAGTAGGCTCTCTATTCACTTCATGATTGCATCTTTTGCTGAGAAGAAGCTTTTTAGTTTGATTCCATCCCATTTATTGATTCTTGATATTAATTCTTGTGTTATGGGAGTCTTATTAAGGGAGTTGGGGCCTGATCTGACATGATGGAGATTTGGGCCTACTTTTTCTTCTAATAGACACAGTGTCTCTGGTTTAATTCTTAGGTCCTTGATCCACTTTGAGTTGAGTTTAGTGCATGGTGACAAATAGGGGTTTAATTTCATTTTGTTGCATATGGATTTTCAGTTTTCCCAGCACTATTTGTTGAAGAGGCTATCTTTTCTCCAATGTGTGTTTTTGGCACCTTTGTCAAATATAAGATAACTATAATTACGTGAGTTAGTCTCCGTGTCCTCTATTCTATATCATTTTAATATTTTTTAGTTGTAGTTGAACACAATACCTTTATTGTATTTATTTATTTTTATGTGGTGCTGAGGATTGAACCCAGCACCCTGCATGTGCTAGGCAAGCACTCTAGCACTGAGCCACAACCCCAGACCCTCATATACTCTTAATATCTAGGAAGATTCTTATAGACAACAGAATGTATTACTGTGAAAATCCTCATGTATTAAAATGGTGCCAAATACCCAAAAGACACTTTAATACTTTCTGATAAAATTAAATGGCAATTATTTTTAACAAATTATCTAAGACAAGGTTTACTATCTTCGTCAGGAATGAAGTAGTGGACTTAATAAATGTGACTTTGGGATAATTTCCACCCACAGATATTTAATATAGAATATCTCTGTTCAAACAATTTAAAATAAAGATGGAAATAATATTTAAACAGAAATAATCATAATTCTACTTACTTTTCAAGCAGATAAACATTTTTAACTGCACTTAATATTCATATTAATGTGCTTCTGATTAGAAGATTATCAATAAAATATCATTATTAATTTATTTTTACTTACATTGTTTGCTTGACATATTACTATTATTTGAAAGTGTCATACTAACCACTTTGAATCGACAAAAGAGTCTTACTAGGCTAGGAGATATTATTTAAGATTTTGGGGGGTGTCATCTGCCAAAGCAATTGCAGAATAAGTACATTTTGTGCATCTAAAGAAAGGAGAGGGCTGGGGATGTGGCTCAAGCGGTAGCACGCTCACCTGGCATGCGTGCGGCCTGGGTTCGATCCTCAGCACCACATACCAACAAAGATGTTGTGTCCACCGAGAACTAAAAAATAAATATTAAAAATTCTCTCTCTCTCTCTCCTCTCTCACTCTCTCTTTAAAAAAAATAAAGAAAGGAGAAAATTACAGTTTTTAATTCTCATTGAAATCTCAGGACCAGAAATGGCATCATATGTACTTTGGATAAAGCTGTTTGTTTTTTCAGTTAATAGAGGATTTCATGATAATTTTCTTTCAAAGCACCATTTTACACTTTTACAAAATCATGGCTAAAACTATTAACAGGATTATTTCATTAGACTCTTTTAATTACCTGAAGTACAGAAATGATTAAAAATTCGTTTTTAGACCTTTCAATAGGAAAATTCTCTCTCACTCTCCATTCTCTGAATTAACCAGTTTTAGTATCCAGCAGACAATACACATAATATTCATGATACTCTTCCTTTCATTGTAAAGCATGATGTTAACTTTCCAGGTTGGTGCATTTTCATGATCTTGTTATTTTATATGTAAATCTCTGGATTTCAGATTCACATTTATTTCAAGTACTTCTCTGTTGCTGCACAAATCTCCTGTGAGCACACAGCTGATTAATTTTTACAGATATGATTTTATTCTACTTAGCTGCTAAGCCATTTCATGCATCTGTTAGCAGAACTGTTTAAAACATGAGTATCAATGAGGGCCATGTTGGTAACCTCAGGAAATATGAAGAACTTGGAGATTTAAGACTAGAATGGGGGATATTTTCTTTATCCTCCAGAAATGCAGTTTTTATTTCGCTTTGCTCTAGGATTAAAATACTTAAAAGTGAACCTTACGTAGTGCTGAAAAAGTATTTTTCTTTGGCCTTTTCTAGGTAAAGTGGTAGAAAATGCAGAGAAAAGATTTTAAAATTCTGTGAGCATTCAAGACCAATAAATAAATAAATAAATAAATAAAACAGACTTTACCAGAAAAACTGTCAGGTGTCTCAATAAATTGGAATTTTAGTTTTAAAAGGAATTTTTATTAAATACTAAATTGTTAATGGGTTTCTTAAAAAATAAAATACACACAAGAATTAAAAATCACAAACCTCTTGGGGCTGGGGCCATAGCTTGGTGGTACAGCACTTGCCTAAAATGCATGAGGCCCTAGGTTTGATTCCCATACTTTAAAAAAAAATCACATTCCCCTCAAACATCCTCAGTTTGAAACTCATGAGTCCCTGCCAGTTCCATTACCTTTGTTCCCTCCTCAGAGGTAATCAACTGCCTGATTTTTCTGCTTATCATTTCCTTGCTTTCATTTATGGTTTTGCCACATAAATCTTTAAGCATATATTCCTTGGTTTTGCATATCTATAAACATCATATAAATGGAATCATACCAAAGATATTTATCATGTTTTAAAATTCATTCATATTGCTTCATTCTTTTTCACTGCTGAACAAGATTCCATTTTATGAGTATAACACATTTTTATATAGCATATAATTGAATCACACTAATATAAATATATTCAGCATATAACAGTCAAACATCTCACTGAATCATACTAATATTCCCTACCTGTGATGTATTCTGATATTTTTAATACTATTCACATTCATTTTCAAAACTTCTGCTTATGACCCACAAACTTCATTGTGTGAACCATTAATGATTGATGATCCACAGTTTGAAAACATACATGTAGAATTTTACTTAAAGATGTAATTTTGGGGTTATAGTATGCACAGTTTCAATTTTATTAGATAGTGTCCTATTGTTTTCTAAAATGATTGTGCTGGTTTACACCCTCAGTAATGTAAGTTGTCATACATCCTTATTCCCAACACTTGTCAGATTTGCTCATTTTTGCCAATTTGATAATTGTAATGTGGTAATTTTTGTATTTTAATTTGCATTTCTCTGGTTATTAAAGATATTGAGTATCTTTTCATATGTTTATTGGTAATTCATATTTCTTCTACTGAATCAACTATTGAGACTTTTACCAGTTTTTCTTATTGAATTTTAAAAGGTGCTTATATAGGACTGAGGGTGTAGTGCAATGGTTAAGAGTGTGTGCTTTAACAAAGAAAGACTGCATGCTAGCATGTGCAAGGTCCTGGGTTCAATATTCAACACCACAAAAAAAGTTGTTTATGTATTTTAGGCATCTTCTTTTCCCATTGATATGTGTTGCAGATATCTTTTCCCAAATCATCATTTAATGTAAGCACGTTTTTAATGTAGCCATATTTTTATTTCTTTTTATTTATGGTTTATACTTTTGGTATCTGGTTGATGAATCATTCACTATCCCAAAATCAAAATTTTCTCCTATAATATCTTCTAGAAGTCTTATAGTTTTTATCTTTGACCATGAGGCTTTTAAACTACCTAAAATTAATTTTTGTTTGTGATATGAAGTAGATAGTCTAATTTTATTTATTTCATATGAATAACCAGTAGTTCCAGCCTCATTTATTGAAATATTCACTTTTATCCAATGATCTATAATGACAGCTCTGTCATAAATTTTATACACACAGGGCTGGGGATGTGGCTCAAGCGGTAGCGCACTCGCCTGGCATGCGTGCGGCCCGGGTTCGATCCTTAGCACCACATACAAACAAAGATGTTGTGTCAGCAGATCACTAAAAAATAAATATTAAAATTCTCTCTCTCTCTCTCTCTCTCTCTCTCTCTCTCTCCCTCCCTCCCTCCCTCCCTCCCTCCCTCCCTCTTCCTCTCTCCCTCTCTCCCTCTCTCCCTCTCTCCCTCTCTCTTAAAAAAAATTTTATACACACACACACACACACACACACACACATTACTTGGCCCTGTATTTTATTCCATGGGTACATATGTGTCTGTCCAGGGTAAATACTATAATGTCTAAATTACTACAGCTTGGTAATTTTTGATGTATTATCAAACTCTGATAAGTGCCTTAGCTTTCTTTAAGAGTGCCTGAGCTACTCTTGGTACATTGTACTTTCATGTAAATTTTAGAAGCAGATTGTCCCTTTCCATAAAATCAGTCCACTAATATTTTCATTGACCCTTTCATAACTCTATAGATCAATTTTTGGAGAACTAAAATTTTTACAATATTAAGCAGTCCAACCTTGAATAATATGTATCAATCCATTTATTTATATATTTTAAGGTCTTTCTATAATGTCCTTTTTTCTCCATAAAAGTCTTAAACATCTGTTAAATATATTCATGAACACTTCATATGTTCAGGTGCTATTTTGAATGTTATCTGTTTATACAAACATTTTTCCATAATTTCTTGCTGGTAAACATGGAAATGCAATTGACTTTGCTGTATATTACTTTTGCGTTTTGCAACCTTACTATATCCTCTAGTTAACTATAAAACATTTTCTATAGATATTTTGAATTTTCTCTGTAGTCAATTATATCATTTGAAAATAATGATCATTTTATTTTCCCCTTTCAAATTCTTACTTTTCCTCCCTCTTTCTGCCTTATTCCACTAGCTAGATCATCTAGTACAAAGTGAAAGAGAAGTGAAATGAACACTTTTGTCTATTCCTGATATAAAATAGAATGCTTTTAGCATTTTCCATTAAGTAGAATGAAAATTCTAAGCTTTTACTAGTTATCCTTTCAGTTTTTTTCTGTGTCTACTTTGGTAAGAGTTTTATCATAAATAAAAGGTGAATTTTATAAAACATTTTTTTTCCCAAACAATAAAGTTTAATAAAGATAAATTATTCACAAAAGAAACTAGAACTGAGTAACCATCTAGAAAATAATCACGCTATAGTTCAGCTTGTCACAAGGCTCAACTTTAAAAATATATATATTTTTTTAACATAATACTATATTTTTTTATTTATTGGATGTTCACAACATTACAAAGCTCTTGACAAATCATATTTCATACATTAGAATCAAGTGGGTTATGAACTCCCATTTTTACCCCAAATACAGATTGCAGAATCACATCGGTTACACATCACATTTTTACATACTGCCATATTAGTGACTGTTGTATTCTGCTACCTTTCCTATCCTCTACTATCCCCCCTCCCCTCCCCAAACATTTTTTTCTGTATCTATTAAGATGATGAAACAATTTCTTGATCTGGTTTTGTAGTGAAATATATTAGCTGATTTTCTAATGTTAAATCAACTTTCCATTCCTAGGATAAACCCAACTTGCATGTAATATATTATCATTTAATACAGTGCTGGATCCAGTTTGTGACTCTATTTATAATTTTTGCATCTATGATCATTAGTAAAAATGAGCTAAAATTCTCCATTTTTTGACCTGTTCTTTTTAGGTTTGGGAGTTAATATTATTGGTAATTTTTGTAATTGGTAGCCTTATGAAACTACTTGGGAAGTGATCTTTCTCTTTTCATTTTCCTTTTAAGTTTTTCTTTTTCCATAGAACAATTAGTAGAAGAGTACCAATAGTCATTTCCTTAGTATTTGGTAGAGCTCATGAGAAGAACATATGGGTCTAATTATTCCTTCTGGGAGTGTTCTAACTACCATTTTGATATTTATAATGAATTTAAGACTGTTCTGTTTTTTCCCATTTCTTCTTGATTCAGATTTATTACTTAGTATTTCTCTATAAATTTGTCTGTTTGTTTTCAAACTTTTTGGTATAAAATTCTTCATAATATCCTCTTATTTTTTCAATTTCTTCATCCTCTATAATTATGTCCCAATTTGAATTCCCAATAATTTATTGTATTCTAATTTTTATAAAATCTGACCAGAGAATTTTCAATATTATAAGTTTTTAAAAAATGTTTGGGTTTGTTGATCTTCTCAGTTATATGTGTGTTTCCTATACATTAACTCCTTTTCTTTATGTTTTTCCTTCCTTCTTCTTGTGGGCTTATTCTAATGATTTTTTTTTCTTTTCAATTTGCATTCTGAACATCTACTTTGGGTGCTTAGCTCATTAATTCTAATTTTTAATATAAACATTTGAAGCTCTAATTTTTTCTTATGTGCTCCTTTAGCTATACTCTATCCCCTAAGTTTTGACAAGATGGTATTTTTATATCATTCAAATTCTAAACATTTTCTTATTTTTTAAATATATTTTATCAATCTAAAATTTATTTTGAGTTATTTAAAAGTATATTTCTTCGGGATGCAAGGATGGTTCAATATACGGAAATAAATAAATGTTATTCACCACATCAATAGGCTTAAAGATAAGAACCATATGATCATCTCTATTGACGCAGAGAAAGCATTCGACAAAGTACAGCATCCCTTTATGTTCAAAACATTAGAAAAACTAGGGATAACAGGAACTTACCTTGACATTGTAAAAGCTATCTATGCTAAGCCTCAGGCTAGCATCATTCTGAATGGAGAAAAGTTGAAGGCATTCCCTCTAAAATCTGGAACAAGACAGGGATGCCCTCTATCACCACTTCTATTTAATTTGGTCCTTGAAATACTAGCCAGAGCAATTAGACAGACAAAAGAAATTAAAGGCATAAAAATAGGAAAAGAAGAACTTAAATTATCACTATTTGCGGATGACATGATTCTATACCTAGAAGACCCAAAAGGGTCTACAAAGAAACTACTAGAACTAATAAATGAATTCAGCAAAGTGGGAGGATATAAAATCAACACGCATAAATCAAAGGCATTTCTGTATATCAGCAACAAAACTTCTGAAACGGAAATGAGGAAAAACACTCCATTCACAATATCCTCAAAAAAAAAAAATACTTGGGAATCAACCTAACAAAAGAGGTGAAAGATTTATACAATGAAAACTACAGAACCCTAAAGAGAGAAGTAGAAGAAGATCTTAGAAGATGGAAAAATATACCCTGTTCATGGATAGGCAGAACTAACATCATCAAAATGGCGATATTACCAAAAGTTCTCTATAGGTTTAATGCAATGCCAATCAAAATCCCAACGGCATTTCTTGTAGAAATAGATCAAGCAATCATGAAATTCATGTGGAAAAATAAAAGACCCAGAATAGCAAAAGCAATTCTAAGCAGGAAGTGTGAATCAGGCGGTATAGCGATACCAGATTTCAAACTATATTACAGAGCAATAGTGACAAAAACAGCATGGTACTGGTACCAAAACAGGCGGGTGGACCAATGGTATAGAATAGAGGACACAGAGACTAATCCACAAAGTTACAACTATCTTATATTTGATAAAGGGGCTAAAAGCATGCAATGGAGAAAGGATAGCATCTTCAACAAATGGTGTTGGGAAAACTGGAAATCCATATGCAACAAAATGAAACTGAATCCCTTTCTCTCGCCATGCACAAAAGTTAACTCAAAATGGATCAAGGAGCTTGATATCAAATCAGAGACTCTGCATCTGATAGAAGAAAAAGTTGGCTCCGATCTACATATTGTGGGGTCGGGCTCAAAATTCCTTAATAGGACACCCATAGCACAAGAGTTAATAACAAGAATCAACAAATGGGACTTACTTAAACTAAAAAGTTTTTTCTCAGCAAGAGAAACAATAAGAGAGGTAAATAGGGAGCCTACATCATGGGAACAAATTTTTACTCCTCACACTTCAGATAGAGCCCTAATATCCAGAGTATACAAAGAACTCAAAAAATTAGACAATAAGATAACAAATAACCCAATCAACAAATGGGCCAAGGACCTGAACAGACACTTCTCAGAGGAGGATATACAATCAATCAACAAGTACATGAAAAAATGCTCTCCATCTCTAGCAGTCAGAGAAATGCAAATCAAAACCACCCTAAGATACCATCTCACTCCAGTAAGATTGGCAGCCACTATGAAGTCAAACAACAACAAGTGCTGGCGAGGATGTGGAAAAAAGGGTACACTTGTACATTGCTGGTGGGACTGCAAATTGGTGCGGCCAATTTGGAAAGCAGTATGGAGATTCCTGGGAAAGCTGGCAATGGAACCACCATTTGACCCTGCTATTGCCCTTCTCGGACTATTCCCTGAAGACCTTAAAAGAGCATGCTACAGGGATACTGCCACATCAATGTTCATAGCAGCACAATTCACAATAGCTAGACTGTGGAACCAACCCAGATGCCCTTCAATAGATGAATGGATAAAAAAATGTGGCATTTATACAGCATGGAATATTACGCAGCACTAAAAAATGACAAAATCATGGAATTTGCAGGGAAATGGATGGCACTAGAGCAGATTATGCTTAGTGAAGCTAGCCAATCCCTAAAAAACAAATACCAAATGTCTTCTTTGATATAATGAGAGCAACTATGAACAGATCAGGGAGGAAGACTAGGAAGAAAAGATTAACATTAAACAGAGACATGAGATGGGAGGGAAAGGGAGAGAAAAGGGAAATTGCATGGAAATGAAGGGAGACCCTCATTGGTATACAAAATTTCATATAAGAGGTTGTGAGGGGAATGGGAAAATAAACAAGGAGAGAAATGAATTACAGTAGATGGGGTAGAGAGAGAAGATGGGAGGGGAGGGGAGGGGGATAGTAGGGGATAGGAAAGGTAGCAGAATACAACAATTACTAATAGGGCATTATGTAAAATTGTGGATGTGTAACCGACATGATTCTGCAATCTGCATTTGGGGTAAAATTGGGAGTTCATAACCCACTTCAATCTAATGTATGAAATATGATATGTCAAGAGCTTTGTAATGTTGTGAACAACCAATAAAAAAATAAATAAAAGTATATTTCTTAACTCACAAATATATTTTTCTAGCTCTAAATTAATCCTTTTTTTATGGTCCTGGGGATTGAACCCCTGGCCTTGTGTCTGCAAGGCAAGCACTCTACCAATTGAGCTATGTCCCCAGCCCTTAATTCTCTTTGTAAATTTTTTTATTTTCTTTTTAGATATATATAACAGTAGAATGTATTTTGACATATTTATACAAACATGGAGTATACCTTATTCTAATTAGGATCCCAGTCTTGTGGTTATAAAAGATGTGAAGATTTATTGAATAAATTAATTGTCTTTTAAATTTTTATATCACTTGCTTTAAGATTCAATAAGTGGTCTATTTTCATACACATTACATGAGTGGTTGAAAAGAAAAATGAATTTAACATCTGTTGGGTGCATTGTATTTTTGTATATGTGTATGCATTTATATAAGTTATATAATATAAATAGATCAAACTCATTAATTGTGTCATTTAAATCTACTATATCCATTTGTTGCTTCATTTAGGAATGGTTGAGAGTGGTGCATTAGAATTTTTCATTATGATTATGGTTGTTTTATTTTCTTTTTTCTATATTTTGAAACTATGTTATATGATGTTACCAGGTTTACAATTACATTTTAATGGTAAACTGAAGTTTCTATCATTATTTGAGATCATCTTTATTGTCGATAACCCCTTCTAAAATAAAGTTCCTTTTATCTGATATTAATATAGTTAGTCCAGATTTATTTTGGATAGTATTTTCCTAATATATTTATCATCCTTCATTTTAAAATTTTCTGTGCCCATACTTTAAATATAGGCTTGTTTGTTATACAGATTCAATAAAATTCCCATTGAAATACCAGTGCCATTCTTCATAGAAATAGAGCAGTCATGAAATTCATTTGGAAAAATAAGAGGCTCAGAGTAGCTAAAGCAATCCTTAGCGAGAAAAGTGAAGCAGGAGGCATAACAATTCCAGACCTTAATTATACTACAGAGCTATAGAAACAAAATCAGCATAGTATTGGCACCAAAACAAGCATAAATACCAGTAGAATAGAATAGAAGACACAGAGACAAACCTACATAAATAAATGTGTCTCATACTAGACAAAGATGCCAAAAAACATACATTGGAGAAAAGATAGCCTGTTTAATAAATGCTGCTAGAACAACTGGAAATCTATAGGTAGTACAATGAAATTTAACCCCTATCTCTCACCCTGCACAAAACACAACTCAAAGTGGATCAAAGACCTAGGAATTAGACCAGAAAACCTGTACCTGCTAGAAGAAAATGTAGACCCAACATGCCAATATATCAGCTCAAGAACCAACTCCCTTAACAAGACTTCTAAAGTGCAAAAGGTAAAATTTTTTAAAAATCAATAAATGGGGCTGTGATCTTAGCTCAGTGGTAGAGCACTTGCCTATCATGTGTGAGGCACTAGGTTTGATACTCAACACCACATAAAAATAAATAAATAAATAAATAAATAAATAAATAAATAAATAAAATGCAAAAATTCAATAAATGGCATGTCATCAAATTAAAATTTTTTCATAGAAAGCAAACAATCAAGAGCATGAAGAGAGACAGCCTACAGAATGAGAGAAAAGTCACCTGCTTCTCAGTGTGTTAATATCCAGAATATACAAAGAACTGAAAAATTTTACCAAAAACCCAAATAATCCCATCAATTAATGGCAAAAGAACTAAGCAGACACTTCTCAAAAGAAATTCAATTGTCAATAAATATATTTTAAAATGTTCAACATCAATTAGAGAAATGCAAATTAAAACTACACTGAGATTCCATCTCACTCCAGTCAGAATGGGAATTATCAATAATACAAGTAACAATAAATGTTGGTGAGGATGTGGGGAAAAGGGTAAACTCATACATTGTTGGTAGGATTGCAAATTGGTACAACCACTCTGGAAAACAGTTTAGAGATTCCTCAAAAACTAGGAATGGGACGACTGTTCGACATAGCTATCCCACTCTTCCCTATATACCCAAAGGAGTTAAAATCAGCATACTACAATGACAAAGCCACATTAATGTTTATAGCAGCACACTTCACAATAGCTAAGCTATGGAGCCAAACTAGGTGTCCTTCAGCAGATGAATGGATAAAGAAAATGTGGTATATATACACAATTGAATATTACTCGACCATAAATAAGAATAAAATTATAACATTTGCTGGCAAATGTATGGAACTGGAGAATTGCCGCAGTCTGGCTGGGCACAGTTCAGGAGCCACTTGTCAAGCAGAAGTGAACTTTATTTAGAACATACACACCACACCACACGGGCTCTTCAGGAATTCCCTCAGAGCCCAACTGCCACCACGGGCTTCCCAAAAGCCTCTCAACCCCCCCCCCCCCACTCCTCCTGCTCTTGAGGCTGATTGGCTGGGTTGCGTGGGAGGATCCAAAAAAGTCCCCCAGTGAGCATCACCACAGAGGAGCCAATCAGCTGGCAGCTGGAAGTTTGCTGGGGCCCCCTGGAAGTTTGCTGGGGCCCCTTTGGTTGTGGCTCTCAACAGAGAATATCATGCTAAATGAAATAAGCCAATCCCCCAAAACCAAAGCTTGACTGTTTTCTCTGATATATGGAAGATAAGCCACAATTAAGGTTGGGTAGAAGTTTAGTGAAATAGACAAAGAGAAATGAAGGGAATGAAGTGAAGGGGGAATGGAAAAAGAAAGGTAGTGGAATTAATCTGACATGATTTTCTTATATACATATATGTACATACCATAGTGAATCTCACCATTGTGTACAACTATAAGAAATTAGTTTTAAAAAGTAACCAGGTAAATGGCAGAAAGATCAATGGAGGGAAGGGAGCAGGGGGTAAGAAGAGGGAAGGGGAAAAAGAGGTATTGGGGTCTTAATTAGAACAAGATATATTCCAGCTTGTATAATTATGTCAAAATGGATTATACTGTTATGTATAACTAAAAAGAACCAAAACATAAATATAGATTTCTTGTGAACATCAGAAGTGGACTTTATTTTTCATCCTGAAAATTTGTATCTATTGAAATGAAGCTTGATCTATTGGCACTGATACAAATGCTTTTTTTTTCATTTTTTATTAGTGCATTATAGTTGTATATATTGATGGAATTTGTTGATACATATTTACACACACACAATATAACAATACGATATGGCTAATATCACACCCCAGCACTTCCCCCTTCCCTCCCTGTCTCCCACCCCTCTACTCTTTCCTTTAGGAGATTTTTAGGAGATCCACTCCACCTTTGTTTTCCTTTTTCCTCTCTAGTTTCCACATATGAGAGAAAACATATGACTCTTAACCTTCTGAGTTTGATTTATTTTGCTTAATCTGATGGTCTCTAGTTCCACTGGTTTTCCTGAAAATTCCATAATTTAATTTTTCCTTATGGCTAAATGAATCTCGATTATGTATATATACCACATTTTCTTTATGCATTCATCCACTGATGGACACCCAGGCTGGTTTCATAGTTTGGCTATTGTGAATTGTGTTGCAATATACATAGGTTTTCATGTATCACTGTAGTTAAAATGCCTTTAATTATTCAGGGTAAATACTGAGAAGTGGTATAGCTGGGTGATATTGTGGTTCCATGTCTAGTCATTTGAGGATCCTCCACACTGATTTCCATAGCAGTTGTACTAATTTATAGTTCCATCAACAATGTAAAGATTTTCCTTTTTCTCCACAGCCTCTATAGCATTTATTATTATTTGTATTTTTGATGATTGCTATTCTGACTGGTATGAGATTAAATCTCAGGGTAGTTTCATACAAATGCATTTGAATTTAATTCTACTATTACATTTTGACTATTTTTTGTTTTTTCTCTCACTATATTAAAATATACCACTATCTTCTGATTTCTATTGTTGCTACTGAGAATTTAGTTATTATAATGTCACTGATTTTACCTATGTGTGTGTATTAGAGAAACAGAACCGATAGAATAACTACATTTATAGCTATACAATGAGGAATTGGCTTACATAATTATGGAGCTGCAAATTCCCATGATCTGATATTTGGTAATTGAAAACTCAGGAAAGCTGATGGTATAATTAAATCCAAGTTTGAAAGCTTGAGTAGCAGAGAGCTGGTATAAATCTCTGTCCAAGGGCAGGAGAAGATGAGATGACTTGTCCTGTTGGAGCAATGAGGCAGGGGAAAAGGGATAAATTCTTCTTCTGTCTTTTGTTCCATTCAGGCCCTCAATGAATTTGATGCTGTTCAACCACATTTGGGAGGGCAATCTGCTTTATTGTGTCCATTGACTCAAATGCTAATCTCATCCGGAAACAACCTCACAGACGCATTGGAAATACTGTGTATTATGGGTACCCTGTCATGCTCAAATTGACACAGAAAATCAAATATTTGTTTTATTTCTCCACTCTTTTAGGCCTAGATGTGGATGGCTATTACTTTTTTCCTTTCTTTCCCTGCTTGGGATTTTTTTGGATTCTTATCTTTTATCTGTTATGGAAAATTGCCAAACATTATTTCTGCAAATATTATCTCTGGGCCATTCTTCCTCTTCTGTATTTGTGGAATTCTAATTAAAAATATGTGTATTATGGGCACCCTGTCATGCTCAAATTAACACAGAAAATCAAATATTCTTTGATTCTTACTCTATATTCTCATTTTTTAAAATTTTCAATTTTTTTCGGGGTTTGCAGTCTTTACCACTTCTTAAGATTTATCTACTAGTTTTCTGTTTCCTTTTCTATGGAAACTTCTATCAGTTTTAGTATATTTTTAAAGGATTTCATTATGAACAAATTTTAAATATCTACAAAGTAAGCAAAATAGTAAAATAGATACCCATATACTTATCAGGCAGCTACAACAACTTTGAAATTTTGCCATTTTTTTCAATATATATCTGCATGTCTCCCTGCCCCATCCTAAACTTGATTAGTATTTTTATAGGTATTTTTAAAGATATATCTTACCTGTATTGAAATGCACTGATGTTAACTCTACCATTTTGGCATATGGATATGACATGCACTTGTACCGCTATAGAGCTATTGGACATTTCCATAATACCTAAAATCTTCCTTATGCCACTTCCCAGTCTACCCTGGCAGAGGCAACAACAATTCTAGTTTTTTCACCATAGATATTTTTGCCTATTGTAGAATTTCATATAAATTCTATAACCTCATATAATATATATGCTTTTGTATCTAGCTTCTTTCACTCAGCATAATATTTGAGCGATGCATCCATAATCATGTAATTCCTTTCTAGAACTGAGTAGTATTTTGTATACTTCAACTTCTTTCATCAATGTTTTATAATTTTCCTTGTAGAGAACTTTCATCTCCTTGGTTAAATTCATTCCTGAGCATTTTTTTATGTAGCTATTGTAAATTAGATTGCTTTCTTGATTTTTATTTCAGGTACTTCACTATTGGCAAAAAGCAACGCTACTGAGTTTTGTGTGTTGGTTTTATAATTCTGAAACTTTGCTGAATTAATTTATTAATTCCAACATTTTTTTGGTAGAGTCTTTAGGTGTTTCTCTTTTCCAATTTGGATGCCCTTATTTCTATTTTCCGATAGCACTGGCTAGGACTTCAAGCACTGTGTTGAATAAAAGTGAAAGTCGTCCAAGGTCACCAGCCTGTGACACTAACTTGGGGCAGAATCACCATAGATTCCCCAGGTTCTTATGCCATGCCTATGTCCACTAATTCCATCAAGCTGTATCACACTCTGAGCCCACAGCCCACTAAGACCAGATGGGCTGCCTATTGCATATGTAAACTCATCATTCAAGACAGCTACAACCATCCACAGGTGATACTGGTTGAAACAGAAGTCTGATAGATTGGGGTCTCCCTCTTCCCCTGACACTGGGGCAGTTCCAGAAGTTCCATCGAAAGGCAGGCTTGGGAACAGGGCCAATTAGGTTCTTCCCAAAGTTAGATTTCACTAGCCTGGCACTAAATTCCAGGACAAAGTCTTGTGGCTTACTTCCCTTCTTACTCCCAACAAGTGGGTCTTGCTCTATGCTCTGCTGCCTAAAGTTGGGATGGCATTGGTGAAAATCCTTTGGCCACTTAGGCTGATACTAAGCTGTGTGCCACTTGTGTCTCACAGCTATAAGGACCTGTAAAATCTCAGGCATACATCAAGGTTCATACACAGCTGGCAGTGATGCTGGCCAAAACACAAGTCCATCCCACTAGGGCACAGGTCACTAGTGGTCTGTGTCTTGGAACTCACAATTGATGCCATGTCTAGAGTCTCCATCTGAAGCTCAAGCCTGTGTACAGGGCCTTTATTTTCTAGCTGGTGCTGGGTCTCAGCATTGTAATCCTCCCACTGTGTTCCAAGACAAAGATCTGTGCTAGTTTTCATAATTTACTCCCAGTAGCTGGAGTTTTGCTACATTATCTGCCACCTGAGGTTGGGGTGGGGGAGAGGTGAAGGCAGTTAGTCACTTGTTCTTTTTTTTTTTAAGAGAGAGAGAGAGAGAGAGAGAGAGAGAGAGAGAGAGAGAGAGAATTTTAATATTTTATTTTTTAGTTATTGGCGGACACAACATCTTTGTTGGTATGTGGTGCTGAGGATCGAACCCGGGCAGCACGCATGCAAGGCTAGCGCGCTACCGCTTGAGCCACATCCCCAGCCCTGGTCACTTGTTCTAAAACAATTCCTCTAATTCAGTCTCAGGTATTGGCTTGGTGATAGGGATCATGGGGCTCTGCCTGGCACTGGGTTTCACCATGGCGGGCCTGGTACTGAATTTCAGACTTAAGGTCTGAACTCAATTTCCTCTTCCTCTGAGCAGGAGGCCTTGCTGTCCATGCTCTGATACTTGGAATTGGGGGAGGGGTGATGCCAGCCACTTCTTCCTTCCTGCTTTCTTGAGTGAGTTGTTTCTTTTTATTATATTAGTAGCTGGCTCAATCATCTCTCACTGAGTTTCCTTAACTCTTGTAAATTTACTCAGTGTCTATATAGTTGTTCAGCTTAGTATTTCTGTTGGGAGACCAGTGCTAGAAGATCTTAGCCACCATTTTGTTCTGCCTCTACACAGTCACTTTTTTTTTGATTAGAGCTTTATAATTATATATAGTAGTTTGGTTCACCCTACAAATTCATTCATGCATGGAATTCGATTTCAGTTCATGATCCACATTTTTTCTCTTCCGGTTTTCCCTCCTATCCTCCTTCCCCTCCCCGATTCTCTTTCTTTTCCTTGACTTCCTTTCCCTCGTCTATTTTATTTATATTTGATCATTTTTTTAAATTTACCTGCACACTCATTTATTAATGGCTCACTGAAATTTTTACTTTGATATTTCAATTATTATGGGTATTATTTCTAAACTGTTTTTGGATTTTTAAATAATAACTTGGACATTTTATGTTTTTTTATTAATATCTTGTTTCTCTCTTTTAAATATTACAAATATTATTTCAAATTCTATCTGATAATTCCAATATCTGAAATATTTATGGGCCTCATTCTGCTGCCTATATTTTCTGTTAATTCACATTTGTTTTGCCATATGCCCTTAAATGTTTTGTAGCTTTTCAGTATGAATTCATATTTCTTAGAATTTTACCTTTGGGGCTGGGGATGTGGCTCAAGCGGTAGCGCGCTCGCCTGGCATGCGTGCGGCCTGGGTTCGATTCTCAGCACCACATACCAACAAAGATGATGTGTCTGCCGAGAACTAAAAAATAAATATTAAAAATTCTCTCTCTCTCTCTCTCTCTCTCTCTCTCTCTCTACTCTCTCACTCTCTCTTTAAAAAAAAAAGAATTTTACCTTTGTTGATTTTTTGAGTCACATGATGGAAGTAGGTTTCTCTAGAGAAATTTGTGTTCATTACTGCAAACCCAAACTCTTGGTTTCAGGAATTTTAATTCACTAAGTGAAAATCTGAGTGTGGTTATTGGCTTTTGCTTTAAAAGTTCTCGGGAGAATTTATTTTTTATTTTTCCCTCTGTGCCAATGTTTGTTTCCACTGTTCAGTGAGTGGTGAGAGGGACACATTTGCTTCTAATTCACTATACCTTAAAGGGATAGCTAGTGGGGAACTTAGCTTTACAATGGGTCTTCTTTTCACGTCCATCTGGGATGAGTCCTTGACTTTTCCTTCCATCTCCTCATATTCCACCAGAATCAGAAAACTGAAGCCCTGTGTAGCTGAGAATAGCAAATGCTTTCATTGTGAAAGCTAGAATCAGCGTTTTATACTTTTCTCTTGTTGTCTCCCATCACTTAATTTTCTTGTTATTTCATAATATATTTTGAGCTCACTGATGCATTTATGTAACTTTTCTTTTTGTATCTATTAATGTATCTATATTAACTTTCAGTAGGAAGTTTGGTGAAGTTGCCTTATCTACCAGGCCACTGTACTACTAGAAATAGGGATCCAGCAGTTGACCTTTGAATCAGTAATTCACCTCTGATTTCTCATTTTTTTTGTTTTTTTTTAAATCTTTTCATTTTACTCTCATTTGAAATTCCTTGATTCTTCTACAATCAGACTTATTTTTAGTTTACCACATAGTATTATTCTGTCATTTTACATGTGAAATCCTTATTCACAAACATCTTATTTTGTAATTTTTCAATTTGTTCTAATTATTTATATGTGATAACAGGATGCACTTCTATACCTTGTACACAAATGGAGCACAATTTTTCATTTCTCTGGTTGTACATTGCCGCAGTCTGGCTGGGCACAGAATCACGAGCCACTCACAGCTTTGTAGATTCAAACAGCAATTCTTTATTCCCGAACTCACACCGGCCCTCTACAAACATGTTCTGGGGAAATCCATGTTCTGCCGCCAAATTCACGTACTCCACCAGGCTTTTAATCCCAAATACTTTTTAAAAAAATTTTGCTTATTTTTTAATTTATTTTTTATTGGTTGTTCACAACATTACAAAGCTCTTGACATATCATATTTCATACATTAGATTGAAGTGGGTTATGAACTCCCAATTTTACCCCAAATGCAGATTGCAGAATCATGTCGGTTACACATCCACAATTTTACATAATGCCCTATTAGTAATTGTTGTATTCTGCTACCTTTCCTATCCCCTACTATCCCCCCTCCCCTCCCCTCCCCTCCCATCTTCTCTCTCTACCCCATCTACTGTAATTCATTTCTCTCCTTGTTTATTTTCCCATTCCCCACACAACCTCTTATATGTAATTTTGTATACCAATGAGGGTCTCCCTTCATTTCCATGCAATTTCCCTTTTCTCTCCCTTTCCCTCCCCCTGTTCATGGATAGGCAGAACTAACATTATCAAAATGGCGATATTACCAAAAGTTCTATATAGGTTTAATGCAATGCCAATCAAAATCCCAATGGCATTTCTTGTAGAAATAGATAAAGCAATCATGAAATTCATATGGAAAAATAAAAGACCCAGAATAGCAAATGCAATTCTAAGCAGGAAGTGTGAATCAGGCGGTATAGCGATACCAGATTTCAAACTATATTACAGAGCAATAGTGACAAAAACAGCATGGTACTGGTACCAAAACAGGCGGGTGGACCAATGGTATAGAATAGAGGACACAGAGACTAATCCACAAAGTTACAACTATCTTATATTTGATAAAGGGGCTAAAAGCATGCAATGGAGAAAGGATAGCATCTTCAACAAATGGTGTTGGGAAAACTGGAAATCCATATGCAACAAAATGAAACTGAATCCCTTTCTCTCGCCATGCACAAAAGTTAACTCAAAATGGATCAAGGAGCTTGATATCAAATCAGAGACTCTGCGTCTGATAGAAGAAAAAGTTGGCTCCGATCTACATATTGTGGGGTCGGGCTCAAAATTCCTTAATAGGACACCCATAGCACAAGAGTTAATAACAAGAATCAACAAATGGGACTTAATTAAACTTAAAAGTTTGTTCTCAGCAAGAGAAACAATAAGAGAGGTAAATAGGGAGCCTACATCATGGGAACAAATTTTTACTCCTCACACTTCAGATAGAGCCCTAATATCCACTGTATACAAAGAACTCAAAAAATTAGACAATAAGATAACAAATAACCCAATCAACAAATGGGCCAAGGACCTGAACAGACACTTCTCAGAGGAGGATATACAATCAATCAACAAGTACATGAAAAAATGCTCACCATCTCTAGCAGTCAGAGAAATGCAAATCAAAACCACCCTAAGATACCATCTCACTCCAGTAAGATTGGCAGCCACTATGAAGTCAAACAACAACAAGTGCTGGCGAGGATGTGGAGAAAAGGGTACACTTGTACATTGCTGGTGGGACTGCAAATTGGTGCGGCCAATTTGGAAAGCAGTATGGAGATTCCTGGGAAAGCTGGCAATGGAACCACCATTTGACCCTGCTATTGCCCTTCTCGGACTATTCCCTGAAGACCTTAAAAGAGCATGCTACAGGGATACTGCCACATCGATGTTCATAGCAGCACAATTCACAATAGCTAGACTGTGGAACCAACCCAGATGCCCTTCAATAGGTGAATGGATTAAAAAAATGTGGCATCTATATACAATGGAGTACTATGCAGCAATAAAAAATGACAAAATCATAAAATTTGCAGGGAAATGGATGGCACTAGAGCAGATTATGCTTAGTGAAGCTAGCCAATCCCTAAAAAACAAATACCAAATGTCTTCTTTGATATAATGAGAGCAACTATGAACAGAGCAGGGAGGAAGAGTAGGAAGAAAAGATTAACATTAAACCCAAATACTTTTTGAATCCTAGGAGAACTCAACAGGAACTCAAGGATCCGGCGTGCCTGAGGCAGCAGGATACGCCCTATTCAGGGTACACCTTAAACCTGGAACCGCCCTAAACCCAAGGATGGGATACTCCCTAAAACCTGATCCACCCTAATCCAGTAGGATCCTCCCTAAACCCGGATCCACCCTGGTCCTTGAGCAGGGTCACCTTTCTCAAACATACATGCAAAGTCACAGCAAATGTCCAAGGCAAGTCCATTTAGTCCTTCCTCTAAGCAACATGGGGTACGCTGGCAAGGAAATTTTGATGTGTCATTCCTACTTGGCAATGGCTCTCAGCAGTACATGATGTAGTCATACCACATATGTAATTACATACATGTACCTAGGGTAATGATGTTCATCTCATTCCACCATTGTTCCTACCCTCATGCCTCCTCTCCTTCCCTTCTATCCTTTGCCCCAAATTCCTCCATTCTCCCCACAACCCCTCCCATTATGGATCAGCATCCACTTATCAGAGAAAACCATTCAGCCTTTGGTTTTTGGAGATTGGCTTACTTCGCCTAGCATGATATTCTCTAACTCCATCCACTTACCTGCAAATGCCATAATTTTATTCTCTTTTAATGCTGAGTAATATTCCATTGTGTACATGTACCACAGTTTCTTTATCCATTCATCTATTGAAGGGCATCTAGGTTGGTCCCACAGTTTGGCTATTGTGAATTGAGCTGCTCTGAACATTGATGTGGCTGCGTCACTGTAGCATGCTGTTTTTAAGTCCTTTGGGTATAGACCAAAGAGTGGGATGCCTGGGTCAAATGGTGGTTCCATTCCAAGTTTTCTAAGGAATCTCCATACTGCTTTCCAGAGTAGTTGCACCAATTTGCAGTGCCACCACCAATGTATGAGTGTGCCTTTTCCTCCACCTCCTTGCCAACACTTATTGTTGTTTGTATTCTTGATAACTGCCATTCTGACTGGAGAGAGATGAAATCTTACAGTAGTTTTTGTTTGCATTTCTGTAGTTACTACAGATGTTGAACATTTCTTCATATATTTGTTGATTGATTGTATATCTTGTTCTGAGAAGTGTCTGTTCAGCTCCTTAGTCCAATTATTGGTTGGGTTGGCTTATTGTTGTTGTGGTGTTAAGTTTTTTGAGGTCTTTGTATATCCTGGATATTAATGCTCTGACATGTGTGTCACAAAAATTTGCTCCCAAAATGTAGGCTCTCTGTTCACCTCATTTATTGTTTCTTTTGCTGAGAAGAAGCTTTTTAGTTTGAATCTATCCCATTTATTGATTCTTGATTTCATTTCTTGTTCTTTAGGAATCTGGTTAAGGAAATCAGGGCTTAATCTGACATGAAGAAGATTTAGGCCTACTTTTTCTTCTATTAGCTCTTTTTATTCTATTAGACCAAGGTCTCTGGGCTAATTCCTAGGTCCTTGATCCACTTTGAGTTGAGTTTTGTGGATGGGGTAGTGATTTAGTTTCATTTTGCTACGTATGGGTTTCCAGTTTTCACAGCACCATTTGTTGAAGAGGCTATCTTTTCTCCAATGTATGTTTTCAGCACCTTTGTCTAGTATGAGGTAACTGTATTTATGTGGGTTTGTCTCTATGTCCCCTATTCTGTACCATTGGTCTACATGTCTATTTTGGTGCCAATACATGCCATTTTTTGTTACTATAGCTCTGTAGCATAGTTCAAAGTCTGGTATTGTGATGCCTCCTGCTTCTCTCTTCTTGCTAAGGACTGCTTTGGATATTCTGAGTCTCTTATTTTTCCAAATGAATTTCATGATTGCTTTTTCTATCTCTATGAGGAATGTTGTTGGGATTTTAATTGGAGTTGCATATAATCTGTATAGCACTTTGGTTAGTTTGGCCATTTTGTCAATATTAATTCTGCCTATCCAGGAGCATGGGAGAGCTTTCCATCTTCTAAGGTCTTCTTCAATTGCTTTCTTTAGTATTCTGTAGTTTTCATTGTAAAGGTCTTTCACTTCTTTTATTAGATTGATTCCCAAGTTTTTTTTTGAGGCTATTGTGAATGGGGTAGTTTTCCTAATTTCTCATTCTAAGGGTTCATCACTGATGTATAGAAATGCATTTGACTTATGGGTGTTGATTTTATATCCTGTTACTTTGCTGAATTCATATATTAAATTTTGTGTTGGTGTTTTTTGGATCTTATAAGTATAGAATCATGTCATCAGCAAGTAGTGATAGTTTGAGTTCTTCTTTTCCTATTCATATCCCTTTAATTTATTTTGTCTGTCTAATTGCTCTCACTAGAGTTTCAAGGACTATGTTGAATAGGAGTTTTGAGAGAGGGCATCCCTGTCTTCCTCCAGTTCTTAGAGGGAATGCCTCCAATTTTTCTCCATTTAGAATGATGTTGGTCTTGGGCTTAGAACAGATAGCTTTTACAATGTTGAGGTATGTTCCTACTACCCCTAGGTTTTCTAGTGTTCTGAACATGAAAGGGTGTTGTATTTTGTCAAATTATTTTTCTGCATCCACTGAGATGATCATATAATTTTTATTTTTTAGTCTACTGATGTGATGAATTACATTTATTGATTTCTGTGTTTCAAACCAACACTGCACCCCTGGGATGAACCCCACTTGATAATGGCGCACTATGTTTTTAATGTGTTTTTGTATGCGATTTGCCAGATTTTTATTGAGAATTTTTGCATCTATGTTCATTAGGGATATTGGTCTGAAGTTTTCTTTCCTTGATGTGTCTTTGTCTGTCTTAGGTGTCAGGGTGATACTAGCCTCATAAAATGAGTTTGGAAGGGTTCCCTCCTTTTCTATTTCATGGAATACTTTGAGGAGTATTGGTGTTAATTCTTCTTTGAAGGTCCTGGGCTTTTCTTCAATGGTAGGCCTTTAATGACATCTTCCATTGCATTGCTCAAAATTGATCTGTTTAAATTGTGTATGTTCTCCTGATTCAGTTTGGGCAGCTCACATTTCTCTAGAAATTTGTCAGTGTCTTCAAGATTTTCTATTTTATTGGAGTAAAAATGTTCAAAATAGTTTCTAATTATCTTCTGTATTTCAGTAGCATCTGTCATGATATTCCCATTTTTCATTACAAATTTTAGTAATTTGAGTTTTCTCTCTCCTTCTTTTATTAGGGTGGCTAAGGGTTTATCAATTTTATTTATTTTTTCAAAAAATCTAGCTTTTTGTCATTTTTCAATTGTTTCTTTTGTTTCAATTTCATTGATTTCAGCTCAGATTTTAATTATTTCCTGCCTTCTACTATTTTTGGTGTTAATTTATTCTTTTTCTAGAGTTTTGAGATGAAATGTTAGGTCAATTTTTTGTTCACTTTTACTTCTCTTAATGAATGAGCTTAATGCAATAGGGAACTTTCCTCTCAGCACTGCCTTCATAGTGTCCCAGAGGTATACATCTGACCGACACACCAATTCCATAGGATAGATATAATTCTTCTTCTCCTCCTCCTCCTCCTCCTCCTCCTCCTCCTCCTCCTCCTCCTCCTTCTTGTTCTTCTGTATTGGTGCTTGAATCCAGGGGTGCTTTATCTCTGAGGTACATCCACAGTCCTTTTCATTTTTTATTTGGAGACAGAGAATGTCTGGCTAAGTTGCCCCAGGTGGCTTCAAATTTGTGATCTTCCTGCCTCAGCCTTCCAAATTGCTGGGATTATAGGCATGTGCCACTATGTCCAGGTCAGAGAGCAGTTGTTATTCTTAGCCCCATATAATGGATGATGAAATAGAGGTTCAGAGAAGTAAACTGCCTCAGGTCTAACAAGAAAAAAGTAGTCTAACAAATATGCAAATCCAAATATACTTTATTCATAGGCCTAACCTGTAAAGCACTAGGCTGTCCTACTTCAGGATTTTGGAATTTATTTTGTAAGCAAAGGTAGGCTATTTGAGCAGGAGAATGAATATGATTCAACTTGAGTTGGGGAGCTAATTGGCAATGGTGATAAGAATGGTTTGGAAGGAAAAGAGGCTAGAGATGAGGAAACCAGTTAGTAAGCTATGGAAACTATTTAGTTGAGAGATGATGAGGGATTGAAAAAGGATAGTGGCAGAGGAAATTAAATGGAAGGGACAGATTTGTTATTATGCAGAGAGAGTGGATACATTTGGTGACTGCTTAGATGGAAAATGTGAAAGAAGGTAAGAAGAGTTCTAATCATGTTGTCCAGGAAGATGGAGGTATGTTTAAACAAGAGAAGAGATACAGAAATAGGACAGGTCTCAGTATATGGAAGAGAGAAGGATGAAAAGACATAATGAGAATGGTCTAGAACTTATTGCAAGAATCTGGCAGCTGGAGAAAAGTAACTATTTTTAAAGTTCTTTAACAAAAAAACACAAGGTTGCAGAATTTCAATCATAAAAACTTCTCTAGTTAAGTCAAGATAATAGGTCATTCATTTTACTTGGCATTTAAAACCATGAAGGGTTACTATGTCATGACTGCCCAGTATTCATCAGTAGCAAGGTATATCTGAATGATTTCTGTGTAACATAATCCTCAGTGCAATTCCTGGTGTCTGATATAGCTCACCAAATATTGCCAATATTTATTGATGACAAGTTTGAATTTTTATATTTCCATGGGGTTTTATGGAGATTTGTCTTTAATTGGGATCGCCAAATATTACTTGGGTAGTTTCTGGCACAATCTTCACTGCAATACCTTGCCCAAGCTATTATAGCTATTTATAGCTATTATAAATATTTTAATTTAATACATAAAGCATAAAAGCACACCATCTAAATAAAATAATATACAGCAAATTTATGAAAATAAATTGGACATGGTGGCACAGACCTGCACTACTCAGGAGGCTGAGTCAAGAAGAGTACAAATTCAAGGCCAGTTCAGCAACTTAGTAAAATCCTGTCTGAAAACAAAAAATAAAAAGGGTTGTTCATATAATTCAATGGTAGAGCACCCCTTGGTTCAATCCCTAGTTATCCCTCCCCCAAAATGATAGTAGATTAAGTCTGTGGAACATTTTGATGATCAAAAAATAAAGAATCAAGGCCAGTCAGTGGTACAAGCCTATAAATCTCAGCAGTTTGGGAGGCTGAAGCAGGAGGATGGCAAGTTCAAAGCCAGCCTCAGCAATTTAGTGAGACCCTGTCTCAAAATAAAAAATAAAAATGGCTGGGGATGGGGCTCAGTGGTTAAGCACCCCTGGGTTCAACCCCTTGTACAAAAATAATGAATCTAGATATAATGGAATAAACATTTCCTAAATAAATGAATAAAACCACAACTCTACATATCATAAATTAAACCTTATACTAGACAAGAAATCTTAGACATATTAGTGCTGCAAACACTATTTTTTCTTTTCTCATAGCATTATATATTAAGATATACTTCACACAACAGAACTCACCATTTTAAAGTATACACTTCAGTGGTTTTTAGTATGTTCACTACGTGGTGTAACTATCACCACTAATTCTAGAAAATTTCATCACCTCGGTGTGAAGACTCATAACTATTAGCAGTGAAAAAGCCTCTTTCCCCTACTTCCTAACAACCACTAATCTACTTTTGTCTCCATGGAGTTACATAGTTTTGACATTTCATATAAATGGAATCATATACTACTTGGTCATTTGTGTCTGGCTTATTTCCCATAGCATAATGTTTTCAAGATTCACCTACGTTATAGCACATAACATTATATATCTATATTTATGCCAGTACCTCACCAGCTTGATTACTGTAAGCTTGCATTGTCTTTTTAAAATTAGGTTATGTGGGCTCTCCAATTTTGTTCTTTTTCAAGATTGTTTTGGCTTTGTCCTTTGAAATTTCATATGAATTTTAGGATCAGCGTTTCCTTACTGAAAAAAGGCAATTGAATTTTTATAGAAATTGCATCAAATCTATAGATCAATCATTGATTTAAAATGGTAATATTAAGATTTGCAATCCATGAACATGAGATGTCTGTTCATTTATTGAGATCTTTTTAATTTTAACATTTTCAACATACAACAGTTTTAAATGCATGTTTTTTAAAATCAGTAAATGTAATTTTCTGGGGCTTAAAAATGAGAAATCGGAGTTTTGCTAACCCCTATGGAGCCCAGGAAGGGCCAGGCATAGGACTGCCCACCAGCTGAGGACCACATCCACACACCACAGTGCTGCATCTCCAAACAGGTTGCCCAAAGACATCATTCAGCTTGCCCGTTCAGCCCCATCTCTAAAAGTAATTGCCCCCATCGTGGGACACCTCCAGTGCCATCTCAGGTTACCCCTACTGCTGCCACCTGGATACCAGCCTGTGGCTGGAAGCCCAACACCAAGGTATGTACAAGTTTGACACTACGGATGTGACCACTTCCATCTAGGGACAGCAGCTAGGACCCAGAAGATCATCACCAAGGTCTCTGCAGGTTTGGTTACACCAGAGGTGTCCCTGGTAGGTGTGCTTTTAGCTACCATCTTGTTGCAGAGGCAGGAGAGAGCCTTGCACAGGGTCACCTCTTTCTCTCTTTTTTCCTGCTAATAGCCCCAAATTCTTTTCATTCATCTTTCATTCTTCCTATGATCTAATACCTGTATATTCTTACCTCCTACCTCATAAACATCACACCTACATCCCCCTATTTCTCTTTTTGTCCACCATTAGAACCTATAGACCCTTTTGCAAACCTAGTATTTATATTGCAGATAATAATTGAACACATCATTCCTGTTTATTGTGATGTGGAAATAAGACTACCTAAAGCAAGGATTTCTTTAGTTTTATTTTGGGATAGAATGGAAGGCTTTTATTTGGGGGCTTCCAGAAATTTGGCAATGCTCTATTTTTTAATTTGAGTGGTAGCTGCTTGGGTATGTTCACTTTTTAAAGAATTCACAGAACCGTTCATTTACCTTTAGTACATTTTGACTTGAATCATTACTCCTCACACTAAAAATGGTAAGAAGAAAACTAGAATGGGAAGGAAAGTGAAATTAGTTTAAAGTCTATCACACCAACATGATGTAAATTCCTTAAATAACAAAGTGCTTAAGTTGTCTTTCAGAAAAGCCTCCAGAATCTCCTCAAGGATGATTTGAAACCAACTTTTCAGGAATGCACACACACAAAAGAAGCCAGTTTATCTGGGCAATGGCCTTTTGACATCACAAGCTCAAAATCCCCCATGCAGAACATGATAACCTCCCCCAAAAGAAATGTGACCTGTGAAGAGGCACGATGAGAATCTGTGCCTGCACAAAAGAACCCTTAAAAATCCCCTTCTTACCAATCAATAAGCAGCTTCTTCCCTCTCCCTTCCAGTAAATTTCCTCATACCAACAGATTCCGGAGGCAGATTTGAGCTCCTTTTTTTTTTCCTTTTCTTTCATCCCAGGGCCTCCTTGTCAGTTGACCTCTCAATAAGGCTCTTTCTTTTGCAGAAATCAGTGGCATAGTATTGGCTTCTATGCACATTGGGCAGTGAGCCCTCACACAGTATGAAGTGCTGTTTATTGAGTAAAGAATCTGAATAGAGTGAATTTGAAGGGTGTTAAGGAATAGGGAACAACCTCTCCTGTCACATAATCATCTTTATTATGGAGTTAGCCTCATGGAGAAGGCTGTAATACTCTGTTAGTTTTATTCTACTCTAGAAAGTGTTAGAGACAAACTGCCAAATTCTACCTCTCTAACTGTATCCCTACTGGGTGGAAACTGACATTTTCATCTGTTATTGCCTATTATTCTTCTCAAATGCAATTTCTTTTCAGAATAATCTGATGATTCGTAAGTTGGGGAGGAGGTGGAAAAGAAATGTTAAAATATGGGCAAGAGCTGGGCATGGCGGCTAGCCTCAGCAACTTAGCAAGACCCTGTCTCAAAATCAAAAATAAAAAGGTCTGAAGACGTAGCTCAGTGGTTAAACAACCTTGAGTTCAATCCTTAGTACTAAAACAAAACAAAACAAAACAAAAAAACCCCAAAACTAAAATACAGAGAAGAGAGTTGAAAGGGTTTTGAAAATCAAGTTAATTTTAAATATTATACACCATGAGTACAAAAGAGGAAAAATGATACAAAGCCCATTCTAGTAAGACTAAACTAGGATGACCAACCATTCCATTTTGCCCAGGAGTGTTTGGTTTTAGTATTAAAAGCTAAACTTAAGATATCTTTTATTGATTGTTTAACAGATTGATGATTTTTCACCTGGATTCTAATAGTCTGTCTCCAGAATCACATTATAGAACAAGTTATATTTCAGGAACTTTCCATGAAAAGTGAATTATTCTTTATCTTTTTATATGACATTCATTATTTAAAAACAAAACAATATTTTAAAAACCATTAAATTAAAAATTGACTAATCCGTTTTTTATTTTTTTACATAGATATATTTAATACTTTTGATCTAGACTTTCCTTTTATTGCAAGCATTTTAACATTTCATTGACATGCCTGTCAATCTTTACCTTTGTGATTTCATCTGCTGCTTCAAATTTTAGAGAATTCTAATCCCCACAGATTCTTCTTAGTTTCAATTAAATAAAATGTCTCTTCCAGTCTCCTATCTCTTATCCTTTCCTTGACCTTTGCATTAAACATTGCTTGTTATAGATAGACCCCACAGCAGATCTTACTTTTAAGCCTGCAGCCCTTGTTTATCTCTTACATATAAAAGAATCAGATGAAGGGCAATGATATTTCAATTTATGAGTAAAGGTTAAAGAAATTGGGCTTGTTTAGCTTTGAAACTGGATTAGCTTATTGATGTGGGGAAGAAGAATGGAGGGATTTTAAATAAAAGAATTCCCAGTAGATGAAAGGATAGATAGTATTGAACTGTTCTGCATTTCTGTTTGAGAGTAAAAGAAAATGGACATGCTAGGGCAAGACAGATTTCGTCATGGAAATATAGAAATGATATCCAGCCATCAAAATTAATATATTGGGTACTATTATCAAGAGAGCCTTAAAAAGAATTAATTTGCTTTTTCCTTGAGTGAAAAGCAACAGGCTACATAATAAAATTTTAAACATGTATAGCATTTTGCAGGTTACAAACAATTCACCTCAATTATGGTTTTTCTTCATAATTATTTCATTTGAACCTCACAGCAACCTTGTGAAGTAGGTATTATATACACTTACTGTTAGTATTATATTCATTTATAACCATTTAAGGATGAGGAAACTGAGTGTGAATTACCAAATTTCAAAGAAGTTAGCCAGTAGTACAACTTGGTTATTTAAGCAGCTATATTAGATATAATTCACATACCATATAATTCATCCATTAAAATGTACAATTCAATGTGTGTGTGTGTGTGTGTGTGTGTGTGGTTTTTTTTGGTGGGGTGTACCAAGGATTGAACTCAGGGGCACTCTACCACTTAGCCACATCCCCAGCCCTATTTTGTATTTTATTTAGAGACAGGGTCTCACTGAGTTGCTTAGTGCCTCACTTTTGCTGAGGCTGGCATTGAACTCACAATCCTCCTGCCTCAGCCTCCCAAGCCACTGGTCTTATAAGTGTGCACCAACATGTCCAGATCAATTCAATTTTTTTTTGTATATTCATAGAGTTGTGCAACCATTACCACAGTCAATTTTAGAACATTTTTGTCACCTCAGGAAGAAAACCTGCATATGCTCCAGAATATTCCCAGCCTTAGACAAACTTTAATCTGTATTCTGTCACTATAGATTTTCTTATTCTTATCATTTTATATCATTGGAATCATATAATATATGGTCTTTTGGATTTTCTTACTTAGCATCATGTTTTCAAGGCCCATCCATGTTGAAGCATGTACTCACACTTCATCCCTTTGTATGGCTGTATTACTGTATGTGTATACCATACATTTGGTTTATCCAGTCACCACCTGATACAGATTTGGGTTGTTTCCAATTTTTGGCTATTATGAATAGTCACTTTTATAATATGAATTTCTACTTTTTGGCTGTTATGAACAGTCATGTACAGTTTTTTTTTTTTGTGTGTGTGTGGACATGTTTCATTTACTACTTGAAATTAACCCCCACTATTTTTGTCATGGGTAAAATTCTATGATAGCTCCCATGATTTCCATCTCTTAGTATGTAAGCCCTGTATAATCCCCTCCCCTTGAGTGTGGGTAAGGTTTGTAACTATGATGAGATATCAGTCCTCTGATTTGACATTATATGGCAAAGGTGAAGACATTTATAGATGAAATTAAGACTCACAATCAACTAATTCTGAGTTATTGAAAAGGAAGATTATCCTGGGTGGGCCTTCCCCAATAAGGAAATTCCTTTAAAAGAGGGTCTAGGCCTTTCCTGAAAGGAAGATTCAAAACAAAAGAAATTCTCTTGCTTGCTTTGGGGAAACAATGAATGTCATTAATTGTTTATGAAGGGGTTGTTGTGGCTTAGATATGAGGTATCCCCCAAAAGCTCATCTGTGATACAATGCAAGAAGGCTTAGAGGCGAAATGATTGGGTTATGAGAGCCTTAACCCAATGAATTAATCCCTTGATAGGGATTAATGGAATAGTAACTGAAGGCAGGTAGAGTGTGGCTGGAGGAGGTGGGTCTTTGGGGGCATGCCTTTGGAATATATATTTTGTGCCTGATAAGTGGAATGTTTCTCTCTCTCTCTCTCTCTCTCTCTCTCTCTCTCTCTCTCTCCCCTCTCTCTCTCCTTCCTGATCATCATGCCCTGAGCCACTTTCCTCTACCATGCTCTTCTTCCATGATGCCTCCCCTGGAGCCCCAAGGAATGGAGCCAGTGTCTTTGGACTGGGACTTCTGAAACTTGAGCCCCCAAATAAATTCATTCTCTAAAATTTTTCTTGTCAAGTTTTTGGTCACAGCAGTGAAAAAGCTGCCTAAAATATGGGTCATGTGGCAAGGACCTGAGGATTCTTCTAGAAGTTGACAGCAGTTTTTAGCATACGTCTAAAAAATAAAAAGGATTACAGAACTATATATAACTGCAAGGAAATGAGTTTTCCCAACAACCAGTGAGCTTTTAAGAGGGGCTCTATGTCTCAGATGCCACTGTAGCCTTGACTTTTTCTTAGTGAGACCTGAGTGGAGGATGTGGTTAAATCTATATCCAGATTCCCTACCTAAAGAAATTGTGAGATAAAGTGAACATAATGTCTTGCTGATTTTTTGTCATGTCACTCACTACTGTCTCCATGTACACAAGTTCCCTTCCTTCTCCATTATTATTAATACTATGTCATAATTAATGCAGTCAACTGGGTAATAAGAGGTCTTTTTAAAAGTCTGATTGTGACAAAGAAACTCATCAAACCTAAGTGAAATAATGGTTCTGATTAGCAACAAATCACAGGATCATGGGTTTTTACTGTTAGAGGGATCTTAGAGATACTACATCAATAGATTGATATGAATCTTCATCAGGATCTGCTATGTTAAAGACTGATGTCATACTCAACCCTATCTACCCCTTTGACACTAGCCTCATGAAAATAATTTCCCATATAACTCTGATTTTTCTTATTTTCATTCTTTTACCCCACTTGGCTGCTGGTTACTTCATCTTAAACTACAACTCTGTGTTTGGGGTACCAGGGATTGAACTCAGGGGCACTCGAACACTGAGCCATATCCCTAGCCCTATTTTGTATTTGATTAGAGACAGTGTCTCACTGAATCGCTTAGTGCCTCCTTAAATTGCTGAGGCTGGCTTTGAACTCAAAAATCTCCTGTCTCAGCCTCCTGAGCTGCTGGGATTACAGGCGAGTGCCACCACACCCAGCCCACAACTCTGTTTTAAGGGAGAGTTTAAAATGGAAACTTTGAAATAAGCACTGAGAGATTAGAAACATCATGGTGAGTTGTAGCTTCATCAGGGGTGTACATGCCATACAGATAAGAGGACACATTTTTCTCAGTTCACTGCCACCTTTAGACAAGCGTAAAACCATGGAGCTATAAAACAGCAAACTAATTAGATCTATGAGAAACTTGAAATTAAACATTCTCAAGTACTTTATTTTATTTTTTGGAGGCTATTGTTAATAAGGTGATTTTCCTAATTTCTCTTTCAGAGGATTCATCACTGATGTGTAGAAATGCATTTGATTTATGGGTGTTGATTTTATATCCTGTGACTTTGCTGAATTCATTTGTTAATTCTAGAAGTTTTCTGGTGGTAGTTTTTGGATCCTCTAAGTATAGAATCATGTCATCAGTAAATAATGATAGTTTGAGTTCTTCTTTTCCTGTTCATATCCCTTTAATTCCTTTCATCTGTCTAATTGTTCTGGCTAGAGTTTCAAGAACTGTGTTGAATAGAAGTGGTGAAAGAGGCTTAGGAATCAATTTAACAGAAGAGGTGAAAGACATCTACAAGGAAAACTAGAGAGCACTAAAGAAAGCAATTCAAGAAGACTTTGGAAGATGGAAAGATCTCCCATGTCCTGGATAGGCAGAATTAATATTGTCAAAATGACCAAACTTCCCAAAGCACTATACAGATTATATGCAATTCCAATTAAAATCCCAATAACATTCCTCATAGAAATAAAAATCAATCATGAAATTCATTTGGAAAAATAAGAGACCCAGAATATCCAAAGCAATCTTTAGCAAGAAGAGTGAAGCAGGAGGCATCAAAATACCAGACCTTGAACTATACTATGGAGCTATAGTAACAAAAATAGCATGTATTGGCACCAAAATAGACATGTAGACCAAGAGTACAGAAGAGAGGACACAGAGAAAACCCCAAATAAATACAGTTACCTCATACTAGACAAAGGTGCTGAAAACATACATTGGAGAAAAGATAGCCTCTTCAACAAATAGTGCTGGGAAAACTGGAAACCCATATGCAGCAAATGAAACTATTTTTCACCATCCACAAAACTCAACTCAAAGTGGATCAAGGACCTAGGAATTAGACCAGAGACCTTGGACCTAATAGAGGAAAAAATAGGTCTAAATCTTCTTCATGTCAGATTAGGCCCCGACTTCCATAACCAGACTCCTAAAGCACAAGAAATGAAATCAAGAATCAATAAATGGGATAGATTCAAACTAAAAAGCTTCTTCTCAGCAAAAGAAACAATAAATGAGGTGAACAGAGAGCCTACATTTTGGGAGCAAATTTTTGTGACACACATGTCAGAGCATTAATATCCAGGATATACAAAGACCTCAAAAAACTTAACACCACAACAACAATAAGCCAACCCAACCAATAATTGGACTAAGGAGCTGAACAGACACTTCTCAGAACAAGATATACAATCAATCAACAAATATATGAAGAAATGTTCAACATCTGTAGTAACTACAGAAATGCAAACCAAAAAGTGTTGGCAAGGAGGTGGAGGAAAAGGCACACTCATACATTGGTGGTGGCACTGCAAATTGGTGCAACTACTCTGGAAAGCAGTATGGAGATTCCTTAGAAAACTTGGAATGGAACCACCATTTGACCCAGGCATCCCACTCTTTGGTCTATACCCAAAGGACTTAAAAACAGCATACTACAGTGACGCAGCCACATCAATGTTCAGAGCAGCTCAATTCACAATAGCCAAACTGTGGGACCAACCTAGATGCCCTTCAATAGATGAATGGAGAAAGAAACTGTGGTACATGTACACAATGGAATATTACTCAGCATTAAAAGAGAATAAAATTATGGCATTTGCAGGTAAGTGGATGGAGTTAGAGAATATCATGCTAGGCGAAGTAAGCCAATCTCCAAAAACCAAAGACTAAATGGTTTTCTTTAATAAGTGGATGCTAATCCATAATTGGTGGGGTAGGGCATAGGATGAGTTGAGGAACTTTGGATGGCGCCAAGGGGAGGGGGTATTGGGGTAGGAGGATGGTAGAATGAGATGGACATAATTATCCTCAGCACATATATGATTGCACAAATGGTATGACTCTACTTTGGGTACAATCAGAAAGGTCAAAAACTGTGTTCCATTTGTGTACAATGAATTGAAGAGCATTCTCTGTCATGTATAACTGATTAGAATAAGTTAATATATAAATCTAAAAAAAATTGCCCCCCTTTCTCTTTGTGGTGCTGTGCATGCTAGGCCAACACTCTACTACTGTGCTACTCCCCCAGCCAGAGTACACCTAGAAATACATCTAAGAAATCCACTTGATGATTTTCTGAGCAATGGTATACATAATACATGCTATTCAAAAAGAGAAAGTTTTTGTTTTTTTTTAGAGGGTGTCTTGCTATGTTGCCTAGGCTGGTCTTTAACTCCTGGGCTGAAGTGATCCTCATGCCTCAATCTTTTGAGTAGCTAGAACTACAAGTGTACATCACTGTGCCTCGTTTAAAAGAAATGTTCTTATTGTGCTGTGTGTGGGGTCCCGCAGTCCCATGAACTTTCCCACAAGATCATTATTTGTTGAGGGAACACTTGGTCATAGCTTTACAGTACACAGGAATGCCCATGCTTTTAGAGAGTGAGGAGAATTTTGGCATGTTCCAGAAACTTTACGAGTGGTGTTGACATATACATGAAAGGCAGCACAGTTTGTGTCGGCAGCACAGAATTTTGGGATCAAGCTTAAGTTTGAGTTTGTGTTCTGCTGCTTACTGGGTGAGGATTCTTGAGCAACTTCCTTAGTCTCTGCCAGCCTCTTTTCTTCAGCAGAAAAGAAAAAGTGATTATAATATTATCTAACTCGTATAACATTTGAAAGGATTATAAGAGATCATGTATATAAAGCATGTGGCAAGTTCCTGTTACAAATTAAGCATGCCATAATTTTTTTAAAAAAAATTAGTTGTAGATAGACACAATGCCTTTATTTATTTTCATGTGTTGCTGAGGATCGAACCCAGTGTCTCACCCACGCTAGGCAAGCGCTCCACCACTGAGCTACAACCCCAGTCCAGCATGCCATATTATTAGGTGTTATTACTATACATGAGAAGGATTAAGATCTGATTATTTTATGACATACAAATGAACCAGCTCATTTATAAATTGGCAAAAATATTTCCCTTGGAATTTAATCTCTAAACATTTTTTTAAAATTTTTTCAGTTGTAGATGAACATAATACCTTTATTTTATTTATTTATGTTTTAATGTGGTGCTTAGGATTGAACCCAGTGCCTCATACATGCTAGGCAAGTGCTCTACCTCTGAGCTACAACCCCAGCCCTCTAAACACTTATTAAGTTAAAAAATAAATAAAACTTAGAGTTTTTCAAAATCTAAGGTTTATACAAACTAATATGGTTAAAACACTTTGGTTGGGCTGAGGATGTGGTTCAAGTGGTAGCGCGCTCACCTGGCATGCATGCGGCCCGGGTTCGATCTTCAGCGCCACATACAGAGAAAGATGTTGTGTCTGCCGAAAACTAAAAAATAGATGTTAGAAAAATTATCTCTCTCTCTCTCTCCCCCGCCTCTCTCTCACTCTCTCTTTAAAAAGAAAAACGAACACTTTGGTTTAGTGATAAGGAGTATGGACTCTGGAGTCAGACCCCCTTGATTTGGATGTCAGTTCTACCACTTCCAAGGTACTTGAGCATGTCCTAATTTTTCCTTTTTTATAAAGTGGTGATAATAACAGAACCTACTCTATATGAGCTTCAAGAAGATTAAATTAGATGATACTAATTGGCACACCCACTGTAGGACTTTAAGCAGAATAAATGATCAATAAATTTCCCTACAAAAGAGGGGGGTAATAAATACATATTTAAAACATCTATTTATTTTGCACTATGTTCTCCTGATTAGTAATGAACATGTGTGTATTCTGCCTTATTCAACATTATTTCATACATATTCTTCCAAACATCAACACAAGTCCATTGTTTTAGTTAGATTTCTCATTGCTATGAACAACATACTTGGCAAGAACAATTTAAGAACAATTTAAGGGAGGAAAAGTTTATTTGGTCCTCACTGATTCAGAGGTTTCAGTCCATAGACCACCAACTCCATTGCTCTGGGCCCAAGTGAGGTAGAACATCATAAGGGAAGGGCTTGGAGGAGGAAAGCAGCTCAGGACATAACAATCAGGAAGCAGCAAGAACTCTGCCCACCAGGGACAAAGTATACATTCCAAAGATAAGCCCCCAGTGACTTGATCTCCTCTAGCTACACACTACCTGCCTACAGTTATCATCTAGTTAATCCATTCCATTCAACTAGTATACTGATTAGGTTAAAGCTCTTGATCTGGTATTTATACTTTAAGGAAATACAGTCCAAAAATTTACTCGAAAGAAAAAATAAGGTGAATGGCATAAAGATGTTCACATTCGTTATTCATAACGAATCATTTTGCCTCTGATCCTTCTTGCATCATCTCACACAGAAGCTTTTGTGGGATACCACGTACCCAAGCCATAACATCCACGCATATATTTTTCATGTAATTTCTGTTGAGGTAGTTCATTGATCTGCTTTTGGAATATTTGTGATTGTTTTCAAACTGTGCTATTATGGCTGAGCATGGTGGTGCATGCCTGTAATCCAAGAGACTCAGGAGGCTGAGGCAGGAGGATTGTAAATTCAAGGCCAGCCTCAGCAATTTAGCAAGGCCCTAAGTAACTTAGTGAGACCCTGTCTTTAAAACAAAATAAAAATAAAAAGGGCCAGGGTGTGGCTAATTGTAAAGCATCCCTGGGTTCAATCCTCAGTACCAAAAAAAAAAAATGCTATTATGAATAACGAATGTGAACATCTTTATGCCATTCACCTTATTTTTTCTTTCAGGTAAATTTTTGGACTGTATTTCCTTAAAGTATAAATACCAGATCAAGAGGTATGCAATTGAGTCAAGTGGGCTAATTTACAAGATGTGAGTAATGCTTCCCTGAAGTCTCTAAGCATATAAACAAGTTGAAGAAAACAACAACAAACCCAGTAGTTTAAAAAAAATGCATAGTTGAACCTAAAAACAAAACACAAAAAGGTCTGTAGAGGTTAAAAATGAAGAGGAAACTCAAAATCAGAACCAGAAACCAAGTTGATACTCAATGGCTCATGGAGGGATCACATACATATGTTAGAGCAAGTGTGGGATGTATTTTTCTTCTTAATATTAAGGTATAGCCAGGGCACAATGGCACACGCCTGTAATCCCAGCAACTCCGAAGGCTAAGGCAGAAGGATCACAAGTTCCAGGCTAGACGCAGCATGAACTATTATGCAAAATTGAGTGAAACCTTACCTCAAAATAAAAATTATCAAGGTCTGAGGATGTACCTCATGGTAAAACACTCCTAGTTTCAACTTCCAGCATAAAAAAAAATTGAGGTCTAAAATAAAATCATCCTTTAATGTACAATTTTCAAGTTTTAACACTTATACAGTATACAGTACACAACCACTATAATCAAGGTATGGAACAGCTGTATCATCTCTAAATTCTTCCATGTTTCTCGTAGTCAAACCCTTCCTCCCCTCCTATATGGTGGGGTCATTAATGCTATGTCATTATGGGGGGAAGGTCACAGACCCAGTGTGTACTGAGATGCAAAAAGTACTAGAAAACTCTGATCCTTGACATAGGCATAGTACTTTAGGAAATTAATTCTTTGATATTGATCCTCTATGGAAAATCTGCACTGTGTAAATATAGGTAGTATACATACTACCCATATGGTATGGCAAACCAAAGTTAATAAAAAAGAAAGAAAACTGGTCTCCATGTGGACACAGTGGTATGTGTCTACAGTTCTAACTACTTTGGAGCTGAGATAGGAGGATGGTTTGAACCCAGGAGTTCAAGGCCAGCGTGGGCAACATAATGAGACCCTTGTCTCATAAAGAAAAAGAAAACATGATCTTAAACTGGGAAAGGCAAAAACAAAACTATCCCATAGTGACACCTCCATAATTCAGTGTACAATCAGATTTCTTAGGAAAGTCAACTCTCTCTAAAGAAGAGATCATAACAAAAGGTCACAAAGCATGCAAGGAGTCTTACTACCAAAAAGTAAAGCCAGAGCATGTAGTTACAGGAAAATTTATGTTCTTGGCAATCTAATGTAATAATTTATCAAATTAGAACTTGATACTCAGCTGAAATATTATGCAAAATTGAGGATGAAATAAGGATGTTTTGAGGCACCCCAAGATTCAAAGTTTACTATATACAAAACTTCAGCAAAAGAACTACTAAATGATGCATTCCATCAAGAAGTTTAAGCAGAAATAGGGAGTATGATGTAATTAGACAATGTGGATCAAAGAAATCAGAAAATCACAGTGGGAAATAAGTATTGATTGTAAAAATTATAATAGTAACTAATTTGCACAGAGACTAATCCACAAAGCTACAACTATCTTATATTTGATAAAGGAGCTAAAAACATGCAATGGAGAAAGGATAGCATCTTCAACAAATGGTGTTGGGAAAACTGGAAATCCATATGCAACAAAATGAAACTGAATCCCTTTCTCTCTCCATGCACAAAAGTTAACTCAAAGTGGATAAAGGAGCTAGATATCAAATCAGAGACTCTCCGTCTGATAGAAGAAAAAGTTGGCTCCGATCTACAGATTGTGGGGACGGGCTCAAAATTCCTTAATAGGACACCCATAGCACAAGAGTTAATAACAAGAATCAACAAATGGGACTTACTTAAACTAAAAAGTTTTTTCTCAGCAAGAGAAACAATAAGAGAGGTAAATAGGGAGCCTACATCATGGGAACAAATTTTTACTCCTCACACTTCAGATAGAGCCCTAATATCCAGAGTATACAAAGAACTCAAAAAATTAGACAATAAGAAAACAAACAACCCAATCAACAAATGGGCCAAGGACATGAACAAACACTTCACAGAGGAGGACATAAAATCAATCAACAAGTAGATGAAAAAATGCTCACCATCTCTAGCAGTCAAGGAAATGCAAATCAAAACCACCCTAAGATACCACCTCACCCCAGTAAGATTGGCAGCCATGATGAAGTCAAACAACAACGAGTGCTGGCGAGGATGTGGGGAAAAGGGTACTCTTGTACACTGCTGGTGGGACTGCAAACGGGTGCGGCCAATTTGGAAAGCAGTATGGAGATTCCTGGGAAAGCTGGCAATGGAACCACCATTTGACCCAGCTATTGCCCTTCTCGGACTATTTCCTGAAGACCTTAAAAGAGCATGCTACAGGGATACTGCCACATCGATGTTCATAGCAGCACAATTCACAATTGCTAGACTGTGGAATCCACCCAGATGCCCTTCAATAGATGAATGGATAAAAAAAATGTGGCATTTATACACCATGGAATATTACGCAGCACTAAAAAATGACAAAATCACGGAATTTGCAGGGAAATGGATGGCACTAGAGCAGATTATGCTTAGTGAAGCTAGCCAATCCCTAAAAAACAAATACCAAATGTCTTCTTTGATATAATGAGAGCAACTATGAACAGAACAGGGAGGAAGAGCAGGAAGAAAAGATTAACATTAAACAGAGACATGAGGCGGGAGGGAAAGGGAGAAAAAAAGGAAAATCACATGGAAATGGAGGGAGACCCTCATTGTTATACAAAATTACATATAAGAGTTTATGAGGGGAATGGGATAACAAACATGGAGGGAAATGAATTACAGTAGATAGGGTAGGGAGAGAAGATGGGAGGGGAGGGGAGGGGGGATACTAGAGGATAGGAAAGGTAGCAGAATACAACAGTCACTAATATGGCAGTATGTAAAAATGTGATGTGTAACCGATGTGATTCTGCAATCTGTATTTGGGGTAAAAATGGGAGTTCATAACCCACTTGATTCTAATGTATGAAATATGATTTGTCAATAGCTTTGTAATGTTGTGAACAACCAATAAAAAAAATAAAAGTGAATACAAAAAAAGTAACTAATTTGAAGAGATTTATAGAACTAAAATGTAAACTAGAATAATATGAAAGAAGGGGAAAGTTGCAAGTCCTAAGATACTTGTTTGTTTCAGAGGAGGAGGAGTAGGCTAGAAATGATACTTAACTTTAGACTCTTTTAGAAAATATGTAGTACATATGCACCTTTAAAATTATAAGTGTTGCTGGGAGAAGTAGTGTATACCTGTAATCCCAGTGAATTGGAGGCTGAGGCAGTAGGACAGCAAGGTCAAGACTAGCCTGGGGAACTGGGTTGGAGCTCAGTGGTAAAGTGCTTGCCTAGCATGTGTGAGTCACTGGGTTTGATCCTCAGTAATGCATAAAAATAAATAAATCAAATAAAGATATTGTGTCCATCTATAACTAAAAAAAATATAAAGAGAGACTAGTCTGGACAAGTTAGCGAGTCTTTGTCTTCAGATAAAATTAAGTGTCCCCAGTACCCAAAATAAATGAATAAATAAAATTATCAAAAATTCAATAATTGTTCACATTTCCTATATCTTTACCACTTATTTGTTTAAAAAAGTAGTAAAAATCAATTCATCTGATGGTAGAAGAAGAGGGGAAAATAAGCAAACAAAAACAGTTGCAAAACTAAAATACAAAATAACATGATATAAACAAGCTCAAATATGTCTTTAATTAACATATATTCAATACCCAACATTAAAATAAATATAAATACATCATAGATGTCTATGAAAATAGACTCTCATATTGGAGAGAAAAACAATATTTAAGTGCATGTTGCTTATAAAAGGCACATCTAAAACATTATCACACAAAAAGGCTAACAATAAAGAGATAGAAGAGAGTTTGTTACAAAAACTATTAACATAAATAAAAGAAATATTAATATTTCTATTAACATAAATAAATAGATTCAATGATAATCTTTTATCAATCAAGAAGGTGTAATGATCATGTACTAGGCATATATGTCGAGGATCAGAGTTTTCAAGCACTTTCTGTACAAACCCCCGTTCCACCTTACTACATATACACTGGGTCTGGCCTTCCACCAGCAAGGAATTAAAACTCCAGCCATATAGGGGTAGAGGAAGGGTTTACTACAGAACAGCATGGAAGAATTTGGGAGATGACAGCAATTTTCATATAATAAAAACTATTAACATAAGTAGATTAACTCAATGATAATCTTTTATCATCAAGAAGGTGTGACAATCATGAATCTGTACGTATCTCATAATATCAACTTAATATATAAAATAACACTTGATCAAAGTACAAGGAGAAATTGAGAAATCCACATTCCTAATGAGGTGTGTTAGCACCAATAAAATAAACACACAAATAAGTAGTAAACATATAGAAAATGTGAACAATTATTAAATTTTTGATATTTTCTATAGCATACTGATTATTTTGGGCTGATCTATTTAGAAATCTTATTTGTTTTTTTAAAATTTTATTTGTTTATAGATTATCTTTTCACCTGGAAAATTAAATAATTACAAATAACAATTTTCTCTCTTTTAATTTTTATTCCTTTTGTTTCTATTTATGGGCATCCTTGGCATAGTCCCATTTTTAAGGATAACACAAATAGAGTATCATCATCAACCATAATATTTGAAATAGATTATTTTTGACTGGAGAGATATACTCTATTAGTTTCTATTCTTAGCTAAGAATTTTGAAAATCTTAAATGTGTGTTGAATTTTATTGGAAGATCTTTCCTGAATTGTATATTTTCTATATATTTATTTTTCAAAATTTGCCTAGCATATGGACAATTAGCAACCTTGATGTAAGGGACATATAGGTAAACTACTCCTACAGCTATTGAATATATTAAAAAATATATAAATATATAAAAAAAATCAGAAAATTGAGCCAAGTTTTCATTTCTGGGATAAAAGCCTACTTGATCATGATTTTTTTTCACAATGCTGACTTAATTTACTATTTTAAAAAATTTCTTTTTTGAGAAAAGCTGTCATAAAACACTTTTTTTGGAGGGGTATGAGGGATTGAACTCAGAGGCACTCAACCACTGAGCCACATCCCCAGCCCTATTTTGTATTTTATTTAGAGACAGGGTCTCACTGAGTTGCTTGGTGCCTCGCTTTTGCTGAGGCTGGCTTTGAACTTGTGATCTTCCTGCCTCAGCCTCCTCAGCTGCTAAGATTACAGGTGCACCACTGCACCTAGCACAAAGTACTTTTATTGCAGTAATAAAACTCATATGGGCTGGGGCTGGGACTCAGTAGTAGAGCACTTGCCTCATATATGTGAAGCACTGGGTTCGGTCCTCAGCACCACATAAAAAATAAATAAATAGAGATATATAAACAATACCTCATATGTGGTGTGGGGGAAGCAGGGAACAAGGTAATAATTTCTCTTACCAAATCACTACACAGAGCAGCGGTTGTGGCTCAGCAGTAGAGCAATCACCTAGCACGTGCGAGGCCCTGGGTTTGATCCTCAGCACCACATAAAATAAATAAATAAAATAAAGGTTAAAAAAAATCACTACACAGGACAGCAAAGGGTAAGAAGGGGCTGAAGGACAAAAAGCCAGCAAACTTTATCAGCAGAGATCCAAGCATAAAAACACAGGTGCTGCTGAAGCTTCGATGGCCAGCATCATTTTCTTATAGAACACTGTAGGATTTGTCATGATGGCTAGGCTTTCATTGGGTGTTAAAGTCTACAAACAGCACCTTCAATTTAAACTTTCAATTAAAGTTCTTAAAATTATGAAGTAGAACATGGATAGTAAGGATATTACAAAAGTCCCCCAAATCCATTATTAAAACAACAGGATGGAGAAAAATCAAAACCCAAACCTACAAACCAAACCAGGTCACAAAGAAGGCTTCAGAGGTTCCTGTTGACCAGGGACAGATACCTACTGTGTCCAACATCACGTGAAAGTGATCTGCTTTCAAAAGGCAGAGGGTTTCAGGGGAGTGTGGGAGGGGCTTGTGGGGAAAAGGCTCTCCCATTTCCCACTTGGCTTTTGGGTAGGGCTTTTAATTCAGCCCAAGGGCATTTCTCACATTGGAGATTAATTTAGCCCTCAACAGTATCTCAAATCTGCTATGGCTTTGCAGTCCAGAAGCAAGAATATTTACTATATAATAGATAAAAAAAAATTTCATTCAAAAAATACAATAAAGATTCTTGCAACCCCCACCTGTCAACAGCAATTCCTATTCTAAAGTGAGCCCATCACTTGTGTTTATAATACTTGTAAAGATACCTAATTGGTAACCTAGATCCTAGAATCAAAAGACTGAAACTGAATCTTCACCCCAAAATGAAAACAAAGTGACTAACTTGAGGTTTATGATGTATAGTTTAGGTAAACACACATACAAGCAGAAAATGGAAGAGGAAATGGAGGTTTCAGAAGCAAAACTGAGTGATAGGACACATTCAGTTAGAGTAAATGAGTGAGACACAAGGAAAAGCTGCATATGGATTCATGTGCACATGTCTGGAGTCACTAGATCCCACCATGGTAGATCCAACAACAGGAAGGTGAGGAGGGAGTCACTACTGTCATTCCAGTTTAAGAAGCTCCACGTGGAAAACAAGACTCATGTGTGGTGGGATGATGCCCCGGTGCCCAGTGGCACCTTAAGCAGTCTGAGAATACAGTCATTTTGGCTCTCTAACCCATACTCATCAGGGCCACTCTTTTTTTTTGCCAATCTTGTATCACCTCCTGATTGCCTAGCATAAATTTAAATGACTTGTTTCTGTCCTGGGAAGAATCAAATTTCTTTCCATCTTCAAGCATCCCAGTGTAGTGCACCATGCATGTCTGGCCTTGCTTCAGGAAGGTGTGCCCATCTCCTGGAGAAATGGTCTCCACCTTCACTCCCCTGGTGGCAGTGGAAGATGCTAGGCAGGTGCTATGGGCTGTGTGGACCCTGAGTAGACCTGGTGGCAGTTCTGAGGTTCTCTTTTAAAAAACTGTTTTTCATTTATGTTCATAAAAGACTGACCCATAAATTTTCCCGTGCAGTCTTTGTCCATGCTTGGCATTATTTATACTGTCGTCATCAACTATGTAGGACATCCATATAATCATGGTGGGTTAATGAATCATTTTTACCTTCTCCTTTTTCCAGTCTTCACCAAAGTAACAAAGGAATAAATCCATAAGGACAAGGAGACTAGGATTAGAGAGGGTAACAAGAGTTCATCATGTAAATCATTATTTTTCAGTTTGAGTTTGAAAGCAAATATGATAAATTATTAAGATATGACTAAGCTGGGTTGTGGGTACATTGTGTCCATTATACTTACTCTCCTTTTAATTTTCAGTTATTATTAAATATTTCTTAATGTCAAAAGTACATAAAAGGGGCTGGGGTTGTGGCTCAGTGGTAGAGCGCTTGCTTTGCACATGTGAGACACTGGGTTCGATCATCAGCACCACATAAAATAAATAAATAAATAAAACAAAGGTATTGTGTCCATGTTCAACTAAAAATTTTTTTAAAGGTACACAGAAAATCAAGAAGTTAGTTACAGAAAGTGACAGGTGCTCTAAAAAATGGTTCTCAAACTTTAATGTGCATATGAATAACCTGGGGAATTCTTAAAGTTCAAATTTTTAATCATTAGATCTAGTGTGAGGCATGAGATTCTTCATTTCTAACAGCCTTTTAGGTGGTGCCAATGCTGGTGGTCTGTGGGTCACACTTTTAATAGCAATATTTAAAGAGAAATAAACAAAGCAATGTGATAGAGAGTGGCAGGTATGGGGGGGCTGGCCTTTTTAGATAAGATGCTCTCAGAAAGATTCTCTAAGCAGATGACATTTGAGTTGAAACATGAATGGCAAGAAAAATCAGTCATTTGCACATCTACAGGAAATATATTCCAGACAGAGGGTTATGCAAGTGCAAAAACCCTAAGGTGAGAATAAGTTCCTGTGTTTTCTAGAAAGAAAATTACTGTGGACCTGTTAAGAGTACACACATACTTCTTCCAAATTTAGGTGTAATTAAGGGAAAAAATAGCTGAATTTGGAATTGTTAAACCTAGATTTGATATCCATCCTTTGTTTGTTTGTTTGTTTAGTTGTCAATGAACTTTATTTATTTTTATGAGGATTGAACCCAGCGACTCACATGTGCCAGAAGCACTCTACCACTGAGCCACAACTCCAGTCCTATTATCTCTGTGGCATTTGTTAAGTCACAAATTTACAGTTTGTTTCCTCATAAATATGGCCATATTAATCAATAATATCTACTTTACAGGGTTGAGGTGAGCATTAAATAAGGTATGAAAAAAGCACTTTGTAAATTGCAAAATACTACCAAACTTTAGGTATAATTATTACACAGATAAAGTGCTATGTGATCTTCAAAGCAGCTTTTATTGTGTCTCTTATGTCAGGCACTTATATGTCAAGTTGCTGAGGCCAAGTTGGTCAGTCTATTGCTGATGTTCCCCAGCAATGTACAACTCTTGTAATGTTTCATGCTATATTTCTATGTGTACTAGAAATTTTCTTTGGCTTATTTGGTAAATAAATATTTATTCCACTTTAGATTATCATAGAGTAGCTATTGAGGGGTCATCTTACAAGAGGCACTACTTTTGTAAAAACAGACTGACTACATTCAGACACCTCACAACTACTATTCATGTCAATAATACCTGTAGGTGATTCTAGTAAATCTCAAGGATTTTGAGAAATCATCTGTTGGGTCAGATGTAGGTATTTCAGAATTCTGAAGTCATTTCTGAATTCAAAATCTTATGATTCTATATGCCCTTTGGAGACTTTCATTAAGTCTTGTTTTTAAGTATAGGCAACATCTTTTAGTGGATAGAGCAGTATATTAGCAGCTAGAACCATGGTTCTAATCTGGAGTCTAGCAACACATAGCTTTGGTTCTTTATCTACTAGAAACAGGTAATAACACCTATAGGAAACTGTTATTAAGATTCAGAAAACTGCCATTAGGATCCAGCATGGCAAAGCATGTTTCTTTCTTCTTCTTTTTAAAATTTAATTTATTAAAAAATTTTTAGTCAACAAATAATTTATAAAGGAGCAATCCATAGACTGTGAAAAATCATTTGCAATACGCATACTTGTTTACAATGTATACAAAGACTGGAAACTAAACAATCAGCAAATAATGCAATTAAAAATTAACAAAATAAATAAACAAGTATTTCACTGACGAGGATAATAAAATGGCAAATAAGCATATGAAAAAATACCTAACATTATTTGTTGTTAGAGAATTTCACATTAAAATCATACAGGATACCTAAGAGATTGTACAATACACACACACACACACACACACACACATATATGCATATGTACACATATATACATATTATTTTTATTTGCAAAATAAAGTATTAATAAACAATTAAATAAATCTGTTTCTGTGTACTATATGATAAATGAAAGAATGAACAATTAAAACAGAAGTATTCCAATTATCTTCTCTCTGAGCCTGATAGCAGGACTATTCAACCTGTTTTCCAAAATACTATATCATCAAATTTATCATTTACCCAATTTTCCTCTGATCTTCATGTCAGGCATTTTTTTCCTCAAAAATATCAATAACTAATTTAAATATGAATGACCTAGTTATTATAGTTAATAGGCATAAATGTTCAACATGTGTGAAAAGTAAACAATAGCTATATGCTCTATACATAGGTCACACTTTAAATATCAATACACCAATAGGTTAAAAGCAAAAGAAGGGGATAATAAACATGAGAAATCTGAGGTAGAGTTATTAATAGAAAATAAATTTCAAGAAAAAGTATTTTCAGAGATATAAGGGGACATTTCATAACCATAATAGGGTAATTTCTTCAAGAAAGTATAATAATCCTAAATGTGTATGTTCTTCTTCTTCATCATCATCTTTTTTTTTTTTTTTTGTACTGTGGATTGAACCCAGGGGCACTTTAGCCTGAGCTACATCCCTAATCCTTTTATATTTTGAGACAGAGTCTAACTAAATTGCTGAGGCTATACTGCAACTTGTGATCCTCCTGAGCCTCCCAAATCACTGGGAATACAGGTATGTAACACTGTATCTTGCTAAAGTGTTTATGAAAGTATAAAAATGTAAGAAATTATTTTATCACATTGTACCTTATCATTTATTACAAATTATTTATTGCATGGGTTCTTTTATTTTTGAAAAATTAGAGCATCACTGGATAATGTCTTACCTGGGTAGTAAGATTTAGTGGCAATATACAGCCCTAATAGAAACCATTGGTAGGTTCTAGAATTTCTCTATGTGGGTATTGTCCAACACAGAAAGGATGCTGAATAAATATATACTGATGATATATTCATTAATGCTGCTACTGATGTATGGTCAACAAGGCAATTATAAACTAGAAACACCCAACAAGTCACCAAGTCCTGTCAATTCTACCTCCTTAATATCACTGGAATTGATTTACTGTCACTACTACTGCCAGGTTCTGGCCTTTATTTTATGATTGAACTATTGCATTAACTTCAGGATTCTAATCTATACTCCTTCCAATACAACCTTCCTACTTAAGCCAGAGTGTAATGGCCATACAAATCTGATCATTCTACTCTCCTGATTGCAACTCTTTGCTGGCTGCAGGATAAAGCATTAACTTAGAATGAAATAGAAGGTCCTTAATCAACAGATTTCTGTTCACCCAGGCTCATTTCCTACTACTTTGCCATATACTTCTGGACCAACGAGTCTAAAAATGTTTTCTTATACCTTCTTGCTTTTAACATACCATCTTCTTTACATGGAGTGTCTGTCAACCTCTTCAATTTGAAGCTCTATTCTTCTTTAAATAACCATCTCAAGTATTCTCTTTCCTGGAAACCTGGAGTGGAATATGAATCTTGGAACAAAGTAAAGCTAACTGCCTGGGCATGCATATCCTTGGTCTTTCTTCATCAGACTTATTAGTAATTCAAGGACCATCTACATAAGAAATTTACTATTACTTGCTTGTCTTGTGGGAAAGGTTCGAGAATGTAGCAATGGATATAAAATTGCAACTGCCTTATTGTCTCCAGGGTTCCATATAACATTTACACTTGGACATTCAGTTTCTCAGATAACTGTAAACATATTTTCACATTATTTTGTTGGATTATACTGGTAACAAAAGAATACAAACCTGTTTTTAAATATGTACTTCTTTACAAATATGTTCAATTTCCCATTCTTCAGCCAGTCCCGCAATTTTCAATTAGAGATTTTGCAGAAACCAAAGGGAAGTGCTAGAAAGAGAGGCAAATTAGCAAAAGTGTGTGTGTGTGTAATCATCCCAAAGCAACAGACCAAAAGAAAACTGCCTCCAGGTTTACATAAAAGAGAACAATCAACAAAGTAGAAGCTTTTACAAGAGAGGCAGTGACTCTCACAGATGAAGCCTCCTCCCAGGGGAAATTAATGTCTGTAGTTTAATCTACCCTGGAGCGTTAGTGCACTGGGAAAGTGGAGAAAGAATATGCATAGTGAAAGTGGAGAGTGGAGTGTAGCATTGAATTGGAGGCAGTTAAGAGTGGAAAGACGGACAAGATTTGTTTGCAGGATTAACCAAAGGTAATAATTAAAAAAAAAATCTTATTTTACCTTCATTGACTTCTCTTTATCTTATTTTTATGTGGTGCTGAGGATCAAACCCAGTGCCTCATGCATGCTAGGCAAGCACTCTACCACGGAGCCACAAACCCAGCCCCATCAAAGGTAATATTTGGGCCACATTTATTTATACCAAAAAGTGATTTATTACTTTCTGAAATTCAAACCTAACTGAGCATCCTATATTTTATCTGGCAACCCTAGGAAAAGAAAAATAAAGTCCAGCGTAAGAGCCAAAAGAGGCTAAACAGAAGCACCAGAGTCTTAAAGAGAAGCTATTTCCGGTGTCGGGCCGCGAAAACAAGGGGGAGGGGCGGGAAGATTAAGAAAGCCGCGCTCAGTCCGCCAGTGTCCCACAATCCTCTTCTCTCGGTTCCTCTTTCCTCGCTCAAGATGGCGCTGCTCGCGATACATTCTTGGCGTTGGGCAGCCGCGGCGGCTGCTTTCGAAAAGCGCCCGTATTCCGCGATTCTGATCCGGTCTCTAGGCTCTGTTCGTCGCTCAGATCCGCGGTGGCTGTCGCATCATCGCGGCGCTTCAGGAAACGCTCGAATCTACCAGGTGAGATGCCGTTCACTGGGAATAGTAGGGTGAAGGGCAAGGGGACCTAATAGGGAAAAGGTTGCTCTCAAGACCTCAGGTGAGAGAGAGCACTTAGAAAAAAAAAAAAAATTCAGGACTAACTTGAAGCAGCAGTAAGTGAAGGAAATTAGGCTGAGTAATTTTAAAAAGGGGTGAAAAAAATCTTTAGGGAAAGTAAAGAGGGATCAAGCCAGAGGTTCCGGGCTGAGGGCACCTGGAGTCTCACAGAATTTGTAGTTTTTTTCCTGATAGTAAGAGATGGAATAGGCACCATTCCCAGCCTGCTTACATTTCTAAATGAGTAGAAGACTGTACTTTTTTCTAAAGTTAGTAATGGAATTTGGTTCAAAATTGCCTATAGTTTGGATTTTACTCAGAAGTAGCATTTTGGAGGGCACTGTAAAATGACAGGAAGCCACCAATAAACAAGTGGAAAATTGAATTGGCATCAATTAATTCCCTTGCTGATAGGCGTGCTCCTTGATAGGTGAAAATCATAATTATCTTTCCAAAATATAGACCACCCTAAATTCATATATAAACAGGATGGTCCTTTGAATATTCAGAAGTGTTCTGTGACCACAAGTCACTTTGGAAGCCATAAGACTGTTTTTCCTTAATTTATGAATGTAAACAGTGATTATAGTGCCTTTTAACTTTTGTGTGCATTATAATCTCTCAGGACAGTTTTTTAAAAATGTTATCTGTACTTGAGTATTGTCTTTATTTCCCATATATTGACAAAAAATTTTCATTTTCACCTCTTGTTAATCGGTATCAATTTAAAGTATTGTCAGCTTTGTTTGAGAAACGATTTTTGATAGTCAATGAATATTTCATGTCCCCAACTTCTAAAATTAAAAATAATATTTAGTTGTCACACAATTGTATATATTTATAAGGAATAGCATGATATTGCAACACATGTACGTAATGTGTAATGATCAGATCATGGAAATGGTATATCCATCACCCCAAACATTTGTCATTAGTATATTGCATAATATTTCAGATCTGAAAGGAAATTTTAGTGTTGTGAAATCATGTCAGTGGGTTAGATCAGCACTTAGATGAAATTTTGTAGAAAAGAAACTAGTGCTTTTTAAACAGCTGTGCTGTGTAGTAAGGTAACTGTTAGACCACGAGGCAAGAAAAGACCACTGACTCCAATTAAAATCAAATTAAAGCAAGCTTATTATTTCGAACGGCCAGGCTGCCTTGCCCCTCAAAATCATGGGAGCCAAGGACAGCCCCGAGGCTTCTTTGTGGCCCAGTTTTATAGCCCAAAAAGTTACACAAAGGGGGGTTACAGATAACAACACTCTGAAGAGCATAACACAAGTTTACATTTTTGCTGGCCCCAGCATCAGAATTTATGGAGATCTTAGAGACTCAGAGAGGGTCGTTATCCGGCCAGGGAAGGCCAGAATTTATGAGGCGTCACTAAGGTTTAGGAAAGGGTTGTTATATGGTCAGGGAAAACCGGACCTACGTGAGTTCAGGGCACGGGCAGGCATTCCAATCAGCTTTACAACATCAACTAATGGCCAGGCCATACAGACATCCTGATATTTTTACAGAAAACAGAAATGAATCCTTCATAACTTGTGACAAGCTGGCTTCTGATTTAATGAGATAACTAGGCTAGGTATATCAGTAACCACTAGCTTGATGTGGCTATCAATTTTAACTACTCAGTTGCATTAGCCACATTTCAAAGGCTCAGTAGTCACATATGCCTAGTAGCTATTGTATCAGATGACACAGGTAATGAACATTTCTTCCATCATCTCAGAATATTCTTTTAAAAAATTTTTTATTGGTTCTTTTAAATTATACATGATGGTAGAATCCATTATGGTATAATTATACAAGCATGGAATATATCTTTTTCTTATGAGTGTATATGATGGGATTCACTTAGGTATTTTTTATATATGTACATAGGAAATTTAAGTTAGATTCATTCTATTGTCTTCCCTATTCGTCCTCCCTTCCCTTCATTCCCTTTTGTCTAATCTATTGAACTTCTATTCTCCTCTTCTCCCTTATTGTGGTTTAGTTTCTACATATCAGTGGCATCATTTCACCTTTGATTTTTTTTGGGGATTAGCTTATTTTACTTAGCATGATAGTCTCCTGATCCATCCAATTACTGGTAAATGTCATAAAGTCATTATTTATGGTTGAGTAATATTCCGTTGTGTATATATACCAGAATTTCTTTATCCATTCGTCTATTGAGGGACACCTAGGTTGGCTCCATAGCTTAGCTGTTGCAAATTGTGCTGCTATAAACATTGATGTAGCTGCATCACTGTAGTATGCTAATTTTAAATTCTTTGGATATATACTGAGGAATGAGATAACTGAATCAAAGGGTGGTTCCATTCCTAGTTTTGTGAGGAATCTCCATACTGCTTTTCAGAGTGGTTGCACCAATTTGCAGTCCCACCAACAATTTATGTGCGTACCCTTTTCCCCACATCCTTGCCAACATTTATTTTTTCTTGTGTTCTTGATAATTGCCATTCTGACTGGAATGAGATGAAATCTCAGTGTAGTTTTAATTTGTGTTTCTGTAATTGCTAGAGATGTTGAGCATTTTTTCATATATTTGTTGACCATCCATTTTTTTCCTCCTGAGAAGTGTCTGTTCAGTTCCTTTGCCCATTTATTAAGTGTTTTTTTTTTCTTTTCTGGTGTTAAATTTTTGAGTTCTTTATACATTCTGGATATTTATGGTCTATCTGGGATTCTGGTGGCCAAGATTTTCTCCCATTCTGTATGGTTTCTCTTCAGGTTCTTGATTGTTTGCTTTGCTGTGAAGAAACTTTTTAGTTTGATGCCATCCCATTTATTGAGTTTTTATTTTACTTCTTGCACTTTAGGAATCTTGTTAAGGAAGTCAGTTCCTGAGCCAATCTATTGAAGTGTTGGGCCTTTATTTTCTTCTAGTATGTGCAGGGTTTCTAGTTTAATTCCTAGGTCACTGATGCACTTAGAGTTGATTTTTGCATCATGGAAAGTTCTCTCAGACAGTGCTGCTATAGAATGTTATATCCAGCCCTTCTAATTTTGCAAATGAGGAAACTAAGTGCCAATATGGATAAATGACAGCCTTCAGGGCCTTTCATTTATTGCCTTCTGTGTGTCAGGTACTTATTTAAGGGTAAAAAGGACTCTGGCAGTTACTAAGGACACAATAAATGTTGACTAATAAAGATAATTACTAGAGCACTTTTATTAGAGAGAAACACCTTAAACAAAAATTATTCTTAAATTGGAATATTTCATATAAGATTTAAATTGTATGATTTATTATACAGCTGCCAGTCTACTGCATCATTTAATATTAAAAATTTTGTAAATTTTGAATGATAGAATTTTGGGTTTATTTCATTAATATGTAAACTGAGATATCATATAGTTTCTCCTCAGTATCTTAAAGCTGAGTTCAAAGACTTCTTGACTGTTGATCCCAATACTGGTTGTATATTTCTTCATTTATTTTTTGTAACATCTTTATTGAGTTATAATTCATATGCCATATATTTCACTTATTTAAATGTGCCATTTAATGGATTTTAGTATATTCAGTTTTACATATCACCATTGACACAATTTTTGCATTTTTATTACCTCAAAAAGAAACCTAATACCCTTTGGCTGTGACCTTTTTATAACCCCTCCTCCTATCCTCACCCCTAAGCCACCATTAATCTATGTTCATTCTGTGTATGTATATAATGTCTATTCTGGAAAGTTCATATGAATGGAATTATATAATTGGTCTTTTTTGATTGACTTCTTTTACTTAGCATTATGTTTTCTACATTTATTCATATTATGGCCTATATAAGTACTTCATTCCTTCTCATGGTCAAATAATGGTCCATGGTATTGATATACAATATTTTCTTTATTCATTCATCAATTGATAGACATTTGGGTTGTTTTCATGTTTTGGCTATTATGAATAATGCTGCTATATAAACATAAATATATTAGTTTTTGTACAAACATAGTTTTTAATTCCTTGAGATATTCGTATTCCATACTTCCGTAGAATTGCCAAATCATTTAATAACTGTTGAATTGTTGAAGGGACTGCCAGACTGGTTTTTCAAAGTGGTTACACACTTTATATTTCCACCAGAAACATATGATAGTTCCAATTTTTCCATGTTCTCACTAAAACTTGTTATCTGATTTTGCTTGTAACTATCCTAGTGCATGTGAGATGGTATCACATCTTGGTTTTGATTTTTATTTCCTTTATGACTAAAGATATTGAGTGTCTTTCAGTTTGCTTTTCGACCATTTGTTTATCTCTGGAAAAATGTCTGTTCATATCCTTTGTGTGTTTTTTTAATTAGGTTATTGTTTTTGTTGTGCTTTTGTTTGATGGTGGGGAGTGAACTTAGCCTAATTCATGCTAAACACATGCTTGATGACCAATATACCCATAGCTTAGGGTGTTTTTTTTTTTTTTAGATTAATTTTCGGATTGTGTTTTTTAAAAAATATTTATATTTCGTTTTAGATGGACACAATATCTTTATTTTACATTTATGTGGTGCTGAGAATTGAACCCAGTGCCTCATGCATGCTAGCCAAGCGCTCTTTTACTGAGCCACAACCCTAGCCCCTAAGTGTTATTTATTTATTTATTTATTTATTTATTTTGAACTGGGATTGAACCTAGGGACATTTAATCACTTAGCCACATCCCAGCCCTTTTTCCCCAGGCCTTTTTATTTTTTATTTTGAGACAGGGTCTCACTAAATTGCTGAGGCTGGCTTTGAACTTGTGATCCTCTGGCCTCAGCTTCCCAAGTTGGTGGGATTACAAGTATACAGCACTGTGCCTGGCTCATTTGATCTTTTAATGGCAGGAGATCTTGTGTGTTTTATCATTTAAAATATTTTTTACTTTTTTTAAAAATGTACTGTTGTGGCAGAGTTGTTTTCAAGCTCTGATATTCTTCTGATTGATCTAATATGTTGTTGAGGCTTTCAACTGAATCTTTTGTTTAATCTGACTTACTGAGCTTTTCATTTCTATAATTTTGATTTGGTTCATTTTGAAAACCTCTATTGTTACTGAAATGCTCATCCATAATCTCTTCATTGTCTTTCTTAATTTATTCACCTGTTTATTAGTATTCTCTTGGATTTCATTGAGCTTTTTTTTTAACCTTTATTTTATTTATTTATTTTTATGTGGTGCTGAGGATCGACCCCAGGGCCTTATACGGGCTAGGCGAGTGCTCTACCCCTGAGCCACAACCCCAGCCAAAATGAGCTTTTAAAAAATTTTTTCTTACTTATACATGAACACAATATCTTTATTTTGTTTATTTTTATGTGGTGTTGAAGATTGAACCCAGTGCCTCACAGGTGCAAGGCAAGCACTCTGCCACTGAGTCACAACCCCAGCCCTTCATTGAGCTTTTTAAAGATAATTCTTTTTAATTTTTTGGCATTTCATCCCCTTTGATATCTTTGGCACATGTCACTAGAGTTATGAACTTTTGAGGTGTCATATTGCCTATTTTTCATATTTATTGTGTTTCTATGTTGAGATTTGTACATCTGTTGGGATGGGTGTCTCTTTCACTTATATACAAGGGCCTTAATAAGCAGCCTTCTTTTGGTGATGTGTTCTGGGATATCCATTTGTTGTGTAGTGTTGAGTTGAATTTCAATTGGACTTCATATTGTAGTTTCCCTGTGGCTTCTTTGGCTGTGATTAGTGAGTTTTGACACAGTGTGTACTGGTTCAGAGCTAGAGTGACCCTCTTTTTCTGTAGGTCTTGTAAGAGTGGAGTCCCTGTGATAGTTCAGGCAGATGTGGTGTAAACAACAGAATATGTGGGGTGCAACCTATATGGTTACTCCTAAAGTGGGAATAGAAGTTCTTATCAGGTTTTGGGGGTTTTCCTCAGGTTCTGTTTATATTGGCTATGTTACTTGAAAGCAGTTTTGCTATTGGTTGTTCCCATTGTGGCAATGAGTCTAAAATTTTTCTCCTCTTGTTTAGACATTGGTGTCATTCCAGTTGTTTCTTGGGGAGAGGTAGGGGCCACTATAACTGCTCTCCTTCTGTGGCACTCACCTCTAGTTTATTAGCATTGTGCTATCTGATAAGGTCTGGGAGTGACTGATGCTGAGGTCCCTCATAGGTTTGGTGCCCGCAACAGTTGTGTTATTTTTCTCTGCTGTTGCTATGTGGATGAATGTTGAGAAGTAGGACTTCAGATCTCCCCTTGCCTTTATTTTTTATCTCTCCTGTTCTTTTTGAAGTATCTCCCAGGGTTTGTGTGGACCTAGGTCATGGCCAGAGCAAGATACAATTACTCTGGGCTGGGCTGGGCATTGTAGCTCAGCAGGAGCACACCTGCCCAATGTGCTGGACACACTGGGCTCAATCCCCAGTATCACAAGAACAGAAGAGAGAATAGGAAATAAAGCAGATAAAGAAATAAAGTAAAAACCAAATAAAAACAACAGCAACACAATCAAAAACCCAAAATAAAGGGTGAAAATAATATTGAATAAAATGAAAAGCTAAAAAAATTGAAGGAAAAAATGTAGCAGGAAATAAGGGAAAAATGAGAAACTGGAAGAAGAAAGAAAAAGAAGAAAAATATCACTAAGAAGAGAAGTGAGAGAAATAAAATATCAACAACAAAAAAGTATTAATAAAAATATCCTCTTTGCTGAGGTGCTTTGATGAGTAGGCAAGAGTGAAAACTCTGCCTATACTGATCAGAGCTTCTCTTCATCTTTATGCTGCACAGAGCAAGGGCTGGGGGTTTTTCATATTCCCCTTTCTTTCTTTTGTGGTGCTAATCAGGTGACTAATGGAATGGATTTGTAGCTGAAGTCAGTTGGAATACCTCTCAGCTTCTTTGCATGCTGGAACAAGCTAGGGCAGAAGGCAGAACTTACAAAACAAAATCTCTTCAGAGCATTTGGGTCTTATGCACTCCAAGAGCAGGGTAGATGTTTTTGCTGGGGTATTTCAGAAAGTCATCACAGAATGCAGATCTCTCAAATCTTCTGTGCAAATCTGTACACTTGGAGTATAGGGCTGAAACTGGTTCTGCAGTATGCCCTGTCCTAACCTGAGGGCAGAGGGATGCTATGTATTCTCAAAGATCTTTGTTGGAAGGGATATCAGCAAGTTCTGCATGATCCCAATGCCCATGATTTTGATTTTCTCACTTCTGTTTCCTGTGCACCGTCAACAGGTGATTGCTCACTCCCCTAGACTGATAGATGGCCTGGTAAATCACTGATTCCAAAGGGAAGTGCCTTTGTTCCCCCACGTGATCTTTCCAAAAGCAGCAAATTCAAACAATAGGGCATTTCTCAGGATGGCTCCCAGTTAAAGTACTATAAACATATGCTGGGAAATGCAGAGAACTTCTCCAGACTGGTTCCTCATGCAAATCTTAGGGCTATTGTTTTTTTAGCCTGTACTTCTGCAGTGTGTTCAATCCTATGCCAGTAGTGTTCACTGGGACTTTGCCTGTTTTCTCCTCTATACCCACCGAAGGTTCCATGCAATCAGTGCTGGGGCGTTCTGTTTCACTTACCATTCCACTAACCAATGTCTCTGGATTTCTTCAACTCTTTCCACTGTTGAACTCCAGTGTTCTCCCATGATCATCTACCTCAGTGAGCAGCTACCCTCCACTTGTTTTAAAGAAATGCAGGTGAGGGCTGGGGTTGTGGCTCAGAGGTAGAGTGCTTGCTTAGCATGCGTGAGGCACTGGGTTCGATCCTCAGCACCACATAAAAATAAAATAAAGGTATTGTGTTCACCTACGACTAAAAAATATAAATTTTTTTAAAGAAATGCAGGTGAATGCTGGGTGCCTTTATTCTATCATCTTGGCAAGTCTCACTTTCATTTTTGAATAATATCTTATTGGATATAGTATTCTTGCTTGAGAGTTTTTTCTTTGAGCATTTTTGAATATGTTAACCCACTGCCTTCTGGCCTCTATTATTTCTTTAAGAAATCTGCTATTATTCTTCAGGTTCCTTTGTTAGTAAGGATTCTTTTTTTCTTCTTCTTTCAGGAGTTCAGTAGTTTTACAATTATGTCTCTGTGGCTCTCTTTGTATTTTTCCTATTTAAAGTTTGTTAAGCTTCCTGTATGTGTACGTGTTTATTCTGGTTAATAAACTTTGGGGGTTTTCAGCCATTTCTCATCAAATGGTTTTTCTTCTACTTTTCCTTCTGTTCTGGTACCCTTGTCATGCATTTGTTGGTGTGCTTAATAATGTCCTATATTTTTCTGAGACTCTGCTCATTTTTCTTCACTCTTATGTCTCTCTCTTATGCAGATTGAATCTCTATTGAGCTGTCTTTTCTTTCACTAATTCTTTTCTCTGTTCAAATCTACTGTTGAACCCCTCTACTGAATTCTTCAGTTACTGTACTTTTCAACTCCCATATTTATATTTAAAATAATTACTTTCTGTTCATTATATCCACATTGTTATCACACCTTCCTTTGCTTCTTTAACATGGTTTCCTTTGATTTTTGAGCATATTTATGATGATTTTGAAAGCTTTCTCTCTTCAGTATAACTTCTGCTCAAATCCATAGACAGTTTCTTTTGTCTCTTTTACCCCGGGTTATATTTTATTGTTTCTTAGCATATTTCACAACTATTTTTTGGAGCTGGACATTTTAGATAATATAGCAGTTCTGGGTACTGGTCTCCCTCCTAGCGCTTGTTTTGCCTTTTTTTGGTTATTGTTGTTTAGAGACTAGGTGGATTATTTTAGTGCTGCCTCTGCCCTGTCACTCCCTGCCCTTCTGTTACTCCTCTGACCTTGCTTCTCAGAGGCAAAGCCTTGGGAGTACCTGTGGTCACCCTTGGATGACAGTGATTTGGGTAGGGCTGTCTTTGTCTCTTTCCCAGTTGTGCTCGGATTAATTGCTGGCAGATCATACCATGCCCTTGGGCACAAGTCAGTTTCCCTTAAGGGGTGGTTGCTGAGGTCTGTGTTTGAAAATTTCTTTCTGACTCCAGGATAGTGCCTTCCAGTCGTCTTCCTCATTGGTTTTCTTTAGGCAAGCCAGCTTACACCTATAGTTTAACCTCTATGTCCAATGATTTAGTCAGTCTCCTTTCTTTTTTTATTTTTTAATTTTATATATATATATATTATTATTAGTTGTTCAAAACATTACAAAGCTCTTGACATATCATATTTCATACATTTGATTCAAGTGGATTATGAACTCCCATTTTACCCCAGTCAGTCTTCTTTCAATTGCTTTTCACCACAACCTCCACTTTTAAGAGAAACTTAAGGCTTGAACTTTTTCACACTGAGTTGCAAATGAGTCAACTCTTCTGGGAAGAGATTAAGAGCTACCTGCTCTAGGACCACCTTCTCCTGCCATACAAAATCTCCCAGCCACAGTCTGGAGACTGAGGTTGGAAACATTGGTACATTTCTGAGTTATACTCTCACTTGGGGAGCTGAGTTCAGGTGAAAGTGGGAGCAGTGGCTTGCCTCTCTTGGTATAGAACCAAGATTTTACAATCCAGCTCTAGGGTAAATGAGGCCTCATTATTCTCAAAAGTATCACATCAAGGCAGAGCTTATATTGTTCCAGTGGGGATGTGTGGAAGAAGGGAGCTCTTTCCTTTTTGGCACAGTAACCCAGAATTTAGATTCAGCAACAAGTCCCTGGGGGCAGAATGAGAAATGCTTCCGTTCTGCCTTTCCTAGAAGATAGTGTTTGGACTAGGAACTTGAGGGGAGCAGTCCATGTCTCTCTCCAGTGGACTTTTCATATCACTGAACTGGGACGGGAAGGCAGGGAATATGTTCTGGTTCATCACCACAGGCTCTTGCTGTTCTTACTGAGCTTTCATATATTTACTTCAATAAATGTTATTTCATTTGCTTTATGCCCTCAGGACCATTTCTAGGGACTTCAAATGGTTGTTCTTTTAGAATTTTACCAGTGTTGCTGGAGAGTAGGTTTAAGGAGCTGCTTATATTTTCATGCCAGATTCAGAATTCTTCATTTGTTTTTTACCAGCTCATGCCCTTTGACATGCAGCAAAATAGTCTATTCTTTCTCTTAGGTTTGTCTGAGATATTCCCAGTGAGGTTTGACACACCTTTTTTCTTAGCATGCTTACTTTGTGTGTACCATTGTGTAGTTGTTTTGGATAGATACTGTTTATTTTTACTTGTTGGCTCTGGCCTCAGGGACAATGGATGGGAGTGTTAATTTCTTCTAATAGTAAGTTCCCTCTTCGCACTTTTCATCTCTGACTGACTCCTGATAGTTAACCAAGCAGATGAAAGTTAAAAGACCACTTTTTTTTAGCATTCATATTAACCGAAGTGGGAATATAATGATGATTAGGCAAATAATCTTCCTATTCTACTTTTTTAGAGATCCTAGTTCATGTTTAACTTTCTCAGCATAGGTGTATATCACTACAGTGATTATTGAACAGACCCAAAATATACTGAGAATGAAAAATAGAACTTACAGGAAAAAATAAGGGTGTCTTTAAGTAGATGGTTTAGCATGGAACTCAAAAGGGTAGGAGGAGATTTGGTGACACTTAAAATACAGGAAAGATGATTACTTAAAAGTTAAAAGCTGTCCTTCTAACAGTTGAGTAATACCGACCCTACCTGGGGCATTAAATTATGATATAAAGATGGTGAGTTAAGTTGAAGGAAGAGGGATTTAATGTGCATACAAGATTTTTTTTTTCTCTTTGCAGTGCTGGTTGTTGAACGCAGGGCCTTGCATGTGCTATGCAAGTGCTCTACCACTGACATACATCTTCAGCTTCAAGAAATAATTTCTTAGACTAATCATCTTAGTCTATTTGGGTTCTTGTAACAAAATACTATAAATTGGATGGTTTCTGGTGAGTGCCTGCTCTTTGGTTCATGAACAGTGCCTTTTAACTATGTCCTAGGTGGAAAAGGCAAGGCAGCTCTGTGGGGACTCTTTTCTGAAGGCACTAATCCCATTCACAAGAGCTCCAATTTTATGCCCTAATCACCTTCCAGTGGCCCCACCTCTTAACCCATCACATTGATGATTGTTTAAACATAGATGTTCTGGGTGAATACATCCATAACATAGCATAGTACTTTTATTGGGAGACCAAGAAAGACATTTACATTTAAATTTATTTTTAACTGATACATGAAAACATAAAAATTGGTATTAAGGTTGTGGCTCAGTGGTAGAGTGCTTGCCTAACATGTGTGAGGCACTGGGTTCAGTCCTCAGCACCACATAAATATAAATAAATAAAATAAAGTTATTAAGAAAAATAGAAAACATAAAAATTATCCTAATTATGAGGTACCATGTGATGTTTTAATGCATGCATACATTGTGTAATGTCAGCTTCTAAGAGGCAGAATAAATAACCAATAATAGGTATCTTCTTAAAGATAGAACTGACTTTGTATCATTGAGGATCACAAGTCACTTTAAATATGGTTAATCTTACAGAAAGAACATTGATAAACCAGTGATCATAAGAGTTGGATTTTAGTCTTGGCTCTGGTATTAGGAGATACTTGAACAAATCAATAAACAATAATTTGCAATCATTACAAAAACAAAAGCTGTTAGGAAATAGCCAGCTTGATTTTAAGAAGAATAAGATATATGGAATTTATTCAATTCTTCTTGAGAGTGACAGTGCACTTAAAAGTGCAGTCTATTTTGATTTCAGTAAAGCTTTTAATTGTTCCCTTGTGTCATTTTCACCTAATAAGCTACAGAGGAATGATATTGAATACTATTAAGGGGTCTGAGCCAATAATAATTTAGTCTTACTATAAAGAAAATACAGATAATTTAAAACATTTTGATTTTTAAATATTAATGAGGTTAAAACAACTGGTGTTCAAAGGGCACAGCATGTCATAGTGGAGTGATCATTGGGCCAGGACCCTGGAACATCTAAGCTAAATTTTTATTTTTTATTAACTTCTACTCTTTAATTAATGCATTTGTTCTTTAGGATCTCTGATTCTGTAAATGAATAATATTTGGCTACCAGATCACTAAGGTGTTTTCCAAATCTTTAATTTCCCAACTCTAATTTATTGGGATGTGCTCTTTGTATATAGTGCCTCTACTTTGTGAGTCTGTTTTATTGGTAGTAATAAGCTTTTCAGAAGCAATGTTGGCAAAGTGTAAGGATGAATTTTTTGGGGGGAGGGGGGTGTACCAGGGATTAAACTGGTTACTCAACCACGGAGCCACATCCCTGGCCCCACTTTGTATTTCATTCAGAAACAGGGTCTCACTGAGTTGCTTAGTGCTTTACCTTTACTGAGGCTAGCTTTGAAATTGAGATCCTCCCATCTCAGCTTCCCGAGCCACTGGGATTATAGGCATGCGCCACCGTGCCCACCTTGTATGAACTTTTAATGGCACAAATTTGTATTTTTCTGCCTCTTCTCATGGCACTTGTAGATCTAAGGATAGGAGTAGAAAAATTGAGACTGATGACAAATTTAGTATTTGTTATTATTGGAGATGGTAGTAACATGGAGGAAAAAGTAAAATAAGTTCTGAAATCACCTAGGAAAGTAAGCATAGGTTTTAAGGTCACCTAGTGAAGAACAATAGCAGTATTATAAAAGTTGTGAATAAAGGTGAAGTTTACATAGACTGTAAATGATAAGGAATAGAAATATAAAAGTCTTAGTTTGAAAATGGCAGTGGGGAATTGAGAGGAGTAATTCAAAGGACTCATCAATCAGAGATAGTTGAATAAATAACATTCTTTAAGCCATTGACACGTTGATTTGAATTAGTTATTAAGATTAGTAGGGGGAAGCCAAAGTTCATAACAGTGTTATAAACTTTTCATTTACAACACTAGACCCTTTGAGACTAATAAAAGCCATAGACTCTCTCCTTAGAAAAATGCACCAACACACACTTTATTTTGCATGTAGTTTCAAGAGGATCAGGTATGTGGTTTCCTCTGTGTGTGTGTGTGTGTGTGTCCTGATCTCTGCTTAGAAGGACACTAGTTATATTGGATTGGGGCCCACCATAAAGACCTCATCTAACTTTTTAATTGCCTCATGTAAGGATCTATATCCAAAAGCAGTCATGTTATAAAATACTGAAAATTAGGACTTCAAAAATATGAATTTTGGAAGTGTGGGACATAATTTAGCCCATAACTGTGTGTGTGTATGTGCATGTAAATGCAAAGAAAACTGGAAGGATGTACTCCAAATTGGCAATGGTGCTTACCTCTGGAAGAGAGGATGGGTTTCGGAAGCTAGAAGACAAACTGTACCTTGATATTTTAGATAACTGGGCAAAGTTTGATATACTTGTGTTTTTTCTTTCTTCTGTATTTTTGTTTTTGGTAGTACTTGGGAGTGAACCCAGGGCCTTACTCATGTTACTCTACCACTGAGCTACATCCCAGCCATCCCTCCCCCCACCTTTTTAAAATTTTATTTTGAGACAGGGTCTCACTAAGTTGCCCAGACTGGCCTCGAACTTCTGATTCTCTTGCCTAGGCCTTTCAAATAGCTGGGATTACAGGCATGGGTTACCAAGCCTGGTATATATTTGTCTTTATAATAGAAAAAAAATCTTTTTTAATCTTTTCAGTTGGTGAACTGTCCTTTTTTAGGCTGTGTTAATATATTCATTTATTGGAAGTCTAGTTCACTTTGTCTACTAGTAATACATATTAACATCCCTGTATGTGACTCAGTGATTATTTTGTATAATGTGAAAAGGTCTTTAACATGTTTGCAATGTTTTCCTGGAAATATTCTGCTGCTTTTAGATTTAACCAATTTTTCGTTGTTATTTTATTGTAGGATTCTTTAAAGATTGAGGCCCCGTGTTTTTTGTTCATTTCAGTGGTTTCTTCTACTCTGTAACACAGGCATTCTGCTTACTGTATTTGATTCTGCCTAACACAAAGCTATATATACTTAGCTTTCTTTTTTCAATACAGGTTCTTATATTTAAAAGAGTTACCAAAACAGTACATACCCACTATTGAAAGATTAGGAAATACAGAAAAAAAAAGAGAAAGAAAGAAAGAAAGAGACAACTATGCTAGCACTTTGGTGTAACCTATACTTATAATAGTACTAGCTATTTTTACAGTGTTTTTAGTTTACAAAATAATTTAAAATTTCACATTTTCTGTCTCTACTTATTTACTTAGTGGTTTTTCTCATGGATCAGGAAATAAAATAAAGGCTCCATATTAGTGCTTCACTGTCTAGTATAGTAGGTATTAGCTACATGTAACTATTTAAATTTCTATTTAAATTCATTAAAAACAGTAGCTTAGTCACATTAGACATAATTTAAATGCTAAGCAGCCATATGTGACTAAGTGCCTATTGTATTTGACCATACAAGCTGATAATAGAATATTTCTGTCATCACAGAAAGTTCTATTGGACATGTCTGGTCTACAAAGTATAGTAGATGCTCCATATCCCTGGGTTCTGCATCATATATTCAATCATTTGCAGATCAAAATAGTTCAGGACAAAAATCGCATCTATATTGAATATATATAGACTTTTTTGTCATTGTTCCCTAAACAACACAGTATTGTAGCTCTTTATGTAGCATTTACATTGTATTAGGCACTAAAAGTAATCTAGTGGTGATTTAAAATATATGTGAGGATATGTGTATATTTTATGAAAATACTATGCCATTTTATATAAGAGACTTGATTGTGGTATGGGTGGTGTCTTGGAACTAATCCTCCCTGGATATTGAGGGATGGCTAATATTAAATAAGGGATGACATTTTCAAATTTGTTTCAGGAATGTGCTTCTGGCTGCAGTTTGAAGGACAGATTAGAAATAGACAGGAATTGTAGATAGGGGCATCATAAGTTAGGAGGATATTGAAGTAATATAGGAGAGAAGCGATAAGGACCTGCACTGCCTGTCATGAGACTTTTTAGGACTTGTCAACAAATATTTTTGTACCATGGAAAAAAGGCAGGGTTTAGAAGCAGGAGAGTATTCCCTTCCCTTAGTTACTTTATCTCAGTCTCAGTGTTTTTAGACTACAAAATGAGCATTTGAATAAGATTTACCTTACCAATTTCCCACAATTCTGGAGCAATGATACATGTAAAAGTACTTTGTGAATTATTAAGTCCTTTAAAATTCGCCATACAATTTTGGTTTACTATGATTCTTTAATAAAATACAATCTTTGTAGAGACTGCCTATACAGCTCATATGGTTAGGCTATTATAATTATTTCTATTTTGAATTCCTCTCAAGTAGTTCAGTTACGCTCCAGCTAATTAGTGACAGAAAACTCTAATACAGGTCTTTTGAGTTATTTCTTCCCCTTCATCTTGTTAGCTCTACTGTCACAATTCTCATTGATGAATTTTACTTCCTATTTAGTTGACCTTTTGTGTACCCAGATCAATTACCTTGATGAATAGCTAGATTAAAGCTTTTAAAATAAACCTGTATGTAAATTTAAAAACTATCTTTTAAGCTGATCTTCATATATTATTAGCTTAGAATATTGTCATACATTCAAAAGTAATAAAATCAAACTATTCTTTTAGGCTTTATTACCACCTAACAGTTCTATATTTACAAAAGAAATTCCACTATCATCTTAAGCCATTTTTGGGGTGCTGGGTATTGAATTAAGCCATTTTTACTTTGATTTAGCACTTGCCATTTGGTAGACGCTGGCAGACAAGGTCATACAATTTTGGTTTACCATGATTCTTTAATAAAATACAATCTTTGTAGAGACTGCCTATACAGCTCATATGATTAGGCTATTAAGAAATTTAAGATTTTTAGGAGAAAACAGATAAACCAATCCAAGTAAGGTGTGGGAATTGCTTTCATAGAGCTGTGTACTAGATTTTATGGGAGCCCAGAAATGGAGAAACACCTTCAATCTAGAGAGGTCAGGAAAGATTTTCCAGATGAAAAATTTATAGATGGTCACTAAAGGCTTGTAGGTATGGTATGTTGGCCTGGTGGGTAGGTGGAGAAAGGGTATTTTAGGGGGATGAAATGGTAAATAACAGGTCTCCTTTGGAAAATTTGTAGATTGGAGGGTGGATTGGAGGTAGACAAGACTGGAAATGTGGAGACATTTTGTTTGTAAGTAACATAGAGTGTTTATAGTAATATTGGAGAGAAGGGACAAGGTCTCAGGGAGAGTTATGGTGTTGATTTTGGAGATGTTCAGAAGGTAAAGCTGCAAGAGTTGATGAATAGTTTGATACAAAGGGTAAAGAAGAATAGGGAATAGCTCCTAAGTTTCCTAAGTTTCTAGCCTAGACAGCTGGGTGGATACTGATGCTGTGAATTAAGATAGGGAGGAGCAGTTCATGTGGTAGGGAATTAGAATAGATGGAAAAAATAAGCTCATATTCAGTTTAGGTGATATAGAGTTTAAGCTGCTTGAGATATGGTGAAAATGTCTCATATATATACTCAAGGAAGAGGTCTGGGCTTAAGGTGTAAAGTTTGAGAGTCATTGTCTTGTAGGTGTTTTGTTTATTTATTTATTTATTTATTTATTTTTTTGGTGGTAATGGATAATTTCTGGGGACTCTATAGGATGAGAAAAAAATAGAGGGCCAAGGAAGAATCTCCTGAAACCATCAATATTTGCATGTATGTGTAAGTGCACATGCGTGGGGCACATTTTACTGGGGATTGAACCAAGGACCTTATGCTTGCTAAGCAAGAACTCTACCACCAAGCTACATTCCTAGCCCCTGAACTCATCAGTATCTAAAGGGAAGGAAATGTTTAAGAAGAATCAGTAGTGGCAGAGAGGTTAATAAAGTGGAATAGATTGGTATGTTAGAAGCTAAGGGAAAAGGGTCTTCAGAAAGTTAGGAATCATTAATAATGCTATACCACAGAGGTGATACATAAGTTGAATATGTGAAGTGTTTGAATTTGGCAATATGAAGCAGTTTCAGTGGTGATATGGAGGTAGAAGCCATATTGTATAGTGTTGTAAGCAGTCTTAAGAAATTATGCTGTGTCCTTCTTAATGTATCCTATTGGGGGCATGTGATGTTGATAAATCTTATTCCTGGTGATGTTGATGACCCTCACTTGGTTAAGGTGGTGCCTCCTGCGTTTCTCCATTGAAAATTACTCTTTCCCTCTTTATAATGAAAAACACTTTGGGAGAGATTCTTTGAGAGTGTGCAAATATCATTTTTCGCCCTTAACTTTCACCAGTTAATTTTAGTATGCATTAGTGGATCTTGTCTATAGCAATTATTATTGTAGTGTTTGCTTAATTACATTTTTCTCTTTCCCTCATTCCTTCTGTATTTCTTAATTGGAATTTTTCTATAGGAAGAATTGTTCCTTCTCCCTCATGTAATTGTGGACTTATTTATTACAGGATGGACCCATCGATGTTGATCTAGCACGCTCATTATTTTGTTGTTCTGTTGTTCTAGAATTAGGCCATTGGGAGTGCCTTAAGATTGGCTCCTGGATCCTTTGGTCATTCCCCCCAACTTTTTTCAGGTTCTTCTTTACTTTCTGGCATCACATGAAATTCCAGGTTCATTTTATATTTTCTCTGACCTAGCCCTCCAATTAGTCTTTTTTCAAGGAACCTTGTACCTTGTATTGGAAAATGGTATTTAGAAACCAAGATCTGTTTGCTGGATGACTATATATTTTTAAACATATCAGTTTTCAAGTTCTAGGGACCATCATTATCCACGAACAAGTGTATTTCCTGGTCTTGCTACTAAAATTTTGTATGCTTTACAATTAGTGATGTTAACCATTAATATCACATGAGACCTGTGAGACTGTTAAATCTAGTTTTTTGGGAAAAAATATGATTATTTTATTTGATAAACTATCTTCAGAAATATGTGTCAGATTTCATTTGATACTTATAATTAAGTACTCTTGATATAATTCTGTAATTCTATATTTAACTTACTGAGGAACTGCCAAACTATTTTCCACAGCAGTGAACCACTTTGCATCCCTAATAGCAATGTTTAAGGTTCCATTTTTTCCACACTTCTGACAGCACTTTTTATTTTCTGTATTATTTTTATGTGTGTGAGCGTGTTTGTTTCTATTTTTTAGTATAGCCATGCTAATAGATAAGAATTAGTACCTTACTGTGGTTTTGATTTGCATTTTCCTAATGACTAATCATGTTGAGAATCTTCTTATGCGTTTCTTCCACTGCCAAAGCTAAGGCATGAGGATCCCCCCTTCTTGAGTCTAAATTCTTTTGCACATGGATATCCAATTGTCTCAGCACCATTTATTGAAGATACTGTTCTTTCTCCTTGGAATTATCTCAATGTGCTTGTCAAAAGTTCAACGTTTTACCTAGGGGTAGCACTTTAAGGTTTTTCCTTGGCATATCCAAATTGCCAGCATTACTACTTTTGTGCTTGGGGGTTGTTATTAAGTAAAATAAGGATTGCTTGTACACAAGCACTGCAGTACCTACCCCAGTAGCCAATCTGACAACCCAGACAGCTACTAACTGACTAACAGGCAGGCTGTATATACAGTGTTGATATTTGCAATTTATGTATCTGATATGGAATTAATATCCTTACTTTGGAAGACTCACACTTTCTGATTTGAAAGCCTACTGCAGAGTTACAGTAATTGAAAGTGTGGTTATCGATTTAAGGATAGAACAATGGCATAGAATTAAAAGCTCAGAATTAAACCCAGAATTATGGCCAATTGATCCTTCTCCATTGGATAATTTGTCTTTTCATTCTGTTGTTTCATTTAATGTGCAGAAGTTTTTAGGTTTGATGTACTCCTATTAATTTTTATTTTTGTTGTCATATCCAAGAAATAATTGCCAAATCCTATGTCATACAGTCTTCCCCCTGTAATCTTCTGTAAGTTTTTTAGTACAGGTCTTACATTTGATTTTAATCTGTGTTGAGTCAATATTTGTACATGGTGTATGATAAGAGTCCCATTTCATTCTTTTGCATGTATATACCCATTTTTCCCAGCACAGTTTGTTGAAGAGACTGTTTTTTCCCCACTGTGTATTGTTGGCATCCTCATCAAGCATCATTTCATTATATGCGTGAGGGTTTATTTCTGGGCTCTGCATTCTGTTCCATTGGCCTATATATGTTTATGCCAGTACCACACTATTTTGATTTCTGTAGCTTTGTAATATGTTTTGAACTCAAGAAGTTGTGAGGCTTACAATTTTATTCTTCTTAAGAGTGTTTTGGCTTATTCAAGATCCCTTGAGATCCCATTGGAATTTAGGTTGTTTTACTTAATTTCTGTTTAAAATGCCATTAGTATTTCTATAGGGATTGCATTGACTCTGTAGATCACTATGTATTGAATGGTCATTTTAACAATGTAAAATCTTCCAGTCCATGAACATTGGATGCCTTTCCATGCATTTGTGTCCTCTTCAGTTTCTTTCAACAATATTTTGTAGTTTTCAATGTATAAATCGTTCTCCTCTTTGGTGAAGTTTATTCCTAAGCATTGTATTTTATTTTTTGATACCATTGTAAATGAGATTTTCTTAATTTTCTTTTTGTAATGTTCGTTGTTAGTGTATAGAAATTTGATTGATTTTTGCTTTGCAACCATTACTGAATTTGTTATTTTGACAGGTTTTTTGGGGGGAAGGCAGTATTGGGGATTGAACTTGGGGCGCTTTAGCCCTGAGCTACATCCTCAGACATTTTTAGTTTTATTTTGAGACATAGTCTCAATAAATTGCCAAGACTAGCCTTGTACTTGTGATCTATTTGTCCCCGCCTCCTGAGTAGTTGGGATTACGGATATGTGCTACTATACCCTGTCTTTAACAGTGTTTTTGAGGAATGTTTAGGGCTTTCTGCATATATGATCATGTCATCTGATCATTCTTCCTGTCCACTTTGGAGACTTTTTATTTTGTTTTATTGTTTAATTTCTCTGGATAGGACAGCTAAATACTGTATTGAATAGAAGTGGTAAGAATGGGCATCCTTACCTTGTGCCTAATCTTGGAGTAAAAGCTTTCAGTCTTTTGCTGTTGTATATATTTTTTATATAGCACTCTTTTTATATTGAGTTAGTTTCCTCCTGTTCTTAGTGTTTTAAACATTTTTGTCATGAATGGTGTTGAATTTTGTCAAATGCTTTTTCTGCATTGAGATGATAGTGTGGTTTTATCCTTCTACTAAAGTGATGTCTTAAATCGACTGATTTTCGTCTGTTGATTCATCCTTGCATTCCAGGAATAAATCCAAGTGTTGTGACCAAACTTAATTATTTTATTTACTCTTTAATGAACTTACTTAGTTTATTTATAATATTTAAACTCATCTATATCTGAACTATCAGTGTTTTTAAAACCTTCATTTTAATGTTCAGACTTTTAATAATTTAGGTTGGTACTTAGGATAGAAAAACATTGAATAGCAAGTAATTATAGTTTTTATAGCTAATATGGTTTTCAGGTTATTAGTCATAGGATGTATTATTCTAATATGTTAAAATTTCTTACAAGGCACACAATTGTGTTCTTTTATTTTTTTTTCAAAGTAATCTTGTCCTATCCAAGATCCCTTGGTATTCTATAGGATATTTAGGATGTTTTTCTCAGTCTCAGCACAAAATGCTGTTAGGATTTTGATAGGAATTGCATTGAATCTATAGATCACTGTGGGTTGAAAGGTCATTTTAACACTGTAAAAGCTCCCCATCCCAAATGTGGGTACAATTATGTCATGTAGTCATTTTTCTTTTTTTTTTGTTTTGGTATGAGGGATTGAACTCAGGGGCAGTTGACTGCTGAGCCACATCCCCAGCCCTATTTTGTATTTTATTTAGTGTCTCACTGAGTTGCTTAGTGCCTCGCTTTTGCTGAGGCTGGCTTTGAAATCCTCCTGCCTCAGCCTCTGGAGCCTCTGGGATTACAGGCATGCACCACCACACGCGGCAGTGATCTTTTGATGAGTCCACTTTCATTTTTGATTTGCTGAAGTTTGAAATTCATAAGTACTTCATGAAAGAATTTTACTTAAAAATAGAATTTTAGTGAATAAAACAGATTTCAGTGATAGTCATATTGGAAAGTCAAATATTGTATTCCATCCAAATTTCATTTAAGTAAACTTGGTTTACTCTTGGATGGCATTTCAAATGGCTTGTTAGCTAATGTTTTAATTGCCAGCAAAAGCAGTCGCTTTTCTTAAGTACAATAAGCAATTACACATGAATCATAGATTTATCAGATTTGGCATTAGGAGGCTTCAGGGGTAATCTATTCCATTTTACTGATCTTACAGTTGAGAAAATGAAGAATCACATGGCTTGTAGCATAGTGAGATAATGAATGAACCCAGCTCAGAAGAACCAAGTGCTCCTAACTTCTAATAGAAGATTGTTCTGCCATGGCATTTTAGGATTTTAATTCTCTTCATTTCAGCAGACTTTTATGTATATTAACCATTGCTCAATTGGGAGTCCAAGAGCACAGGGTAAGATACTATAAGACTAGAGAAGAAGAGAGATAGGTATGGGTCTAACTATGCAGGGCCTCCTGAGTCATGTTAGGAAGCTGATAATCTTAGTAATTATAGCAACCTATTCTTAGGTACTTATAAAGCATTCAAGATTTCAGGAAGGAATGTTGCCTAGGGTTGGGAGTTGAGGGGAGAATATATTCTTTAAAAGCACCTTAATTGATTCTCACAGATGGTATCTGTGGAAATTTCTACATGCAAGCTTTTAATCTATAAATGTATAATCATACAGGTTAGTACAAAGGTTCCACATGCTTCCATGTATTGCAGAGATGTTCTTAGTTCATAGAAAATAAAATGAGTGGATTCTCATGATATCAATAGTGTATATGCACATTAGCAATAAATTTATATAGAATGTTTGAGACCCATATGACCAAAACTGTAAAACTTAACTGAAGTACATTAAGGAAAATTCAAATGAGAAAAATACTAGATTATCCAATATTATATTGATGTTGATGTTCCCCAACATCAATCTAGTTAATAGATTGAGTGGAATCTAGTCAACATCCCTACAAAAATTTAAGGAGGCTTTGACAATATTATTTTGTCAAGCTGCCCTGGAAGAGTTAACTGGTGAGACAAACCAATGAAATTTGGTTTACAGAGTAATGCAGGTGTGTTTGAAAGGAAAAACTGATCCTATCCAATATTTGGCTATATTATAAAGTAAGCAATTTGGTACTGGCATATGTATAGTCAGGGAGGTTAATGAGACCAGATATCAAATGTTGAAACTGACCCAAATATAAATTTGGTATTTGACAAATTTTTCAGAATTCAGATCAGTAGAGGAAAAAAGAGATTTTTACTTAATATCATATGCCAAAAACAGCAAATGAATTAGGAATTATCAAATTCAACCTTAAAAGAAAAAAATAATGACTATTCATTTTAATATTTGACAAAATAATTTATTAAGAAAACTATTCTGTGATTATTTGTTGGTACATCAACATTACAAAAATGATGATTTGCAATAACATAACAATTGTGTAAATCAGATATATCAGTGGGAGAATTACCACTTTCTAAATAGTATCATTTATGATTCCAGGGACAAGGTGCAGTAGGGAGGGCAGAAACCATAAATATATCTTAAAGAGGTATTATTTACAGGGTAAGAATGGATTTTCTAAGCATGAGAACAAAGAAACAGAATTAATAAATTTGATGGTGGAAAAATAGTACATATGTCTTTGTCAGAGGTGACATAAAAACCATAACATAAGGCCAATAAAGTGTTGATACACTTATACACGAAGAACTTATACAGATGAATATTTTTTTAACAAAAAGACCAAAAACCCAATTGGAAGATAAAGAAGTGATGAGGCTATTCATAAGCAAAAGGAATATGGGATAAATAGTTAATACATATAAGAAAAGATGCCCAACTTTGTTTTTTTTAATTATTTTAGTTATAAATGGACACAATACCTTTATTTTATTTGTTTATTTTTATGTGGTGCTAAGGATCGAACCCAGTGCCTCACACATGCTAGGCAAGCTATCACTGAGCCATTACCCCTGCTCCCCAACTTTATTTTTAAAATCAAAGAAATGAGTTAAAAACAGGAAGATCCAGGGCTGGGGATGTGGCTCAAGCGGTAGCGCGCTCGCCTGGCATGCGTGCGGCCCGGGTTCGATCCTGAGCACCACATACCAACAAAGATGTTGTGTCCGCCGAGAACTAAAAAATAAATATTAAAAATTCTCTCTCTCTCTCTCTCTCTCTCTCTCTCTCTCTCTCTCTCTCTCTCTCTCTCCCCCCCCTCCCTCTCTCCTCTCTCCCTCTCTCTTAAAAAAAAAAAAAAACAGGAAGATCCTCAGTCCTATTGACAATAGTAAAAAATATACATACATACACCTCAGTGTTGCTGTATTCAAATGATTTTTATGCACCACTACTGGGAATGTAAGTTGACACAGCATTTCTGGAGGGCAGTTTCTCAGATAAAATAAAAAACCTTAAAAAATGTTCATGTCCTTTGACCCAACAATTCTACTTCTAAGAATCTATTCCAAGGATACAATTAAGAAAGTGCACAAGAGTTTATAAATGAATTCAAGGATATTTTTTACTGTATTAGTTGTAATAGAAAAGTTGAAAAAGTTTTATAACACTTAGGGAAATAGTTAAAGAAATTGTGTTTCAGCAATCAAAATGATGTTTTGCCAAAAATATTTAATGATGGAGAAAATGCATGTCATGTAATGTTCAGTATAAAAAGCAGGATACAAAATCAATAGGCCAAATAATTGTACTTTTTAAAAAATTTAGCCAAATTTTTAATTAACATAGAGATTATAACATTTATGGCACATGATAATTTGGTACATATATTCAATGTGTAGTGATCAAATCAAGGTCATTCACATTTCCCCCTCCTTAAATTGAAAAAATATATATATGTGAGAGAAAAAGAAATAGATTGAAAGAAAGCACATGCAGTGCTTGCTTTGGAAGTAAATGTACTAAAATGGGAATGATGCAGGGAAGACTAGCATGCCCTCTGCACACAAGGATGACATACAAATTTGTGAAGCATTCCATATTGTTTCTAAAGAAATAAAAGAAAGCACACCCAAAAAAGAAAGCGCACCCAAATGTAAAAACTGTTTATCTCTGGGTGCTAGGATAATATATGATTATTATTTTCTAGGCTCTGTATTTTCAAATTCTCTATAGTGAACCTAATTTATTTTTGTGATTCTGTAATATGTTGAAGTAAATATATATTTTAAGACCCCACTTATATTTTCCCCTTTGCTGTTACCTTTAAGTTTCTCCAGGAAGCAGCTGCTAGAACCTGAACCGATTTCTGCCTGTGTGACTTGATTCAAAATTATAAAATACCAACATGCTAGTGAGAGATGACTTTAGCTTGTCTGTCCTGTGCTGCACATTGCATCCTGATCACATGAAGTCTACCATTAAAAAAAAAAAAAAAAACTTCTCAAGATTTTGTCCTGGTAGTATAGCTTCTGTTTCCCCCCCCAAGTCTGATAGTTCACAGGTAAAATTATGAAGAATATAGGAATTTTGTGATAGAGGAGGAGAAGAATAAGAGAAGTGCTATAGCTTTGTTTTCTGGTTTCTCTGGATTTTAGTTTTGACTTGGGATGCTTTGTCCTTCCTACATCTACCTTTAAATTAAAGAAAGTATCAAAATAAGGCCAGAGATGAGATTGTATGGAAGTAATAACTGTGCACTAATAAAAGCATAAAAGGAGAAATCTTTCCTTTATTTTGACTCCCAAACCTATGTTAACCTTTCATCCTAGTTCTCTATCAAAGTGAGAGTGAAGACCTTCCAGGTGGAAGGGATTTCCATTAAATCAATGTTTATATGAGTATTTTCTCAGTTAAGCATTATGAAACTTGGTATGGTAGATACAAAATATGTTCTAAGCCCTTATTGAGTATATAGACTAATTGGATAAAATTTAATACTTAAACCTAAATTTAAAAAATGATTTAAAGACTAGTTTAGAACCGTAGTAGAAGAGATTATGTGACCAATTGATTAATTGACCAATGAGGTAGGTAAATCGGTACTCAGAGGAGGGAGAATTACTTTAGGCTTGGAGAAGAGAGCGTATGGATAAGATTTAGGAAGGAGGTAGCGTTTTGAGTGAAGTCTTGAGGGACTTGTTCTCAAAGAAGGGAGAAGACATTCTAGGCAAGAGAATTGGTGACAGTAAAAGTGCAAAACCATGTCTGGGTGTTAGTGAATACAATCATCCCTCAGTATGTATAGGGGATTTACTCCAGGATCCTCCTCAGATATCAAAACCCACTGATATTCAAGCCCCTTATATAAAATGGCATAGTATTTACATATAACCAACACTCATCCTCTTGTTTACTTTAAATCATTTTTAGATAACTTACAGTACCTAATGCAATGTAAATGCTTTGTAAATAGTTGTTATACTATATTGTTTAGGAAATAAAGACAAAGGGAACAAGCCTATATGTGTTCAATACAGATGAAACTTAAAAAAATATTTTCAATCTTTGGTTGTATCTGTGGATGAGGAATCCATGGATAAGGAAGTCTTAACATCAGTTTGAATAAAGTGTTGAATTTATGAATTAGAGCTGAGGGAGACACGACTGAAAAGGTCAGTTGGCATCAAATCAACAAAGAACTTGAATACTATTCCAATAGTGTTATAGTTTGCAGGGAGCCATTTGAGAATTTGAGGAGGAAGACTAAGAGTTTTAAGGGTTTTGAAGAAGATGAATCTTGAATGGTATATAGCAGTGAATGACAGGTGTGAGCTTGGACTTAGGTACTGGGTTAGCTGCATCAGAATTACCTTGGGGTTTTTAAAAATAGTTTCGGATCTCTGTATCACATCCTTGAAGATTCTTGTGCAGCATGTCTGGGAGCATAAAGAGCCTATATTTTTAAAAAGCTCCCAGAGGATAGTCAGGCTAGGAAACAGCTCTCCTATAGAAAGTATGAGAAGGAATAGGGATTGTTTAAAAAGTTGTTCTATGTTTCAAGTTCCTTGCTAATGGCTATGAAATGATATGAAATGTATTTCTTAATTTCCTTTTTTAGTATTAATATCTGGTTTGTAGGAACACTTATAAAGATATTTTATCAAAACTTAAAAAGAAAAATATTCTAAAGCAGCCAACACTTAAAATTTATTAAATACAGGTTTGACCAACATTGCCAAGCTTGATTTTGTATATTGTGTACATACATATCTGTGTATATGTATGTGTGTGTATATATACATCTATGTACATATATGCCTAATAGCTATAGAATACATACTTTTTTTTCTGTTGGAGCTCATTTATATATACAGTATTCTCCCCTTATCCACATTTCTCTTTCTGTGGTTCATTTACCTGTGGGTCAGCTATAGTCCAAAATATTAAATTGAAAACTCCAGAAATAAACAGTTCCAAAGTTTTAAATTATATGCCTTTCTGAGTAGTGGAAACGTATGCCTGGTGCATAAATTATTCCTTTGTCCAATGTATCTAGACTGCATGTACTACACGTCTATTAGTCACTCATCAGATTGACTGTTAGTATCACAGTGCTTGTATATAGGATTTGGTGCTATCCACTAGGGATCTGGGAACATATAGATATGTGCAGATAAAGAGGGACTACTGAGGGTTCCAATTTCTTCATATCCTTGTCAACATTTGTTAATATTTTTTAAAATTTGAGTCATACTAGTAGATGTGCAGTGATGTTTTATTGTGATTTTTATCTTGCATCCTCCTGAAGACCAGTGTTATTGAACATCTTTTCATGGATTTTTTTCTTAGGCTTCTTTAGAGAAATGCCTGTTGGATCTTCTTTTAATTTTTAATTGGGTAATCTTTTATTGTTATATTACAAGCACTATTTATATATTTTTGATACCAGTCTTTTACCAGCAGAATCATTCTTAAGGATTTTCCTGTTCTGTGAGTTGTCTTACACTTTCTTGACATGTCCTTTAAAGTAAACAAGATTTCAATTTTGGGGGTGAGGGTACTGGGGATTGAACTCAGGGACACTTGGGCACTGAACCACACATCCCCAGCCCTATTTTGTATTTTATTTAGAGACAGGGTCTCACTGAATTGCTCAGCACCTTCCTTTTGCTGAGGCTGGCTTTGAACTTGTGATCCTCTTGCCTCAGTCTCATGAACGGCTGGAATCACAGGCGTGTGCCACGGCACCCCACTGGTTTTAATTTTATTTAAGTTCAATTTATCTGTTTTTTTTTCTTTCTTTGCCAATGCTTTTAGTGTCTTATCTAAGAAAATTTTGCCTAACCAAGGGTCATGAAAGAATTCTGTATTTTCTCCTAGGGCTTTTATCGTTTATATTCTTCTAATTTGGTATGTAATCTATTTTGAGGGTCATTTTGCATGTGAATATCCAGTTATCTTGGGAGCATCTAGGGAAAAGACTATTTTTTGTCCCATTTAATATTCTTGACACTCTTTTAAAAATTAGATAACCATAAATGTTTAAATGTTCATTTCTAGAATTTCCATTCTACTTCATTGATCTGTATTTCTGTCTTTGTGGTAGTACCACCCTGTCCTAATTACTGAAGTTTGTAGTAAATTTTTTGTTTGTGTGTTGCTGGGAATTGAACCCAGGGCCTTGTGCATACGAAGCAAGCACTCTACCAACTGAGCTATAACCCTAGCCCCTGTAGTAAGTTTGAAATGAGGAAGTGCATTTTTAATTTTTTTTCTTCAGGAATATCTATTACTCATTTGCTGGATCCTCTTTGTCTACGGTAAGTAATGTTACTTTCTCTTGAATCCTTTTTTGTCTCAATACTTCTTTTTTGGGTTGGCTGGGGTCCTGGAGATTTTATCCAGGGGTGCTTTACCACTGAGTCACATCCCCAGCCATATATGTATATATTAATTTTGAGACAGGGTATCACTAAGTTGCTGAGGGCCTCAGCCTCCCAAGTTGCTGGGATTGCCATTGTGTGCCACTATGCCCGCTTGTCTCATTTCTTCTTGAATTTTAACATTTTCTTACTTTTTACTTTTCTGGAGACATTATTCGTTATGTTTATTCTTATTTGGGCTTTATTTCTAAAATACCTTTTCTAATTCTTTCTTGAGTTCTCTATTATTTATGAATTTATCTAACTTGGATTTATGTTATTTTTTTCATATCTGGTATCATTTTCTTAATTTCTTTTTAGCTTATTTTGCAATAATTTTCACTTTTGATATGTTTTATAAGCATGTTTTTCTCTTGTGTTTTCCTTGTCCATAGGACTGTTATTCTCATTATTTTATATTTTGTTTTGCTAACTTTGTATGAGTTTGATGTTGAAACTTTTCTGCTGCTCATATTTATGTGAAAAAATTTTTTTCTGAACTTTCAGATGTTTTGGTTCAGATGGCTTTTTTAACTTCATGGAGCTCCCCTTTGTGGTGTTTTCAGTGGTAACCTCTCTTTCTTTCCCTTACTTTTGTTTAGACCTTCATTCCCCATGGCTTCTGTTGTCCTTTATTCTGTCCAGTTTTAATTCTCATTCCAGTAGTTTCTCATCACAGTGGCCTAAAGTGGTCAAATTTTGTTGTTACTATGCTGGAGTTGAACCCAAGTCCTCATTCATGCTGAGCATGTGCTCTACCACTAAATTACACCCTTACCTTTCAATGGTCAGTTTGGAGAGTTTCTGATGCTAGACTTCTTCAATTCCTTCAAACTTTATCTCAGACCCCTAGAGTTTACTCACTGTTGGAATGAACACAAATTCTTCCAATTTCACTGCTGTTCCTAGTTTGGCCAATATGATTTCTACCGAGTTCTTTGCTATTTGGGGATTTTGGTCTGAGGCCTGCTCATGCCCTCAGCTTATTACCACAGAATTGCTAAGACTATACATAATCATGTAGCTGTTGGTGGTCTCTTTCTTTGTGCTTGTATTTTGAGATTCAAAGGAGTTTCTTATATCCTGGTTTTGTTGTCTATGTTCATCTGTTCTGTTCTTGGTTTTATCTAGTTGTTCTGTTTTTAACATGAGAATTTGGGAAAATGAAAATAATACACTTCCATTGCCTTACCATCTCCCACATTCTGTGCTTTTTAAAAACTCTTTATTGAAGTATAATTTATATATAGAAAATGCAAATATCATACATTTTATATAGGTACATCCATGTAAATTCGTGCCCTGTATGCCATCATATTTGAAAGACAAATTTAACTGCATATAGAAATCTGGGTTCAACACTCATTCTTTCCATTTAATGCTTTGAAAATACTACTCCATTATCTTTTTTGAATCCAGTATAACTATTGAAAAGTCTGATGTCCATCTGCTCTTTTTATTTCATATGTTATTTGTTTTTTCTAGATTCTTTTAATGTATGTTATTTTGCTTTGATATTTTAAATTTAATTATGAGTACGTTCAGATGATATTTTCTTATTTCTCCTTTTGGCACTTTGTGGGTTCTTCTAATATGAACTCTTTCATCTTTAATTTTGGCATATTTAATCTCTTTATAAACATTTCTTTCCATTTTATTTTTTCCTTTCAAATAGTTGCTAATACACCTTTGTTTTCCTTTTATTTATTGTTACTTTTCATACCTAATATTTCTATTCTGTTTTCTCAAATACGTCTTCTTCCCCAGCCTCTTCCATTTTAGGCTTTTTATTTTCCCTGCCTGTCTGTTATTCATTGCCCCAGGCATATATCTTTGTATGCTTTCAACGTATGACCCTTGGTAAACCACTTCAGCTCCAAGGTAGTTTTGATGAGTGCAAAACAAGGTGAACTCTTGACCTAGTTATTCAGGGATCTGCTAGACAAGTCAAAATGTACAACCAGATTTCTTTGAGAGCAAGGTCTCTGTTTTTCCCTCTGATTCCAGCAAGTAATATCTAGAATATGGGTTGCCATCTCTATGGGGGATTGGGAGGATTGTATGTGAGTAAGTATAAATGTCACAACACTTTTCTGAAACTTAGCAACTTCTTTTTTCCTTGTGTACTCCTGGTTGCTATTAGTTTTTCACTACATTCCAGTGTTCAGAAAAAGTTGTTTTCTATCTGACAGTTTTTTCCAGTTTACTCATTGCATTAGTGAAGGGATGAGTTTTTGGAGTATTATACTTTTGTCATTTTTTTTGTTACATCACTCCTATATTTTTTAACATCACATTTACATTGATGCTTGTACCAAAAAATGTGTATCTTATTTTTAGTAGAAAAATCATTCTAAAAGTTTCAAGATTATTGATCTGCAAGTGACAGTAAATTCAATAGGTCCACTGATATTGTTAGTATTAATAGTGTGTTAGGAATAGATATCTCTATTTCACCACTTACTGGCTTTGAGACCTTGAGCAATTCAGCCTCTGAGACTCAGTTTCTAGTCTGTTAGATGGCAATAACAACAACAACAATAATAATACCTATCTTATAGAGTTGGAGGGAGAATGAAGTAAAACAGTGTAGTGTTGGGCATTAGACCAGCCAAATAATATGTGCCCAGTTAATGGTAGACACTGTTGTTCTTTACCAAAAATGATTATAGAATGGCTGCTCTTAAAAAAAAATAATGTTGCAGTGGCAGAACAGCAAGGGCTATATTCAAAGCATAAAGTGGACCACTGTTAAATTTTCCTTCTGTTAATTTCTACATTTCATTTCTATGGAAAAATAGGCAACAACATCTCCAAGCTCTTCCTGCTGAAAGAGAGTGAGGTTGGGGGAAGTAACCCTTGTTACTTGTTCTCTGCCAAAGTCCTTATTCTCTATCAAGTGGGGTGTGTATAGTTAAGGGCATTCAGCATCAGAGCATTCCAGATGTCCACAGTGGCAAATGGCAGGTGACTAGACAAGGCACACGTAGGGCAGGGATCATGCTAAGACAACAATAAACAAGACAGAAAAGCATTACTATTATTGTAAACAATGAGCACAAAAGCAATTAGTTAGTATTTCATGCAGTCTCGGAAAACCATGAAGACAGTAACTCATAATCATATCAGTGAAAAGCAGATTGAGTTTATCAATATAGGAGGTTAGGAAGATTTGTAGATCTATGAGATCAGACTCAAATTAACTCAGGACAGCTGGTGACTTTGTGATCATTATTATTAGGCACTCCCACACAAGAATCCTATTTTATAGCCTCCAGCTTTACTTACTTTTGGTAGAGCTGAAACAAGTATACATTTTAAGTTACATTAGAATAGCTGTTCTTATAAACATTGCTGTAAAAATATAAAAATCCTTAGAAGCCAAGATCAAAATGAAAATATGGAAAATTGTAATATAATAACTACTCTATCCTTTAATGCTATTACAACTGTTTTATATTACAACTGTTTTGGACTAAGCATCTCTAGGGATGAAGTAAAACTGAAGGTTTTTTTAGGGTAGATGATGGTGGCAAGGCAGTCAAGAGACCATCTCATAGCATTTGTCTTGCTGTGACATTTATTTCTGGATCTATCAGTTTTAGGTTATGAACTTTAAAAACATAAAGATTGTGTATTTAGAAATTTTTGTTGTACACAGTGTGTAAGATAAAACCCTTATTGTATCGCAATATTGAGTACAGTTCAAGAACTTTGGGCAATTTAGAGCAAAGGTTTGTTCTTGTAACATTCTAGAGTGACTTGAAGGCTCTAGGTGCTTTTTTAAATCAGGGCAGCTTTTTAAAAATATAACTCTTTAAATGCTTCTAGGAGAGCTGTCAGTTTTCTACCTGGCATTATTTGAAAACAAGAGTTCTAGCTATTGTATTGTATGAATCATGATCACCTTTTGGAATTGTTGAAGTGTGGTTGAAAAGAAGAGTGGATATTTTTAGAAAAAAAATGGACAGATTTTCAGGGCTCAAATAGATCTACAGAAAAATGAGAGGGAAGAAAAATTAAGACCTTTTTTCTGTTTGTGTTTTGAGGGTGAATTTGCAATAACTTGAAAATGTCCTCTTTTTTATTTGAGAAGCTACTTCAGTCAGTTCGGGCAATAATAGTGTTATCAGAAATACACAGTTACATTCTAAATCATGTTTCTGTTCAAATAGACCACAAGAGATAATGGAATAGGGGTTAGCAACCTTCTCAGACTTGAGTACCATTAGCAGGACTAAACTAACAATTAAAAATAGGCAGAAGAAAGAGAAATCAACACATAAAAAGAGAGAAACAAAAAATGGGGTAGCAAGGAGATAAAGAGAAGACACTATGTTGTGGGGAGTGGCAGATGATATCAGAAATTGCCCCAAATGCCTGTGCTCTCCTACCTCTCTGCAGAAATTAGCCTTCAGCATTCTATAGAAACTAGATATGGATAAACCAAAAGGCATTTCAAATCTATAAAACCAAATACTTTCTTGAGTATACTTTTTCCTTTGAGTGCTAAGCTTCTAATTTCATTGGGTATCACTTGTAAGTCCTGAGGTTGGGTTTGCATTTACATCAGTATTCTTTTAGAGTAAACCTATTTATAAACACGCTGTGTCATGAATTTCCTACCAAAGGACTGCCTGTTATCAGCCTTGCTGGAATGCTTATAAAGAAAACCAAGGTGTTTTGGATATGACCTGCATAGTAAGCCTTGCAGAATGACCCAAGCAAATGAAAATACTATCTTTTGAGTTTAGGGTGATTTTCCAGGTAATTTAGTCATCAGTGGCAATTTGATCCATCCATAAAAAGCAACAAATATAAACAAGCATTTATAGAAAAACATAACTAAACAGAGTGGCAGATCTACTGATTGAAATTGTCTAGCTATGGAACTGAGAGTTAAGACATGTGCTTGAGGGTGCTCTTCCAGGTACACATTAGTAAACAAAGAATAAGATGACTAAATTACTGAAATTTGAAACTGCAAAATAGTATAAAATAGGTCCATTTCCACTTTCTCAACCTCTCTCACATTATCTCAGTATTCCAGTTTCAGAGGGAAATACGTAATAATGTCTCCATTCTATGTGCAAATACAATAGGGCTATGAATCTTAAAAGTACTAAGATTCATACCAATTTTAAGTTTTGGGGTTCTTAACACAGTATATTCACTATAAAACGTGTCCTTGGTAAATTCACTCTTAATATGATAATGAGTTTGTGTTTGCCTCCTAATTTCATGATTTAAACGGAGTTGGTTCTGATTTTTTTCTTAGCTTTTAGTATTCAGGTTTTTTTTGTGTGTGTGTGGTTCTGGGGAATGAACTCAGGACCTCACAGATATTAGGATAGTGCTTTGCCACTGAGCTATACCTCCAGCCCAGTTTGGTTTTTATTGCACTGAATTTGGCAAATGCTGTATAATTCTTTGTTAGACTATTAGCAAGCTGCATGGAATCTCACACCACTTAGCTAAAACTTACACAGCAGTTGGTTGTTTCATGACAAAAAAGTGTCATGATAATGAGCTTCTTATGTGAATGGGAACAAGGAAACTTACTTCATAGAAGTTGCCTAAACAGCTATTAAAACTATGAAGCCTTGTATTAACTGCTAAATAGGACTAGCTACTGGTGTTTATGTCCCTAGAGGTATGAAAATTTGGTTGATAAAAGGAAAAATATTTGAGGAAGAGGGGAAATCTGTACAGACTTTTCGTTTATATGTTGTTTTTTGTGATGGTATTAGAGAAGTTTATTGATAGGGATTTCTTTTTAGCATGTCATTCTTAAAATCCTTGGAGGTTGAGGGATTTTATAAATCATCCAGAGCAGGGGTCAGACTTAAACATAAGACCTGAAACCAAATCTAGCATGCCACCTATGTTTACAAGCCCCTGTGCTAAAATATTTTTAACCTTTTTAATGGTTGTGAAAACAATCCAAAATATTTTATTGTCCATAAATAAAGCTTTATTGGAACATGGTCACATTCATTTTAATTTTGCATTATCTATGGCAGCTTTCAGTGCTAAAATGACAGAGTCCAATAGTGTCAGAGACTCTATGCCTTCAAATCCTAAAATATTTACTATCTGGAAAAGGACCTCAAAAGAACAATCCCATTTATGATAGCATCAAAAAGAGTAATATACTTAGAAATTTATTTATTTTTCTTTTTTAAAGAGAGAGGGAGAGAGAGAGAGAGAGAGTTTTAATATTTATTTTTTTAGTATTTGGCGGACATAACATCTTTGTTTGTATGTGGTGCTGAGGATCGAACCCGGGCCTCTCGCATGCCAGGAGAGCGCGCTACCGCTTGAGCCACATCCCCAGCCTTAGAAATAAATTTAAACAAGGAGGTAATATATCTGTCCAATGAAAACTATAAAACACAGATAAATCAACATGCAAATAAATGGAAAGATATTGTGTGTTCACAGATTATAAGACTTGATATTATCAAAATTTCAGTAGTATCCAAAGCAATATATACATTGAACGCAATCTATCAAATACCAGTGGTGGTTTGGGGATGTAGCTTAGTAGTAGAGTGCTTGCTAGAATGCATAAGGCCCTTGGTTCAAGCTTTGCCTAGCATACATAAGGCCCCTGTGCATGTGTGCATGTGCACACATGCATTTGCATGCATACACACACAAACCCAGTAGTTTTTTTTTCACAGAACTTGAATAAACAATCCTAAGATTCATATGGAATTACAAAAGAATCCAAATATTCAAAGCAGACTTGAGAGGGAAGAACAGAGTTGGAGGCATCCCACTTCCAGAGTGCAAAGCTATAATACTCAAAACAGTGGAGTACTGACACAAAGACAGACACAGACCAATGGAACAGAATGAGAATCCAGAAAGAAACTCACACATATAAAATCAAATGTGAAAAGAAGTCTCTTCATTAAATTGTGTTGTGAAACTGGATATTCATATGAGAAGGAATGAAATTGGACCCTCACACCATTACACAAAAATTAACTCAAAATGAATAGCAGACTTAAACATAAGAACTGAAACCATAAACCTCCTAGAAGAAAACATAAGAGAAAAGCTCCTTGATAATAGCCTTAGCAATTATTTTTGAATATGCCACCAAGAGCTCAAACAACCAAAGTAAAAATAAATAGGATTACATTAAACTAAAAACCTTCTTCACAGTAAACAAACAATGGAATGATAAGGGAACCTGTGAATTGGGAGAGAAAGTTTGCAAACTGTATATCTGATAAGTGGTTTATACCCCCAAAATATAAGGGACTCATACAACTCAGTAGCAAAAAAATTCAATTTAAAAAATGGGTAAAGGACCTAAATAGACATTTTCCAAGGAAGACATAAAAATGCTTACCAAGTATATGAAAAAGTGCTCGATATCACTAATCAACAAAGACATGCAAATCAAAACAACAATGAGTTACCACATCACTTTTTAGTATGGCTTATCAAAAAGAGAAGCCAGGCACAGTGTCACACACCTGTAATCCCAGCAGCTCAAAAGGCTGAAGCAAGAGGATAGTGAGTTCAAAGCCAGCCTCAGCAACTTATTGAGGCACTAAGCAACTCAGTGAGACCCTGTTTCTAAATAAAATACAAAATAGGGTTAGGGATGTGACTCAGTGGTTGAGTGCCCCTGAGTTGAGTCCCCGGTACCAAAAAAGAAAAAAACAAAGAGAAGAGAGATAATAAATGTTGGTGAGGTGGTGAACCCTTGTTCCATTGTTGATGGAATTGTAAATTTTCATAGCTATTATTGCATTCTCACTTTCATTGCAGTATTATTCACAGCAGCCAAGATATGGAAACAACCAAAGTGTCTGTGGATAGATGAATTGATAAAGAAATTGTGGTGTGTGTGTATACAAAATGGGATGTTATTCAGCTTTTACAAAGAAAGAAATTCTGCCATTTGCAATGAGCAATTGAATGAACCTGGAGGATATTGTGTAATGTGAAATAAGCCAGACAGAAAAATACTACATAGTATCTAAAGAAGTCAAGTACATAGAAACACAGAGTAGATTAACAGTTATGGGAGTTGGGCAGAGAGGCAGGGAAAATGGGAAAATGTTAGTCAGAGGGCACAAAGTTGCAGCTGTGTAGAATATGTAAGCCTAGAGATCTTTTGTATAGCATAGTGACTATAGGTACTAAATCTACATTGCATATAGGAAATTTGTTAAAAGTAGATTTCAGGTGCAGACACCATACACACACAAAAAATGTAACCATGTGAGGAGATGGGTATGTTAATTACTTTGACTAATAATCATTTATACACACACACACACACACACACATATACATATATATTGATCCATCATGTTGTATAATAAAAATAAAATAAGTAAATATAAAATATGTCATGGTGATAAGTACTATTAGCAGAAATAATGCCAGATACTGGGGGTAGAAAGTAGGTTAGTATTGCTGTTTTTGGTGTATTATACTTTTATGTTATCTTCTTAAAGTTAACCTTGTTAATAAATATTCTACCCCTGCCCCAAATTACTATCTAGCTCTTTATAATTACCAACTCCATTCTAGAGTCATCAACTTTTGTACTAATAGAGGTCTACCTGATGATTTTGTGGCTTAATGAATACTCAGGTGATGAAGAGAACTGTCCAAAATCCTTATGCTATGCTGTCATTTATCCATTCATTGAAAAAGCATTTATTGAATATCTAACACAATAAACAAATCCTTTATCCTTCAACTTTCAGCTGAGAATTGTAATTAAAAAATATAAGAAGTCATCCTACCATTCCATTCTGTCTCCCTCTCTCTCTTTCTCTCCCTTTTCCTCTTTGTCCCCTATACCTCTCACCCCCAACTAGTTTCTAGACAGTTGAGAAGAAAATCAAGTTTTATGTTGTAATTTTAAGAGAGAGGAGAAAGAGAGAGAGAGAGAATTTTTTAATATTTATTTTTCAGTGGACACAACATCTTTATTTTATGTGGCGCTGAGGATCGAACTCAGCGTCCCGCGCATGCCAGGTGAGCGCATTACCGCTTGAGTCACATCCCCAACCCACTAAATGTAGTTTTAAATCATAGCAGTCTCTCTTTAAGAATGTATTAAGAGCTTAAGTGCAAATGTTTTAGGTTATGATCACAGTTGATTAATGATCAGATGTTAACAGTATTCATACTTAACTATTTGACATTGTTAAGCATTCCATGCATGTTGTATGAACAGATGTAAACTTTCTTTTTGTTCCTGAAGCTTCAGGAATATAGAATATGTAATTTACTCCAAAATCCTTGATGGGTTGACAGTGATTGTTTTAAAATTACTTTTTATTTATTTATTTTTCCTTTTTGCAATGCTAGGAATCAAATCCAGGACCTTATGCCAGGCAAGTGTTCTACCAGTGAACTACATCCCCAGGTTTTTAATCTCTCTCTTTTTTTAATTTGGTAGTTGTTCAAGGGTTATAAACATAGCATAAATTAAATTATGAAAGTTAAACATCATTAATAAGTACTAACTAAATTTATTAGTAGAATTTTTATTGTAAAGATTGAATTTTACCCTAAAGGAAAAAAATAATTGTAATGTGAATGGGTTTCGATTATTACTCTTTTCTCTTGAGTCTTGATCTCATTTACTTAAAGTTTTTTCTACAAGGTCAATAATTTTAGTATTAATATTTATTTAATAAATCTTTTTTTTGTACTTTGGGATTAAACCCAGGGGCACTTTACCACTGAGCTACATTCCCAACTCTTTTTATTTTATTATTATTTTTTTAATTTTAAGACAGGCTCTTGCTAAGTAGCTTAGGGCCTTGCCAAGTTGCTGAGGTTGACCTAGAACTTGTGATCCTCCTGCTTCAGCCTCCTAAATTGCTGGGCTTACAGGTGTGCACTACCATGCCCAGCATTATTTTATAAATCTTGAATTTCTGCACAGAACATGACTTTATGCCCATTCAACTGTTTATCAAAGATTTATATATTTAATGATTAGTAGATGGAAAGTGCTCTCCTACATGAGAACATGCATTATTATGCTCAGAAGTCATAGATTCTTTAATTTTGGATTCTTCCAGAATTTCTTCTGTTTTAGGTGAAATAAACACAAATCTCTAGGGAAAACATTTTAACTTGCCTCTTAAAATTTACTGGCAGATTATCATTTTCAGTACACTTGATTTCTTTGGTAGCTGTGTACATTTGTCATGTCTGTTATCTTCAGTAATATATGGTTTATTACTTTGTATGTCTTTGGAGGGATGGTGTTCTAAATAAATTCAGATGCTAGAAGAAATGTTATAATCTACTCAGTTATGTTTTTAAAGAATTATATTAATAATACCAGGCTTTTTGTTTCATTTCATAACAATCATAGAATTTCAGAGTTGAAATGACCTTCAAAGGGCAACTAATCCAAAACTCTAATTTTCAAATCAAGTTTCGTAGAATTAACCTTGTTTTCTCCTATTGTCCACCTACCTCAGTTTGTATGAGGAAGATGTTTTGCTATAAACCCTTGCCTTGGGATTTTAAAGTTAGAGCTATTCTCTAATTTACAAAAGCAAATTGTTTTAGAAATGTTTATTAGTCTATTGTTTACATTTCAGCATTTTTCCATAGAAACAATAGGGAAAGGTTCTACGACTAGCCCTTAAAGGTGTTATCCCATTATGTGATTGAAATTTTTATCCAAATGAAAGAAGTTTTGAATAATCAGTGCTGGTTATCTCTAGGGAACAGGAGTAATGACATTTTAGAGGAATATGTCAGGGACTCTCTTTTTATCTCTTACATTAGACTGGGTGTGAGTACACATATATTCATTTTATTGTGTTTTGGTTTTTATATGCCTGAGATATTTGATAATTTTAACAATGCTGTTTTAGTACTAAAAATTTAGTTAGGATATGGACATTCAGAAATTATTTACCTTGAATACTGATGCTTAAGGGAAAAAAACAGTTGGATTAGAGAAGTATAAAGAGGTAGCTAGATTTTCTGAAGGGGTTTTATGACTTCTTTCAAGGACTTAGGTTTGATGGTGGTTATCTCATTGTGCAAAGTAACACTTCAGAATATGTTTTTGTTGTTAATTTAAGTATATTGCCAACAGTCTTTTATCTAGCAGCCATATATAGGCATGGTTTTGAGCAAGGAGAGAAGAGTCATTTACTTGAGATAACCGGACAAGTTGTGAAAGGCAGATTAAATTGCATATGCAAGTACAAATATAGGCAAAATCTTGCTTTGATGTAGTTACTCAAACTAAGGTCTTGTGAAAAAACAAGAAAGTGGGGGAATAAAGCTTGTGCGAGAGCCAAATATGGAGAAAGGGGGAATGAGGAAAACAGTACAGTTAAGCACCAGAAGGGCATCATTGATAGTGAATGGCTTGATTATTGTGGTAAAGAGGGTATATGAAATGGGGTAGGAGCTTTAGTTCAGCCCAACAGTGTGCAAACAGCCATTGGTATTATTGAGATCTTCCTATATTAGGAATTGCATTAAATATTTATAAATATACATAAGCAAATCTACTATTTATTACATTTTAGGAAACAACTGGGCTAATTTTCTCAATAACTTGGTTACTTATTTGTGTATGGAAGTGTTTTGTTGCTATTGATTATTTATTTTTTTGGTATTTTGCAGTGTACAACATTGGTTTTTTTTTTTTTATGTTGAGGCATTAATCCAGCTGTACAACCCACGTATAGCTTAGGAAATCCTAAGTATTACTTGCCTTTTGGGGAGAAACATGACTTAAGTGAAGTTTTCCTCACTATATCCATGATGCATATCACAAAGATATGTGTCTATTTTACAGCTATTTGGTATTACCATGGAGAGGTTCTTTATTCTGCCTTTTCCAGCTCTACTTCTGGAATATTACCAAGAAAAAAAATGCCCCCTGAGGAAACTTTCATTGGATTCCATCAGCTAGTTACATAGAATTGTTTGGCAAATATTGTAACTGGTATCTATATTTATTTATTCAGATTAAGACTAAAGAGGGAACAGACATTTGGTAGAGCACAATTAAACACAGTAAGGGAGTTAGAATAAAAGAGGAGTGTTTGAAAAAAGTGTAAAAGCCATTTAAGAAAGAAATGAGGTTGAAGACTTTGGGGGCTTTAAGAAATAAAGATATAAAAAAGAAGAGAAACAAAGACAGAAACTGTTATGGTTTAGTTATGAGGTGTCCCCCAAAAGCTCATGTGTGAGACCATGCAAGAAAGTTGAGAGGTCACCTGATCGAGTTATAAAAGCCTTAACTCAATCAGCACATTAATACACTTGATTGGATGAACTGGGTGGTGAGCATAGGCAGATAGGATGTGACTGGAGGAGGTAGGTCACTGGGATCATACTTTTAGGGTATATATTTTGTCCCTCATGAGTAGAACTCTCTATCTGCTTCTTTGTTGCCATGTCCTGAGCAGCTTTGCTCCTCCGTACTCTTTTGCCTTAATGTTCTCCTTCATTTGGGGCCCATAGCAATGAAATTAACTGAGATCTCTGAAACTGTGAGTTCCAAATAAACTTTTCCTTCACTGTCGGGCTGGGGATGTGGCTCAAGTGGTAGCGCGCTCACCTGGCATGCGTGCGGCCCGGGTTGGATCCTCAGCACCACATATAAACAAAGATGTTGTGTCCGCCAAGAACTAAAAAATAAATATTAAAAAAAGTTCTTTCTCTCTCTCCCTCCCTCCCTCCCTCCCTCCCTCCCTCCCTCTCTCTCTCTCTCTAAAAAAAAAAAACAAATAAACTTTTCCTTCACTGTGTTGTTATTGTCAGATATTTTGGTCACAGAAGCAAAAAAGCTAACTAAAACAGAAAATTTGACATTTTTAATGAATAATATAATTTACTTTCTATAGCTGGACCATAAATTTGATATTTTTGATTTTCAGACATGTGTTCAAAACATAACCAGTTCTATAACATTGGTATGGTTTTAACTTTAGGATTATTTATGTGTTAGTCAACTTTCCATTGCTGTGAAAAAAATATCTGAGATTAATACCTTAAAAAAAAGGAAATGTTTATTTTGGCTCATGGTTTCAGGGTTTTCAGTCCACAGTCACTTGTTCCTGTTGTTTTGGGCTTATGGCAAGGCAAAACATCATGGCAGGGAGTGGATGGTGGAACAAAGCTCCTCACCTCATGGCAGCTGGAAAACAGAAAAAGAGGAAGGAGTCAGGTTCCTAATATACCCTTCAAGGCATACCCGCTCCCCCCCTTACCTATTTCCTCCAACTAGTCCCTACCTTCTAAAGTTACCACCAGCTTCCATAGGGTCATCAGCTGGGGATCATGTCTTCAACACTTGAGTTTTGGGGGACATGTAAGTGTCCATTCTGAAATTCTGCCCCCCTTTTTTCTTTTCAGGTCCCAGAGTCATTAAGAAATGCTACATGGCAGAGATGGGGAAGAGACAATTCAAGACTGTTATTAGATGCTACAAAGGTAAGATTAAGCCAGTACATCGACATATAGTAGGAAAAGTGTGCAAGCCCTTATAACATTTTCCAATTTATACTACATATGTTTTATATTTCCCAAATAATTACCCATTTCACATTTTTCTAAATACTGGCACGAAGGTATGTTACTGTTATTAGAAATGTAGAGAAAAATCTTGATATTTTTCTACCCCTGGAGAAATCTATCTGAATCTCTTGAGATCAGTGCCAACGGGAGTAACATTTTTCAGAAAGCTTTTATACAAGTAATGGCAGCTTGTTGACACTTAAATTTATCCTGGTAATTTGTACCTGATATATGGAGTGCTGTAGTTTTTCAAGTGAGTTAAGATTTTCAGATAGCAGAATACCAAGGGATTCTAAGCTTATTAGAGCCCATGGGGTAAGTGATGCTGAGTTTACATGTTGATGAGGGTTATTTTTCATTGCTAATGTAAGTGAAAGACATCTTTAAAAATTCCCAGTGCTTTAAAATGAGACACGTAAATCTCTATGATAGAAAAAGACTGAAAAATTAGAAGATGGTCTAAATCCTTGGAACTTCTATATTTTTTCTTTCTGATTAATAATTATTTGCCACTAAGGTATAAGGCATTGTTCTAATTTATGCAGAAACTATAGAAATTAATTAGATTTTCTATTATTAAATTAAAGCTTTAAGGGGAAAGTGTGCTTAATCTTATTGCCCATGATACCACTAAATTTATTTATATTTTAGTTTTTTGCTTTGTTGAAGACCTCATTATCTTGTGTGTGATATGCAACAAACCCTTTGTAAAAGTTGTTGCTCAGCCTTTTAGAGGAAAAAAGTGTCATAGAGAGACATTGCCAGACTAAAAATTACCTTTTGATGTTTTTCTTTTACAAAATACTTTAAGGTTGTTGATCTAAAAATCAATAGCCCATTTATAGCAATTGCTTTTTGTGTCTCAACTGGTGAGAACAAGAAGTTACTTTTGCTTTTTTAAATTCCATTTTCATAACTTGGACCTGAGCTGATATTGTTATGTGCTATATATAGTATCAATACATGTTTGTGTGTGTTAAGGACTCTGTCCTGGTTTATTAATTACTGATTATTATGAATACTGAAAAAAGCATCATTATGTTAGTTAGCTTTATACTGCTGTGGCAAAATACTTGAAAAAATCAACTTAAAGAAGGAAAGGTTTATTTTGTCTCATGGTTTCAGTCCATAGTCACTTGGTCCTGTCTCTCTGGGCCTTTTGGTGGGCAGAACATTATGGCAGAGAGCATGTGATGGAGCATAGCTGCTTATCTCATGCCATGTGGGAAAGAGAGACAGACAGGCAAGCAGGCAGGCGGGCACATGGGGGGGTGGGGGGAGGGCGGGTAGAGGAGAGACAGAGACAGGGGCGGGGACAGGGGCAGGCAGGGAACTGACAAGGTGTACCCTTATCAGACATGCCCCCAGTGACCTGCTTCCTCCAACTGGGTTCCACCTCCTAAAGTTTCCACCACCTCCCAATAGCGCCACCAACTGGAGACCAAGTCTTCAACACATGAGTCTTTGGAGGACATTCCAGATCCAAACTATGTCACTAAGTCTGTGTTCTTAATTAAGTATTTTTTTAATTGTTAAAGCACTTTCAATATTAGCAAGCCTAAATTCTAAGCCTTGTTGTTTGTATCTTGTTAATTATTATACCAACAACCTAAGGTAAGATAATAAAATATTTATAGTTGGTAAGATAATAGGTAAGGCTAGTTGGGAGATTTGTAGATAATGCTATTTTATAAGCTAACCTAACAAGCATTCGCCGGTATATAAGACACTGTGGTATGTACCATGGGAGATAAAAAGACAAAAGATACTGTTTCTAATCTTAAGAAATTTACTGTGTAAGAGGAAAGACAAAATGTGCTAACAAATAGCTATAGCACAAGATAGACTGAAATATTAAAATGTAATATTTCTAAATAAGTACATTAGCCACAATAATAAGAAAAAGTATCAATTGTGTAAAATCAACATGTTAATTGTAAGACAAAAATATATGCACAAGAAAAGCAAGTGATGTATAAATTAAATATATATTATCCTTGTTTGCCAATAATAGAGTAATAGATTGCCAGTTACAGTAGTGAATGACAATAATAGAGACAGTATAAGTCAAAAGTGTAATACAAGTTAAATCTTTTAAATATTAATTTCAAAAGCTATTCAGAGAAAGTGACTTCCATGTGAGTATTTGTTATTTCTCAGTATTCCTTATATAAATTTAGCTATAAGTTAATTCTGAAGGTGTTTTGCTTTACTATGCCAGGCTAAAATCAATGCCTTTGAATTTGTTTTGGGGATATTCATTAGATTACAATGTTGAATCCAGATTTTTAAACTTCTGAAATTCTGTAAAAGCTAATGGGCTGCTTGGTATCATTTTTAACTAGGCTCTCCAGATATGGCCACTGATAGAAAAGAGGAAATGTTGGCATGGTCACGCTGGTGGAGGACTCCACACAGACCCTAAAGAAGGGGTAAGAGAGAATAGCAAGTAACTGGAAATTCTTTTTGAGGATTGTGCTTACATGGAAGATAGGCACATTTAAGAGTATCATATTCTAATATATTTTGATTGACCCATCAAATTGCATGTTCTTTAATGCAAAACCACATGAACTGACCAACATTATATATATGAAATTTTCTTTGGCTTACAACAAACAAAAATTCATGACTGACTAAAATGGAAAAGGTATTTATTAACCTAAATATTCTTATTTCTCTAAAATAACATTGTTTGACTTTGTTATATAATCTGCCCTTATCAATAAATAGGCAAATTAGATTTAGCATTTATAAATACTTTGCAAGTTTGTGTGTTTGAAGGTTAATATTTTCTCTTTTATATATTTAGATCTTAGAATATCCCCCAGCTTTATAGTAAATCCTCTACCCTGATCCATCTATTTAATTATCCATATTCTTTATCATTATCATTATCATTGTACAAACATGTTAACCAGTAGGGCTGCTGAAATAAAAAGGTTTAATTGCTCTATACTTTTTCTCAGTGAGGGAAAATATCATTGGAATACTGTTACATATTTCCCAATCTGGCCCTTTTTCTTTGAATTCGCCTTTATTTTCTTCCTCTTTCTTGACCCAACCAGTGTGTGTGTGTGTGTGTGTGTGTGTGTCTCAAGTAGAAATGTTTTCAGAGTTGATAGTCAAGTGAACAGATTTCATGTAAAATTGCTTTATAGATTGTAGAGATCCAAGTAAATATTAGTTATTATTGGTAGGAATCAATTGATATGAGTAAGTTTTCAAATGCGTTTCTTCCTCTTTCTTTCATTTCTAATGCAACTTTTTTTTTTTATTTCAAGGAACTCAAAAGCATTTTACATTCATGTTTTTATCCCATTTTTGCATATTACTATCCTTCATGGCTATCTTTAGAAACAGCAAAGTATCTTAAGAGTGAATTTTTAAAAATTAGCCAAGTAGTGAGATTTGTTTATCCATGTGTTTATCTTTGGCATGATATTTGACCGTTTTCAGGATCATCTGTCCCCAAGGCCTCTGAAGGATAGTTGCTAATAATGGTCTAAATATAACTAAGGATATGTTGACTAAGGAAGGACAAATAATCACTTCTCTTTAAGCTCAAGCAACTTCAGGACAATTTCTTTTCCAATAGAATAGAATAAAGCAAAAATTATTGTAATACTTTATATTTGATCATTATTCTTTTATTCTTTTCCCCCCTGCCATCTTTGTGTTAATTTAATCTTGTTAGCCAAATAGAATCATAATAACATTTAGAGGTTATGCCAGAAAAGAGATAATATGGAGTTGTTAAGAGCCTGAGCTCTGGAACCTGACTGTCTGGATTTGAATTGTATCAAATGTATCACTGTATAATGGATGGACCTGCGCAACTTACTTAATCTCTGTGCTTCAGTTACCTCATCTATAAAATGAGGATGATGATAACACTAAAAGGTATTTAAATGAGTTAATTCCTCACACCACATTAAATTTCTCAAATAGTGCCTAGCACACAGGAAGTATTCAGTAAATATTAACTGCTGTTATTATAATAATGTGAGATTGTAAGGTCTATCCTTTACCCTAATCCATTCATTTATTGAATACTTGCTTTGTGCTGAACTCTATGCTGTATACAGGAAATACAATAATGAACAGGACAAAGTCCCTGCTGTCTAGAAACTTAACATTTTAGATGACAGAATATCTAAACTACCATGTAGAAGTTTAATCAGTCTTAGAAATAATATATTTTACCTTAAAATAAACTGAAATCTCCACTGCTTTCCTTTTTATTCATTTCAACTTGTGTATTTTTAACAACTACTAATCAGAATAACATATCTCAGAATTTATTTCAATCATCTATTTAGCCAGTGTGTCTATCATAAAGGGTTTGTGAAAAAGGAGTGATAGTTTCAATATTTGAATACTCCTGTTTTTAAAATAGATGAACTAAGGAATTATTTGTTTTGTAATAGAACTTTAGGATTTTGGAGTTTTATTCTTAAATTTACAATTTTAGTTATATCTCTTTGTAGGAGCATCTGTTAGTGAATTTATTCTACCACATCCAACCCTTTTTCATTTTAATTTTGAGACAGGGTCTCTCTAAGTTGCCCAGGCTGGCTTTGAATTTGTGATCTTCCTGCTTCAGCCTCCTAAGTAGCTGGGAGTACAAGTTTGAACTACCATGCCTAGCTAGACTACTTATTTTTCACTAAGAACTTTGCTTGACATAGTCTTTTTTTATATTAGAAATACTTCTTCTTTGAGTGGATACAATCTGAAGTCAGTATTGGTAAGAAAGATTAGCCACTATTACTAAAAGAGATTACTAGAGCAATCAGAGAGCTTTGGTACAAATCTTGATGTAATCAGAGGAAGTGAAACAGCAACTTGGAGTATTTAAAATTGGAGGATTGGAAAGATAATGGAATAATGAATCTCTAGGCTTGTTAAAGTGATTGTGCACACAGATGGGAGACAAGAATACCTGGATGACATGGGCAGGCTGTTTTATAACCTGATTTTATACAGCATCAAGCAGCTCTATGATCTTTATTTGATTTCTCAAATTGGCTTCCTTTTGGGATAAAGAATTCACTGACTGGCCAATATGAGCATCAGTGAACTTCATAGTTATTTTTTTATGGTAAATTAAATGGATTGTCAGGCACAAATCCATTTCAGGTGTAGCATAATCCATTTTTCTGATATCCTAATCACTACTGGTTAAGCTTTTCATTGAAATTTCAGACCAGCAGAGCTTGGAAAATAAACTGAGTTATAGAGGAAAATAGCAGTAATTGCAAAGCCTTTACTGACAGTTTGTATTTTCTTCAACCATCCCAAACTCATATACCATATCCCTAAAAATGTAGGGAAAGTTTTCCAGTCACCCTCTTAGTTTTTCAAGTCAAAAGACTACTGAATTTGCTTCTTTTTTTGACCGAACTTTTATCAAGTCATTGATATCTCTAACGGCATTTAAGTAGTTGTTTTAATTTTTAAATTTTTTCAGTTGTTTAAATAGGACACGTACCCCCATTGTTTTCATTTTTTATATATATGGTGCTGAGAATCAAACACAGTGCCTCACATATACTAGGTGAGCACTCTACCACTGAGCCACAACCCCAGCCCTTAATTGTTTAATTTAAGTCACCATTAGTTTGAATTGAGGAGACAATTCTCTTCCTTGGACAGTTTACTTATGCCTGAAATTGTGCTAGATTAATTTTTTTAAGGAGAAGATATTCAGCATATAGCCCATATTTTTACAAAACAGATACCATTCTGAGATTGTTTTTGTAGTCTTTTTTCTTTCACTACAAGTTTTGTTCCCAAGTAGTTTCTTTCAAAACCAATTACTTGCTTTCTGTGAGTTAGTACATTTCTTGCTATTAAAATTTAGAAAGGTCTGTAAAGCCAGAATTCTTGGATAAATTCCTCATCAGTTAAGGAAAAGGTGATTCTGCTATCTTTGTCAAAAGCCCATTTCCTCTCTTCTTACTCTTCCATTTTCTTATCCAAGCCTAAATGAGCTTTGCTCCCTTGAATGGAATTGAGTTCTTGGTGGGAAAATTTGCTGTGCTTCATGCTTGAAAATCTTTTCTGGTGAGTGATATCAAGTTACCTACCTGAGAAGCTACTGTCTGAAAGTTCTACCATGTGAAGCACTCTGGATGTTTTGATTTTTTTTAAAGTTCTTGTTCCTAGTCTACCTTATTATTAACTATAAATTTTCACTTATGACACATTTGGCCATGAAACTTCTCTTCTGCATGTCACACTGTTAAATGAAGCACTGCCACATGTAATCAGTACAATTTGTGACTTTGTAATTATACTCTATTGAGTCAGGTACTTGCAATTTTATTTATGTACAGACATGTGCCTCACAATGAGGTTTCATGAACAAGGGACCATATGTACAGTGGTGATTCCGCAAGATTCTAATGAAGTTGGAAAACTTCTATTGCTTAGTAAACACATAGCTAAAGAAGAGTCAAGAGAAAAGGAAACTACAGAAGAAGAAAAAAATAATCCTCAAGAAAATTTGAGTGATGGGTTTAGCAGAAGTTTTTGCAGACTGAACAAGCTCCTTAAAATGTTTGAACACATGACCCCAACATTAAAAGGTTTTCATTAAGAGAAAGGAAGGTTTATGGTGTTTTATATCTGCTTACAAACAAATCTGTGATTTAAAAAAAGAAGCAAGCCACCATAGACATATTTCTAATAAAAAAAGTGATATCTCCTCAATAAGAGCTTCAGGCAGGTCTTCAAGGAGGGATTTCAGAAGGAAGCATTGTTATCATAGAAAGATGACAGTTCCATGGGTGTTAAATGCATTGCCCCTGAAGACCTTCCAGTGGGACAAGATGTGGAAGTGGAAGATGTGGTGGTCCTGACCCAGTGTAGACCTAGACGAATGTGTGTATTTGTGGCTTAGTTTTTAACAAAACAGTGTAAAAAAGTTTAAAAAACTTTAACATAGAAAAAGCTTATAGAATAAGGATATAAATAAACTATTTCTCTACAGCTACATAAGGTATTTGTATTTTAAGCTAAGTTTTATTACAAAAAAGTTAAAATAACTAAAAAGCATATAAAGTAAAAAGAGTTATAGTAAGCTTAGTTTACCATTAAAGAAAAATATTTTTATAAATTTAGTGTGGCCTATTGTAGAGTGTTTATAACATCTACAGCAGTGTACAGTAATGTCCTAGGCCTTCACATTCACTTACCATTCACTCACTAAAACCCAGAGCAACTTCCAACCTGGAAAACTCCATATTAAGAAACCTAGACAGTTGTACCATTTTATGTATCTATTTATTTTTATTTTTTGTGGTGCCGGGGAATCAAACCCAGGGTCTTAAGCATTACAGGCAGCTACAGGTATACTGTAGGTGTACTCTACAACTGAGCTACAGGTGTACCATTTTAAAATCTTTTAATATGTACTTTTACTATACCTTTTCTATGGGTAGTTATGTTTAGATACACAAATAGTTACCCTTGTGTTATAGTTATCTACAGTATTCAGTACAGCAATCAGCTGTAAAAGTTTGTGGCCTGGGAGCAATAGCTGTACCATTGTAGCTTAGGTGCATAATAAGCTAGCCCGTGTAGGTTTGTTTAAGTACATTCCATGAGGTTCACACAGCAAAATCGAATAACTATGTATTTCTCAGAACATATTCTTATGACTATATTTGTTTTAGGCCTTTTGTGTGTAATTGTGCTGATCTGTCTTCCTGTGTAGATGTTCCTTTCATCTTTGTGAGATTATTTCTTTTTACTTGTCCAGCTTTGTTAGGCTTTGAAGCTATATATTAATATGAAATAAGTGAATATTTAAAAATCTGTCAAAATTTTTGGCAGGGGCTGATGTTGTGGCTCAGCGGTAGAGCACTTGCCTAGCATGTGTGAGGCCCTGGGTTTGATCCTCAGCACCACATAAAAATACATAAATAAAATAAAGACATTGTGTCCAACTACAACTAAAAAAAAATTTAAAAAGTTGTGGCAATTTCTTTTCCTTTATTTTTTTTCTTTTTGCAGTGTAGAGATTGGAACCTAGGTTCTTGAGCATGCTAGACAGCCGCTGTACCACTGAGCTACATCCCAATCCCTTTGGTAATTTATAAATTTATCAAGTATTAGATGTACATCCAGGATATTTTTATGAAGAATTTGTTCTTATGTGTTTGAGAATATATAAATTAATTGAGTGAATATTTATTGAGAATTGTTGCCAATATCAGTCAAGTTTTTTTTGTTTTTTTTTTTTTGTTTTGTTTTTTTTTTTTTTTTGGGGCACCTGCTTTTTTTCTCTTGGGCTACCTTGTTTTCAGTTACTTTCATTTCCCCGGACAGCTCTCTGACGTTACTAAAACTTTTTCTTTTAAACTCATTTCTAAAACAAAAAAGCACAATAGAAATTTGTTATTATGCAAGGATCTTAGTGAGCCAATTCGAATTTCTTCTTTTGTTACCCTTATGGTTGTTTTTTTTTTTCCTGAATCTAATTACTTTCAAGAAATTGTGGCTGTCTTAATTCCAGTATATAGTTGAGACCTTTCTTTAAAAACCTTCATTTCTCATACCGACACAGTACTAGTTTTACATTATAATGAAGCTTAAAATGTTAGTTCCATGTGTTAAATTTGAGACTATTTAGCTATAGCAAGAAAGCCATGTTGTATACATACTGTTGGCAGGGAGGAAAGTAGATTGACTTCTACTTTTGTGGGCCTTTAAAAAATATTTCCATAGCATTTACTTTTAGAGAGCTTTAGTTTCATGATATGATCATCACCATTATGTTTTAAAAATAATTTTAAATTCAATTTATTATGAAAATGATAAACAGAAAAATTAAATTTCATGGTTTCTGCTTACATGTAAGAAAGACTTAAAGAAAAACTATTACAATATCTTCCATTAGTTACTTCAGGAATTTTGATCCTGGGAGAAAAAACTTCATTTTCTTAAATCATTGCTTCATTTATTTTCCCTATACTATCATGCTATTACTCTTAAGACAGTATTTTCTCATATAACTCAATTTCTTGTCATATTCCTTGACCATTTCTTGTATTTCCCATCCTCTCTTTAAATATGTGGTCTTACAGACCTGATATGGTGAAATCAGTACTGGGCAAGGCCCCTCAATCCCTAACATCAGGCCAAAACTCATGGGGTTCTCAACCACTGCATTTCCATTCAGCCAGTTGGCTGACTGCCTCCTGCTCCTCTTCTAGCCTTGGGCAGCAGAACTGGGAGAAAAATTCTGCCCACTGTGAGTGGGGCACCAGACCTTGCACAAAGCTTTGTCTCAGAGCCCAATGCCTAGCCAACTATGGTGAGAACCACCCTTGATAGAAACTTGAAGTCTTATATACAGGCCTGAGCTAACAGACGGAGCCTCCAGACCAGCTCATGCACCCAGTGGAAGCCTGTGTGTTTGCAGGGAAGACTGGAGTTTTGGCTATATTTCCAGCCTTGGAGTGGACCCAGGACAGACCTACCCTCCGCCGTCCCCCAAGATTGTGCAGGGCCTTGCAGCTGTGAAACTGAGAGGCAGCTCAATTTAGCATCAGCCTTAGGGGCCAAGAAACTGTCTCCGCCACCTGTCCCCCAACTTTGGGCAGCACAGATATTGCCAGGCCAGTGTGCACAATTGGGCTCTAGAGCTGCCCCAGCACCAGGCAGAGACTTATGCCCTATGTGTCAGCTTATATCACTCCCAGCTGCATCATGGACCCCAGTCTACCCCTGAAACCATGTAGGTCCTTGCCACTGTGAGACCCAGGAGCAAATCAGCTTAAGGTCAGTCTAGGGGACCAAGGGACTAACTTCACTAACACTACCCAGCCTCAGGCAGCATAGCTTGGTGTGAGACTCTAAGCTCTGGGGTAAGACAGGGTGGAAAATACAAGATTTTGTCCTGAAACTCAGTACTGGGCTGCTGAAACCTAATGCTGGGCAGATCCCAGCAGAATCAGCATTGCTAAAATATCCATACTACCCAATGATGCATAGATTCAATGCAGTCCCTATCAAAATACCAAAGGCATTCTTCACAGAACCAGAAAATAAATTCTAAAATCCATATGGAACCACAAAAATCTGAATAGCCAAAACCATCTTGATCAAAAAGAACACAGCAAGAGAAATTATACTGCCTAACTTCAGAATATACTACAATGCTGTGGTCATCAATACAGCATAGTATTGGCATAAAACCAGACATGTAGACAAATGGAGTAGATTAAAGAGCCTAGAAGTAAACCTATACATCTACAGCCAACTTATTTTTCACAAAGGTGCTAAGAACATATATTGGAGAAAGGACAATGTTTTCGAAATTACATATCTACATATAGATTAATGAAGCTATACCTCTATCTGTCACCATTTACAAAAGTCAACTCAAACTGCATCAAATAATTAATTGCAAGACATGACATTACTAGAAGAAAATGTAACAAAACACTCTAGTACATTGAAATGGACAAGGATTTTTCAGACAAATCCCCAAAGCAAAAAGGGACAAATGGGATTACATCAAGCAAAAAATCTTCTGCATGGCAAAGGAAATCATTGATGGAGTGCAGAGACAACCTACAAAACAAGACAAAATATTTGCAAACTGTACATGTGACAAGGGTTTGCTATCCAGAATAAATAAGGAACTCTAAAAACTCAGTAGCAGAGAGAGAGAGAGAGAGAGAGAAGAAAAAAGCAAAAATATGAGCACTAGATCTAAATAAACTTTTCTCAAAGAAAATATACAAATGGGGCCAACAGGTATCACTCAGTATCATTAATCATCAGGGAAATGCAAATCAACATTTCCTTACAATCAGCTATCACCCCACCCTGGTAAGAAAGGCTATTATAAAAAAGATTAAAGATAACTAGTTCTTGTGAGAATGTGGAGAAAGGGGAACTCTTGCACACCATTGGTAGTAATGTAAATTCATTCAATCATTGTGGAAAACAGTATGGAAATTCCTCAAAAAATTAAAAATAGAACTACATATGATAGAGCAACCCCATGCCTAGGTTTGAATACACAAAAGAATAGAAATCAGTATATCTGCATTCCAAGGTTCATGGTAGCACTACTCACAGTAGCCAAGAAATGATAATGGCCTAAGTCTCCATCAACTGATAAATGGATAAAGACATTTTGGTACATATACAGCAGTGGAATACTATTCAGCCATAAAAAGGAATGAAATTCTGTCATTTGCATTAACATGGATAGAACTGGAAATCAATCATTATGTTAAATGAAATAAGCCAGAAATAGAAAGAGAAGTACCACATGATCACTCATGTGGAATCTAAAAAAAAATTTATCTCAAAGAAGTTGAGATAGAATGTGGTAACCAAAGCCTGGGGAGAATAGAGGAAAGGTAGGAACTGGGGAAAGTCAGTCAGTGTGTATCTAAGTTACAGTTATGTAGGAACAAGATGTTCTGGTATACTGTTTATTGAACAATAGGGTGATTATAGGTAATAAAAGTATACCATACATTTCAGAAAACTAGAAGAAAGAATTCTGGAAGATTTTACCATAAATAAATTATATATGTTTGGGAGATTTTTACCTGAATTAAACATTACACATTACATACATGTATTGAAATATCACATTGCCCCATTAATATGTATAGTTTTTATACTTTAATGAACCAGTTAAGAAATTTAATTTAAAAACAACAACAAAAGAAGAACATGACCTTAAAGAAGTATGTATGCTATTGGTGTTATCTGTTTATACCCTACTGAATTGGAGTGAAAAGTGTTGCTAATTCAGTCCCAAGCTAGTGGCTGGTCTCTTTCCAGTTTCAAATAATCCTTTTGTCTTTCAGGATTACCCTTGGGTGTCCAGTATGAATTAACTGAGGTAATTTTGAAAGATGGTGTATTATCTTTCAGGATCTTTATTGAGGCCACCGATTTTATTTTACTCTTATACAACAGGAGTAAGTTGGTTTAAATTTTCTTTAAAAATGTGCCTCAGTAGCATCTGAAATGCCTCATTGATTTGGCCTCCACTTTTCTTAAAAAAAAAGACATTATTTTTCAAACTTTATAGTTTATCTAAACTATAGCTGAAGTCATGTCCTTTACAGCTTAATGGACTCATAATGCATGATTACACAACTTCAGAACCCATTTTGTTAAATGAAGTGGTGACATTTTATGCACTATTAAGCCAACTAGAATAATTTTCTTGCTCTTAGCCATAACTTCTTTGTGTCCTTATTGAAAAAATTCTGGGGTGTGTTGTAGAAGGTTTTGACAGGAGAGAGTGTTTCTAAAGATATGTGGGAACAGGGACTTTTTACCATTAGTCCATCAAGAAAAATATGGCAGAAAAAAATTCATGCAATGGCAAAGTGGTTGAAATGCCCCAGTTTGTGTTATAATGCATTAAGTTATATTTATTTTGTAATAGTTCGATTGGAAAAGTGAATTTTAAAATTACTGCCTTATTTCCTTTTTTAATGCCTTACCAGTTATAAGAGCACTAGTGTGTGTGTATGTGTGTGTGTGTGTGTGTGAAATAAAGTATTAAAAACTATACTTTTAGCATTTCATATTTGTGCCATCTTATTTATTTAAAGCATTTCAGGTTGCTAGTCCTTCTGTTTTCAGTACAATATGAACAGTTTTATTTCTGTTATGTTTTGCACAATAAACTGCCTAAAAGACTAGCAAAATAATTTTCTGAGCCCTATGGGGATAATCATAATATAAAAGTACCCTGCATTATATAATGTACTGTCTTGGGTTTCTTATATGTTGACAGTTTTCCCTATTCCTTGCTGTGAAAATATACTTGAAATTGTATAACTCTTTCCCCTTTGAAATGAATTAATTTTTTTCTTATTATGTGTAAATTATAGAAAATACAAGGAACCAAAAAGAAGAATATAAAAAATTATCAAAGATTCCACCCACTCCAGCTACTGTTGTTAACACTTTGGGGAGTCTTGCTTTCTGGATCCGTTTGTATGTACATGTGACTCATTCATATGTCATGTTTTTCCCCACAAAATAAGTTTTTTATTCTGTTTTTATCCATTTAACATGTTTTTGCGTCACTACATATATTTCTGAATAAATGTGTTTTGTTATATGTATTCACTCTAATTTGTTTATGCTATTCTACAATGTTGATCATTTACACTATTTCCAATTTTATTTCTATTAAAACAGCATGAACATAAACATCCTTCTAACTAAATTTTCATTCCTTTATGCAATATTCATTGAGTACCTACTGTATGTCAGCCACTACATTTGGTACTGGATTATAACTGAGTACAAAGCACAGAGTTACTATTCACATGGAATTTAAATTCTAGCAGGAGAGTGGATGTCAATCAAGTGATCATACTGCTGTATAGGTAGATTATAACTGAAGTGGATCCTTTTGAAAAGGTTGTAGGGCTGGGAAGGGATGTATTGCAAAAAGAGATTATTCTAGACACAGTGAACACTATCGCACAAAGGCCCTTTAGCAGGAGGGATTATGGCATGTTAGAGGAACTAAAAGAAAGCCAGTGCAGCAAGTGCAGTGCTATAAGTCATGACTGAAAAGGAGTCAGGGGCCAAGCTAAGCAGAGCCTTGTAAGCTATGTTATAGGCTTTGTTCTTTATTCCAAGAATGATTGGATGCTGCCTGATGGCTTTAAGCTGGAAGTGCTGTCTGATTACAGGGTGAATTTATTAGATCGGGAACAGAGTAGATGCAGGGAGATAATTTAGGAGGTCATTGCAGTGACTGAATCACTGTGAGTATTGATGATAGCTTGGTGGTATGTTGGTGGTAGGCAGATTCAAGAGATTTTCAAGAGGTAAAGTTGATTCAACTTGGGGCATATTTTAAAGATGTTTTTAGCATAAGTTCCCAAAAGTTGAATTTTTGGGACAAAGGGCAGAATTATTTTAAAGGCTTAAAATAGATATCAGATTGCTTTCTAAGATTATTTCAGAGTACTCTTTATTAATAGTGATTAGAATGCTTATTTCTGTATACCATCACCAGCAATGAGCATCATCTTTTCTTTTTCTTTTCTGAAACTTTTCCAGAAATTGAGTTAATATTTCAACTTTTTGAATGGGGACTTTTATACCAAGTATAATGATGTAGTGTGTATGTGTGTGTATACACACACACACACACACACACACATCCTTATTTTGGTTTTAGGAAGTATGGATATGATTCTTTTGCGGGTGGGCAATTGAACCCAGAGGTTCACTTAACTACTTAGCCACATCCTCAGACCATTTTTAATATTTTACATAGAGACAGGGTCTGTCTGAGTTGCTTAGGGCCTCACTAAGTTTCCGAGACTGACTTTGAATTTGTAATCATCCTGCCTCAGCCTCTGGAGCCACTGGGATTGAAGACATGTGCCACCATGCTTAGTTGGATATGATTCTTCTTCTTTTTTTTTGGGGGGGGGTAACTATGGATTGAACTCAAGGGTATTCAACCACTGAGCCACATCCCCAGCCCTTTTTTTTGTATTTTTTTATTTAGAGATAGGATCTCACTGAATTGCTTAGTGCCTCGCCATTGCTGAGGCTGGCTTTGAACTCATGATCCTCCTGCCTCAGCCTCCCGAGCAGCTGGGATTACAGGCGTACACCAACACACCCAGCTTGGATATGATTCTTAACATTCCACCTCTAAAGCTGAAACCAAAACCAAAAGACTTAATAGAACTGTTGCCCCAGGAAGATGGAAAAAAGAAAAATGTGAGCTGAATTTAGGGTAGATTGATTATGACTGGAAAATTGCATTTTTGTTGACATTTTTAATAACCACCTCTGTTTAATATAGCCAATGCCAAAACCCCTACTTTCCTAAATGTAATATTGTAATTCTTCTTTACCATGAGTTAGAACCTAGGATTCCAAAATTGACCACAAAGGTGGAAATATTTGTAAAGTTATATGTAGTGGTATATAGCTTAATAGATTAAAAAATAAATGTATAGTACATGCCCCCTTGCCATTACTCAACTATTTTTTACTATTATGAGGATTACTATAGTTAAAAGTAAGAAATCTAAGAGAAATGAGTAGCTTTTTAAAAAAACAATTGAAATAGTTTATTTTTCTCCAAAGTATCTTAAGTTTGGAAATAATGGCCTTAGATTTATGATAAAAGTTATATATAAAATTTTTGTGTATTTCTCAAGTATTTGCATAATTCTACATTACTAACCTATGGTTACATTTGAAATGACATTTTATTGTTTTGTTTTCTCTCTTTGAACAGTTAAAAGATGTTGATACTCGGAAAATCATAAAAGCAATGCTTTCATATGTATGGCCCAAAGACAGACCAGATCTACGAGCTAGAGTTGCCATTTCCTTAGGATTTCTGGGTGCTGCAAAGGTAAGAATGAGAGAAATGTATTGTTTTGTTGCTGTGCTAAGAAATACTGGGACATTCTGTAGTCATTGTAGTCATGAACTCTGAGTTAGTATAAGCCACACTTCGGGAAGCATGGCCAACTTTTAGGATCATCGTTTAGTTTATATAATTATTTTATGCAATGAGCAGAAATTATATGGTAATATATTATCTCTAGATCATACATCTAACAGCTTTAACTTAATGGAATTCGCTCCTAAAAACCAATATAAAATACAGGAACATTGGTTGTAACAAAACATAAGGAACTTTATAAATAAAGACATTCCTCAGAGTCATCTTGGCTCTTTTTTAATACATATTTTTGAATCAGTATGGTCCCCAGTTCCCAGTAAATTAAAAAGAAGATGAAGGAATCTTAAGTGCTTGATAGCCTTAAGTGGTAAATAACAGTTCAACATCAAGGGGAAAAATGGGAAACTGAATAAAGAGGAAACAAAAAGCCACAAAAGTTGGGTATATTCATTATAGGGATTCTATATTTCAGCAGCCTATTTTTTATTATACTGTAAAGCAAAGTTGTAATGACAACTGAGTTTTCAAGGAAATAATATTTATTTTCAATTTATTCAGATTAAAAAATCAGGCACATATACATTGAAAGGTATAATATATTGTCACCATGTAGAATGTGGTCTCTGGAATCAGACTGCCTGGACTCTAATTAACCTTGTAATCCTGGGCAAGTTGCTTTGTCTCCATGCCTTAGTTTCCTAATTTATAAAACTGGGTTATTATAAAGATTAAGTAAATTAACATTCAAAAAGCTTAGAACTATACCTGGTGGGTAGTTAAACATAAATGTTAAAATAAAATTTGAATGTTCAAAACTATGGTAAAAAGTGTTTGCATAAAATATAAATGAAATTGGCAATAGTTTGGTTATTCTTTTTATATATGAAGATTAATAGTTTGTTTAAAACCTATCTTGGGTCTTGCCACTTCTTTCTTTCCTGTATCACATTTCCTTCTATTTACACATTCTTTTCCCTACTCTAAAAATATATTGACAACTTATAACTACTGTTCTTGGCATTGCATTTAAATATAACTAAAGCTAATTTCTTCCCACAATTCATACAGATTATGACTACTTTTATTTTATTGCTTTAATACAAAGTAGGTCATAAATGATTTAAAGAACTACCAGCCAAGTGTTGTTTCAGGGTAAAGATAGAAGTAATCACTATGACGAGAAATCAGGAAGTGTTACACAGAGGAGATGGCATCTGAGACAGGCCTGGATCAAGGAGTAGGATTGTTACAGGCATAGAAATAATTTAAACGATGGTCTAGGGAAAGTATATAGAATGTGTAGAGAAGTGAATGGTCTATCTGCCTCCAATGAGGGAAAACTGTTTTAGAGGAATGAGAAGTAAGCTTGGAAATAAATAGAGCTCCTGATGTTAAATGCCTTAACTGTAAAACAAAACAACAACAGTATATATATTTAATTATATAAGAAATAGGAACTTTTATTTGTTTCTTTATTTTTGCGGTGCTGGGAATCGAATCCAGGGCCATGTGCATGCAAGGCAAGCACTCTACCAACTGAGCTATATCCCCAACCCCTTGGAACCTTTATTTTGAGGAGAAAATTAATAAAGTTAGAGTTATGCTTTAGGGAATTATTCTGGCCCTGTTGTAGAAAACAGATTAAAGTAGAGATACCATTCAGTTCATACATTTTTTCAGATAATATTTACCAATTAGTTATGAGGCTAAAGTAATAATCTAGGTAAGTAGTAATAGCAGTTTGTACTAGAGTGATGGTAAAAATGGTACCGTGGAAGGAAAATATGTCAGAGATGTGAGGTAGAGTCAACAACACTTAACAATGGATTGTTTATTAGAAGTAAAAAAAAAAGGAATAGGGTTCATAGATGATGCCAAAATTAAGACAATAATAATGCCTTTAACAAATAGGGACCAAGTCAGGAGATCTTGTTTAGGAAATGCAGATCTTGCTTTTGGACATGTTAAGTTTTAGATGCTAGTAGAACATCTAGATAGAGCAGTTGAACTGATAATATAAAAGCAAGACAAGCTGGGGTTATCACTCAGTGATAGAGCGCTTGCCTAGCACATGTGAGGCACTGGGTTCAATCCTCAGCACCACGTAAAAATAAAGTGTGTCCATCTACAACTAAAAATTTTTTTAATAATGCAAGACAAGATCAAGAAGGAGCCCAGGGTTAGAGATTCAAGAGGTGAATGTTGAAACAATGCAAATTTGTGAGTTCACCAAAGAAAAGAACAGAAATAAGAAGACTACTCATACTACAGAGCCTTTGTAGTAGAATCTAGGAAGGAATAATTGAAGAGGTAAGAGTAACAAAAGTAATTCATAATCAGATTCTCCATTTTCATGTCTCCTTTCTCATCAGTAGGCACTGTTGAATATTCTCACAATGAATCTGATGCATTCCCAAAAGAGTACTTAAGAATCAACATGCTCAGCAACAGATCAAGAATCCCATGTTTTATTCTATTTGTTTAAGCTGAACAGAGAAAATGATATTACAAATCTAATTTTGGTAGCTAATGTTGAAATTTTTAAACTTTCATATTCATTTTTAGCACAGTACTGGCTGCTGGATTGTCCTTAACATATGAATTACTTAAGGATAAATAGGATTCTGTGCTGTTATGCAAGGCAAAATTAGCAAACTGGCCTTTGTTTGTTTATTGGCTGAATGTATATACCTTGCTGACAAGTTAAAGAAAGATAATTTTCTGGACTTTCCTTTGACTTAAAGAGAACAGGTTAGAGCAAGACTAATTAAGCTAGTCAAAAGGAAGAGTCTTAAATAATGACATTTATATTAGGATTTATTTTTAGAGTGAGTTCTAATGCTTCAGAAATACGGAGTTCTGTTGCTTGGTGACAGGTCAATATCGATATGAAATCTAGATCTAAGCTAACTTCCTTAAGGGCTGAAATATTTTTAGAACGCAAATTTATTTTGTTGTTCAGTCAATATATACTGAATATCCACAGAATGGAAAGTGTTGTACTAAACTCTTATAAATTAATTGCAAATAAATACAAATGAATATTGAAAATCCTTAAAACATATGTTTGATTGCTTTTGAATCAAGAAAATAAGAAATTGCAAGATGTTGTGAGGAGTGCCTTCTAGTACTTTCAAAGAATATAGTAACAATTTTCTTTTTACTAGACAAGAACTAGACCATAGAATAATAATTTGATACTTTCAGAATATAGCATTAACCATTGTAAACACCCATTTTCCAGCTTGTAGACTATTCTCAGTTTAAAATTGATCACTCTTCCAAATCTCCAAAAACTGATTATTGTTTTTTTAGCAGTATTGCAAGTGTGCTTTATAATTGGTGTGCAAAGATGGATTGTTATTCCTTTTTGTTCCTTGGCTTCCTATTTTTCCTTCAAACCTGATTGCACACTTTGACCTGTAAACACTTTGGAGTAATTAAGACCCATTGTACTCTGGTCTTCTCTGATCTTCCCTTCCTCCACATATTCTTGGAGTTTTAGTACAGGGTCTAGGAACTTTCTCAGCTCTAAATGCCATCCATCTGTCTGTGTGGCATTGATGGTATTATGAATAAGCTTGAGGCACAAGTGAGATAGAAGGAAGAAAGAAATATCAAGTGAAAAGAAGAAAAAGGGATGAGGGAGCTGGTGATATAACTCAGCTGGTAGAGTGCTTACCTCGCATGCACAAGGCCCTGGGTTCAATCCCCAGCACCAAAAAAAAAAAAAAAAAAAAAGTTGAGGATCTCATGCATGGGCCCACAGCATACCATCTACTTGCTTATTTACCTTTGAATGCTCTTGATTCTGAAACCGTTAAGGCTATCACTGTCGCCAACAAAGATTTTAAATAAACAGCATCATATGGATATGATTTGGAGTAAACCAAGAGGGATTGGCATTCTTTTTAAAATATTTTTATTAGTGGTTGATGGGCCTTTATTTTATTTATTTATATGTGGTGCTGAGAATTGAACCCAGTGCCTCACACATGCAAGGCAAGTGCTCTACCACGGAGTCACAACCCCAGCCCAAGGATTGGCATTCTTTGTATCAGACAAACAGCAATTCTATTTTAATATGTTGGGGTTCTATATGTGACATATTTTATGGGTTCTGCTGCCAAGTAAGAGAGAAAAGAATGCTATTTGCCTTCATTCTTTAAATTCCTACATATTTTATGCAGTATCTTTTATCACAGTCTGTGCATATATCATAGGAGTATCACATCATCATTAATTGAGGATTCTGAGATCTTTTAAGGTTTTTGTTTTTCAAATTCAATCTTTCTATTAGTATTTTTCAAACAATCAGGATTTAAGGGAAATATAAAGAAAAATAAAAATCACCTGATTTTACAAAACAGATGTTACTTTTAATATTTCTCCCAAAAGTTTATTCATATTCTCTAACCTCCCCCATCTTGGAAACCACTGTAGGCAAATGAAATTAAAGTATCAAGTACAAAAAGGCACTCTTGATTAATAGTCTGTTAAAGACCAAAACAAGCTATCTTTAATTTTATAAAATAATAACTGGAGATAGTGTGATTTATCAAAATGAAATCAATATCATTTTTCTTCAGGGATGCAACTCTTATTTAAACTAAGGACTAATGTGTGTTTTGAGCATACTTTTATTGAGTGACCATTGAGTAAAAAGTACTATGCTAGGCAAATGGGAATAAAAAAATGAATAAAATGTGGGCCTTGCCCTCATGGAGTTGCCGTGTACTAACAGTGAAAATATAATGATAAAAACCTGTGACATCATATAAGTATCCAAAGGGAGATGCAAGTGAAATTTTATGGGAGTGCAAATGATTAGACATTTGGGAAAGGCTTCAAAAATTTCATACATTTCTTGCTTGAGTTTGATGTTTTTGAAAATCTTCTGAAAAATAAAACATCACTATCTGAAGTCTTTAATTAAATTGAGAAATAGTATTTATACCCTGAAGTATTTTTTAATGAAAAGATTTATATTTTAGAGAAATTTTACATTTATAGAGAAATTGAAAAATAAGTAAAGAGTTCTTATATAACTCTTTTCCTTCCCATATATGCAGTTTCTTCTGTTATTAATATCTTTTATTATTGTGGCACATTTGTTAATGTTGTTGAGTCAATTATTTAAGAAGGAACATTATTGTTAACTAAGTCCATAGTTTATATTATGAGTTACTTTTTGTGTTGTACAGTTATGTGGTACCATACAGAAGTGTTTCACTGCCTTAAAACTCCTCCTTTCCTTTTCCCCAAATTCTTAACAACCAATGATCTTTTTAGTATCTCTCTAGTTTTTTTCTTCACAAGAATGTCATATGGCTGGGATCTCATAGTATGTAGCATTTTCCTGTTGGGTCTTTTCACTTAGTAATGTGCATTTCAGGTTATTTCTTATCTTTTTGTGACCCAATAGCTCATTTCTTCTTATTGTGGAATAATATTCCATTGCCTGGCTGTAACAGGGTTAGGTCTATCCAATCACCTGTTGAAGGACATTTTGGTTGCTTCCAGATTTGGAGCAATTATGAATAAAACTGCAAGAAACATTTGTGTGTAGGTTTTGTGTGGATATGTTTTCAACTCATTTTTGTGAATACCAAGGAGTAAAATTGCTGGATTGTATCATAGTTTTTTTTTTTTTTTTAAACCTGCCAAACTGTCTTCCCTGTTAGCTGTACCATTACCAGTTATGAATGGAAGTTCCCATTGCTACATGACCTCACCACCATTCAGAATTATGTTTTAGATTTTAGTCATTCTAATAGATGTGTAGTGTAATCTCATTTTTGTTTCTAATTTGCATTTGCCTAACTGACATATCATATTAAGCATCATTTCATATGCTCATTTGCCATCTTTGTATCTTCTTTGGTGAGATGTCTACATCTTTTGGCTCCTTTTAAAATAAGGATGTTTGTTTTCTTATTTTGGAGTTTTAAGTTTATTCATGCATTTTTGATGATAGGCATTTGTCAGATGTGTCTTTTGTAAATATTTTCTCCCAGTCTATTCACTTTCTTGATAATGTCTTTTGCAGAACAGAAATTTTTAATTTTTGTGAAGTCCAGCTTAGATTATTGAGTTTAGATCTTCTTTCCTAATATACACATTCAATTTCCTCTAAGAATAAGTTTCACAGCATCCAGAAAATTTTGTTAAGTTGTAATTTCATTTCTATATTGTTCAAAGCATTTTAACATTTCTCTTGAGACTTCTTTGACCCATTTACTATGTAGAAGTGTGCTGTTTAGTCTTTGGTATAGCTATTTTTCTGTTTATGATTTCTAATACCTCTGATTTTTAATAGCATTGATAGATGAGAGCTTTACTTTATGATATTGAAGTATTTTTAAAATTTGGTAAGGTGTTTTATAGCCTACAATGTGGTTTATATTGGTGAATGATCTGTGTGCTTGACAAGAATATGTATTCTGCTGTCATGGGATCAAGTATTCTGTATGTGTCATTTAGACTCATGATTGATAGTGTTCATTTCAACTATAGCTGTGCTGATTTTCTGCCTATTCTTTTTTTAAATTTATTAGTTCTGATCAGATATACATGGCAGTAGAAAGCTCCTCGATTCATTGTACACAAATGGAGCACAAATTTTCACTTCTCTGGTTGTGCATGAAGTAAAGCCACACCATTTGTGCAGTCATACATGTACCTAGGGTAATGAAGTCTGTCTTTCCTACCCTTTTGACTATTACTTCTGTCAATTACTCATGAAGGGGTGTTGAAATCTCCAATTATAATAGAGAATTCATTTATTTTTTCTTGCAGTTCATCAGTTTTTGCCTCGTGCATTTTGATATTTTGTTGTTAAAGTGCATATACAATACAATTGTTATATGCTTTAGGATAATTGGCCCCTCTGACATTGCGTATTGCCCTCTGTTATCCCATTTTATTTTTCTTGATTTGAAATCATCTTTGTCTGGAATCAATATACTTATTTCAGCTTTACTTTGATTAATGTTAGCATGGTACATATTTCTCCATCCATTTACTTTTTTATAAAATATTTTTAGTTGTAGACAGACATAGTACCTTTATTTTATTTATTTACTTTTACTGAGGCACAACCGCAGCCCTCCATCCATTTACTTTTAATCCATTATGTTTTTGTGGTTCAGGTGGGCTCTATAATTGGGTTATTTTGGGTGGGAGGTACCAGGGATTGAACTCAGGAGCACTTAACCACTGAGCCACATCCCCAGTCCAATTTTGTATTTTATTAGAGACAGGGTCTCACTGAGTTGCTTAGCACCTCACTGTTGCTGAGGATTTCTTTGAACTCATGATCCTCCTGTCTTAGCCTCTCGAGCTGCTGGGATGACAGGTGTACGCCACCACGTATGGCCTATAATTGGGTCATTTTTAAAAACTTGCCCTGATAATCTGTCTTTTCATTGGTGTAGACTATTCACATTTTAAATGATTAATTGATATAGTTTTATTAATAGTATTGACCATATGTATAATTGCCTTGTATTCGTTGCCCTTGTTCTTTGGATTTAATTTTGTTTTCTTCCAAACTACTTCTGAAGTTGACCATTTGATGTGATTCTAATTTTTGTAATCTTTTAATATTTTAGTTACACTTAATTTTTTTTTCTTGGTTGCAATATAGTTTGCAATATACATTTACAACTAATCTAAGTCTACTTTCACATAACATACTGCTGCATGGGTAGTGCACATAATAGTATTACTAGTTTAATCCTCCCATCACTTATAGATTGTTGTCATTCATTCCACTTATCTATAATTCTAATTACCCAATATATTTTTGTTGTTATTTTGAATAGACTGTCATCTGTTAGATAAATTAAGAATAAAAATAAGTACTTTTACATTAAATTTTTCCCCTAACACTTTTTTTTATGTAGATCAAAGGTTTTATCTTTATCATTTTTATTCTCTTTGAAGAAATTTTAAACAGTTCTTGAAAGCCACATATACTGGCAACAATTTCCCTCAACTTTATTTTTAGAAGGTGTGTATTCTTAACTTTCAAAGGAAACTTTCACTGAGTACAAAATTCTAGGTCGGTGGTCTTTTCCCCTTTTAATAATTTAAATATTTCACTCCATTCTCTTCTTGCTTGCATGTTTCTGAAGAAAAGTCCAATGTTATTTTTGTTTTTGTTCTGTAGGAAAGGTGTTTTATCCTATAGATTCTTTTAAGATTCTTTGAATTTCTACAGTTTGAATATGATATGCCAAAATGTGTTATTTTTCCCCCTGTTTGGTGTTCTTTGAGCTTCTTTCTTTTTTTTTTTTTTTTTACATTTTTTTTATTGGTTGTTCACAACATTACAAAGCTCTTGACATATTATATTTCATACATTAGATTGACATGGGTTATGAACTCCCAATTTTACCCCAGATGCAGATTGCAGAATCACGTCAGTTACACATCCACAATTTTACATAATGCACTAATAGTAATTGTTGTATTCTGCTACCTTTCCTATCCCCTACTATCCCCCCTCCCCTCCCCTCCCATCTTCTCTCTCTACCCCATCTACTGTAATTCATTTCTCTCCTTGTTTATTTTCCCATTCCCCTCACAACCTCTTATATGTAATTTTGTTTAGCAATGAGTGTCTCCCTTCATTTCCATGCAATTTCCCTTTTCTCTCCCTTTCCCTCCCATCTCAAGTCTCTGTTTAATGTTACTCTTTTCTTCCTACTCTTCCTCCCTGCTCTGTTCATACTTGCTCTCATTATATCAAAGAAGACATTTGGTATCTGTTTTTTAGGGTTTGGCTAGCTTCACTAAGCATAATCTGCTCTAATGCCATCCATTTCCCTGAAAATTCTATGATTTTGTCATTTTTTATTGCTGCATAGTACTCCATTGTGTATAGATGCCACATTTTTTTTATCCATTCATCTATTGAAGGGCATCTGGGTTGGTTCCACAGTCTAGCTATTGTGAATTGTGCTGCTATGAACATCGATGTGGCAGTGTCCCTGTAACATGCTCTTTTAAGGTCTTCAGGGAATAGTCCGAGAAGGGCAATAGCAGGGTCAAATGGTGGTTCCATTCCCAGCTTTCCCAGGAATCTCCAAACTGCTTTCCAAATTGGCCGCACCAATTTGCAGTCCCACCAGCAATGTACAAGTGTACCATTTTCTCCACATCCTCGCCAGCACTTGTTGTTGTTTGAGTTCATAGTGGCTGCCAATCTTACTGGAGTGAGATGATATCTTAGGGTGGTTTTGATTTGCATTTCTCTGACTGCTAGAGATGGAGAGCATTTTTTCATGTACTTGTTGATTGATTGTATATCCTCCTCTGAGAAGTGTCTGTTCAGGTCCTTGGCCCATTTGTTGATTGGGTTATTTGTTATCTTATTGTCTAATTTTTTGAGTTCTTTGTATACTCTGGATATTAGGGCTCTATCTGAAGTGTGAGGCGTAAAAATTAGTTCCCAGGATGTAGGCTCCCTATTTACCTCTCTTATTGTTTCTTTTGCTGAAAAAAAAACTTTTAAGTTTAATTAAGTCCCATTTGTTGATTCTAGTTTTTAACTCTTGTGCTATGGGTGTCCTATTAAGGAATTTGGAGCCCGACCCCACAATCTGTAGATCGGAGCCAACTTTATCTTCTATCAGACGCAGAGTTTCTGATTTGATATCAAGCTCCTTGATCCATTTTGAGTTAACTTTTGTGCATGGCGAGAGAAAGGGATTCAGTTTCATTTTGTTGCATATGGATTTCCAGTTTTCCCAACTCCATTTGTTGAAGATGCTATCCTTCCTCCATTGCATGCTTATAGCCCCTTTATCAAATATAAGATAGTTGTAACTTTGTGGGTTAGTCTCTGTGTCCTCTATTTTATACCATTGGTCCACCCGCCTGTTTTGGTACCAGTACCATGCTGTTTTTGTCACTATTGCTCTGCAGTATAGTTTGAAATCTGGTATCGCTATACCGCCTGATTCACTCTTTCTGCTTAGAATTGCTTTTGCTATTCTGGGTCTTTTATTTTTCCATATGAATTTCATGATTGCTTTATCTATTTCTACAAGAAATGCCGTTGGGATTTTGATTGGCATTGCATTAAATCTATAGAGAACCTTTGGTAATATCGCCATTTTGATGATGTTAGTTCTGCCTATCCATGAACAGGGTATATTTTTCCATCTTCTAAGATCTTCTTCTACTTCTCTCTTTAGGGTTCTGTAGTTTTCATTGTATAAATCTTTCACCTCTTTTGTTAGGTTGATTCCCAAGTATCTTATTTTTTTTGAGGATATTGTGAATGGAGTGTTTTTCCTCATTTCCATTTCAGAAGTTTTGTTGCTGATATACAGAAATGCCTTTGATTTATGCGTGTTGATTTTATATCCTGCCACTTTGCTGAATTCATTTATTAGTTCTAGTAGTTTCTTTGTAGACCCTTTTGGGTCTTCTAGGTATAGAATCATGTCATCTGCAAATAGTGATAATTTAAGTTCTTCTTTTCCAATTTTTATGCCTTTAATTTCTTTCGTCTGTCTAATTGCTCTGGCCAGTGTTTCGAGAACTATATTGAATAGAAGTGGAGATAGAGGGCATCCCTGTCTTGTTCCGGATTTTAGAGGGAATGCCTTCAACTTTTGTCCATTCAGAATGATGCTAGCCTGAGGCTTAGCATAGATAGCTTTTACAATGTCAAGGTAAGTTCCTGTTATCCCTAGTTTTTCTAATGTTTTGAACATAAAGGCATGCTGTACTTTGTCGAATGCTTTCTCTGCATCTATCGAGATGATCATATGGTTCTTATCTTTAAGTCTATTGATGTGGTGAATAACATTTATTGATTTCCGTATGTTGAACCATCCTTGCATCCCAGGGATGAATCCTACTTGATCATGGTGCACTATTTTTTTGATGTGTTTTTGTATTCGATTCGCCAGAATTTTATTGAGGATTTTTGCATCTAGGTTCATTAGAGATATTGGTCTGTAGTTTTCTTTCTTTGAGGTGTCTTTGTCTGGTTTCGGGATCAGGGTGATGTTGGCCTCATAGAATGAATTTGGCAGAGCTCCCTCTTTTTCTATTTCCTGAAATAACTTGAAAAGTATTGGTATTAATTCTTCTTTAAAGGTTTTGTAAAACTCCGCTGTATACCCATCCGGTCCTGGGCTTTTCTTGGTTGGTAGTCTTTTGATGGCTTCTTCAATTTCATCTATTGATATAGGTCTGTTCAGATTGTCTATATCCTCCTGACTCAGTCTGGGCAAATCATATGACTTAAGAAATTTATCGATGTCTTCACTATCCTCTATTTTATTGGAATATAGATTTTCAAAATAATTTCTAATTGTCTTCTGTATTTCTGTAGCATCTGTTGTGATATTGCCTTTTTCATCCCGTATGTTAGTAATTTGAGTTCTCTCTCTTCTTCTCTTCGTTAGCATGGCTAAAGGTCTGTCGATCTTATTTATTTTTTCGAAGAACCAACTTTTAGTTTTGTTAATTTTTTCAATAGTTTCTTTTGTTTCAATTTCATTAATTTCCGCTCTGATTTTAATTATTTCTTGCCTTCTGCTACATTTGCTGTTGTTTTGCTCTTCCTTTTCTAGGGCTTTGAGTTGGAGTGTGAGCTCATTTATTTGTTGGTTTCTTCTTTTTTTGAGGAATGACCACCAGGCGATGAACTTTCCTCTTAAAACTGCTTTCATTGTGTCCCATAGATTCCGATATGTTGTGTCTGTATTTTCGTTTTTCTCTAAGAATTTTTTGATTTCCTCCTTTATGTCTTCTGTAACCCATTGATCATTCAGTAACATATTGTTCATTTTCCATGTGATGTAGGATTTTTCCTTCCTTCTTTTATCCTTGATTTCCAGTTTCATTCCATTATGATCAGATAAAATGCATGGTATTATCCCCACCCCTTTATATTTACTGAGGTTTGCCCTATGGCATAATATATGGTCTATTTTTGAGAAGGATCCATGTGCTGCTGAGAAGAAAGTATATCCATTTGATGATGGTTGATATATTCTATATAAGTCAGTTAAGTCTAGGTTATTGATTGTGGTATTGAGTTCTATAGTTTCTTTATTTAACTTTTGTTTGGAGGATCTGTCCAATGGTGAGAGAGGTGTGTTGAAGTCTCCCATAATTATTGTGTTGTGGTCTGTTTGATTCTTGAATTTGAGGAGAATTTGTTTTGTGAATGTCGCAGCACCATTGTTTGGTGCGTAAATATTGATAATTGTTATGTCTTGTTGGTGAATGGTTCCTTTTAACAGTATATAATGACCTTCTTTATCCCTTTTGATTAACTTAGTCTTGAAGTCGATTTTATTCGATATGAGGATGGCCACCCCTGCTTGCTTACGAGGACCATGTGCGTGGTATATTTTTTCCCATCCTTTCACCTTCAGCCTGTGTATGTCTTTTCCCATCAGATGTGTCTCCTGGAGGCAGCATATTGTTGGATTTGTTTTTTTAATCCATGATACCAGCCTATGTCGCTTTATTGGAGAGTTTAAGCCATTAACATTCAGAGTTACTATTGATATGTGGTTTGAACTTCCATTTATGTTTGATTGTTTATCCTTTTTAAAAATAAAAATAAAAATTTAGTTTGTCTCTCCATGATTGTCTTTCCCCTTGCCCTCTGTCATTACTGCGGCACTTCCCACTGATGGTTTTGGTTATTGTTTTTCATTTCTTCCTCGTGTAGTGTTTTGCTCAAAATGCTTTGCAATGCTGGTTTTCTGGCTGCAAATTCTTTTAACTTTTGTTTATCATGAAAGATTTTTATTTCGTTGTCATACCTGAAGCTTAATTTTGCTGGATACAGAATTCTTGGTTGGCATCCATTGTCTTTCAGTGTTTGAAATACATTGTTCCATGACCTTCTTGCTTTCAGTGTCTGTGATGAAAAATCCGTGGTTGACCGTATTGGTTTACCCCTAAATGTAATCTGTCTCCTTTCTCTTGTAGCTTTTAATATTTTCTCTTTGTTCTGTATATTGGATATCTTCATAACAATGTGTCTTGGCGTTGGTCTACTGTGATTTTGTGTGCTCGGTGTCCTGTATGCATCTTCAATTTGTATATCTGTTTCCTTTTTTATTTCTGGAAAGTTTTCTGTAATTATTTCCTTCAGCAAGTTTCTCATTCCCTTGGTTTGAATCTCTGTACCTTCTTCTATCCCGATGACTCGTAAGTTCGGTTTCTTAATGTTATCCCATAATTCTTGGATGTTTTTCTCGTGATTTTTTACCAGCCTTTCTGAGTTGGCTAGACTCTTTTCAAGATGGTATACTTTGTCTTCATTATCTGATGTTCTGGTTTCTACTTGCTCCACTCTGTTAGTGATACTCTCAATTGAGTTTTTAATTTGGTTTATCATTTCCTTCATTTCTAGAATTATTGTTTGATTATTTTTTATAGTCTCTATCTCCTGATAAAGATGCTTAACTTCTTCTTTTATCTGTTTGTGAAATGCATTCTCAATGTGTTCTTTCGCTGCTTGAATTTGCTGTCTTGTATCCTCTTTAAGGTTCCATTCCATCTGTCTTAGGTGTTCCTTGAGTTCTTTATATGACCATTTTTCTGATGACTCTAGGTCCTCCTGAATATTTAGGCTGTCCTGCGTTGTTTGTACTCCTTTTCTTCCTTGTTTTTTGAAGCTGCTCATGTTGCTTCTTGTTCTGTTTGACTGCTGAGTTACTGTTTACTCCTATAAATTAGTTTGATGCTTGGGAGGAAAGGTATTTGAAGGGAAGGGAAGAAGTCTCTAAAGAGAATGAGAGTAGGCAGGTAGAATTCAAGAAAAAAGGGGGGATAAGAAAAATGAGAAGACTAAAGAAGAAAAAGAATAGGAACTAAAAAAGAAAAAGATTAAAAAAAATAATAATAATAATTAAAAAAAATTAAGTTAAAATTAGTAGAAAAAAAAATTTAAAAAAATATTTTGTAAAAAAAAAATTAATAAAACAACAAGAAAGAAAAAAATGAAAATGAAAGAAAAACCTAAATCAAAAAAAAAAAAAAAGGAGAAAAGAAAAAGAAAAAAAAACCTAATAAATGCAGTCTTAGAGTTTGATTAACTTCTCTTCCAGTAGATGGCGCTGTGCCCACCAGGTCAAGTTTCTCCTGTCAATACGCGGGAACCAATCACTGTGCAGCAGCTCTTCCAAGACTGGGCGAGTCTCCAATCCTGAGTGTCTAGGGCCTCCTCTTGTGTCTAGTCACTTCCCACTTTTTCTCTAGCCAGGCCCCTCTCACCACAATACTGGCTACACGCCAAGTCTGCTGCTCCCGGGAGCCCTGTTTTCATGAACGACTGGGCACACTCTTCCAGTTTGCCATTCCCTCAGACCCTAAGCTTGTAGAGTTTGGGGCTGAGAATCCTCAGCGGCTTTTACTTGCCCTCTGGTATCCACTTCCCGTAGGTGGTGCAAGAGGCCTCAGCAGTCAGCCCTGGTGGGAGCGGTATTTCCTCTTGTGGGACCCGCACCACCTCTGATTCCCTTGGGCTGGCTGAAGCACTCACAGGAGAGCTGGGAGGTGCCCTTACGGGAGAGCTGGGAGGGGCTCTTAGAGTTTTCCCGATGTGTGGAGAGGCAAGGCTATGGGATCACACACCTGTTTCAACGCAGTTATCTCCTCCGCAGCAGTCTGATGACACGGTTTCCCTTTGCCGGGAGACTAATTCAACGGGTGGGTCCTTTTCTCCCAAGCCCCGTTTCAAACCTGTGGCCACTACTTATGAAGGCTCGGTAGGCATTTACCTTCGTATGATGAGAAGGGCTGACCAGTTGTTTCAGCGGGATGAATTAATGCCGAGTCATAGCTGTTTGTCTGCGGGAAGCAGGTGACTGGGAGTTTGAATTCAGCGGGTCAGAGCTCAGTGCGTGTTCTCGGATCACTTGGATTTTAAATTGTCGCTCATCTTATCAGCTGTTTCATATAATTCGGCAGTTCATTCGCGTGGTGAAGAGTCTGCTCTATGATGCTCCACGGGAGGCGGCGCCAGCAGCGGCGGCGGCAGCGGTGTCGGCTCTTTGAGCTTCTTTCATGTGTGGTTTTGTGTCATTCATTTTGGAAAATTCTTAGTCATTATTCCTTCAAATATTTCTTCTGTTCCTTTTCTCTTTTCCTTCTACTATTCCCATTACCTATGTGTTATACCTTTTGTAATTGTCCCATAGTTCTTGCACATTCTTTTCTACTTTTTTTCCATTGCTTTTCCCTTTGTGAAATTTCTTTTGACATATATCTTCACATTCACTGATTCCTTCCTTAGTGGTTGTGTTCTGTCTACCAATGAGCTAATCAAAAACATTCTTTAATTCTGTTACAGTATTTTTATTTTCTAGCATAACTTTTGGTTCTTCCTTAGATATTCCCTTCTTTCTGCTTACATTACCCATCTGATTTTGCATGGTTTCTGCTCTTTCTATTAGCAACTTAGTCTTCATCATTTTAAATTCCTTACCTGATAATGCCAAAATCTGTGCTTTAACTGAGTCTGATTCTGATACTTACTTTGTCTATTCAAGTTGTTATTTATTGTCTTTTTGCATATTGTAATTTTATTTTTTGAAATCTGGACATGATCTATTGAGTACAAGATACTGAGGTAAATAGGCTGTTAGTGTGAGATTTTGTGTTTATCAGGGTATAAGTTGACTGTGTTTAATGTTTGTTATAGCTGAATGTGTCAGGCTAAAATTTCCTCTAGTATCTGTTTTTTTGTCACCCCATTGTCTTTCTCTGGAGACTCCCTTTTAAATAGGTTCTGAGTCTTGTAGTCTTTTCAGTTGTGTAATTGCCTGTTATTATAGAGGAGCCCTATTGATGCAGAGCCCTATTAAGTAGGTGAGACGAATCCTTATATAATCATATAATTACATCTCAGAATTATCATGAGCATGTATCCCTAGGATATGAACCTCACAATTGCTTTCAGCTTTCCTTTCCTCATTTAGTAAGATAGGAATGCTAGAGGAGGTAGAGCTGAGTATTTTCCTTCTCCCAGGTTAGTTATACTCTGATAAAACTTAAGTTGGTTATGCTTTGGTAAAATATTTTCTCTTGAGGGAAAGCCTTTGTTAATGAGAACAGAATACTCAGGTCATATTTTGAAACAATTATTTCCCCTCACCCTACTGTAAATAATGAGGGGATTTTTTTCTCATATATCTATCCTTAGAACCTGGTGTGGCTACTGGAGATGCTGTGGTTGGATAAGTGTCCCCTAAAGGCCCAGGTATTAAAGACTTGCTCCCCAACCTTTAGCACTGTTGAGTAGGTGATAGAATGTTTCAGAGGCTGGGCCTACTGGGAGGTCTTCCAGTCATATGGGAGCATGCCCTTGAAGAGGGTATTGGAATCTTGGTCCCCATATCTCTCTTTGTGTCCTTCCTGGTCTCCATGAGTTGAGCAGCTTGTTCCACCATGCACTTCCTGCCATGATGTACTACTTGACCACTGGCCCAAAAGCAATAGGGTCAACCACCTATAGACTGAAACCTCAAATCTGTGAGTCAAAATAAACTTTTCTTATTTTAAGTTGATTATCTCAAGTGTTTTGCCATAGTAATGAAAAGCTGACTGACACAGGAGGTAAAACTTATGAAAGTGGGGACCCCCAGGATTCTAATCTTTTGGACTAGTTCTTGCTCATTCTTCAGCAATTAATGTTCCTAACTTACCATTTGCTTGTTTCCCCCAGCCATAACACCTTTTACCATGTAAACCATGATTCACCTAGTTTTGGGGATAGCAGTTTACCCTGTTACCTCAATTTTCTTTTAGCTTCAAGGAGGTATTTTCAGTTCAACATTTTTAAAATTATGAGCAGAGGAGTGATTTTTAAGCATTTTATATATCATACAGGAAATTGGGAGTCCTACCTTGTAATAGATCTTAGCTGTATACCAGTTATTCCAGATAAATGCTAATATTACATCAAATAAGATGTTGTGGTATAAGGCCATTTTTTAAAAAAAATTAATGAATCAACCAAATCGTGTTACTTCTACTGATTGCATTCAAAGTTTTCATTAAATATCAGTCTGATCCACTTTTCCCCTCTAAAGTTTTTATCTCTTAAAAGACTTATGTAAGAGGATTTATCTCTTAGATTTGATTAGTAGAGTTAAGACTCTAAACTCTTGCTCTTCCGTGTTCTTTACTTTGCTTTCAGTTAGGTGTTCTTCAGCTGTGAAATAGATACAACAAATTTGTTTTATGGCTATGACCTCTAGGTTTTCAACTTGCTTACACATGTTTTAGGTGTCTGTTTTTTGACAATGACATATGGTCTCTTCTATTTATGTCTCAGTTTTGTCATGTTTATATTTTCCTAATTAATCTATCATGTTAAGTATAAACAATCAGTGGATTTCTTATAAATATTATATTATGTAACATTCTTGAATATGGACTCTTTGTTTTGTTATTTTTGTTGTTAAGTCATAATTCTTATTTCATCTTCTTGGAATCTATATTCAGATATGTTGCAAGGATTGGACTAAACAGGCTGTTTTCTGTTGTGGTTATTTTTAATACCCAAAATCAGCTTTAAGACAGAAAATTTTACTTATGTGATGGGACTCTTTTATGGCATTTGCTTTATGACTCAGGCCTAATTTTCATGAATGAGTAACTTATAAGGTGTAAAAGAATTTCCATTTTCAGGTAGTTGTTTTCTTTTTGTTATTGTTTTTCTCCTTTTAATGAGAATAGACTTAAGTTCTGTGAAGGTCCTACCACTACCTGATGGTCTTTACAGCTCATGTAAGTGCCTTGTTCAGTTTTATTTTCTCTTTTTTGCCTTGCTAATCAAATCTCCTTTTAGAGTCTTTGGTCTTTATTTTCTTTCCTTCCTCCTGGTCCTTTTATGACTAGAGAAGCAATTAACAAGGTAAAAAATTCTCTTTTTCTTATTCAAATATATTCAGCCCTTCTTGGCAGCACTGCTATGGAGCCATTAGTTAACTGAGGCCACGCTGAAATTCAAAGACTCTGAAATTCCAGTCCCTGAAGACTCACTTTTTGAAGAATTAATCCATTACCACAAGAGTGGCCCTAATCCCTCTTAGCAACCTAATCACTGCCCATGTCCCAGTACCACCACAGTGGCAAACAAATGTCAGTATTATTTTTGGAGGGAACAAGCCATATTCAAACCATAGCATATGATGATTTTACTTTTTCCTTAAGTCTGTTCTTCAATCACTGTCCCAAACTATATATTTTTGTACTAAAAATTAAGTGAATTCAATTTCTTAGTGATACACAATCTCTGAGCATTCAAAAGTTTGGCAGATGAAATATGATTTAAATTAAGGTCTAGAAAAGAAAAAAGTTTGTAAGGATAAGTCATTTTATTTCTCTTGTACTTAATGTGTATGTTGCAGTTACAGATTAAATATACCTTTTGTAAAATGTTTAAAATCTAGTAAAAATAACCAATTTCTTAATTTTTAGGAAGTGACATGGTACGAGACTTCATATTGAGTTGATTTTGATTTTTATTTCTCTTGTACTTAATGTGTATGTTGCAGTTACAGATTAAATATACCTTTTGTCACATGTTTAAAATCTAGTAAAAATAACCAATTTCTTAATTTTTAGGAAGTGACATGATATGAGGCTTCATATTGAGTTGATTTTGATTGAAATACATTGTCCTATAGCTTTAGATAGTTAGCTCCTGTGCCTAGGGAATCAGGTCTGTTGTAACCTGAGACACTGGCTTTGTTTGTTTTTAAATTAATTTTAATGAACATAACAGTAAAATGAACTCTTTCTGGTATACAGTTCTATGATTTTTAACACTTGTATGTATTCATTTAATTGCAGCTGCAGTTAGGATACAGAAAAGTTTCATCACCTCAAAATCTCCCATGAGTTATCCTTCATAGTCATACTTTCTTCAGATCCAGAAATGGTGGGAAACACTGATATGTCCTCTCAGTATAATTATTTTTATTTCGAACATATCATATATATTCATCCATTTTCTGTTGCTGTAATAAAATATGGGAGACTGAGTACTTTTTAAAGAAATTTTGTTTAGCTCACACTTCTGGAGATTCAAGAACATGTCACCAGCTCAACTCTGGTGAAGCCATCAAACTGCATCACAACACATGTCAAAAGGAACACATGTCAAAAGGAGAGATCACATGTCAAAAGGAGAGATCACATGGCAAGACAGGAAACCAGAGTTTCAGGGATGAGGTTTACTCTTTTTATAACTCACCATCTCAAGCACTAACTAGGGTTCTGTGAAAATTAATCTCTTCTGGCGGTAGTGCCTGATGCCCTAATTACCTCCCAGTAGGCCACATCTCTTAATGGTTCATCACCTCTCACCATCCCCACACTGGGAACCAAGTTTCCAACATATGAATGTTTGGAGGATACACTCAAACCATATCTGAACCACACCATCATATAAATGGAATCATGTCATATATGACCTTTTAAGCTGAATTCTCTCACTGAAAATAATGCCTCTGTCATTCACCCAAGTCACTGAGTATACCAGTCCATTTCTTTTTGTTGTTGAGTGGTTTTCCATGGTATGAATAAATAGTTTGTTATCCATTCACCTATTCAACGACATTTGGGTTCTTCCTACCTTTTAGTGATTATAACTAGAACTGCTTTAAATATTCAGGTATAGGTTTTTATGTAACCCAACTTTCAGTTTATTTAGAATAAATACCAAAGAGTGGAATGCTGGGTCATGCTAAGTATATTTTTAATTCTATAAGATGCTGCCAAGCTGTTTTCCAGAGAAGCTCTTTTTATATTCCCATCAATAATGTGTGAGAGTTCCAGTTGCTTTGCTTCTTGGCTGCCAGCACTTGGTACTATCAGGCATGCAGTAGTATCTAGTGGTTTTAATTTACATCTCCCTTCTTAGGAAATTGGCTAATGGTATTGAATATTTTCATATGTGCTTAGTTGCCATCCAGATATCCACTTTTGTGAAGTGTCTGTTCAAGTGTTTTGTCTTGTTTTTTTTTTTCATGCACAAGTTTTAATTTAATGGGTAGAAACATTAAATTATCACACACAATTTTTTCCATAAAGCTTAATAAATAGAATCTCTTTTTTAAACGCTGTACAAGAGACTGGAAAACAAGCTTCCAACAAATTATTTATTGATTTGAAACACTTCCCTCCCTGCCCCCCATGTCCAAGACAGAGCTCACACTTCAGGGATCTCTCTGAGCACAGCTGGCCAAAGTCATCAGGAGCCTTGGACGCTGGGACTTTAAGCGCTTTGCACTTGGGTCTAGTCTGCAGCCCCAGCAGCCCGGGGTGCAGACAAAATGAGCCGTTTTGGTGGTTGTTGCCTATAGGAGCCCTTCTCTGTCCAACACACCAAAAGGGGTGAGAAAAACAAATGAGAAATGTCCTCCAAACACACACTTCCCAAAAAATCAACACCAATAAGCCACAAACTGGTCCTCCTCCCCCTTCTGTAAAGAGCAAGAGGAGTGAGGAGAGAAAGTGTTTCTTCCCTCCTCTTCTGATAGAACCTGGTGGGTTCTCTTGCTGGGTAGAGTGGCCCTGGCTCACAGTGGGATCACTGTGCACCCCTGCAGGATGTCCATGATATCCTGAGACCCTCTCTGTCTTGCCAGCTCCAAGTGTGTAAGCCCCCTGGCATCCCTGTGTTGAAGATCAGACTCAGGAGCCAGGAAGCTGACCACAGCACTGTGGCCCTCCTGCACAGCTAAATGGATGGGGAGCTCCCCAGTGCCATCAGGCGCGTTGACATCACCACCATGCTCTACGAGGACTTTCAGGGTATCCAGGAATCCAATGCGAGCTGCATCATGGACTGGACTGGTACCGGAGGCATCCTGAACATTGGGGCTAGCACCTTGCTTCAGAAGTTCCAGAGTGATGGCGGGACTGCCAAACATCATGACCTGCAGAGCTGTTTTGCCGAAGCAATTCAGGGCACCAGCTCGCGGTACAGAAGGCGGCTCACCTCCTGCACGTCGCCCCGGACCGAGGCCCCACTCAGTCTGTCGCCATCGAGGACCTCTTCAAGCAACATGTGGATACTGGTGGCCCTCCCTCCTCCACGATGGGTGGGGTCTGTTCTCGTTTTCGTACGTTTTTAATTGAGCTGTTTTGTTTTTCCTCTTGAGTTTAGGGAGTTTTTAATATAATCTGGGTAAAAGTTTTTTCTCAAATATTTGATTTGCAGATAGTCTTTCTATCCATAACTTGTTTTATTGCCTTATATGGAACAAGTGTTTTAAATTTTGATGAATTCCACTTTATCATTTTTTATTTATGTATTATGCTTTTGTTGTCATGTCTAAGAACTATCTGCCTAACTCGACATCATTGAGAATTTCTCCTGTTTTCTTCTAGAAGTTTAATAGTTTTATCTTTTATATTTAGATCTGTATTCAGGTTGAATTCTTATATGAGGTTTAGGTGGAGGTTTATTTATTTTTGTTCTCTAATTGTTCCAACACCAAGGCTATCCTTTCCTCAATGAATTTCTTTTGTTCACTATTGCTGGTACAACTAATTATCACAAATTCAGTAGCTCAAAACAACCCAGATTTATTAGTTTACATTTATGGAAATCAGAGGTCCAAAACTAGGTTTTACTAGGTCAAAATAAAGGCAGAGCTCTGCTCCATCCCAAGGCTCTCAGGGAGAATCCATTTCCTTGCTTTTTCCTGCTTCTAGAGTCTACTTGAATTTCATGGCTTGTGACCTCTTCCTTCATCTTCAAAGTCAGTAGCATCTTTAGTTTTTATCTCATTCTGACCCTTGTGCGTTCGTAGTCCCATCTGCTCTCATGACTTTGACCTTCTTGCCTCCCTAAGGATCTTTGTGATTACATTCAACCCATCTGAATAATTCAAGATACTTTTTCCTGTATTTCCCATTTTCTTCATCTGCAAAGTTCATTTTGTCATTTAAGCTATCATTTCTACAAACTTTAAAGAAAATATACATGGAATTCTTTGGGGAGCCATTATTTTTCTACCATAGTTATATGTGTAGGATCTTTTTCTGAAATCTATTCTATTTCATTGGTCTATGTGTCTCTTACTTTGCTAATACTACATTATCTTAATTCTTGTAGACTTATAGTAAGTCATAAAGCCAGTAGTATGATTATTTCAACTTCTTTTCTTCTCCAGTGGTTTTGATTATTTCAGTTCCTTACCTCTCTGTATAAATTTATCCATAGTTAACAAAGAAGCCTAATGGTACTTTTAATGAAAATTTTAAAAAATCTATGTACCAATTTGTGGAGAATTATTATCCTTACTTCATTGTGTCTTCCACTGGATGAATGCCTTATGTCTCTCAATTTACTTATGTCTTCTTTGATCTATTTCATCAGCATTGGTAGCTTTCACACACAGACCCTGTTCTTGTTGGATTACACCAGTGGTTCCCAATCAGGGGTGATTTAGAACCCAAGGGAACATTTGGCAGTGTCTGGAGACTTTTTTTTTTTTTTTTGGTCACAACTGGAGGAGGTAGGGTATGCTTCTGAGATGTAGTGTGTAGAAGTTAAAGACAATGCTAAATATCCTACAGAGGACAAAAATAGTTCCTCCCCTAAGAATGAGCAAATCAATAGTACAACAAGAGACTTTGAGTTAGGTTTATTCCTAAGGATTTCCATTTTGGGGGGATGGATAGGGAGGGATGTTGTAAATAGTTTTCTTTTCTGAATTTAGGTTTCTAATTGCTCACTGCTAGTATATGGGTACATTATTTATTGATTTATGTTGCTTATTTAATATGTTGGTAATTATAATAATATTATTGGTATATTTGAATTTAATTATACCATTTTCTTACTGGTTTTCTGCAAGATTATTTTTTATTTTGTTCCTGTTTCACCTTTCCTGTCATCTTTTGTATTTGAGCAGGTTTCATCTCTAGTTCCATCCATGTTGTCATAAATGAGAGTATTCCATTGTGTACATGTATCACATTTTCTTTATCATAACTTGATAGGCACTTAGGTTATTTATGTTTCTTGGCTATTTTGAATAGTGATACAATGAACATGGGAGTTTAGTTATCACTTTCTATACTGATTTCATTTCCTTTGGAGATATATATATATATATCCATACATACATATACATACATACACACACACACACACACACACACACACACACACACACCCCCAGGAGAGGGATTGCTGTATCATGTGGTTATTCTACTTCTAATTTTTTGAGGAACTTTCATATTGTTTTTCATAATGGTTGTACTAATTTACATTTCCATCAACAGTGTGCAAGAGTTCCCTTTCTCCACATCCTCATCAACCCTTGTTATCATTAATATTTTCAATATTAGCCATTATTACTGGGGTGAGGCGATATCTCATTGTGGGTTTTGGTTTACATTTCCCCAATAATTAGTGATATTGAGCAGTTTTAATATATCTGTTAGTCATTTGTATGCTTTTGAGAAATATCTACTTAGATCTATTGCCCATTTTTAATCATTTGTATTTTCCTATTGAATTTTTGGAGTGCTGTATATACGTTCTTGATATTGACCCTGGTCAGATATATAGTTTGCAAATATTTTCTCCCACTCTGTAGGTCGTCTTTCCATTATATTGTTTCCTTTGCTATGCAGAGGCTTTGTAGTTGGATATAATCTCATTTGTCTATTTTGGCTTTTGTTTTCTGTGCTTTTGGCATTTTGTCTAAAACAAATCCTTGTCCATTCCAGTGTCCCGAAGTGTTTAACCTTTGTTTTCTTCTAGTAGTATCATAGTTTCAGGTCTTAACGTTTTAAGTCTCCTATCCATTTTCAGTTTATTTCTTTTTTACAGTACTGAAGATTGAACCCAGGATCTTGTACATGCTAGCCAAGAACTCTACCACTGAGCTATATGCCCTCACCCCTGTTTTGAGTTGACTTTTGTAACTGGTAAGAACTAGGGTTCTAGCTTCATTCTTCTGCATATAGATATCCAGATTATAGTAGATATCCATTGTTTTCTTAGTACCTTGTTGAAAATCAGTTGGCTGTAGATGGCATGGGTTTATGTCTAGAGGTTCAGTTCTATTCCATTGATCTGTGTGTCTGTTTTTATGGCACTGCTGTGTTATTTTACTTACTATGGTTTGTAGTATATTTTGAAAGTTGGCTAGTGTAATGTCTCCTGCTGTGTTCTTTTTGCCAAATTAGGAAGTAGAACGATACTGATAACTCTTCTCTGACCTTTCCATTTCTCCATGGAGCCTAATCCATTGAGTTTTTATATTTTGGTCATTATATTTTTCAGTTCCAAAGTTTTCATTTGTTCTCCGTATATTTGCTGAGACATTTATTATTTTCATTTGTTCCAAGCACATTCATAATGTTCCTTGAAGCACTTAAACTGTTACTCTGAAATATTTGTCAGATAGTTCTAACATTGTGTCATCCTGATGTTAGTGTCTGTCGATTTTCTTATTCAAATTGGTATCTCCGTGGTTCTTGATATGATGGTTGATTCTTTATTCAAACCTGGACATTTATGTTATTACGTTGTAGAGCTCTGGACCTTATTTAAATCTTCTGTTTAGTACGCCTCCTATAATACCACTTTCCTGGAGCAGTGGTGTTGCTTCATTAGTGCTGGAGAGGGTAAAAGTGCAGGTTCCTACTTTAGCTTTTTTGACTCCTGAGAGATGGAACTCCTCTTTTCTGTTAAGTTGGGTGACAGTTCAGGCTTCTTATCAGAATGAAAGTCAAGGGAGAACATATTTGCAGATCACATATCTAATAATGACTTTATATTAGTATCCATAAAGAATTCTTAAAACTCAGTAGTAGAAAAACAGACAATCTAGTTATAATATGTACAAAAGACACAGATATTTCAACAAAGAGGAGAAACAAATGGCCAATAAGTACATTAAAAGATATTCATTGCCATTTGGGAAAATCAAAGTAAAACCACAGGGAGCTATTACTACACACGTACTACAATAGTTTCAGAAAAGAAAAAATAGTGATAATGTCAAATGTTGATGAGGATGAAGAGGAACTGAGTCACTTATGCTTTGCCAGTTATTATAAAATGGTACACTCTGGAAAGAGTATGGCAGTTCTAAAAAGTTCTACATAGATTTAGTAGTTGAACTCCAGTACATTTATCTAAGAGAAATGAAAATTTATGTCCATCCATATGAGAATGTTCAAACATCTTTAACCACAATACTCCCAAAATTGAAACCACCAAAATTCCTTTATGGGTGAATGGTTGAACAAATTCTGATACATCCATGGATTAATGCTCAGCGATAAAAAAGGATGGTCCTTTGATATGTGTAGCAACCTCGATGAACCTCCAGAACATTATTTTAAGGGAAACAAAAGCCAATCTCAAAAGGTTATGTATTGTCTGATTCCCAAACCATAGAGATCAAGAACAAATTAGTGATTGCTAGGGTACAGGGACTAAAGTGGAACAGGTGGGGTGGGAGTGAATACAAAGATGAATCAAAATCTGTTTTCCTGTGGTGGTGAAATAGTTCTATATCTTGATTGTAGTGGTAGTTACATGAATCTAAACATGAGATAACATTGCATAGAGCCAAATAGACAAATATACATACACATGAGAACATGTTAAAAATGTTGAAAAGTAGATAAGTTCTATAGTTTCTATAGTTTTCTTAACAGTAATACACCAGTGTTAACTTCCTGATTTTGATATTGAATGACAGCTATATAAGACATCATTAGGAGATGCAAGGTTATGAATACATGGATCTCTTTGTTCCATTTCTCCAAGTTCCTGTGAATCTATAATTACTTCAAAATCAGAGGTTTTAAAAGAGATTCTCTTTTGAGATGGTTTAAGTCTGGTTCTGCTGAAGGTGGAATATTAGGGAAAATCAGTATTTGTCACATCATACCCTCAGCATATCAGAAGGCCAAAGAAATCTACACATGGCTGGTAATGAAAATATTTACAAATAATATAATGCCTTCTATTTTATTAGTGCATTTCTTTCCTTTTTAAAATTATTTTAATGAAAACCAACAGTATTCAGTGATAATTAGAGGTAGTACCATGTTCTTCGCACTCTGCTAATAACTACAATTTTTCTGCCAATAACTCACAGGATAGATGATGTTCACATATTCTGCATTCTTAAAAGGATGTTCCCAAACTTGACCAAACCCCAAAACATTTTCAAGAAAGTAAAATAGCATCACCTTATTGGTGATACATAACTTTCAGTCCTCACTCATTGTAGCTGTGGTGAAGATACAATAAGCTATGAGTTAGAAAAATTGCATAGTTTACATCTGTAGCCAATTTAAATGGGACACTTAAAAGTGTCCATTTTACGGTGGAAAAGAAACTAAATATATAGTTCCTGCCTTGTAAGCTGCTAATATAGGTATGACATACAAGAAAAAGATTCTGACTTCAAGTATCAGACCTGAATTTTAATCTTAGTTCTGCTGCTCAACCAGACAAATCATTAAACCTTGTGGAACCTGAGTTTCCTCAACTATAATGATAATACCCATTTCATAGAATTGTTATTTGTTTCAGTCCTCACTCTTATGAATGGCACTTAGTATCATAGCTGACTCAAAGCTGTTGTTCACTAAATGTTTTGTCACAGGTTTGTATATGGATTAAGAAGACAGTATATATGTACATATGTAAAGTAAATGAGAAATATAAAAGTGATATCAAGGCATAAACTGTAAAAAAAAGAGAAGGATTGAGAAATGCAGAAGGTCAAATTGACTGCAGATATCAGAGAAGTCATTATGAAAGAACTAGAATTCAAATTGGGCTTTGAAGAGTGAAGAGGTAGAGAGGAGGAGACCATTTCAAGAGAAACAAGAGCCTGAGCTTAGATGGCTATAAGAAAATCAGAATTGAGAAATTTATTTTTGGGGACTTCCCATGTATTCTATATTAGATTATATTTTGGAAGTTAAAAACCTTGAAGTTTTAAGCAGTTTCTCTCATGTTACATTCTGAAAAGCTTTCCAACAGCTGTGTGTATTTCAACATTATTGTTGAATGTTAGAACACCTGCTTGGTTGCAAAGAACTCTTGTATACTTTCAAATGTTGCTTGGTAAGATTTACATAACTTCTATCAGTTGTAGCTAAACTTAGACTTGTTGCCTACAAATCACTATATTTAACAAAGATGGGGATAGCACAATACTGGAACAAGAGCTGGAATATCCATGTTTTTATTAAGCCTTATAGAATTGTTTTCACTTGTTACTAAAGAAAGTTTTGGCAGGCTAACAAATTTTGTGTTCCTAAATGGTGGTTGATGTTTTAGACACTATAATTCTGCAGAAAGTGTAGAACATGAATGATTAAGTATTTGCTCTGAATAAATGAAAGCATTGAAACTTTTAAGTTTTTAGGTTTTATTTTGGTGTATTTTCATGGAGATGTACTTTGGTTAATGAAAACTTAGTTTGGCATTCAGTGGGTTTTGCTTTTATGGTATTAGAGCAAAGGATCTTTTGGGGGCAAATAAATCTACACATATTTTTAAAAATAATGAATCAGCCACAAATACTTGTACTTTATCAGCTTTTGAGGTCCTTTTTGCTATATAATTTCAGTTTTTACCATTTTCATGGTGAAAAAAATTCATCTTTATAATGTGAATTGAATATCAACTATATACAAAGCATTATACTCAGCATGGGTAAGACCAAAAAGTAATGAGATACAGACCCTCAAATTTACAGTAGGAGCGGCTGGGGTTGTAGCTCAGTGGTAGAGCACTTGCTTCACACATGTGAGGCACTGGGTTTGATCCTCGGTACCACATAAAAATAGATAAATAAATGATAGATTGATAAAAATAAAGATATTTAAAATTTTTATAGGAGGAAAGCAAAATGTGTACCCAAACAAATAAATATATAGCAGTTTGGCACTAAGTTCTATGAGCTCTGTAGAATTTCAGATGGCAGAAAGCACATTTTTGAGTGACCGATCAAGTATCATTCCATGGAAGCAGGAGCATTAGACAAATTCACATAGCTTGTAAATGAACATTAACATGGTACTGTGATATAAAAATCTTGAAATGATAGCTCTCCCAATGCCAAAGATTTTATCTTTACAAATTGGGGAAATCATTCCAATACCAGCAAATGGTTAATTTCTGAACATTTCCATAAGTATTAATTAAGTTTGTACTTTTACAAGTATTTTATGTATGGTGGATAATGGATGTTTTTATGTTTTTAGGCCATGAATATTGTGGTTCCCTTCATGTTTAAATATGCTGTAGACAGCCTCAACCAGATGTCGGGAAACATGCTGAACCTGAGTGATGCACCAAATACAGTTGCAACCATGGCAACAGCAGTTCTGATTGGTTGTATGTGTGATTCTTTAATCTGTCTACAGGTGTTGACTTTCTTCAAGAAGAGTTCATCATATTTGAGCAGATGACCTTTTCACCACAAACACAACTTAGTATTTTGAATGTTTATTATTTTATGTGAGATTTTCTATATATGATTTTTAGAATTTCTTTGTATGGTATACTTTGCAAAAGTCTATGATAATAGTGGCATTCTCTACATTCTAGAAAATAATAATATTAAATAGGACATTAAATTTATAACAACCATTTTTAATAGGCTTTTTATAAATACCTTTTCAATAAGGGCAGTTATTTTCTTGCTATTGTTAGCTATTAAAGAAAAAATAGGTAAATAATGATAGATATGTAAATAAACTTAGTAGTTATGACACCAATGTAAAATTTTTAAAAACAGTATGAATCCCATGTGGTTCCATGCATTAGAAAAGAGATTTTATGAGATATGAGTAGGAGCATGCTTTTAGTTAAAACACTTGAATTTTCAGGATCTTATTTTTATTATTTGCTATTTCAGAGAATTGAACTAGATCAAAAACCTTAACAGATATTGTACATGTATCCATAATAAGGCCATTTGGTCTATTATTTATTGAGAGTATTTTAATGGGAAAAATCAGCCTCTGAAATCTGGGGGAAAATAACACCAGGAGAGATTCATCGTGCCGGAAAAGTTAGTTCTCTATAGGATAAAGGATTTCTAGGTTTCTTTTAGTATAAATATTCTGTGATATATTTGTTGATTGAGTATTCATTGTACAAACATTTTTTTCAATCCCTTGATTCTAATGTTTTTAACACCTCATTTTTTCTTTATAATGTATTACTAGATGGTGTATCAAGAGCTGGAGCTGCCTTTTTTAATGAAGTTCGAAATGCAGTATTTGGAAAAGTAGCCCAAAATTCAATTCGAAGAATAGCCAAAAATGTCTTTCTCCATCTTCACAACCTGGATCTGGGTTTCCACCTGAGCAGACAAACAGGAGCTTTATCTAAGGCTATTGACAGAGGGACAAGGGGTATCAGTTTTGTCCTGAGTGCTTTGGTATTTAATCTTCTCCCCATCATGTTTGAAGTGACACTTGTCAGTAGTGTTTTGGTAAGTAAAACAATCTTTTTTTTTTTTTTATTGTTGGTCGTTCAAAACATTACATAGTTCTTAATATATCATATTTCACAGTTTGATTCAAGTGGGTTATGAACTCCCATTTTTACCCCGTATACAGATTGCTGTATCACATCAGTTACACTTCCATTGATTTACATATTGCCATTCTAGTGTCTGATGTATTCTGCTGTCTATCCTATTCTCTACTATCCCCCTTCCCCTCCCCTCCCCTCCCCTCCCCGTAAAACAATCTTTATAGCAAGTTTTTATCTTATTAGTATTCTCATTGGCAGCTACTGAATATTTGAAGCTGCTGTACTATTGCTTGCCCATGGTTTTGAAAATTAAATTCAGAAAGAAAGATTATGCAGTTTGTTTAATTATTTTGCCACAAGCTTTCAAGGGCTGTCCAAGCTCTTTACATGTTGTTATTGTTTAGAACTGTTTAATCCTACACATAGACCATTAATTAGCTAGTGTTTGTGAAGTGTTTTTTAACAGATTTTTATATATGGCATCAGATTGATATGCTCAGAGTATCTAGGTTGCTATTCACCATTCATAAAATTTAAGACAATTTCATCTTTTATACTTAAAATATGTATACATGTACAGTTTTTGTTCCTCTTCAAGCTTATTGTACTATTTTAGTATTAGCATTTGATGACAGTATAAATGTGGCAAGTGAAATTTGGCTTTCTTTCCTTGTTACCCAAAGTAGATTGTCTAAGGTTTTTTACCAGTTATTGTCATATATACTTACTACCTTAATATCTTTAATTAATATCTTGTGACTGAGATTTGCTGTTGGATCATATACACTGTTTGACAAGAACAATAATTGTTTCTCATTTCTTCTCTTGAACTTTTTCCAGTATTACAAATGTGGTGCCCAGTTTGCATTGGTAACCCTAGGAACACTTGGTGCATACACAGCATTCACAATTGCAGTCACACGGTGGAGGTATGGTATTCCTCAGGGCCCAGTCAAAGTCCAGAAATTAGCGATGCTTTTGTAACATACATTTCATGCCTGTGCAAATCTTTGTCTTACAGAACTAGATTTAGAATAGAAATGAACAAAGCGGATAATGATGCAGGTAATGCTGCTATAGACTCACTGCTGAATTATGAAACTGTGAAGGTAATGTGTTTAATTGTACTTTCCTCTGCCTTTCATACTGCACCAAGATTTGTTCTGCCATTAATTTAATAGGTGCAATAAGTGAGAGCTTTGTGTTAGGATAAGGATAGGATCTCTAGGTTATGGAATAATGCTAAGTTTTTCTTCTGTTTTAGACATTGCCCTTTATTTTTACCTGTTTTTATTTAGCAGCATCAGAATTTTACTTTCTGAATTAATTATAATGATCATAAATATATTGTTAACATCTTGATTCAGAATGAACATTAAGATAATTAGCTGGCATGTAAGTGCTTAACCCTTTTTGTATCTCTTAAGGTACCTAGCATAGTGATTTTCATTAATTCTTTCATTTATTTGTTCATTTTTCCATTTAACAAATAGTTACTGAATTCCTCTTATATGTAAAGCATTATGCTAAGTGCTGTATAGGAGAGGGTAGTAAAAAATAATTATCATGCAATCCCTTCCCTCCCAGAATTTTATGATATACCAAAAGTAGAAGAGTTAAAGTAAGCATGCAGATGACGAACAGAAAGACATAATTTGTAGCAAAGGGAACTGCCAATTCTGAGTCTCAGAGGATCTGGGGCAGGTTTCCTGAAGGAAGTGTCATTGATCTAAATAAATTTAGATCTGGGTTCACATTAGGTATGCATTCAGTAAATGTTTACTGGATGAATTTTGTGAACTTTTATAATACAACCTAACATAGAAAACTGCAGGAGTACCATAGTCCAGTGTATCGAAAGTAAGTTTGTAAAATGAAGTCTGTAGTACAAGATTGTATCCAGATATGAAGTCAGGTGGAACCTATACTAATCACTTAAAAAAAGAATACATACCTGTTATACTTGTCCATAGTTACTGTTTCTATGTATTTTGCAGTATTTTAATAATGAAAAATATGAAGCACAGAGATATGATGGATTTTTGAAGACATATGAGACTGCTTCATTGAAAAGTACCTCTACTCTGGCTATGCTGAACTTTGGCCAAAGTGCTATTTTCAGTGTTGGCTTAACAGCTATAATGGTGCTTGCCAGTCAGGGAATTGTGGCAGGTAATGCATCTGTGGTTATCACATTTTATAGACTATATTAAACTTAACATTTGTAACTAAGATTAATGAAAAGAATGTGTATATTAGACTTAGTTATAAAGGGTGTTCAATAAAGTACTTTAGCACTTTTGTAATGGTTTCCTTTTTGTATCAGAATGTGTGTTCTCAATTGATCATCTCTTCTTTTTGTTTAGCACTGGCTCTCTCATTGATTGGGATTACTGTTTCTACATTTTATGGGTCTACAACCTGAATCTTTGAGGAGCAAGTTTGTTCTAGTGTTCAGTATTTCTGGTTACACTTATAGACCTGGAAATCAAAGTCATCAGTTCAGTGTTTAGTCCAAAGGATTAAAAGGGAAAAACATCTTGCTTGTAGAATTACCATAACCTTATAATCTTTTATTAATATTTTCATTTCTATAACTTCAAAAGTAATGTGTCTGTACCTCTTTTGTGTAACACCCCCCCTCAATTAGAATTCATTCATGGTGAAATTAATATGAGATTTAATATTCTTAGTCATGATATATCCATTAGCTTCAATTTTTGAATGTATACTACAAAGAAACAATTGCTTATGTTTTAGAGAAGAAAGATTTTTTAACCTTCCATTTCTATCCTTAATTAAGCAATTTTTTGTGTGTATTATAGTGTGTAGATGGACTTTCCTATTGCACTTAATATATACCAAGTTCCTGGTATTATCTAAATCATGGATTTGAATGCTTTGAAATTGAAACAGCCTAAGAGTTGTTGATTATATATATTTTACACTGGATTTCATATTAATAGGCTATAAAATTCTCTTTAAACTGGGAAAGTTTATGACTCTCATCAAAAATATCTTTTTTTTCCTTCTGCCATTTGCATATTAAGGTACCCTTACTGTTGGAGATCTAGTAATGGTGAATGGACTACTTTTTCAGCTTTCATTACCCCTTAACTTTCTGGGAACTGTATATAGAGAGACTAGACAAGCACTCATAGATATGAACACCTTGTTTACTCTACTCAAGGTAGACACCCGAATTAAAGTAAGTAATCTATTTAGTACCTTTTCAAAAATATATGAGCATCATCTCATTATTATTGGATTATTCTAGGGGAATACTCTTATCATGTTAGCAAACTAATTTCTCTCTTGCAAGAATTGGGGCTGTGAAGTGTACTAAGAGATTGTTATAGATTTCATTTCTATGTTTAAAAACAATGTTAGGAAAAAATTTTATACCTAGAAACTAAATTTTATTAAATTATTCCTACTTATACTGGATTTACATTTGCTAATAATGCTGCAGAATATATGATTGCTTCTCCTCACATCCTTCAACCCTTTACTTCCCTGCTAACCCTCCCCCACCCCCTGCAAAAGTTGTCCAGCAGCCAAACCATTAATGATTTTTTTTTAACCTTAGCAGTGAGGAGTAAAAAACACAAATCTTTAAAAGCATGCTTGGAAGTGCTCTAATTCCACTTTCATAAACCTCCTCCTTCCCCATTATTTTCCTTTTATCTCTCTGTTAAAAAAATATCGGTATAGCTGTACTCTAAGGTAGTATGTAAAGTGTTTTTTTTTTCCTCTTCCCTGTTAGGACAAAACGATGGCATCTCCCCTTCAGATCACCCCACAGACAGCTACGGTGGCCTTTGATAATGTGCATTTTGAATATATTGAAGGACAGAAAGTCCTTAGTGGAGTATCTTTTGAAGTCCCTGCAGGAAAGAAAGTGGCCATTGTAGGAGGTAGTGGGTCAGGGTGGGTAATTTAGTTATTTATAAAATTCTTCATTACTGATTGAAAATTCTGAATGTGATTTTATTCTTATCCTAATGAATTGATTACTGTGGTTTAAAATTAGGGTTTCCTGATGCCAATAGAAGCTAAATGACCTCTCCTTGTCTCCAATTTCAGGAAAAGCACAATAGTGAGGCTGTTGTTTCGCTTCTATGAACCTCAAAAAGGTAGCATTTACCTTGCTGGTCAAAATATACAAGATGTAAGCCTGGAAAGCCTTCGGAGGGCAGTGGGAGTAGTACCACAGGTACTTAAAAACAGAAAAATAAAATTTTTGGAAGACTTATTGGGTTGATGGTTATGTAAACTATAATAATTTGAATCTGAGGAGTCAGCATATGCTAATTAAGTGGGGAGTGTTAGGCCCTACAGTTGAACTTCTTTTTTAAAAAATTTTATTAGTGCATTAAAGTTACACAAATATTGGGGTTCATTTTGACATCATTATACAAGCATGAAATATAATTTGCTCCAATTTAGTCCCCAGTACCTCCCTTTCCTCCTTCCTTCCCTGTTTCTTTTCTTGTATTCCACCGTTCTTCTATTTATTTATAGTTTTTAAAAAATAGTTCATTATAAGTCTACATAAAGCTGAAATTCACCATGGTATATTCAAATATGTACATAGGACAGTTTAGTCAGTTTTATTCTACCATCCTCACTTTTCCAATCCCTCATCTCTTCCCCTCAAACTCGTTCCTCTACTCCACTGATCCCTCTTCTATTTTCATGAAATTTCCTCCATTTTTCCCCTTATTTTGGTCTGGGTTCTGCATTTGAGAGAAAATATTCAAACCTTGATTTTTTGAGTCAGGTTTATTTCACTTAGCATGCTAATCTCCAGTTGCAACTACTTACCAGGAATTGCCACAGTTCATTCTTCTTTATGGCTGAGTAGAACTCCATTGTTTGTGTGTGCGCGTATGTGCGTGTGTGTATGTGTACGTGTGTGTGTGTGTGTGTGTGTGTGTGTGTGTGTGTGTGTGTGTACCACATTTTCTTTATCCATTCATCTGTTCACCAGTATCTGGGCTGGTTTCATAACTTGGCTATTGTCAGTTGTGCTGCTATAAAAATGGGTTTAGTTGTATTTTATAGTATGCTGATTTTAGGTCTTTGGGATAAATATTGAGGAATGGGATAGGTGGGTCATGTGGTGATTCCATTCTTAGTTGAAATCACCATTCTTAGTTGTGAGGAATCTTCCTACTGCTTTCCAAAGTAGTTTTACTAACCCTCCAACAATGTATGAATGCACCTTTTCCCCCTACATTCTCCACAGCATTTATTTGTGTTCTTGATAATTACCATTCTGACTAGATAAGTTGAAATCTTAGTGTAGTTTGTATTTGCATTTCCCTGATTGCTAGGGATGTTGAACATTTTTCATATATTTGTTGGCTATTTGTGTTTCTTCTTTGAAGAGATGTCTGTTGAAATATATTGCCCGTTTATTGATAGGATTTTTTTGATGTTGAGCTTTTTGAGTTTTTAATTTATTCTGGATATTAATCCCCCAAGAAGCAGGTGACAAAGATCTTCTGCCATTCTGTAGGATCTTTCTACAGGCGAACTTCTGTTACCAAAAATAACATTTAACAAAAGCATAGGAAAAAAAAACTTGAATGGGAAATCTGCATGATGGGAAAATTACTAAGCCCTAGAATGGCACAGAATAAAGTCAAGCTGACCTAGATTCTAATGCCAGCTTTAAACCTCATTAGTTATATAACCCTGGATCTCAGTTTCCTCATCTCTAAAGTAAGGATACCTTTTATCTTACAGGATAGGATTATTGTTACACATTAGAGATAGTATGTGTAAAGTACCAAGCACAATATCTATCACAAGATTGTTCAGCAAATGAAAACTATTATTATAATTTTGAACAGCTTTTAATATAATGAATTTATAATTACAGAGCAGTTCAACTGCCAGTTTGCATCATGTCTTGAACACTACTGCCCTTAGTACCAAGCACAGTGCCTGACCCATAGTAAGCATTTAATAAATATTTGCTGAGTGACTTTGTGAGAAAATAAATTCAAAATAATACCTGAAAAGACAAAAAAATAGATAAATTTAAAAGGATGTGAGATTTTTCTGATGTTGAAAGCACATAGAGAAACTTGGGGATTAGTTGCAGCTAGCAATTTCATAAAGTTGATTCCTGAAACTGGAATAAAATCCCTGAGAGAACAGATCAAAATATGGAAAAGAGGGAGGGGAGAAATTGTAAGAAAGTGATTAGAGTAGGATATGTATCTTGTAAAAAGTCCCCAAGTAATCTAACACAGGACAGTCTTTTCTGTCCTCTCTTTTAATGAGAATTCCAGATTTTAAGTGAGTATAAGTCACTTGAAATTTCACTTCTTCACACACCCTAGTTGTGATTCTAGAGGGCAATATGGGGCCCAGAAACCTGCATTTTTTAATATGTATCCTACGTGATTCTGATAAATAGTATGTAGACCTGCTGAGAAACACTGTTTGTCAAGTGATCTGGATTCTGGACTAACTATATAGGGTTCAATATTCTCATTCATATAACTAAATTCCTGCCATTCTCTTGGGCTATTTAATGTTTACCCTCATTCTTTTGAGAAATAAAATACTTCATTCACAAAAGAAAAAATATACTGTCAATAAACACAAGAAAAGTTACTTATTCTAATAAGAGGCTTTATACATGTAAATTAAATGAATAATGGTTTTTTACCTATTAGATTAACAAGGATTTTGAAATTCATAACATTTAGTTTGTATAAACTGCAGAAAGATAAGTAGTGGTATAACGGGGACAGTAGGAGGGAGGAGAGAAGAAGGAAGTACTGGGGCCTGAATTAGAGAAAATTATATAGATAATAAAATGGTTACTGTAGTGAAGTAACATCTCACATAGTTACTCATTTATTGTATGTGGCAAGAGCAGGTGAAATCTCATTTAGCAAGTCATGAAAAAAAGTCCAATAGTTAATTAATATTTTTTTACCTTTATTTTCTGTTTTCAGATTTTTAGTATTTGTTAACTTTTTCAGAATACAGTACTTTGTATATATACAATTTTGGACTTTTTGGATACCATTCCAATATGAGAACTTTTTATTGTCAAATAATATTGTTATTATTTGAAATAATATCTGAAATTCTGAGTGTGATTTTGATGTCAAAGAAGATTTTAATTGTATATCCTGGTTCATGTGAACTAATGGCATCATTTTATTTCATCTTACTAGCCTTTCACCTACTTGAAGACTGAAAGAAAAATGTGAGATGAATGTTCACTTTAAGTAAATTAGCGTTACTTAATATATTACACATATGTGAAAAAATTCTTTTTTTCTGCATTTCAAGTCCAGTGTCAAAGCTTCCTAGAAATATAGAAAAACATATTCAACCTCATTAGTAATTAAGGAAGTGCTCATTTAAACAGCATTCTACCTCTAGAAATAGCAGCAACTTAAAATTAATATGCAAGATTGCTAAAGATATGGGGATTTGACAACCTCATACTCTATTGATTAAAGTATACTCAGATGCACAGTCATATATATATAATGATTAATGTCAATCAATAGGAAAATAGATAAATTATGGTATGTCCATAGTCTAAAATATACAATTAGTAAAAAGAATGAAGTAGGCTTCTTTTATTAACTTGGAAAATCTCCAGGATATGTTAAGTGGAAAACCCATTTGAAAAATAATAAGTACAGGATGGCCCCACTTGTTTTTTGGGGAAAACCATATATATTTAGGCTTACAAATGCATTTTTTAAAAACCTGAAATTATACGTAACAAACTGCTCATGGTGATAGTTCTGGAAAGGGAAATGGAATTTTAGAGTTGGGGTGATAAAAGGGGCTGTCATATTTTATTCTTTATGCCTTTATATCTATATAATTGTTCAAATTCTTTTGGAATGAATATAAATATATATGTGTCTGTATGTAAATCTGCTTCAGGATGCTGTCCTCTTCCATAATACTATTTACTACAACCTTTTATATGGAAACATCAATGCTTCACCTGAGGAAGTATATGCAGTGGCAAAATTAGCTGGACTTCATGATGCAATTCTTCGAATGCCACATGGATATGACACCCAAGTAGGGGAACGAGGACTCAAGCTTTCAGGTGATCAGTGATTTTAGACCTGCCTCCCACTTGTATACTCCTTTCAAACTGATTTATCAGTACCACTTATATGCTACATCTCTACATTTATTCTTTGTTCTAGTTTAGCTTATGGAAGAAATGTATAGATTAGGGGCAAAGCAAGGCAGAAATAAAGAATATCTTACATGAATCTTAGTGAATTCCCATTCCTCTTCATTACAACCCAACTTCATTTAGTAGGTGCATACTATGTGAAAGTTACTATGCTGAATGATTTGAGGGTTAAAAATATGAAAAACAAACAAGCCTGTTGTCATGGAGTTAGCAATCTATTGGAAAGTTTTAATGTAGGTTTAGAAAATTTTAAGAGAAGCTTATTTTCAAGTGAAATTGGATTGTGGTAATTTGGTCGTAACTTGGTAGTATAATATGCTTTTATCATTCTAGTTCACCTTTATACTTAACCACAGCTCTTAATCAAGTTGTTTTCAATTAACTAGCCCATCCTCAAGTTATGGGTCCATTTATCAAATTATAGTGATCCCCAATTTACCATGTAATATAGATTAGCCTTCTCAGTACTTGATTTTGCCTCAGCCAGCTATGCCACATTCTGTTTTCTAATATTTTTTGCCCTCTACATGCCTTTGGAGGTAGCAATAGCTAAAGAAAACTTATTCTTACTTATTTTACATTGCCTTATAACCAAACTCCTTAAAATGAGCAATGTATTGCTTAGTATCTAGCAAATAATTGGGAATAAACAGGCTTTTCTTCTCCTAGTTTTAAAATACTATTGAATAGAATTAAAACTAAGTTGATTTTCTTGAAATTTGAAAAGCATGTCAAAACTAGTTCTTCTTAGAAACTACTTCTTTGAGGAGCTTTCTGCTACTGAATTGATAGGTGGGCAGGTAGATAATTCTGGTATGGAACCTGCTTTGATAGGAGAATTTTAATCTTATGAAATAGGGATAGCATGAATATAAACTTAACCAATATTAGACATAAGGAGATCAAATATAATAATCATTGAAAAAGTAAAAAATAAAATAATACTTAATGGACCAGATAATCGACCAGGAGAGTTTGTTCCTAATGTTACTAAAGTGGAAAAATGCAAGTGTTTTTCAGACTGATAATTTAATATGTAATGGAAAAGAAAAGCCAAAAGGGGACATATCAATAATGCACTGTTTTCTACTTCCAACTGTATTTTTTAAAAATATATATATGTATACATATTTTTAGTTGAAGTTGGACACAATACCTTTATTTTATTTATTTTTATGTGGTGCTGAGGATCGAACCTCGCACATGCTAGGTGAGTGCTCTACCACTGAGCCACAACCCCAGCCCCCCCCCCCAATGGTATTTTTATATAACAGTAATGACTTTAGACCTACAGGAGTCCCAGTGATCGAAGAAAGGTTTTTTTTTTTAATATTTCACTAAATATGTTCACTACTTAAGACAAATATTTTCTAAATATTTATTTCTGTGAATAAATGTGGGCTTCTATATTGTGATAAGAGGAATATTGGATTGGGAATCAAATCAGGTCTAGTCTAGATTCGCTAAAACTTGCTTTGTGACCTTGAACAAATCACATAATCTTTTGGGGCTTTTGTTTCCTTTTAGTTTTAAAACATCTGTTATGCTAGATACCTATAACTAATAACTAAGTGGAAATAAGAGATATATAGTGTATACCCTTAATTTTGAAGAATAAATAGCATTCTATCAAAAACATCCTTGAGAATACTGGCTGAATGGAACTTGTTTATGTCAAGGCATCAATTTATATTCATAGTTTCATGTCTTCAAGTTTTCAGGGTTTTTTTAGGGGCAGTGTACTAGGGATTGAACTCAGGGGCACTTGACCAGTAAGCCACATCCCCGGCCCTATGTTGTATTTTATTTAGAGACAGGGTCTCACTGAGTTGCTTAGTGCCTCGCTGTTGCTGATGGCTTTGAACTCACGATTCTCCTGCCTCAGCCTCCCGAGCCACTGGGATCAGGTGTGCACCACCATGCCTGACTAAGTTTTCAGATCCAATTTGTGTTTGGCTTTGTTGGTTCTCTAATATTGAATTTTTTTCTTTCTGAGATTACTATTCATTGAGAAGTATTTATATTATAAACAACATATAATGAGCATGTTTTTGGTGAGAAGAACAATTACAGAATTTAAGTTGTTAGGCTCCTTACTCATTCTCGCTCTTATGCCTGCTACATAGTCAAATTTCAGTATTTATGTTCAAGGAAATATAGTTTGGTAAAGGATATCATACATATTATATCATACACAATAAGATGAAAAATAATCAGGAGCATAGTTGAATATTGATGGTATTATTTGATGGTCATAACCAATAGGAATACTAGCAACATAAAATATTTCTGTGCTTTCTTAAATTAAAATTTTTCTTCATCAGGAGGAGAAAAGCAAAGAGTAGCAATTGCAAGAGCCATTTTGAAGGACCCACCAATCATTGTCTATGATGAAGCCACTTCATCATTAGACTCAATTACTGAAGAGGTAAATGATAATGAAAATATAGAGCTCTTTAATGTTTAACATTTTTCCTTATAAGTTTTAACAGAATGACTGCATTTCTTTGTAGTTTAAATGATCTTCAAGTGGAGGTACAATAAAGCAAAATGCCTAGCCCTTTCCCCCATGTAGGAGGTGTTGATGGTTAGAATGCCATTTCACATCAAACTAGCTATCACATTAAGTTTATTTGCAAACATGTCTCATTTTGGAAATATGTGACACCTTATAATGATGTTGTATTACCCTTGCACCTTGCAAATTTGTACAAATTGCCTAATGTGCTGAACAGAAGAGGATTTTTCTCTCTCTCCTACTGCCATTTAATACTTATTAATGTAAGTCATGTAAGTGATTGTGACACTTGTGATACAGTACTCACCAGAAAGCCTTTCACTTCTTATAGATCAATTCATTGAGGTGCAAGTCAGGTACACACAACCTTCAGCACTGGTATCAATTTATACTCATTTCACAGGAAATATTTTAAACACCAAGATATTGTGGCACTGATGTTACGATACTAACCCAGCAACTACATTACACTTTGTAACATCTTTATATTACACACTTAAGTCTCAACAGCAATGATAATTTCATTAACAAATCCCCTTAATCTAGAACTGAAGATAGGCAGATTTTGTCAGTTGCCTCCATCAATAGTGGTTGATGCAGATGAAATCATTATCATCTACCTTTTAATTTAGTACTTAGTATTAACCTAGTGTTGAAGGATAGCTCTACTTTCAGATTTATAGGCTGTATGATGCAATATTTGCTTAGGGAGTTACATTGTAGGACACATTATTAAATCAGCAGCATGTTTAAAGCAATTTAATTCTGAAGTGAACTGGTTAGCATGGGGATTTATATTTTTGTTGTTGTTCTTGTTGTTTTTTGTCTATATAGTGCTAGGGATTGAACCCAGGGCTTCACGTATGTTAGGCAAGTACTGTACCACACAGCTACATCCCTGGCCCTTTTAACTTTAAGACAGAGTTCCACTAAATTGCCTAAGATGACCTCAAACTTTTGATCCCTTCTGCTTCACCTCCAAAATAGATGGGACTACAGTTATGCACTACTGCACCCGGCTGATTTGTTATATTTAAAGTGAACCTTAACTTGGACCAAATCCCATTTATTTGAGTAGCAACCTGCTTATGAGAACTTTACGCTGAAAAATGGGTCATACTACCACAAATTAAAAGTCCTTTCAACAGTCTTTATGGGAATCACTTAGTTTTATTATGTCATAGAATATAACCCTTTAAGAGTTTACAGAGAACACCCCCCCCCGAAAAGGGAAGGAGTTACCAGAAGATTGGGAAATTTGAATAAGCCTTTATAAAAGGTCCAGAGCACTCTATAGGATGTCAGAGTTTAAATTCTTAAGGATAAAAATTGCAGTTTTTCTTAGTATTGGCCCTGTACTTGATTTTTGGTCTGCCTTAGTAAAATACGGGTCTTCTTTTTTGTGTAACCATCTGCTCTCAATAATTTTATACCTTTAATAAAGAAAATGTTTAGAAGTAGCTGTAGGAAACCAGTGGCACATCCCCACCTGCTACACTGCTATTTCCATCTGGCCAGCTGTACTTAGACCCAGGTTTCCAATTTTACAAGCAACAAACAAAAATGTATTTTTCAGACTGCATTAAGATTTCCTCAAGTTAAAAATACACGGATGTCTTTATCTCCCCTTCTATCCTCTGAGTTTCAACTAAGGAAGAACTAATATTCCTGTATTCTTCAAGTCTCCCTGTCTTTCCCTGGTTGATTTAAAATTTTTATGTGTCCTATCATTTGAGAACCTCCTCATTTTAGTTTTGTTCTTGTTGATAAACATATTTGGCTATGCTCCTGATGTCACTGGAGTTGCTGATTGTTTGTTTAGTTTTTAAGTAAAGGAAATATCTACCTTTCCCCAGACTTTGTGTTTTACAGAAATGTCACCTATCTTAATAATTTTTCCCATTACTATGTAGTTGTATTTACTTTTCCTTTCTGCTTGATTTTCTCTTCCTCTTTTAATATTAGAGGTCAGTTATTTGGTTCTGGTATAAAACTTGCATCATAAAATATTAATTGACATTTTATATATTCCATTAAGAGATATATGATTATTTTCATTTACAGTTACCTAATGGGTTGATTTTTTTCCATCTGACTCTTCTTGTCAAACTTGCAGACTATTCTTGGTGCCATGAGGGATGTGGTCAGACATAGAACTTCTATTTTCATTGCACACAGATTGTCAACAGTAGTTGATGCAGATGAAATCATTGTTTTGGACCAGGTAAGAGATTAAATGTTAGTATTCAAAGAGCATTGGGGATTGTTATTGATATAAGAAACAAATATTGTTTCTAATAATATAGAGTTTATGTTCTTTGGATGAGATTGAATACCCATAGGGTTCTGTTTTTAGCCTCTTTTGTAGGAAAGAATGCATGTCATTTCCAAGAAGGGGTAAACTCTATTAACTCTCTCTTTGTTAAAGCACTAAAAGCAAAAATTTGATAAAGAAAGCATTAAATCTTCACGATAGAAGCAGGTTTTCAAGGGTGTATATGTAAAAGAATTTTTCTTTTTTTTTAAACATCCCATTTTCTTTTTTTAAAAAACCATTGCTTTTTTAAAAAATATCTTTATTTTATTTTATTTTTTATGTGGTGTTGAGGATTGAACCCAGCACCCCGCGCATGCCAGGCAAGCACGCTACCGCTTGAGCCACATCCCCAGCCCCGTAAATGAATTTTTCTACATTAGTTTTTGCTCTGAGTAGAATCTTTGCTCTGTGCCTTTGCTATGATATGTATTTTTATTTTTCTAGCACAACTCGTACCCTTGATGTCTAAAAGATAATAAAATAAACTGGTGATTTTCAAACATGATCATTTTTATTTTGTTTTTTTCTTATGGAGAAGATAAGAAAATAGGCAGCTTTATCTCCTTTGAAGGAATTACTTACTATACAAGTGTCCTGAACAAATCAGAGTATCACTAGTGTGATTGATAAATTTTAAAATTTGTAATATTTTCTTTTTCTCCTTTCTGTAAGGACCTCTTCTCCCCACCTCTTAGTACTTGATTATGTCTAACATTGTTCAGTTTTCCATATCATATTCAGCCTTTTCTATGATTATTTTTCCCTTCTAGTAATTTCTAGGAAATTAAAATTTTGAAAGCCTATTCACTGAGAGTTAACAGGGAAAAAAAGTATTATGTGCTTTCTGCATATTGAGTTATTGGAAGGTACTTTTTCAGTCCCCTAAAACTTTTTATATGGTGCTCAGTGCTGTGGTGTATATACTATTTATTTTCTATGTGAATTTTATACTTGTGACTTTAGGCCTTTCTGTTACTTAGTTTATAAATGTTTATATTCATTAGAAAATAAACTGATTTTTCTAGTATTATTATACCAGAATGTCTTAAATGGAAAATATTTAAATATACCATCTCATAAAATTGCATTCAAGAATCTGAAATATAATCTGGTGATTTTTTTAAACTGGGGAATGATATTGACCAAATTATTTTTTGAAATATGGGTTTTGTGCTTATTAGTAAGCTTTCCAATTATAGGCGGTCGTATAGTTAGAGCCTCCCCTTACAAATAGAAAATGATCAAGTACTTTAACAGTCATGGACTTGTCTATCTCATGCCATGAAGATCACAGTGTGTATCCATTTATATCATAATGTTGCCAGTGGGTTTTAGATTATAATTGGAACTAATTTATTAATGAACATAGCACCTAGATCTAAAATCTCCTTATGTTAATAATTTGATGGTTCTACAGTTGCTTGATTATAAAGATAACAGATTTTCATTTTCTAGTGAAACTAATGTGACCTTTATTTCAGTTGGTTGTTGGTCACCTCATGTGTTCTGTTAGTAGTCTCTTAGAATATGTGTGTTAAGATGGCATATCTAAGGGATATTTAGTTAAACATAAAAGATTAGACATATTTGTTTATCTCTTCTCTCTCCAATCATACTAAAACAAACATAAAGGAGTAAAATAAGTATAAACCCACAAGCACAAATATACTAAGAGAGGAAATTATAGTGAACAAAAGACATCAGCAAATGTGGGGAAGATGTTAAGTAGATAGAGAGATTAGCACAGTTGATATATTTGAATATTATGTGCCAAAATGGAGATGAAACCAATAAAAAGCAACTTGGTATATGTTGTAGACCCCTGAAAACATTCAGTAATTGGAGCCACCCAGGTATTGTGCAAAGGCATAAGATTGATATAACAAAATTAAATGTATATAGAATAAATAGTGTTCCCAGGGCTCTTCCTCACCCCACCCCGCAGCCTGGTGTTTAATCCTTCCCAACCTAAGCAAGGAGCAGGAAAGTTTCTTATCAGGACATCTCTAGACACAAGAAAACCACCAAATACATTAGCAATGAAGGTAAAATTAACTGGAAATTAAAACATACCAAAGGATCAAACCATATCCCTCATGTCACTTGCTCCAGAAATTTTGCCACAGTTGTTTATTTCTGCCATCACTGTTCCTTTCCTCATCAGCAGATAATTGGAGTATTCTCTGAATAAACAAAGGTAGCCCCAAAAATAAAAGATGTACATTTGGGGACCCCAACAAAATGGGCTAGTTGCCCATCCTGATCAGCTCTTAATGCTCTATTATTAAATATCAGTGGATAATAAAGGAAGACCTCTAAAACAAACAGAAAAAAAGGAACAGAAAGGAACACAGTAGAAAATGTAAACAGCACAGAGAGTGTAAGAAACTTTAAAATATAATAATATCTCTAGAGGTCATGGAAAATATAGCATTTCTAAAATAAGAGCAAATGCTGTTAAGAAAAGTAAAGGAAACTTATGTGGCATGATTTCTAAGGTAGATTGTTAAATGGGAAAAAAAGTAGTCTTCATAAGAGTACATAGTATATAGAAAGACACCTTTTGCAAGGAGGATGAAGTAAAAAGAATATATGTATATGTGCTTATATTTGGAAAAAGAAACTCAGAAAGAAGCAATTGGCTACATACAGGATGGGAACGGAAAAGGGTGATAACAGATAGGGAAGAGAATGTGACTTTCCTGAGTATACTTTTTTATATTGGTTTTACTTTTGAACCATATTGGTATTTTTGTTTATTAAAAAATAAAATTAAGGGGCTGGGGATGTGGCTCAAGCGGTAGCGCGCTCGCCTGGCGTGCGTGCGGCCCGGGTTCGATCCTCAGCACCACATACAAACAAAGATGTTGTGTTCGCCGAGAACTAAAAAAAAAAATAAATATTAAAAATTCTCTCTCTCTCTCTCTGTCCCTCTCTGTCCCCCTCTCTCTCACTCTATCTTTAAAAAAAATAAAATAAAATAAAATTAAATCAGTAAGGATGGGGGGAAATTGAATATAAGCAGAAAGCAGCAAAACTACGTATAAAATTGATAACCACATAGAATACAAATAGAATTAGGGCTAGGATTGTGGCTCAGTGGTAGAGTGCTTGCCTAGCACATGTGAGGCACTGAGTTGGATTCTCAACACCACATAAGAAAGAAAAGAAAGATAAATACTGTGTCATGTACACTAAAAAGTTTTTTAAAAATAGAATTAATCCAAATGACTTTACAGCATATTACTCCAATTAAATATACTCTCAGTGGAGTATATTATAAGTATAAAAAGAACTAAAGAAAATTTATTCTTTATTAAATTTGTTGTTGGTTCGTATTATGAGGATAGGAGCCATTGGGAAACTATTTTTTATCTGAAACTGAGCATATGAGTATATGTGTTCATGGTGTTAGGAATAGATATCTCACTTTGAAGAGTAAAGATACAAATATGCAATGGTCAAAAAAAAAGGAAGAATCTCATAATGTTATATTGGAGTGGAATTATCAGTGTGAATTTATGATATTTAAAAAATATTCAGATTTTTGTGGAAAAGGCTTAGAAGCAGTGAAAACCTAGTAGGGACAAGTGTAACTGGCACACAGATTTTGGCCACCTAATACTGCATCTCATTAAAAGGAACTAAGATTCCTTGGAGAAATAGTTGATTCCAAGCTGGGGTGGGGAAATTAGTGAAAACACAAGGACACAGGAACCAGTTTGAATGGGCCAAATTTGGGATTATTAGAGCATAAAAAAGAATAATGACACTAATGAATTGTAACACACTGAGTAGAAAACTAATCCCTGCATCCATAACAATACTTCTAAAACAAAAAGTGCCAAGGGGAAAGGGAAAGCTGTTCTTTAAGAATGTCAGCTAACACATGTAAAAGAAATGATAAATGTAGAAAATTTTACAACTACCATTGTAATAATTGATTCACTTAAGGATCATCACTGGTTGCTGAAACATGATGAGAAGCTATTGGGGAACAGAATATTCACAGATTTTGAACATATAACCTATATATAACTTATTAGTTACAAAGAGAAAAGGTACCTTTAAAGAGTAGGAAGAAAAGATTAACATTAAACAGAGACATGAGATGGGAGAGAAAGGGAGAGAAAAGGGAAATTGCATGGAAATGAAGGGAGACCCTCATTGCTATACAAAATTACATATAAGAGGTTGTGAGGGGAATGGGAAAATAAACAAGGAGAGAAATGAATTATAGTAGATGGGGTAGAGAGAGAAGTTGGGAGGGGAGGGGAGGGGGGATAGTAGGGGATAGGAAAGGTAGCAGAATACAACAATTACTAATAGGGCATTATGTAAAATTGCGGATGTGTAACCGACGTGATTCTGCAATCTGCATTTGGGGTAAAATTGGGAGTTCATAATCCACTTCAATCAAATGTATGAAATATGATATGTCAAGAGCTTTGTAATGTTGTGAACAACCAATAAAAAAAAAAGAAAAGAAAACATACAGTAAAAAAATAAATAAATAAATAAATAAATAAAGAGAAATCTCACCAGACTCTGTGGCACACACCTGTAATCCCAGACATTTGAAAGGCTGAATGAAGCACGGAGGATTGCAAGTTTGAGGCCAGCCTAAGAAGCTTAGTAAGAAGACCCTATCTCGAAATTTTAAAAATTAAAAATAACAAGGGCTAAGGATGTAATTCAGTGGTAGAGCACCCCTGGGTTTAATCCTTGGTGTACTGCAAAAAAAGACTTTTTTTTAAATTTTATTGTTGGTTGTTCAAAACATTACATAGTTCTTAATATACCATATTTCACAGATTGATTCAAGTGGGTTATGAACTCCCATTTTTACCCCGTATACAGATTGCTGTGTCACATCAGTTACATTTCCATTGATTTACAAATTGCCTTTCTAGTGACTGATGTATTCTGCTGTCTATCCCATTCTCCACTACCCCCCCTCCCCTCCCCTCCCCTCCCCTCCCCTTCTCTCTCTCCACCCCCTCTACTATAAATCGTTTCTTCCACTTATATAATTTTTCTCCTACCCCTCCTTTCCTCTTATATGTAATTGTGTATAACCCTGAGGCTCACCTTCCAATTCCATGCAATTTCCCTTCTCTCTCCCTTTCCCTCCCGCCTATCATCCCTGTTTAATGTTAATCTTCTTCTCAAGCTCTTCGTCTCTACCCTGTCCTTGGTTACTCCCCTTATATCAAAGAAGACACTTCTCAGAGGAGGACATACAATCAATTAACAAGTACATGAAAAAATGCTCAACATCGCTAGCAGTCAGAGAAATGCAAATCAAAACCACCCTAAGATACCATCTCACTCCAGTAAGATTGGCAGCCATTAAGAAGTCCAACAACAACAAGTGCTGGCGAGGATGCGGGGAAATGGGTACACTTGTTCATTGTTGGTGGGACTGCAAATTGGTGTCGCCAATTTGGAAAGCAGTATGGAGATTTCTTGGAAAGCTGGGAATGGAACCACCATTTGACCCAGCTATTCCCCTTCTCGGTCTGTTCCCTAAAGACCTAACAAGAGCATGCTACAGGGACACTGCTACATCGATGTTCATAGCAGCACAATTCACGATAGCAAGATTGTGGAACCAACCTAGAAGCCCTTCAATAGATGAATGGATTAAAAATGTGGCATTTATACACAATGGAGTATTACTCTGCAATAAGAAATGACAAAATCATAGAATTTGGAGGGAAATGGATGGCATTAGAGCAGATTATGCTAAGCGAAGCTAGCCAATCCTTAAAAAACAAATGCCAAAAAAGACTTTTTAAAATAAAATATTAAAAAGAGCTCGGGGTATGGCTTACTGATAAAGCATCTTGGGACTTCAGTTACCAAGTCTGGTAGACATCCTTAATCAAGTGATCAAATTTAATATCAATAATGGAACAAATTGACCTCATATACCTCCTGATGTGATACACTGAAGGTACATCATCACATATTTCTGACAAAAATGTTTAGCTTGGATCTTTATTTTTTAGCTTAGATATAATAATTAGAAACAACTAGATAACACAACCTGAAAGGCATTGAAGAAAAAGCAGGACTAAACATTTTTAAAATGCCAGTGCTGTTTTCTCTCTCTCTCTCTCTCTCTCTCTCTCTCTCTCTCTCTCTCTCACACACACACACACACACACACACACACACACGGAAGCTGTTATGAAGTCAATGTGTTAATCCTGATTTGTTCTTAGAAAAAAAAATAAACATTTTGGGGAGAAATTGATGAAGTTTGAATATGAATTTTATATTAGAGTATCATATCATTGCTGAATTTCCTAGGTATGATACAGTTATATTCCCATCAGTAAGTAAAATGTCCTTATTTTTAGGAGATACATGCTAATGAAATATTTAGGGGTAAATTATAATGATGTCTACAACTCATTCTCAATTTGGTTTGGCAAAAATATATATATATTTAGAAAGTGTGTAAAGTGAGCCATGTGGTAGTACACACCTATAATCCCAGGAATTTAGCAAGGCCCTAAGCAACTGTGAGACCTGTCTCAAAATAGAAAATAAAAAGGACTGGGGATTTGACTCAGTGATTAAGCACCCTGGTACCAAAATAAATAAATAAAAGCTTGTAATGTGACATAAAGCAAATGTTGAAATAACAGTTGTTAAACTAGGAGAAGCATATATAAATATTCATTGTATAACTTGCAACATTTAAAAAAATTAAAAATAGAGATGGTAAGTAAGTAAATAAATAAATAGATAGATACTCAGAGAACAAGAGCTTTTGGAAATGAGAAATATCATTATTGAAATAATGCCAAGGATAATTATGAATGTAATACACTCCACTATTGTCATGTAAGAAAGAAAGAATGCCAAGGAAATATCCAAAGGATAGAGCAAAAATAGTGAAAATAAAAATGAGAAAAGAAAGAATTAGTCAAAGAGACCCAACATCTGACTAGTGGTAGTTTTTTAAAAACATTTTGAATCAAGATATAGCATTTCTTCTCCATAATTAAAATTAAAAAGAAATAAAAATTAATGTCCAAAAATTAAAAAATTAAATAAGAGGCTTTTTGTATATACTATGTTTATATGCCATGTTAAATTAAGGAGAAAATTTTTTAAAAATCTAGCATTTCCAAAACATACTTTTTAAAAATGTAGTTAAAGGAAACCATTTTAATATATCACTATATTTCTTTCCCAATGAATGTTTTATGTGTATATTCATATACATGTTTTCCCATATTCTTTTTTATTAGTTCTTTTTAGTTATAAATGATAGTAGACTCCATTTTGATATAATTATATAAACATGGAATATATCTTATTCTAATTAGGACCCTATTCTGTAATGGTGGATTCACTGTGGTGTGTTCATATATATACATAGGAAAATTATGTCAGATTTAATCCACTGACTAGTGATAGTTTTAAAATGAGAGAATAAGAAAATTATCAAAGAAATAATACTCAAAGAATGTCCAGAAGTTCAGAGCAAGAGTTTCCAGATTGAAAGTGCCTACCAAGCAATCCACTACAATGAATGAAAAGCAAAGAAAAACCCATACCATGGTGCTTTATAAAACTCCAGAATTGAGGCTACAGAAAATAACCTAAAAGCTCTGAGTGGTGGAAGAAATTGAACTAATACATTGCCTCATATAGTTGATTATGAGGAAAATAGTGATCAGAAGGGTTTTATAATTCAATAACAAACTTTGGGGAGATTTCCAGTAGTTATAGTTACCAAAAATTAAGCAAATGGAAAAATAAAGCAGTCACCAAGTCTAAGAAGAACAAAAACATGCAAAAATACCTACTTGGTGCAACAGGAGATATTTACATAGTCATAATAAAGTAAGCACTAAACTAAAATTTGAAATATTGCTGATGTTATTTGAAGAGTGAAAAATGGGACACTGGGAATGTGGGAAAATACAAGAGTGATGAATCTCCATCTTCCACAATAGGAAGTCAGTATATAATGCAGTGAATCAAGAATTAACATATTCTCTCTCTCTCTCTCTCTCTCTCTCTCTCTCTCTCTCTCTCTCTCTCTCTCACTCTCACTCATACACACACACGCACACACACACACGCACACACGTAAATACAGAACTCAGACTTGAGCACCGACAAATTTTAGTTATTTTGCTTAGGGGGGTATTTGTAAAGGTCCTATTACCAGGAGTACCAGTAAAAGTGACAAAGTTCCTTTTGTCTCCCGACACGTTTAATAGACAAATTAATTGAAGTTCAGAGTTTGGAATCTATATCAAATATATGCAATGCTAAGTTTAATAGCCATTGTTAACAAAAAATAGCCACTGGAAAAAGTAAAACTTTATTTTTATGAAATTTTTTCTATTACATAAAATCTTTATTTCATGTTACACATAAGGCTTTTAGAATATTAATTTTAGATCCTTGTATAAATAATAGTGGTTTGGGTTTGAATATTTACTGATTATAGAAAATATTACCTTCTTAAATTTTTAGACTTCCCTTTCTGCCCTGAAAAATAAAACATTAAACACTTATAGTATTTGGAATTTCATGATGTATTGTTTATTCACTGGGACTGATAGGTCAACACTGAAGATAGCATTCTTACCTCAATTTCTCCTACTTATTCTATAAATGAGGAAGTAGGAGAAGTATTCTAATGAATGCAAGTCCTTCAAAATCTTTCATTATAAATTATCATATACTTTTAGGGTTTTTTTGCTAGTTTGATGACCTTTTTCTGTGTTTCTCTTGTGTTTGCTTATTAGGGGAAGGTAGCTGAACGTGGTACCCATTATGGCTTGCTTGCTAACTCTGGCAGTATTTACTCAGAAATGTGGCATACTCAGAGCAGCCGTGTGCAGAACCATGATAACCCCAAATGGGGTGCAAAGAAAGAAAACATGTCCAAAGAGGAGGAAAGGAAGAAACTACAAGAAGAAATTGTCAACAGTGTCAAAGGCTGTGGAAACTGTTCCTGCTAAGTCACATGAGACTTTTTTCTTTCATTTTGTTTTGTTTTGCTTTGTTTTGGACTACACTTCAAGTACAATTCTGCCCTGAAAGCAGAAATGTTTAAATTAAAGCAAAAGTCATACATTCCCATTTTCTATAATTATTCTTTTAGATAAGATTTGTTGAAGGGGGGATTTGAGTTACATCTTTCCCAGTCTATTTTGTGCTATCTGTATTTAACCATGAATTATTTTCTTGTTACTGCCCTGGTTATAGTCATCACACAATTTTTGTTACTTTGGCTTTACCCCATTACCCTTTTGAGACCCAGTATGCATTTAACATCCATAACCAGATGAATCCGATAAGTTTCCAAATTTTTGTAGTTTTTCAAGGCTCCTTTATGCTGACAATTTGACAAAAGACAACTTAGTGTCTTTTTCTCAAAATTAAACAGACTATAATATGAATTCATTGTTCTTCCTCATTTTCCCTCCAATTAAAATACTTCATTAATGTGAAAATTGGATCTTAAACATAAAGTAAGAGCTTTTCAGAAATAGACATGCATTTATGGTTTAAATGTCTTACCTGATAGATAACTATACTTAACTGTTTTAAGTATTTCCAGCTATGTACTTTTTGGAAGAAAACCTTAATATACATGCATATACATGACCTTTGGTATGTAGGAAAGGATTCCTATAAATGCATGTGTGTGCACATGATGACAAATATTCATTAGATAACCATCATTCTTATCTATGTTGACATTTCAGAATTACTTTATCATAGGTATTATTTTACTTTTTTAGTAATTTAATGAGTTCCTTTAAGTCTGACATGACAATTAACCCAAACACTAAATCAATTTTTAACTAGGAGTAGGGGGAACATGTTTTTCTTACTAGAAACAATTATTTAAATAATTATATGTTTCACATAGAAAGTTCCTCTGTTAAGCTGGGCATGGTGGTACACACCTGTAGTACTAGCTACTTGGGAAGCTGAGGTAGTAAGATTACTTGTGCCCAGAAGTTCAAGGTCAGCCAAGACAACATAGCAAGACCCTATCTCTTACAATTAAAAAATAAAAGAAAGTTCTCTCTTCTTCAGTATGAATTTGCTTTAATTTGTTTGATAGCAATTATTCAGTTTGAAAAACTGTTTCTTATGAATGGCTACATAACCATGTATAATAAGGTTTTATTTCTCAGGAAAGTACTTATTTTATTGGTTTATGGTTCTGATGTGTTTTAAGTGATAATTTAGTATGAAAGTGATTATTATTTCTTTTTTATACTGTGGATATGGATAAATGTAAACTTATATACTTTAGGCTATTTGATAAGGAACCTGAGGCCAGTATTTCATAGTCAGTTTTTGATACCAGAGTAAGTGATGCAGGATCTTGGGTTTTAAAGTTGAAATGAACACTGAGTTGTGTAATTAGTTGCATAGTAGGTTGGCTTTCTGTGGGGTTTTTTTTTTTTTTTGGACTTTTTTTTTTACTCTGAAGCCAAATAGCAATAGCTGTTCTGAAAGTAAAAGAAGCCCTTCCTTTGAATAAATCAGCTACATTACTGGAAATGTGGTTTAAAAATCTAGAGAAGAAATTTTTCATCTCTGTTAATTCTTTCTGTACATTTCCAGTGATGCTGGTGGAAAAGATTTGGCATAGTTGCATAAACAAGCAGGAAAGATTGAAGTAATCATTAGTAATAATTCCTTTTGAAGTGTGAATAGCAGTGTCCAGAGCAAATTATTTTGTGATATGGGGATGATTTAGTCCAAGAGGGTAGGAATATTTTCAGGGTGGAGATAATTTCCCCACTAAAAGATTGCTAAGCTATTTTCTTTTCATATGATTGTAGGTGGTCCCTAGACCACTGTGGTCATTAACCAGTATTTTCAGTTAATAAAAACTTAAATTACCTGGAAAACACAATTATTATAGAGGCCATAACTAAGTCTTAAAGACATTTCTCTTAAAACCACATTATATTAAGGTTGTTCTATACAGGGAAATAATAGACAGATTAAGATGAAAGAAAAGATTCCTAGGATGATTCACTCAGAAAATACCAAGAAAAAGGGCATTTAATTATAACGTACTAATTTTACATTGCAATATTACATACTTACACAAAAGGATAATGTGGATAAATTTTTAAATCAGCATTGCAACAATGCTTTTTTAATGTGTTGGGATGAATAAGCTGCAGTTTTGAAGTTGAAGCTCTGAAAAAGGAACAAGGTGATAGGGTTTTATTTCTTATATCCCTTTATTTTAAAGACTGAAAATTTTACATTCTGAGGGAATCCCAATTTACAGAAATTAACTTGAAACCAAGGTAATTTGGGATCATAAAAACTGGGCCAGATGCTTTACTGAAGGTTCTTAACATAGAAATATCTTGGTGAGCATATGGACTCATTTGGAAGTTTTTTGAACAGCTCAAGTGTAAGGGTCATTTGTCAGAATCAGAAAGAGGCCTTAGCTTTTGGACATGAACAAGCCCAAGATATGCGTTTACTGTTCTTCTGCAGGGATTTGCACCTTTTCTATACCTTAAGATGAATACTTTGTGTTTCCCTTTGGTGTTGATAAAGCTTGGTTTGTGAAGATGGCTGTTGTAAGAATATGTTTTGCTTTAAAGGCAAGATATTTAAAGATTGTATGATTCCCTATTTCTAGATCACTTTGTCCATACTGCCATCTTGCTCCTCTCCTTCTTACTTGCTGAATGTGTCAGCACTTTTGCCAATATGTATTCATATTTCTCTTACCTTGCAGCTTTATTACAGACTATTTTGTTGTGAACTAGTAATTGAAAGCATTTAAATGTATTTGCAGTTGCAGTTTTCTTAAATTATAGAAAGTTCCTTCTTTGAGTATATAGATTCTGAATGTAAAATGTACAATACCCCACAATATTAAATCAAATAAGCTGGTTAAAACTGGTTAAGACAAAACAACTCAACCAAGGAAACCCTTACCACAGTTTTATTGTTTATATCAACATGTGCAGAAAATCATTACTAAATAAACATTGTCTTTGTGACTAGAAATGGGTGATTGAAGCAACTCTTTTCTGCAATAACTAGGGAAAATTGATATTTTGTCATTTACACACTCAAAATAAATACAGATAATTAATAGATACTCTGTGAGTATGGCCTTATAGCCTTATGCAGAAAGTGAAAAATGTGGCATTGTTTCAGAGAGAAAGTAATTGTTTGCAGAGCTCATAATGGGGGTAAAATGGTAGCAAATTATAGTGATTTCATTAAGCATTAAGCTGTCATATTTTTGATGATTAATCAGTGAAAGGCCCCTGCTTTCTCAGTTGCCTCCAGTTTATCAATTCTAATGATTAGGAAGGAAGCCTTTGGGTGGAGAAATGTGTTGTCTGCAAACTACATTAAACCAGCATTTTGATTAGCAAGGTAGAGTTGGAAATGAAGTATGTGTTCAAATTAAAAACAGATTAGAACGTTTTGGTTAAAAAATAGTGTATTGTTTCAGTATTTCCTGTTCTCACACAGCTACAGTGGAATGTTTACCAATGATGACTTATTCCACTTCTACTTCATAAAATCATAGGATCTTAGACCTGGAAGAAATTAAAGGGTCATTTAATACAGGGCTCTCGTTCTACACATGAGGAACTTGAACTTCAAGAGGAGTCACTGAGCTTGCTAGAGGCCAAGTTTGGATAAAAACCTTGACTCCTGATACCCAGTTTGTTCCTTCTTATGTTGTATCACCTTTCTACTCACAAGTTTTATTAAAGAATAATTGAAGGGCAGGATTTCCAGAGTGAAGTAAAGAGCTCAGTAGGCGCTCAACAAAGCAACAATTTAACTGACAAAAAAATTATTTTAGAAAAAGCATTCATTTAAAGCTTCTAAAAATTGTCCTCAGGGCATACAAGAAATGCCCTTAGATATTCATTCATTCAACACAATCCATTAAGAACAACTTGAGGACTGCTCTGCTCCATGTCCTCCATGTCACTAGGCCATTGTTACCTGAGTACATTGCTTTGGAAACTCTACCTCAATTCTGAGCAGGTAAAGATATAAAAATAATAGAGTGAATATTACTCCCCCTTCCCCCAGCTCCCAGTCTAAGGCTACATTTTTACCCTGGCAGGGGTATCTGCCACGCTGTCCCTTCCTCCTTAGGTTGTACCTTAGTCTGTTTCTTGTTGCTATAACAAAATACATGAGACTTAGTATAAAGAATAGAAGTTTATTTGGCTTACTATCATCTGGTAAACACCTGTTGGCTACATAACATTTTTGGAGGGCATCATATGAGGAGACAGAACAAGCATGTTAGCTCAGTTCTCTTTTCCTCATAAAGTCACTGATACCGTCATGGGAGCCCCACTCTCATGATTTCATCTCCATTTACCTCCCAGTGTCTAAATACCATTTAACATATGAGTTTGGGATTACATTTCTAACATATAGTCTTGGAAGGCACATTCAAACCATAGCAGAGTGGAATCTCTATTCCATGCACAGGCTGACAGTAATGGGGTCTTAATTTTTTTCTTCCCCAACTTGCTCATAGGTTGGAAGTTTCATTCAAAAAGAGGGAACTGGTAAATACTAGCTACTTCCATCCCACATCATTGACCCATAGTACAGTAGTTGTTTCACTCCAGAAAAGGTTGGTCTTGACTCCAGCTGCTATTCAGTGGTGTAGAGGCTCCACCCAAGAGGAAAAGCATGAGGTAAGGGCACAGAACTCCTTGGCTCTGCCTGGGAGAACTGACTTCATTTGGAACAGAGCATGGAGAACTCTCGTCTCTTAAGGGCATTGTTAAAATCAATGGGGATCTTGGTTAAAAGCAATAGGAGTAGCTAGTACAAACAAAATGGCAGAGCAGGCAAAAGTTTAATAGAAATTAAAAAGGGGACCAAAAAAAGCCCTCATGGAGCAGTTAACTGTAGGGGTTGAAAAGCCTGTGTGTATGTGGTGGGCTGTATCCACTCGGGATAATCAGAGCATAATGTGGGATAGACTTGAAAGAATTTCCCCATACATGCAGACCCATTGATATGGCAGAAATTTCACTGGCAAAAGGAGCTTAAGCACAACTTTGACCAAACACTGAGTGAACAATTAAGTTATGGTTACCTGAAGGTGACTTCTAGGAACTTAAAAATAAAATTGCATGCATCTTTGTCAATCTGGAATACTTACTTTCTAATGCTGTTCTCTCTCAGAACAAATCAGTGAAGGAAACCCTAAGCTACCAGTCCCTGGTAAACATGAGTCAAAAGTAAACTCCTTGAACTATTGATTTTACCCTCTAAGTACATAGCAATGGTAGAAGGTAAGACTCTTACTAGCCATAAGTGCCTGTACCAACCCAGTGACAACCCCTAGATACATGAACTAAAAAGACAAAGATAACATCACACTACATAGTACCAAGGAAATATGCTAGTAAATTATGAATCTCCCAGCAGAAGAGGATCAGTATCCAAAATTGCAATGTCCAGTTTAGAACAAAAAAATTACAAGGCATACAAGAAAACAGGAAAGTGATCCAAACACAGGAAGAAAAGCAAGCAATAAACATTACCTTTGTAGGACCCGAAATGATGTATGTAGCAAACAAAAGTTTTTCAACAACATCTCTATCCATCCAAAAGGAAATTCTGGAGTTGGAAGTACAATAACTGAAATAGAAAATTGACCACATGTGCTCAATAGTACATTTGAGCTGACAGGAAAAAAAATCTGTGAATTTACACAAAGATCAGTATAAATTATGCAGTCTGAAAGACATTTAAAAAATAAAGAACAAATGACCTCAGAGAAATATGGGACACAATTAAGCATATGAACATAGGCATTGTTGGAGTACCAGGCAGAGGGTAAAGCACAGGGGAAAAAATTCCACAGATGATTGAAAACAAATTTATTGAAAAAATATTAATTGACACATTTAAGGAGCTCGACGAACACCAAGTAGGACAAAGATCCACACTCAGACATGTCATACTCAAATGTTGCAAGCTAAAGTCAAGGAAAAAAATCTTGAAAGCAGTAAAAGTGGTTCATCACACAAGGAAACTTTAGTTAACAGGTGAAAGTTTTCATCAGAAACAATGAAGGCCAGAAGATAGAGTAATGACATCTTCAAATTGCTGAAACAGTCAAACAATATTATTATATTCAGCAAAACTGTCATTTAAAAATTAAGATGAAATAAAAAGCATTCACAGACAACAGTAAAATGTATTGCCATTAACTTGCAATAAATACAAAGGAAATTCTTCAGGCAACAAGCAAGTGACTCCAGACAGTAATTCAAATCCACAGGAAAAAAAAACAAGGAGTTAACAGTAAAGGCAATCATGTAGATATTTACAGAAGACAGTATAATTGCATGTTTCCTTTCCTTTCTTTTCTTAATTGGCTTATAAAGCAACTGCACAAAACAGTATGTATATTATTATTTAGTTGGGGGTGGAAACAAAGCTGTCTTGGAATAATAAATGATACCAGATGATATCTCCAATCCATAGACACAGAAGAAGAGGGGCAAAAACATTATGTAAGGTTGTAATATCACAAGTTCTTTGCAAAGGATGTTCCCACCTCACACCTTTTTTTACAAAAAAATTAGTGATTATTATAGCATTATTGTTGAGTTTTGTAACATAGATTTGATATGTATAATGATAATAATATAAAAATGGAATGGTGGAAAGGAAATATAAAGGAATAAAATTTCTATATTTCACTGAAATTAATCAGTATAAATATGAAGTAAGTTCTGATGAGTTAGAACGTATATTGTAAACCCTAGAACAATCACTAAGATAATAACTAGAAAAATATTTAAAATACCATTAAAGGGAACCACATGTTAAAAAAATCCATGTAATACAAAGGAATGCAATAAAGGAGGGATAGAAAGAAACACGAGACATATAGAAAAATCAAAATAGAAGATGTATATAGATGTGTATCCAACCATATTAATGATAACATTAAATATTAATTCAGCAATCAAAAGGCACAGATTGTCAGGTTGGATTTTAAAAAAGGTTCAGCTATAGTAGTCTGTGGGAGATGCTATTTAATATTTAAAGATACAAATAGTTGAAAGTAAACAGATAGGGTGAGAAGATACTCCATGCAAACACCAATCATAGGAGTTGGAGTAGCTGTAATAATATCAGATAAACTTTAAAACAAAAATTACTAGAAATAAACAGGATATTTAATAGTGACTAGAAGGTTCCATCCATCAGAAAGATATAACAACTTTTAACATGTGCCTAAGATCAAAATAGACCAAACCCTAATAGAATTGAAGAGAGATGAGCAATTCAACAATAACAGAAAATTCAAAGCCCTACTTTGAATAATGGAAAGAATACCTAAATTTAAAATCATTGAAAGTATACAAAGGATGTTCTGTGATGACAATAAGAATGAAATTACAAATCAAAACAGAAGGAAACTTTGAGACTTCAGAAATACATGGAAATTAAACAATGTACTTTAAATATAGGTTGAAGAAGAAATCACAAGGGAGAAATAGGAAAATATGTGGAACAAAAGCATATGAAATGTAGCCAGAGCTCTTATAAATACATCTATGTTTTCTAAAAAGTATCTCAAATCAATAACCTAACCTTCCACCTTAAGAAACTAGAAGAGCAAACTAAACCCAAAGCAAGCAGTAATAAATAAGTTTTTGGAATGGAGCCACTATTTGACCCAGTCATTCCACTCCTAGGTCTATACCCAAAGGACTTAAAATCAGCATACTGCACTACTGCAGCTACATCAATGTTTACAGAAGCTCAAATGCACTATAGCTAAACCAACCTATGTGTCCTTCAACAGATGAATGGATAAAGAAACTTATATGTATACTCAATAGAATGTTACTCAGCCTTAAAGAACAGTGAAATCATGGTGTTTGCAAGTAAATGGATGAAAATGGAGAATATTATGCTAAGCAAAATAAGCCAATCCCAAAGAACCAAAGGATGAATGTTTTCTCAAATGTTTCAAGCTAGAGTCAAGGAAAACTTGAAAGCAGTAAAAGTGGTTCATCACACAAGGAAACTTTAATATGATTAACAGGTGAAAGTTGTGGATGCTAATTCACAATGGGGCAGGGGCGAGGGGAGTTCAGGTATATTGGACTAGACAAGGGAGTGAAGGGAGGGGGGGGCATGGGAGTAGGAATGATAGTAGAATGAATTGGACATTATTATCCTATGTGCGTATATGATTATATGACTTGTGTAACTCTACATCATGTACATCCAAATGCATAAGAAGTTACACTCCATTTATGCAGAAATTTTCAACAAAATACTATGAGAGTCCTACAACATTTTAAAAGGATTGTACAGCATGACTAAGTGGGGTTTATCCCAGAAAAGCAAAGTTAATTTAGTATCAAAAATCAATGTAATAAATTATTTTAAAAGAATGGCAGAAACCATATGATAATTTCAATACATTCAGAAAAAGCACTTGACAAAATGCAATGACGTCATTTTATGATAAAAATCTTTAATAGGGCTGGGGTTGTAGCTCAGCAGTAGAGTGCTTGCCTTGCAAGCATAAGATACTGGGTTCAGTCCTTAGCATCACGTAAAAAAAATAAACAAAAATAAAGATATTGTGTCCCTCTACAACTAAAAAAAATTTTTTTTAAAATCATTAATAAACCCACATAGAAGACACTTTCTCAACCTGACAAAGAAGGGGCATCACTATCAACCTTACAGAAGTAAAAAAAAAAATGCCAATGAATACTATAACTATACCGAACCCATGCATCAATACTTCCTGGTGAAAAAAAACAAATACTGAACTCCTAAGTTAGGAATGGGACAAGAATATTTGCTCTTACCATTTCTATTCAATATTTTCCTGAATGTCCTAAGCCAGGTCAATTGGAGAATAAAAACAAACTTGGAGGACACTGACTTTCTAATTGCAAAACTTATTCCAAAGGCACAGTAATCAAGATATATGTGGTAAGGGCAAAGAATAGAAATGTATATCAGTGGAATAGAATTTAGAGTTCAGTTATAAATGCTTACATTTAGAGTGAGTTGATAAGATTACTGAGCTCATTCAATAAAGAAAGAACATTTTCTTCAACAAAGAGTCCTAGGACAACTATATATCTACTTGCAAGAAATTGAAGATGGACTGTATGCCATATATAAAAATGAACTCAATATCATGAGCCTAAATGTAAGAGCTCAAATAACATAAAATCTTAAAATATGGAAGTAAATATTCATGACCTGGAGTTATGCAATGGTTTCTTGGATTTGACACCAACATCACAAGAGAAAATCATCAAAATTAACAACTTTTGTGCTTCAAATGATACTGTTAAGAAAGTAAAGTCAACCCTTAGAATGGGAGAAAATAATATATCCCATAGGAGCTTATCCAGAACGTATAAAGAATATGTAATTATTACTCAAGAATAATAAAAAGTTAATAACCCAGTAAAAAGGAGGAAGATCTAAATAGTAATTCTCCAAAGAAGACATACAAATGGCCAATAAGCACTTAAAAAGATGCTCAACCTCGTTAACCATTAAGGAAATGCAAATCAAACCAATTGGTACCACTCACACACACTAGGGATGGCTCTAATCAGAAAGACACATAATATGGACATGGATAAGAATGTGGAAATGTGGAGAAATTGGAACCTTTATGCATTGGTGGTGGGAACATAAAAGTGGTGCAATTGTTTTTGAAAACAAACTGTTCCTCCAAAATTTAAATATAGAGTTACTATATAACACAGACGTTTCACTCCTAGGTATATCATTTGATAATAGAAAAGAATTAAGTAATATATATGCTATAGCATTGCTTAACCTTGTAACCATGCTCAATCAAAGGAACTAGTTACAAAAATCTATGCATTGTATACTTCTGTTCCTGAACCTGCAAAAAGAGGCAGAAGGTAGACTAGTGCTTGACTAGGGCTGGGGAGTGGGGAGGGAGTGTGTTGTGAAGGATTGGGGAGTTACTGCTAATTGGTATTAAGTATATGGACAACAGCCTGTGTTGCCATTACTTTTCATGACAAAAATATGTTTTTTACATATTCAGACATTGTGGTATGTTGCTAGTATTTCTGTATACTAAGAACTCATGTCATTGAAGTAAGAAATTGGAATCCTCAAGCAGTTTTTCTTCTAGTTTTAATTATAGGAGTCTCCAGCTGCTATTTCCAAAAGTTCATTTACCGTGCTTAAAATATTTTTAATGATGATGATTTAAAAAAAAAGAAAAGAAAAATTTCTACAGATGCTGCCCTTAACTGTAGTCATGAAAAATGAAGAACAAACCCATCTTCCATGAGTAATATCAAGTTGTCTTTAAAGATGAGGGGCTGCATAAATGAGAATGTTATTGTAAATAACATTCTCATAGAATACATAGAATGTTATTGTAAAGACTATAACCCACTTGAATCTAATGTATGAAATATGATGTCAAGAGCTTTGTAATGTTTTGAACAACCAATAAAAAAAGAAAAAATAAAATAAAATAAAAATAAAAATAGAAAATTAGCTTAAAATTTCATAAGAATTCTGTAAAACAATGTGTTCATAAAATAAACTATTTTGAGAAAAAAAGACTATAATCAATAATTTAATAATTGTATAGAATATAAAGGTAGGAGGAAATCTAAGATGAATTAGTCTAGGGATCAACAAACTTTTTCTGTAATGGTATAGATAGTCAATATTGAGACATTGTTGGCAAAATGGTCTTTGTCAAAACTACTTGACTCAGCCTTTGTAGTGCAGATGCAACCCATAAATAATACATAAATGAATGAAAGTGGTTGTGTTCCAATAAAACTTTACTTATAAAAGCATCTTCAGCACCTTCCATTCCCCACATTTCTGTTTAGGTAATTGAGGCACATAGAGAGACATGTGTCTAGTTCAGTCAAGTTCACAAAGCCTATCAATTGCAGAACTAGGACTAGAGCTCAATTCAGTCCTCTTTTTCACTATGCCATTTTTAAGCAGTCAAAATAGAGGTTTGTTCTCAATAATCTGATCCCATTATCCCCAGTTTACATTTGTCATTTATTTCAGTCTATTGAAGTAATTGAAATGTATAATAAATATTTTTTCTGTCTTGGTCACTTTGTACTGATTCTTAAAAATATATAAATTGAGTTAGTAGCACAGTATATAGCATTATATTTGGTTTTTTTTATATGTATTTAAAGAATTAGGGGCTGGGGATGTGGCTCAAGCGGTAGCGCGCTCGCCTGGCATGCGCGGGGCACTGGGTTCGATCCTCAGCACCACATACAAACAAAGATGTTGTGTCCACCGAAAACTGAAAAATAAATATTAAAAAATTATCTCTCTTGGGCTGGGGATGTGGCTCAAGTGGTAGCGCGCTCGCCTGGCATGCGTGCGGCCCGGGTTCGATCCTCAGCACCACATACCAACAAAGATGTTGTGTCCGCCGAGAACTAAAAAATAAATATTAAAAATTCTCTCTCTCTCTCTCTCTCTCTCTCTCTCTCTCTCTCTCTCTCTCTCTCTCTCTCTCCCTCCCTCCTCTCACTCTATCTTTAAAAAAAAAATTATCTCTCTCTTTCTCTCTCTCAAAAAAGAAAAGAATGAATATCGTATTCCTCTCAGGGAATTTATAGTATAATAGTGAGTATTATATTAATTTTAGAGTGTTTTGAAAGCCAAAACAGTACAAGTCCAGATAACCAGCACATATAGGGAAAAAATGAATTTGTAACCCAAAGAGTTGTCATAGAACTCTAGCTTTTCCACTGGCTGATTGTAATATCTAATTCCTTAAGCTGACCTAGCTGCAGTTCCCTCCTCTATAAAATGGAGATAATAAACCTTTTTTCATAGAATTCTAGTGAGATTTAAATGAGACAATAAATGTGAGATTACTTGTAAATTGTGATGTACTATGCATATGAAAGGACTCATTGTTTCCTAGCTAATGAGGAAACAGAGGCCTAATTTTGTGCTCTCTCTACCCTTCCACAAGGTTTGGAGAGCTAGGCAGAAGTAGTCACAGGTAATTTTCTGAGTTGACATGAATGAATGCAGCTGCAAAAGGAAGAAGTGTTCTGTATGAATTTGTGGAATTTATGTACCAGAGTGTGCTAAAAAGTGGAAAATACAGAGTAGATGCTGTTAATTTATAGACTAAGAATAGCAATTAGTTTGACAAGATTGTTAATTCAACTAAGGCCATTTGACCCCTCCTAAATTATTTATAAAAGTGATTCTTCGTTTATTCAAAGCAATTCTTATGAACACGGCAGTTACCATCTACAGAAATTGCAGGTAATGGATTGTAATCATTTTTTATACTTTATTGTACTCAAAAGAGGAGGCTATGATTTGGAGATCGTTTTATTGTGTCTCCTTGAAAGGTCCATATAATTGGAGTCTTAGGTCCCAGGGGTGGTGATATTGGGAAGTGTAGTAGAACCTTTAAGAGGAGGGCTTTGTGGGGAGTCTTTAGGTCCCTTAGGGCATGAGGTAGTTCTCAGGAGTGGATTGTTGTAAAAGGAACAAGCCCAGCCCTCCAGATCTCTCTGTTTCCTAGATCCAGATACAAGCTGCTTGCTGCTGCATGGACTTCATCATTACCATCTACTATGATGTGATACAGCCCTCATAGGAACTGAGCCGAAGCAGGTACCATGCCCTTGAACCTCCAAAACTATGAGTTAAATAAATCTTTTCTCTTTATAAGGTCAGCAGTCTCAAGTATTTCATTGTAGTAATGAAAGCTGAAAATATAGACATTTAACAAGAAAACATATTAAGCTTTAAGTATTAAAAGAAAAATAGTATGTTTGTACTGTCCTATCATAGGTTGAATCTTGTCAAAGCATTCAGGTGTCATACTAAGATAGTAGTCCCCACTTCTGTCACCCCTTAAAATTGGAGCCATGTAAGGCATTCCCAGGCATTCCTTAACTGACATCAAGTTAATATAACATATGTTGTTTACCTGTTGTAAATGAACCTATATATTGCCATTAAATGTTACTTATACACAACATTAATATCTTTGTACTTCAAATATGTAAGAAGCCTGATTTCCTCCCTGTTTTTGCCTAATCAAATTTAATCTCTGAAGGTGATTTTTCCTATTTTCATTTAATACTTAGTTCTCAGAACATATTCTGATTGCCTTTCTATCTAAAGCCAATCCAAATACATAATGTCTATTGTAAAAGCTATCTATGCTAAGCCTCAGGCTAGCATCATTCTGAATGGAGAAAAATTGAAGGCATTCCCTCTAAAATCTGGAACAAGACAGGGATGCCCCCTATCACCACTTCTATTCAATATAGTTCTCGAAACACTGGCCAGAGCAATTAGACAGACGAAAGAAATTAAAGGCATAAAAATAGGAAAAGAAGAACTTAAATTATCACTATTTGCGGATGACATGATTCTATACCTAGAAGACCCAAAAGGGTCTACAAAGAAACTACTAGAACTAATAAATGAATTCAGCAAAGTGGCAGGATATAAAATCAACACGCATAAATCAAAGGCATTTCTGTATATCAGCGACAAAACTTCTGAAACGGGAATGAGGAAAAACACTCCATTCACAATATCCTCAAAAAAAATAAAATACTTGGGAATCAACCTGACAAAAGAGGTGAAAGATTTATACAATGAAAACTACATAACCCTAAAGAGAGAAGTAGAAGAAGGTCTTAGAAGATGGAAAAAATATACCCTGTTCATGGATAGGCAGAACTAACATCATCAAAATGGCGATATTACCAAAAGTTCTCTATAGGTTTAATGCAATGCCAATCAAAATCCCAACGGCATTTCTTGTAGAAATAGATAAAGCAATCATGAAATTCATATGGAAAAATAAAAGACCCAGAATAGCAAAAGCAATTCTAAGCAGGAAGTGTGAATCAGGCGGTATAGCAATACCAGATTTCAAACTATATTACAGAGCAATAGTGACAAAAACAGCATGGTACTGGTACCAAAACAGGCGGGTGGACCAATGGTATAGAATAGAGGACACAGAGACTAATCCACAAAGTTACATCTTATATTTGATAAAGGGGCTAAAAGCATGCAATGGAGGAAGGATAGCATCTTCAACAAATGGTGTTGGGAAAACTGGAAATCCATATGCAACAAAATGAAACTGAATCCCTTTCTCTCGCCATGCACAAAAGTTAACTCAAAGTGGATCAAGGAGCTTGATATCAAATCAGAGACACGGCGTCTGATAGAAGAAAAAGTTGGCTCCGATCTACATGTTGTGGGGTGGGGCTCCAAATTCCTTAATAGGACACCCATAGCACAAGAGTTAATAACAAGAATCAACAAATGGGACTTACTTAAACTAAAAAGTTTTTTCTCAGCAAGAGAAACAATAAGAGAGGTAAATAGGGAGCCTACATCATGGGAACACATTTTTACTCCTCACACTTCAGATAGAGCCCTAATATCCAGAGTATACAAAGAACTCAAAAAATTAGACAATAAGATAACAAATAACCCAATCAACAAATGGGCCAAGGACCTCAACAGACACTTCTCAGAGGAGGATATACAATCAATCAACAAGTACATGAAAAAATGCTCTCCATCTCTAGCAGTCAGAGAAATGCAAATCAAAACCACCCGAAGATACCATCTCACTCCAGTAAGATTGGCAGCCACTATGAAGTCAAACAACAACAAGTGCTGGCAAGGATGTGGAGAAAAGGGTACACTTGTACATTGCTGGTGGGACTGCAAATTGGTGTGGCCAATTTGGAAAGCAGTATGGAGATTCCTGGGAAAGCTGGGAATGGAACCACCATTTGACCCAGCTATTGCCCTTCTCGGATTATTCCCTGAAGACCTTAAAAGAGCATGCTACAGGGATACTGCCACATCGATGTTCATAGCAGCACAATTCACAAGAGCTAGACTGTGGAACCAACCCAGATGCCCTTCAATAGATGAATAGATTTTAAAAATGTGGCATTTATACACCATGGAGTATTACACAGCACTAAAAAATGACAAATCATGGAATTTGCAGGGAAATGGATGGCACTAGAGCAGATTATGCTTAGTGAAGCTAGCCAATCCCTAAAAAACAAATACCAAATGTCTTCTTTGATATAATGAGAGCAACTATGAACAGAGCAGGGAGGAAGAGCAGGAAGAAAAGATTAACATTAAACAGAGACATGAGATGGGAGGGAAAGGGAGAGAAAAGGGAAATTGCATGGAAATGAAGGGAGACCCTCATTGCTATACAAAATTACATATAAGAGGTTGTGAGGGGAATGAGAAAATAAACAAGGAGAGAAATGAATTATAGTAGATGGGGTAGAGAGAGAAGATGGGACGGAAGGGGAGGGGGGATAGTAGAGGATAGGAAAGGTAGCAGAATACAACAGTTACTAATAGGGCATTATGTAAAATTGTGGATATGTAACCGACGTGATTCTGCAATCTGCATTTGGGGTAAAAATTGGGAGTTCATAACCCACTTGAATCTAATGTATGAAATATGATATGTCAAGAGCTTTGTAATGTTGTGAACAACCAATTAAAAAAAAGAATACAAAATAAACCAAATACTTAATGTCTATTAAATAGTCCATAGTCCTGAATTTCTAAATTTTTTTCACATTTGTCCTCCTTAATCTATCTTATAAATTTTCTGTCCATACATGTTCTCTTCTTTTGTTAATATTTTTTAATGCAACACCTTTAACTCATTTTACAATAATAACTGGTACTAAAAAAATGAATTATCAACTCATGTCATGGTCAAGACTTCTCAGAGATACATGAAATCTGTAAGTTATTATTAAATCCCATTTCACTTTCTTATCTAATAATCAAATTAATTAACATAAGAAAAATGACTACTTCCCTTTTCACTCTTGTATCTCACTTTAGCTCATTGATAAGAGGGGGTGAGGAGCAAAATGACCAAAGTTCTGAAATCTAGAGGAAGAAGAAAGTTTAGGTGTTCTTAATCTTGGAATCACATTTCCAGCTATGAAATAATGAGGAATTGACTAAGTGAACCCTTAGTTGAACCAGTTGGTTTCTCAGCTATTTCTCCTCCTGATAAAATTCCAGTAGTAAGGGTTTCTTAAGCAAATGCAAACATTTTTTGTTCCAAATGTGGTAGAATAATGCTCAGCTTGGGGCTGAGCAATTAGGAAAATGCAAAGAACAGCTTTCCAGATTTACTGATGAATGTCCTTTTCAAAACTGATATTTCAGCTTAATTTTGGTTTCTCTAAGTTCCTGGACATTTCTCATGCTCTGTCTCTGTTAAGGAAAAAAAGAGAAGAACTAAAAGTATAATAATATATTAAAGAAAAACCTTTCTAGTAATTTCAAATGGTTATGCCTGAATATCTAAGAAGCTTACACACTCCTCTTCATATTTTAAGATTACAGAAAATGCATTAATTTATCACATAACCTATAGCTCAGAATACAACTAGTTTGTATAGTCTATCATATCCTCCAGTGTGGCCATTCAAATTTAATGTTTGAAATTATAGGTAGTGTTCTAAGAAGTGATAATTAACATCTATCTCTTAAAAGTAATTGTGCAAATAAACATGGTGGTGCACTCCTTTAATCCCAGCAACTTCAAAGACTAAGGCAGAGAATCACAAGTTCAAGGCCAGTCTCAGCAACTTCATGAGACCCTGTCTCAAAAAATAAAAATGCCTGGGGATGTAGCTCAATGGTAAAGTGTCTCTGGGTTCATTTCTCAGTACCAAATAGTGCAAGGTAAGTTCCATATTAATTGAATATTTATTGGCTCTAACACAGATATGCTAGAGATTTCTAATAAACTCTTTCTGATTGAAAGAAGTTTTCAGACCCTGATAACTAGGGTTCATGTGAAGTATTTCTAAGTAATATCACTCGTTCAATAAAAACATGGAGGAAAATGTGATAACAGACACAGGGACACTATGGTCATGTGACTATGGAGGCAGAGATTGAAGTTATGCCTTCATAAACCAGGAAACGCCTGAGGCTACCAAGAAGCTGAAAGAGTCAAGAAGGGATCCTGCCCCTAGAAGGATCGTGATCTTACCAACACCTTAATTTTGGACTTCTAGTCTCCAGAATGATAAAATGGAGGTCCAGAGTGATTGAGCAACAAGCACAGTCAGCCATCTAACACTAAGTGGAATCAAGATCTGCTACCCATCTCAGCTAATCAATGGATCTGAGTTTTGTGGGAGTCAAAGGGTGATTCTCAGCTCCTTCAACCATGGCTACATATCTGAAGAACCCAGGGAGAATGAAGAACCTCGGTCTAATGGGTAACAATTTACAAGGATGTGATCAGGATCTGAGCAGAAACCACTTGAAGATTCTGTTTTCATTCAATTCAGAGGACATCATACTATAAAGCTTAATTAGGTTACATAATGATGAGGGTAAAAGATCATCAATTAAAATGGGTGATCCAATGTCTTCCCTTGGACTTTATTACATTTAATATTTTGATCCAGTCACTTGTCTATACAATTTAGCTCTCCTAAGACAATAAAGCCCAAAACAACCAAGACAAAATGACTGACTTTCCAAATGTTAGCTTAAATCTGTTTTCACAAATTCTCTTACTAAAACCATGTGGAGCTACTCCATATCTGGCCTCATAGCATTTTAATGTTCAGTAAAAGAATTAAAATAAGGTTCATTATCATACTATGTATTTGTGGAAGGTAAGAAATTTATAATAAGATTTACACTTGCCAAGTAGCCTAATTAATCCTACCTTATCCTCTTCTATGTTCAGGTTTGAATATGGCTTTGCTAATCAAGCCTGCGGAACTTGTTTTTATCAGCTGGGGAAATTTCCCAGCAATTCTTAGCCAATTAGGAGCCAGAGGAACAAAATTATGAAAAAAAAATCCTTAAAACCATTGAAAGTGAAATGTATTTGCTTTCATCAACATCCTGAATCAGGAATAACTGATATACATATATACTCAATACATTCAATAACTATTTTAACACTATGCAAATTACATTTCAAAGTAACTGATAAATAGCAGTTTCTCAAAGACTTTATATCTGCATTCTATCCTTCTGGCCTTTGTTCTATTTAATAGATTTGCAGCAATGCTTTTAGTTTTAAGAGAATTCTTATCCTTTGGAAAAACTTTGAAGGTATTAATGAATAATTGCTACATGTCTCATGGTTCCCCACTGATTAGAAACACTTATTTGTATTTAAAGCCATTAGACTCTCACAAGAAACCTGAAGAGATCCCAATATATCAACAAAGTAAAAGTTATTAATCAAAGAAAAAGAGAATAATGATATCTCATAAGGCAGCAATATATTTTTATAAAGCTTACTAACTATATACTTCCTAACCCATAGAAAAGGAGTCATGCTCATAAAGGTCAATGAGTGGCAATGCAATTGTATCCAAATATCAACTAATAGTAAATGTGAAAGCATTAGGATAAGATCCATTAAAAATAAGAAAAGACAAGAAAATAAAGTCAATACTTAAAATTATAGTTTTTTGCCCAAAGTGTCATTCAATTAATCACACTTCCAGACTTCTTTATTTCTCATATATCACAGAGTTTTCATTTATATAAATGAATATTAGACTCTAGAATGATGTTTTGAAGAAGATTGTAGGATCTCAGTCTCTAGAAATTATAAAGAATTGAACTGACATCTTTCTCTCATAAGTATTTTAAGCAACATGATATACCAGAGACTTTTAGGAGTTAACATCTTGAATTTACTTTCAATGTTAGAAATTAAACTAAATGATATATGTTAAAGCCCATTAAAGCTTAACAATTTTTTTTAATGTGAGGACTGCTCTGTCTCTGGTAGAGGAAATATTGCTTCTTCTGAAGGGAAACCTCTTCTCAGGGTCTTAGAAGTTATCAGAAAGAACTTTTGTATTTGTTTTATAAGTGATAATAAAGCCAGACTGTGGCAAAAAAAAATATCCCACTAAGTCACTTGTATGAATATTATGTGTAGGAATGCTTACATTCCAGGTTTTCTTTTTTGTTCATGTCAAAATAAACATTCTTTGACTTTTTAAAAAGACTTTTTTTCCTAGTTTTACACTAGATATTGTTTTTAGTCCATTGCAATATAATATCATTAAAAATAGAAATTAGAAATTTTAATTGTTCATGACACTTAGAAACATTTGTATGTGTGTGTGTGTGTTCTGGGGATCAAACCCAAGGCCTTGTGCATGTAAGGCAAGCACTGTACCAACTGAGCTATATCCCCAGCCCATAGGAACATTTTTTCTATAGATCATTTTTCTGTTCTAGAAACCAGTTTGGCAGATGAAAAAAAGAAAATATGGAACCCTATATATTGCATTGGGAGGAAAAATGTGCCATCATTGAGTGTCCATTGAAGTGTCTAGTGCAGGAAGTCTAGATCATGGGTTCTCAGGGTGTGATTTGGGTGGTTCCTAATATCTTTTTAGTGTCTGTGAGGTCAAACAGTTTTCATAATTATACCAAGATCTTATTTCTTTTTTACTCTCATTATTTGATGAGTATACAGTGGCATTTTGTATATGTGATATATGATGACGGCATTATTCTGGCAGTTGATGCCTGAATTCTAGAATTTTCTTTTTTATTGTTTTTTTTAAATATTTATTTTGTTAGTTGTACTTGGACACAATATCTTTATTTATTTATTTGTTTATTTATTAGTTTTAGGTGGATACAATATCTTTATTTTACATTTATGTGGTGCTGAGAATCAAACCCAGTGCCTCACGCATGCTAGGCAAGCATGCTACCACTTGAGCCACATCCCCAGCCCAATTTTTAATTTATTTTTATGTAGTGCTGAGGATTGAACCTAGGGCCTCACACTTGCTAGGCAAGTGCTCTACTGCTGAGCCACAACCCCAGCCCTATACTAGAATTTTCTAAGGGTAGTAACTTTATAAATATGGATAAATATATATACACACACAACCAGTTATTTGTTCTCATGACTTCTATTTTCTTACTAGCTGTCTCTAATTCTGCCTGCTATAATCTTTTAACCTCCTTATTATTCACTAAAGCACTATTTTAAAGTTGTAGAATTTCCCACATGCCTATGTGGAAATACAAGAAGTAAGTGTACTTTTCTTGTATTGTTTTGCCATAATATTTTTTAAATTTTCAAAACTTCTAAATGTTTACATTTATCTTAAACTACTTTAGAATTTCATAATATTTTACACTAACATAAATTTTACTTATAATAATTTTCTTATTTTTAGAGTTGGGTCATTGACTTACAAAAGGAGGACTAGAAGAATCACATTGCCAATGTACAGCTGTAACCAATCACCTCTAAATATGCTCAAAATTGTTTTTAATCTCAAAACTGACATATCTGAATAGAGTTCTTTGACTCAAGAAAGAGAGGAATATATGTTAAGAAACTAAACACAAATGCAAATTAAAATATGACAAAACTATCTTTTTTTAAAAGAGAGAGCGAGAGAGATAGAGCGATAGAGAGAGAACTTTAATATTTATTTTTTAGTTCTCGGCGGACACAACATCTTTGTTGGTATGTGGTGCTGAGGATCGAACCCAGGCCGCACGCATGCCCCGCGAGCGCGCTACCCTTGAGCCACATCCCCAGCCCCACAAAACTATCTTTTCTCAGCTTTATAGATATTAATTTACTCTAGTATTGATTATGAAACAGAACATTTTCATATAGTATTTGCTGCTAGTTAAATTGTGACATCATTTTGAGATTAATCATTCATTATTCATAGAGAAAAGAGTTGACAGTTTTAAATATAGATGGAAAAATATGAAGCCAAAATTATTTATTACAGCTTTATCAACTACAAATAAATCCAACAAAGCAACTTATGGGTAAATTATCATAAATTGCCTAGAAAAACACACATAAGTAACTAAAAGACTTGACATTGCTGAATGAATGCCTACTGAATGAAAAGTCAGTAGAAGAAATCATGGCACTGTCATTTTCCAATGATACAATAACATCTAATTAAGCATTTAGCTTTAAATGTGAAAAATGATTCATCCAGAGAACTATACTTTTGCCTTACAAATGGAAAAAGATCTATTAATGTGGTTGAAGTTGTTGTGACTACTTGAAAATAAATGCAAGTGTTACTGAAACATGCAAAGTGTTGAATAACTTTTTTGAACCTCATGGTTTATCCTGGAACAACTGTGTTAACATTTACATTGATGGTACAAAAATAGTGGTAAGTAAAACTGCTGGTCCTTTAGTCAAGACAGTTGCACAATGTTGTATTATGAGCTGTGCATTATTCACCATTATGTACTTATGCTAAAATTTTAAAAAATTGATTGTTTTATTTAAGAATACCATTGATAAAGCAATAAAATTTATTAAATCTTGACCTTTCAGTGCACTTTTAAAATGTTCTGGGTGATGAAATTGGAAGTACATATAAACTACTTCTGCTGCATACTGCAATATGATAATTGTCTCAAAGAAAAGTGTGGGGTGGGTTTTTTGGGGGGGGATTTTTAGTCTTTTTGGTTTTTTCATGGAACACCATTTTCATTTGAAAAGAGGATTAACTGAAAAAAAAGTGACTATTCAGATTTGAGTATTCTACAGATGTTTTCTCAAAAATAATGAAGTGTGTGTATGTCACTTCAAGGAAAACAGTGAATAGTATTTGTTACCAATGATAAAAATTTGAGCCTTTAGGGAAAAAAGATTAGAAATTTTAAAATCTTGAATCCTACCACCGTTAGCCTGACAGCTTCCCAACACTTAGTGACATCTCTGAAGAGGCCAGTGGTGATAGAAAATGTGACATTTTGGATATTTTATAATTGAATGCATCAACATTTGGAAGATCTGCATAAATCAGTGAACCAGTGTTTTCCATAAAGCCAATGTATGTTATTACAAAATCACACATGAGGAAAAGATCCATTCAAGGTACATGATAGCCCCGTGGATTTTATTGTAAACAAATCTGAAAAATTCGCTGACATGGTGTTAGATTCTACATTGCAAACTTTAAGAAACTACCACTTGTCAAGTTTGTTATAGAACCAAAACGGCTATCCATAATTATCTGAAAAAGCTATTAAATCATTCCTCCCTTTTCCAACTAAATATCCATTTAAGGCTGAATTTTCTTCAACCAAAACAACATACCACAACAGATTGAAGTCAGAAGCTGATTTAAAAATCCAGCTATCTTCTCTCAATTCAGACAGAAGATTTTCAAAACTATAAAATAGTGCCACTCTTCTCACTAACTTGATGTAACATATCGTTATTTTTCCTTAAAATGTTATATTTGTTATATAATGGGTTTAATATTTTAAATAAATAGTTATGTAAAATTTTTCTCAAATTTAATTTCCAATTCAGTAAATATTGATATAACCCATTTGAACAAAAGGTGTTTCATATTCTCAATAATATTTAAGAGTATAAAAGGTGACCAAAACATTTGAGAAATGTTCATATGTAAGGTATGAATTCATGACTTGAAATTTCAAGCCTTATTAGAAATGTAGTCTTTTGTCAAACAAGAAAACTGGTTTACAGGCAGGGAGGGAGTCATTATCTCAACTAGTATTTGGAGTGAGCTATATGAACTCTGTGCCAATTAAGCAAGTTAACCCTTTAAAATAAGTGTGGGAAAACAAATTGTGGTTCGAACAACTGAAATTATACCCCTACATTTTTGTGCTTTGCCATTAGCAAAGCATTTTCACGCCACTTATCTCTCTTCTTCAATATTAAAAGTGTTTTAAAAGAACAACTCCCATAGGGACTGGGGTTGTGGCTCAGTGGCAGAGTGCTTGTCTCTCACATGTGAGGCACTGGGTTTGATCCTCAGCACCACATAAAAATAAATAAACAAAAAAAAGATATTTTTTTAAAAAGAACAACTCCCATACTTTCATTTTATAAATGTGAAAATTCAGACTCAAGAAGAGAAGTGACTTACCTAAAGTCACACAGTAATGTTCGTCATTGAATTCCAAGTAACTAGCACAATACAGTCAATACATATTTGAGGTTTGCATATCTAAGTAAGTGAGTGAGCAAATGAATGAATGACAGAGCTTGGAGAAACAAGGACTCCTCATTATGACTCCTGTAGTTTCCTAACGTTAACATGTATTACATGTTTATACAGTAAGAGTAAATGTGCTTCAATTACAGCAGGAAAGATTTAGATTATTCATAATAAATAACTTTTGGCAATTTAAGAATCATTCTAGTCTTTTATCTGAAACAAAATATGGAGAGTGCCCCCTCCTTTAAAGAATGGGAGGAAAACAGGAAAAATTTTACTTTATCTTCCTAGTGACCCTATTGGTCTTTCTTACATGGAATTGTAGATTTTCAAGTTGAGCTGCTGCTTTGTTGGGTTCAATCTTCATCTACCTGAATTATAGCAATAAAATTCATCAGAAATAATACTTCAAGTGTACTTGTATATGTACATGTATATATACACATGTTAGTATATGGTTACAATTGGTATATGTTTGTGTGTATATACCATACACATACACATCATGTTCAAGAACTTATAGACTAAAGAAAAGGTCAAATGTTTAGTAACCCAGATCCAGGTTTCCTATTACTCTTTGATTATAGTATCCTGGCCCAGTCATCATAAGAAATGATAAAATTCTAATTTATATCATCCCTATTAGGTAATAGGAGCTCAATTTGCTGCTAGAATGAGTAGTCTCAAAGAATCATGACTAACAAAAACATCTGGATAATGGTAATTCTTTGCATCAAAATGGGATCCAGCTTTTAAGGGAAAGCAGCTGCCAAGGTCAGTTTTTACCCTGCCTTTGGGTAAATTCACAGGGAATATCATACATATTAGGCTTTTATAAGTACCTGGTAATACTGGAATTTATTGGGAATTCAGTCTAAAAACTTAGTGCTAAGTCTGCCAAGGTTCAAGGATCCATGGCCAATAAACTCCAATGCAATGTCTGTTAAATGTTTCCAGGGACTAAGACTTGGAATGAAAAACAATATCATAAACAAATTATAGTTGACAGTTCCTAATGGAGAAGGTTTTGCTTAACTTTTTAAAAAGTATCATCTTGGAAAGGAGTAGAGTTTAAAACTAGTGGAGTTTAGAGTGGGAGTTTAAAAACCTGCATTCCACTCCTGGATCTGCTATTGATTGTTGTGAAGGGACCCGAGAGAGATGACTTCATTGCATACTCTGGATAATCTCTGTCTTCCTGTACCTCTCAAGAATGGTATAAAACAGTGAGAATGTAAATGAAAACATATTGAACTCCTTCCTTAATATAAAAAGTTAAATGCCACAGCTACATTTAAGAATAAAGTTCTCTATTTTCCAAATATTAAATGTCCCAATTCTACTCCTTTACACACTTTGAGTGCTGTTAAAACAAACAAAATATAATGTTTAAGACATCTAACAAACCATGGATCCTGACCAAAATAATCAGATGGTTCTTTACAAAAACTAATATGATTTTTTTCTTACATCTGTTAAGGCACCAACCACCCTGGACTCACTGCATTTTTTCCTTATCTATGCCACACTACACTATACGATGGAGAGAAAGGACAATTTTTGTCCACTTTTGTGACTCCCACACCATCTAGTAAGGCCCTTATTTATGCTATTCAGTAAATAAGTGTTGCATGAAATTTATACTCAGTTTTTTGGTGTAGTGTTGGTTGTACAGCCTCTTACCTTTTAATTCTCTGTGTACTCTACCACTTACCACTGCGCTACATCCCCAGCCCTGCTTGGATTATAGGCATATGCCATCACACCCAGTCTTATGTTTTAGTTCTTAGAATACAGTTTTTTAAGTAGCCTGCCTACCTCCAGTGAACAAAAAAATCTGAATTTATTTTTCCATTCTTATGATTCTCTTTCCAGCTTCTTCCTATTACTCTTTGCAAGTTAAAGAGGTCATCAAACTTACCATTATACATTAAACTGAGAAACTTTTCTAAAATATCTGGCCTTTGTAGGAAAAAGAATTCTCTTTGTGGCAACTATAAGATGAAAGGTTCTAGGGAAACCTAAGAAGTGCCTGGCTAACACCAGTGTAAAGCTTGTCTTATTTTAAACTCTAGCAACTGATGTTCCTCCACTGATGACCCTGAGCAACTTTTTGCACTAGATTTGTGAATGATTCACATTTCCTTCATTTATTCTTTTATTGGTGAATTATAATCATACATAATAGTAGGCTTCATTGTGACATATTCATACCTGCATGTAGCATAATTTGGTCTAATTCATTCCTCCATACTTCCCCTTTCCCTTCCCTCCTTTCTCTCCCAATCCCCATTCTCTATTGGTCTTCATTCTATTTTCATGAGATCCCTGTTTTGTACTTTCTCTCTCTATAGCTTACACATGTGAGAGAATACATGACCCTTGACTCTATGAGTCTGGCTTATTCCAGTTCCATTCACTTTCCTGAAAATGCCATCATTTCATTCTTCTTTATGGCTGATTAAAATTCCATTGTGTATGTATACCATATTTTCTTAGTCCATTCACCTATTGATGGGCACCTAGGCTGGTTCCATAGTTTGGCTATTGTGAATTGTGCTGCTATAAATATGGGTATGCATGTATCACTACAATATGATGACTTTAATACTTTTGGATAAATACTAAGGAGTGGTATAATGGGGTCATATTGAGGTTCGATTCCTAGTCTTTTGAGGAACTTCCATATGAATTTCCATAGTGGTTGTACTAAATTCCGAGACTCTAAGAGATTCTGACTCTCTAATACTGAATTTTAGTGAATTCTCTCTTTTATCTCCTGAGAAGCCATACTTCTGCTGCTTAAATCCCAAGCCACAGAGCAACTAGAAATGTACCTTTCCTCTAATACACCATTTTGAACCCAATTACTGAGCTGATTTTTGTGCAGGGTGAGATATAGGAATCTACTTTCATTCTCAACATACGGATATCCAGTTTTCTCTGCACCATTTTTTAAAAAGGATCTCTTTTCTCCAATATACATGGAATTCATTTTTTGCACCTTTGTAAAGGATCAGATGACTGTATCTGTGTGGATTTGTCTCTGAGTCTTCTAATCCAATCCAGTTTTCATTTTTACCAGTACCATGCAGTCTTTGTTATTCTATAGTATACACTGTAGTATAATTTGAAGTCAGGCATCGTGATGCCTCTAGCTTTGCTCTTATTGCTTAGAATTTCTTTGACTATTTGGGGTCTTTTATTTTATTTATTTTTGGTACCAGGGATTGAACCCAGAGGCACTTAACCACGGAGCCAAATCCCCAGCCATTTTACTTAAAAAAATATTTTTAGTTGTCAATGGACCTTTATTTTATTTATTTATATGTGGTGCTGAGAATCGAACCCAATGCCTCACACATACTAGGCAAGTGCTCTACCACTGAGCCACAACCTGAGCCCCCCCATCCCTTTTTAATGTTTTATTTAGCTACAGGGTCTAACTGAGTTGCTTAGGGCCTCACTAAGTTGTTGAGTCTGGCTTTGAACTTGCAATCCTCCTGCATCAGCCTCCCGAGCTGCTGGGATTACAGGTGTGTGCCACCACACCAGGCCCATATGAATTTTTTAATACCTTTATTTTATTTATTTTTTATGTGGTTCTGAGGATTGAACCCATGTCCTCACACATGCAAGGCAAATGCTCTACCAACTGAGCTACAACCCTGGCTCCAACCCTATGAATTTTTAAGATAGTTTTATATAGTTCTGTGAAGAATGTCATTGCTTTTTAAAATTATTTTTGGAGTTGTAGATGGAGAGCATGCCTTTATTTGTTTATTTTTATGTCATGCTAAGGATCAAACCCAGTGCCTCACAATGCTAGGCAAGTGCTCTGCCACCAAGCTACAGCCTTAGTCCCTGTCATGGGTATTTTTATGGAGATTGCATTGAATCTGTAGATCACTTTTGGTAGTGGGCCCATTTTAACAATATTAATTCTGCCTATCCAAGAACATGGGAGTTATTTTCATCTTCTAATATCTTTTTCAGTTTCTTTTTTCAATGTTCTATAATTTTAATTGTAGAGGCCTTTCACCTCCTTGTTTAGATCTACTCCTAGATATTTTTTGAGGTGATTATAAATGAAACTATTTTCCCAATTTGTTTTTGATCAAATTAATATTGGCATATAGAAAAGCTATTGATTTTCCCCCTTTTATTGGCACATTATAATTATACATAACAGCGGGATTTGTTATAAAATTTTCATATATGCACACAATAAATCAGTATAATTTGATCAATTTCATTCCCCTTTCCCTCCCCTCCCTTCCCCTGATCCCTTTCTTCTATTCTACTGGTCTCCCTTCTATTTTTAAAAATTTGTTCTAATTAGTTATACATAACAGTAGAATGCATTTTGACACATTGTACACAAATGGAGCACAACTTCTCCTTCCTCTGGCTGTACATGGTGCAGAGTCACACCAGTAGCATAATCATACATGTATATAGGGTGATAATGTCTGTCTCAATTCTACCGTCCTTCCCATCCCCACAGTCCCACTGCTCCCCTCACTCCCCTCTGCACAATCCAAAATTCCTTCATTCTTCCCTACCTACTGCCACCCTGCCTGCCGCAGTCTGGCTGGGCACACTTCAGGAGCCACTTGTCAAAAGAAACGAACTTTATTTTTAGAACCACACACGCCAAACAAAACAGCTCCTCAGGAAAAACCCTCAGAGCCCAACTGCCACCACCGGCTTCCCACAAGCCTCTCCTTCCTCTAACAATTTACTTAACAGTCTTTCAGTTTGTTTTTTACTAATTTCTGATCCCGTATTTCTACTATAATACAACCCAACAAGACTGCCTGACTATGGATCAGCATCCACTTATCAGAGAAAACATTCGGCCTTTGTTTTTTGGGGATTGGCTTATTTCACTTAGCATGATGTTCTCTAGTTCCACCCATTTAAATACAAATGCCATAATTTCATTTTTCTTTAAGGCTGAGTAATTGTGTATATATACCACAGTTTCTTTATCCATTCATCTGTTGAAGGGCATCTAGCTCTTGTGAATTAAGTTTCTGTAATCACTGATGTGGCTGCATCACTGTAGTACGCTGTTTGTAAGTCCTTTAGGTATAAACTGAGGAGTGGGATAGCTGGGTCAAATGGTGGTTCCATTCTAAGTTTTCTGAGGAATCTCCATACTGCTTTCTAAAGTGATTACACCAATTTGCATTCCCACCAGCAATGTATGAGTGTACCTTTTCCCCCACATACTCTTCAACACATTATTACTTGTATTCTTGACAATTGTCATTCGGACTGAAGTGAGATGAAATCTTAGTTTTGATTTGCATTTCTCTAATTGCTAGAGATAATGAACATTTTTCCATGTTTGTTGAGTAATTTTGTTTCTTCTTCTGTGAAGTGTCTGTTCAGTTCCTTAGCCCATTTATTGATTGGTATTTTTTTCTTTTTGGTGTTAAGTTTTTTGAGTTCTTTATATATAGCTATTAATTTTTGTGTGTTGATTTTGTACATACCACTTTGCTGAATTTGTTTATCAGCTCTAGAAGTCTTCTGGTGGTATTTTTAGTGTCTTCTAACTGTAGGATCATATCTGCAAACAGGGACAATTTGAATTCTTCCTTTCTTATTTGAATTCCTTTTATTTTATTTTATTCTCTTTACTAGTTTCTCTGGCTAAATTTTCAAGTACTATATTGAATAGGAATGGTGAGAGTAGACATCCTTGTCTTGTTTCTGATTTTAAAGGAAATGCTTTCAGTTTTTCCTCATTCAATATGATGTTGGTTTTGGGTTTGTCATGTACAGCCTTTATGGTGTTTAGGTAAGTTCCTTCTATTCCTAGTTTTTTCATAGGTGTTTTTTTTTAATCATTCATGGGTACTGAATTTTTTCTAATGGTTTTTCTGTGCTTATTGAAATGGTTATATTATTTTATGATGTATTATTATTATTATTGATTTATGCACATTAAAACTTCCTTGTGTCCCTGGAATGAAACTAACTTGATCATTATGTACAGTCTCCTTAATGTGTTTTTACATAAAAATTGCTATTATTTTATTAAGATTTTTCACATCTATGTTCATCAAGGATATTGGCCTGAATTTTTCTTTTCTTAATGTGTCTGTATCTGGTTTTGATGTCAGAGTGATACTGGCTTCTTAGAATGAATTTGGGAGTGATACCCTGTTTCTATTTCATTCAATATTTTGAGGAGCAGAAGCATTAGTCATTCTTTAAGGGTTTGGTAAAATTTATCTGGAAATCCATCTGGTCCTGGGCTTTACTTTGTTAGAAAGCTTTTTATCACTTCTTCCATCTCATTACTAGTTATTGGTCTATCTAGGTTTTATATGTCATCTTGATTTAATTTTGATAGGTTATATATATCTAGAAATTTGTTAATTTCTCATAGATTTTCCATTTTATTCTCATTTAAGTTTTCAAAATAGGCCCTAATGGTCTTCTGGAGTTTAGAGATGTATGTGGTGATACCTCCTTTATTTATCTTTCAGAATCTGTAAAAAAAAACAATATTTCATCAAAGTCCATTAATTTACTCTTGCTTATTTATTCAGATACTTGCTCCTGAGGGGATCCCTAATTTGTCCTTTTCTTTTCATTCTCATGGTAACTCTCTAGTTTAGGCCTTTATTACCTGAAGCACTCATCCATATTTATTACTTTCAAGTGAAAAATTGTAACACATTGAAATGGTCTATGCTTCTTCTTTCTCCCTTCCAAACCATTCCTTCCCACACCCCCTCACTGCTGTTGGAGTTATCTTCCTAAAATATGTCTAAACTTGGTCTCATTTACTAATAAAATCTTAACTCCTCAAACTGGCATTCAAGAGCCTCCAAAATTAAGCACCAATTTACAGTCCCAATAACATATTCTATTCTGGATCTGAATGCACAAATCTTACACATACATTCTTTCGTCACTAATATGCATTTTTCCCTTTAACTTGTGACTCTTATTTCAGTAATTACTTTTGTTCTCTAATGCCCCACCCCTGGAAAGTTTATCCATTCTTTAAAGAAGGCCTAGCTAAAATCCCAAATCCTTCAAAAAACATATATTTTCCATCTAAAACCACTATAGAGATTCCTTTTATTGGCCCTAGGAGTTGCAAGTTTCTGGTCTAATTTATAGGTCTTTAATCCATTTTCATTTGACTTTTATGCAGGGTAAGAGATAAGGATCTAATGTCATTCTTCTATGTATGGATAACTATTTTTCCCAGCACCATTTGTTAAAAGTCCTGTCTTTTCTCTCCTGTATGGTTTTGACATCTTTATCAGTGATCAGATCACTTTGTGTGGTTTTGTCTATATGTTATTTTTCTGCATCATTGGTCTGGATGTCTATTTTTATATCAGTACCATGCAATTTTTGTTACTATATCTCTATAGTGTAATTTGAAGTCAGGTATTGTGATGCCACAAGTATTTTTTTCTTAGAATTGCTTTGGTTATTCTGGTCTTTTAGTGTTCCAAATGAGTTATAGGACACATCTTTAGTTCTGTGAAGAATGTCATTGGTGTTTTCATGGGGATTGTATCAAATCTATATATTGCTTTTGGAAGTATGGCCATTTTAAAAAAAGTATTTATGTATTCTTTTTAGATATACATTAAAGTAGAGTGTATTTTGACATATCATACATACATACATGGAATATAACTTTTCTAATTAGGATCCCATTCTTGTGGTTGTACATGATGTAGAGTTTCACTTGTTGTGCATTCACATATGAACATACAAAAGTTATGTTTGATTCATTCCACTATCTTTCCTATTCCTATCCCCTTCCCGTCTCTTCATTCCCCTTTGTCCAATCCACTGAACTTCTATTCTTCCCCTCCTTGCCCTTGTTGTAGGTTAGCATTCACATATCAGAGAGAATATTAGGGCTTTAGTTTTATGGGATTGGCTTACTTCACTTAGTTACTTCACTTACTTCTTTAGTTCCCTTCATTTACTGGCAAATGTCATAATTTCATTTTTCTTTATGGCTGAGTAATATTTCATTGTGTGTGTGTGTGTGTGTGTCACATTTTCTTTAACCATTCATCTGTTGTAGGGAACCTGGTTTAGCTGGTTCCATAGCTGAGCTATTGTGAGTTGAGCTGCTATAAACATTGTTGTGGCTGCATCGCTATAGTATGCTGAATTTTACTCCTTTGAATATATACCCAAGGAGTAGTATAACCAGGTCAAATGATGGTTCCCGTTCCCTTCCTAGTTTTCTGAGGAATCTACATAGGAATTATGGCCATTTTAACAATATTTATTCTGCCTATCCATGAGCATGGGAGTCCTTCCATCTTCAATTTCTTTCTTCAGTGTTCTATAGTTGTCATTGTAAAGATCTTTCACCTTCTTTTTAGGTTTATTCCTAGGTATTTTAGTTTATCTCATTGAAGGTATTGTGAATGGGATTATTTTCCTGAATTATTTTTCGTCAGATTCATTATGGGCTATTGATTTTTGTATGTTTATTTTGTAACATGCTATTTTGCTAAATTTATTAGCTTCTGTTGGATCTCTTGGGATCCTCTAAGTATACGATCATATCACCTGCAAATATTGGTAATTTGACGTTTTCCTTTCCTATTTTTATTGTTTTTATTTCCTTCTTTTGCCTAGTTTCTCAGGCTAGAATTTCTAGTACTGTATTGAATTAGAGCTGGGAGAATGGACACTCTTGTTTTATTCCAGATTTTAAAGGAAATGCTGTTAGTTTGTTCCTCATTCACCATCATGTTAGCTTTAGGATTGTTGTATGTATCCTTTATGGTGTTGAGGTGTGTTCCTTCTATCCTAGGCTTTTCAGTGTTTTTGTCATGAAAAGGTTGTGAATTGTGTTGAAGGCCTTCTCTGCATCTACTGAAATAACTAATTTTTGTCCTTACTTCTATTTATGTGATAAATTGCATTTATTGATTTGTGTATAATGAACAACCCTTGAATCCTTGGCATAAAATTGACTTATTCATGATGTACAATATTTATTTTTTAGTTAACGGCGGACACAACATCTTTGTTTGTATGTGGTGCTGAGGATCGAACCTGGGCTGCACGCATGCCAGGCGAGTGCGCTACCGCTTGAGCCACATCCCCAGCCCTACAATCCTCTTAATATGTTAACTTGACTCTAAATGTGACTTGATGTTTTTATTTTTAGGCTTTTAAAATTCTATCTTTGTTCTGTATGTTAGGCATTTTAATTATAATGTGTCATTTCCTTCTTTAAAGAATGGAGAGGTTCTTTTTTGACCTTGTCTATTTGGGGTTCTGAATGACTCCTGATTCTGGATGTCCATCTCATCCTTAAGGTTTGGAAACTTTTCTGTTATTATTTCCCTGAAGAGGTTATCCATTTCATTGCTTGCATCTCACAATTATCTTCAATTCCAAATGATTTTAAAAATTTGGTCTCTTAATGTAGTCCTGAGTTTTTGTATATTCTGGTAGTGGTTAATTCTTTAATTCTTTCTGAATTTTCAAGGCCAGCCACTTTGTCTTCTGGCTCAAATATTATGTCTTCAGCATGGTGTACTCTATTACAGAGACTTTGAACTGCACATTTTATTTGATTTATTGTGTCTTTCATTTTCAAGATTTCTGTTTGGTTCTTTTTCAATATCTATATCTTCTTATCAAACTTTTCACTCATGTCTTATACTGACTCTCTTAATTCATTCAGTTGTTTTTCTACACTCTCTTGGAGTTCATTGATCACTTTTATGATCATTCTTTTGAATTCTTTATCTGATATTTCATCCATTTCAATTTACTTAGAGTGAGTTGCTGATATTTTATGAAATTAGGAGGTGTTGTGTTTCCTTGTTTTTTTTTCATATTTGTTGTATTCCTGTGTTGGGTTTTATGCATCTTTTGGGATGGATTTCCCTTCCACTCCAATATTGGGCCCTATTAGGATCCAACCTTCTCTTGCCAAAGTGTCCTAGAATACTTTAGATTGAGATCCTTGTAGGTGTGCTATCCACAGCCTTCGTGTTAATCCTGGTTTTGCTATAGGAGTAGATGTCAGTGAGTATGACCTCGACCTCCTCCCCACCATTCTTACTTGGTGCCTGGTCATTAGTTTAGGGGTTTTGTCTCTTCTATTCTTTGCATTAAAGTATAGCTAAAGTTTGAGTGTGATCAATTTGTGTATGTGAGATCAATTTGTGTGTGCTGTCTTTTGGCTGAGTTTAGTTCAGGAGCAAAGTCTGTATCATGTGAACTTGTAGTGTTCCTGCAGAGTTCGAGCACCTCACAGAAAAGGGAGAAACAATAGCAACTACCAAAGAAAACAACATACAGCATTAAAATAAATATCCAGTGCCTGCTATACCATCTGTAACATCAATTACCACAAAAACAGGAATGGGAGATAGCAATTGACAAGAGCATAAAATAATAAATAACTGTGGACTAGATATGGCACTAAAGTAAATAGCAGGTGTTTACTATGTCATCCACAGTGCTAATAACTGCAACAACATAAATGGTGGGGGAAGGAGTTTATAAAACCAAAAAGTTCTAAAAATGGTAGAAATACATTTTTTAAAGTGTGTTAAGAAGGTAGAAGAAAGTTTAGAAAGTTCAAAATGTGAACAGAGAAATTGCAGAAGAGATGTAGCAAGCAGTGGTTTTAAAGAATGAGGAGAAAAATAGAAAAAAAGGGAGAGAATTTGTCTGTTAGTGGGAGAAGAAAGGAGAAAAAAGAGAAACAAATAAAAAGTAAACAAAACAGAAACAAAATAAACCAAAACTCTAACCCTCAAAAGATAAGGAAAAATAACTATTGTAAAAAAATTGCTGAAAACAAGAAAAAAGAAGCAAATATGTATGTGTGTGTATATATCTCCATGAACTAAAAAGCACAACAAGAACACCAAAAAAGGAAAAAAGTATTCTTTTAAAAAAAAATGTTTTTAGTTGTAGATGAACACACAGTATCTTTCTTTATTTTTATGTGGTGCTGAGAATCAAACCCAGTGCCTCACACACGCTAGGCAAGTGCTCTGCCACTGGGCTATAACCCCAGCCCAAAATATATTCTTTTTTTTATTGGTTGTTCACAACATTACAAAGCTCTTGACATATCATATTTCATACATTAGATTGAAGTGGGTTATGAACTCCCAATTTTACCCCAAATGCAGATTGCAGAATCATGTCGGTTACACATCCACAATTTTACATAATGCCCTATTAGTAATTGTTGTATTCTGCTACCTTTCCTATCCCCTACTATCCCCCCTCCCCTCCCCTCCCATCTTCTGTCTCTACCCCATCTACTGTAATTCATTTCTCTCCTTGTTTATTTTCCCATTCCCCTTACAACCTCTTATATGAAATTTTGTATAGCAATGAGGGTCTCCCTTCATTTCCATGCAATTTCCCTTTTCTCTCCCTTTCCCTTCCATCTCATGTCTCTGTTTAATGTTAATCTTTTCTTACTGCTCTTCCTCCCTGCTCTGTTCATAGTTGCTCTCATTATATCAAAGAAGACATTTGATATTTGTTTTTTAGGGACTGGCTAGCTTCACTAAGTATAATCTGCTCTAGTGCCATCCATTTCCCTGCAAATTCTATGATTTTGTCATTTTTTATTGCTGCATAGTACTCCATTGTGTATAGATGCCACATTTTTTTTAATCCATTCATCTATTGAAGGGCATCTGGGTTGGTTCCACAGTCTAGCTATTGTTAATTGTGCTGCTATGAACATCGATGTGGCAGTATCCCTGTAGCATGCTCTTTTAAGGTCTTCAGGGAATAGTCCGAGAATGGTCAAATGGCGGTTCCATTCCCAGCTTTCCCAGGAATCTCCAAACTGCTTTCCAAATTGGCCGCACCAATTTGCAGTCCCACCAGCAATGTACAAGTGTACCCTTTTCTCCACATCCTCGCCAGCACTTGTTGTTGTTTGACTTCATAGTGGCTGCCAATCTTACCGGAGTGAGATGGTATCTTAGGGTGGTTTTGATTTGCATTTCTCTGACTGCTAGAGATGATGAGCATTTTTTCATGTACTTGTTGATTGATTGTATATCCTCCTCTGAGAAGTGTCTGTTCAGGTCCTTGGCCCATTTGTTGATTGGGTTATTTGTTTTCTTATTGTCTAATTTTTTGAGTTCTTTGTATACTCTGGATATTAGGGCTCTATCTGAAGTGTGAGGAGTAAAAATGTGTTCCCAGGATGTAGGCTCCCTATGTACCTCTCTTATTGTTTCTCTTGCTGAGAAAAAACTTTTTAGTTTAAGTAAGTCCCATTTGTTGATTCTTGTTATTAACTCTTGTGCTATGGGTGACCTATTAAGGAATTTGGAGCCCGACCCCACAATATGTAGATCAGAGCCAACTTTTTCTTCTATCAGACGCAGAGTCTCTGATTTGATATCAAGCTCCTTGATCCATTTTGAGTTAACTTTTGTGCATGGCGAGAGAAAGGGATTCAGTTTCATTTTGTTGCATATGGATTTCCAGAAATGTAAATCAACATAATAAAGTTCATTTATAATAAGCCAATAGTTACATTGTGTTAAATAGAGAAAAGCTGAAAGCTTCTTCTCTAAGATCTGGAACAAACAAAACATGCATACTCACTTTCACCTCTTTTATTCAACATAGTGCTGGATGTCCCAGCCAGAGCAATTAAGCAAGAGAATGAAATAAAAGCACCCAAATTGGAAAAGAAAAAAGTCAAATTGTTGCTGTTTGTAGAAGACATGATTTCATATGTGCAAAATTCCCAAAGAACTCCACCAAAAAGCTGTTATAATGAATGAATTAAGTCAGCAAAATTGCAGGATACAAAAGAAATATATAAAAATCAGCAGCATCACTATATGACAATAGCAAATTATCTGAAAAAAAAACATCAAGAAAACAATTCCATTATAATAGCTACATAAAAATACCTACGAATAAATCTAATGAAAGAGGTGAAAGATATCTACAATTAATATTATAAAATATTGATGAAATAATTTAAATAGGATACAAAAAAGTAAAAAGACATCCCGTGTTCATAGATTAGAAAAATTAATATTTTTAAAATGTCCACACTACCCAAAGTGATCTGTAGATTGAATGTAATCCCTATTAAAATATCAATAACATGCTTCATAAAACTAAAATTTTTAAAATTTATATGGAACCACAAAAATCCCTAAATATCTAAAGTCATTTTGAGCAGAAAGAACAAAACATGAGGCATTAGGCTACCTGACTTCAGAACATACTACAAAACTATAGTAATCAAAGAAGCATGGTATTGTCATGAAAAGAGACATAGATCAATTGGAAAGAATACAGAGTCCAGAAGTATGCCCTCATATGTATAGCTGACTGATTTTCAAGACAGGTGCTAAGAACTTGAATTGGAGGAAGAACAATCTCTTCAATAAATGGTGTTGGGGAAATGGGATATCTACAATGCAAAAGAATGAAGCTATACCCCTGTCTATCAATGGTTACAAAGATCAGTTAAAAATGGATTAAATATTTATGTGTAAGACCTGAAACTATGAAATGACTAGAAGAAAGCATGAGGGAAAATCTTCAAGATATGGGAATGTGCAAGGATTGTTTTGTACAAAATAGACAAATGAGAGTATATACAACTAAAAAGCTTCTGTACAGCAAAGGAAATAATCAATAGAGTGCAGAGATGACCTACAGAGTGGAAGAAAATATTTGCAATGTATGCATCCAATAAGAGATTGATATCTAAACTATATAAGGAATTCTAAAAACTCAATAGCAAAATAACAACCCAATTAAAATGGGCAATATATGTAAATAGACATTTCTCAAAAGAAGACAAATAAGTGGCCAATAGGTACATGAAAATTACTCAGTGTCACTTATCATTAGGGAAATCCAAACTAAAACCACAACATGATAACACTTCACTCCAGTAAGAATGGCGAGTATCAAAAAGACTAAAGATGACAAGTGCTGACAAGGATGTGAAGAAAAGGGAACTCTATTGGTGGGAATTAAAATTAATTCAGTTAGTATGGAAAGTAGTATGGAGATTCCTCAAAAATGTTAAAAAAAGAACTACTATGTGATACAGGAATCTCATGCCTAGTTATATACGCACAAAGGAATTGAAATTAATACATTGAAAAGGTATCTGCACTCCCAGGTTCACTGCAATACTATTCACAATAGGCAAGAAGTGGATTTAAAAATATGGTACATATATACAGTGGATTCATACTCAACCATACAAAAGAATGAAATCCTGTCATTTGTGACAATACGAGTGAAAGTGGAGATCAATGTACTATGTGAAATAAGTCAGGCACAGAAATAGAAGTACCACATGAGCTCACTGGTAGAATCTAAAAAAAATCAATATCATAGAAATTGAGAGAAGAATGGTGGTTATCAGAGGCTAGAGAGAGTGTGTGGAGCAGAGGGGAGAGATGTGAAAAGTTTGATCAGTGGGTACTTAGATAGGAACAAGAAGCTCTGAGGTACTATTGCACAGTAGAGTATCTATAGATAACAATTATCCAAAAGCTAGAAGAAAGGATTTTGAAAATTTTCACCATAAAGAAATGATAAATGAAAAGGTAAATGTGTTTAGCCTGGTTCAACATTAATAAATACAACTTTGATGTTTTATTGTTAAAATTAATTTTTAATACTTAAAATTATAAAAACAAAACTCTTATAGCTTATTCCCTTCTCATTTATACAGTTATCCACAAATTTCATTTTATACATTGCATATTCCCATTAACATAGATATATAATTATTATTTTATGCACCTTTCTTAGAGGTCATTTATATAAAGGAAAATACAATTCCAATTTAACTGAAGTATAATGCCTATCCCACACATAAACCTTTGGTAGTATTTCTGTAGCCTAATTAGGACCTGCAAATTCAAGGAACCATTAAATATCATAATGACCTTTTCTAGAATAGAGATCTGAGTCCTTAGGACATTTCATATTGGTCTGAAAAGTTTGTTTTGATTTTCCAAAAGTACTGAAATTATGTTCCTGACATTTTTTGTGTCAAAAACAGAAAATTTGCATAGCTTCCTGGGGTATGTGACCAAGCAGCTCACAGTTTGAGTCCACTGAGCTTAGGAGCACTTGTCATTCTAGGTTCTGACTCATTTCCCCAAGGGATGAAGTAATCAATATCTGGTTTTTGTTATCTGTTCATGGCACATCAATTGGGAAGCTATGCTAATTTCATTCACTGTGGATGAGACATTTTATTTTTTTGAAAAAGAAAAATGGTATGTCCTATGGTAGGCAGGATTGTAATGTATCTGCCAAGATTTCCCTACCCTTGATGTAAATGCTCTACATAATCCCTAGAACTGTGAAAATGATGCATTTTACTACTGTGTTTAGGTTACGTCTTGTGACACAACTGATTTTAAAATAGGAAGATTATCTACTGGGCCTGTCCTAATCAAATGAATGCTTTAAAAGTAGAGAATTTTTTCTGATTGTAGAGAAGAGGAAGTCAGAGAGATGTGCTCCATATGGCCTGAAATAATGTAAACATCCGTGTTGTGAAATGCTAATTGAGAGGGCCAGCCTGTAGGAGCTGAGAGAACAGCTAGCTGAAAAAAAAAATAGGGACCTCTGTCCTACAGGTGCAAGGAAATGAATTTTCCAACAACCTGAATGAGCTAAGTAGCAAATTATTCCCTATGCTCTCCAGAAAAGAATTCAGCCTGGCCAACACTCTGGTTTCAGCCTTATAAGACCCTGAGCAGAGGAAATGCAGCTACACCATGCCTGCATTTCTATAGAAGTGTGAAGTTATAAGTGGATGCTGTTTTCAGCAGCTAAGTTCATGTTGATTTGTTGTGTAGCAATACAAAAGTAATATAGTCCTTTGCTCTGATGAATTCATATCTATAAAGAAGACCCTCTTAGATATAAATCTGTGATAATGTGGCCTGTAACTTTGAGTGCTGCTGTGATTACTTTATGGAAGTCTATAGAGACTTTTATGATTAGGATATGGGGTGTTCCCCCAAAAGCTTATGTTAGGCAATGTAGGAATGTTCAGAGGTGAAATGATGAGATTTCTGGAGCTATAACTGTATCAATGAATTAATCCATTTGATGGATTAATAATTTGAATGGACTACTGGGTGGTAACTGTAGGCAGGGGATGGGAGTATGGCTAGAGGAAGTAGGTCCCTGGAGTATGGCTCTCTCTCTCTCTCTCTCTCTCTCTCTCTCTCTCTCTCTCTCTCTCTCCCTCCCTCCACCCCACTCCATCCTTCCTAGCTGCCATGAGCTTTATTCCACCACACACTTCTGCCATGATGTTCTGCCTCACCTTGGGTCCAGAGAAATAGAGTCAGGACTGAACCTATAAAGTATGAGCCCAAAATAAACTTTTCCTCTTCTAAGTTGTTCTTGTCAGGTATCACAGTGATGAAAAGATGACTAACACAAACACCATAACATGATGTTATTTCACTACTATAAAACTACCATTAGGGTCTCACCTAAAGGATGAGTTCTATCAGTCACCAATCAGTTGTGGATAAAGTGTAACATGAGAAACCATAACCAGTGGATGACTACATAGGGTTGGATGTGTGGGTACTTGATGGAAGAAGGGGAAGGAAGGAATAACTATCTCATAAGTAACAGGAAACAAATCGATACCTGTCATATGGAAACTAGGAGAGTAAGCAGTTAAGGTGTCTGGAAAGCTGTATTGGCCAGTGTCTGGGAGAATGAAGCACAAGTATCTGAGGAGACAGAATAAATCATGGGATATGATTTAAGAGACTTGTAAGCAAGTTAAGTGGTGTGAAATTAGAAACAGATTCTTTGGAGGTTTGATTTTTTGTTTATGTCTTATTCTTGTTTATTTTGTGTTCTTCCTTCATATTTTTTCAAGTCTTAAAAAATTTCAGCTTTTTACAGCTGTGCTAAGGGAAACCGAACAATGAGGGAATTGTTCCCACTTGGGCTAGGAACTTCATGGGAAAATAGTGTTCCCTGGAAGTTGGGCATGGTGGTTTGAGCTGGAAGACAGGATTCAGGAGAGTATTACCTGACAGGGGCCACTTCAGAGAGGTTTAAACTTAGTTAAAATCAAACCCATAGTCTGACTGATTATAAAAGGGTAGTGCAAGGGAGCTTCTTTCTGGTAATAGAACATTTTTATATTCTGATAACATGATGGTGGTTATACATAATAAAATTTCATTTAAAAAAATCACCCCAAGGTCTAGGGATGTGGTTCAGTGGTAGAGCCCTTGCCTAGTATGCACAAGGCCCTGTGTCAAAGCCCATCACTGAAACAAAACGAAACAAATGCATATAAAACTTGATGAAATCTTAATAAGGTCTATAGCCTAGTTAATAGTATTGAACCACTCTCAATTTCCTAGTTTTGATGATGTTTTTTGGCTGTATATTATTATTGGAGAAAACTGAGTGAAGGGTACACTGGAAGTCTTTTCCATTTTTACAACTCCTCATGAGCCTTAACTTAAAATTTTTCGAAAAATGCTTAATTAAAAAAAGAAGAAGAAGACTGAACACTCCTAGACTTCTGGCACCATCCCAGGAATTGCTAACCAGATCCAGACTAGGAATTAAATGAAAAGTGTTTTTACAAAGTTGTAACACCCATGAGACTCCTACTAAACCTCAGCCCTATTGCAGAATCACAAAGCAACTGGATATGAGAGGCTCTGTCTTTGGCTGCTTTGTCAATATCAGGGCTGTGAACACATTCTAAAGAAACACTAACCATGTATCTCAATCCTCTAACTGGCCTTTCACCTTCCATACCTAAACCAGTCAACTGTCCTATGGGAATATATATACTAAGAAATGAGAAGCAAAGGGTGTTATAGAAAGGTCAACAGCACCATTATTGAGATGATTACAAGACAAAGCCTTTGGGCCTCTGATTTACTGTCCTGCTGGTACATGTCATATACCACATGGCTTTGCATCTCTCTTCTGATCATCTTTGTAACTCCATAATATTATGCACTATCCCACGGGTTAGTGTATGAGGTAGAAACAAGGAAGGAATCATGTGGCAGAAGGCTCTGTCTGCACTAAGCAGCTGTTAATCAGGGATACCTTCCTCCACTGAGAGAATCCAGGCACCTAACATACTTGTTTCCTGTTTTACCATGCAAATGCACCAGTATTTGCAGATGTATGCATTTTCTTCCTCCCTGTTTCATTTTGTGTCTTCTTTAAAAAGCCATCCTTGCTCTTCTTAAAAATTCAGACTCCAAGAGTCTCAGTAACAATGTCATTCATACTAGTTTAAAATAAAGGGGAATGAAAATGTTTTTTAAAGGAGGACACGAGTGATGGATGTAAGAACCTTTTGCCTAGACAGTATTGGTGTACGGTAGGTTTTTTTTTTTCTTAAAAAAAAAAAAACAGCTTGAGATCTAAACTTAACCAGATGGAAAAGTGCCTGCTGAGAGTTGGACCTAATTCAGAAAAGATTGTTAGCCAATAGATGAGCCAATTTAGACCAGCATATGCCAAAAATGGTCAATCAAGTTGTCCCAAGTGTGACTCCCCCATAGCAGATGTCACTGTCTCTCTAAAGGCTTTTGAGTGTCATCCTTTAGCATGGAGGTGGGTATTATATGTGCACACACAGACATAAATAAAACCTGGGCCTGAAGCCACCTTTCAATTTATAGCACTATGGCCTTATCACTCCAACAATGAATAGTATAAGTCCTCTCAGGGTTTTTTAATGAACACAGATTTTTCAAATCAAACAAAAACTATGAATGTACGTAATTAATTCCAAGCAACTATCTTCACTTTTTCCAGTCATCATAATAACAGAAACCCAAGACATAATTGTCCACATTCTCATCACTGAAAGTCAAATTTTATTTGACAATGTTACCTTCTATTAATGGCCCTTTTGTTTATGCATCTTTGGTATTTTCAATTTTCTTTAGTATGAATCAGAAATGCAGATTTTCCCACCTGAAAATAAGTGACCCTGAAGGAGTTCTACTTTCCCAAACCTGGAAAGTTAAGGGATACCCAAATGTAATGATGATCCTTACAGTACTCTACCCTTTCATATACAATGTCTCATTACATCTTTATGATAAGTTTGCAAGGCAGTCAGGGCTTTAGGAAACTGACAAAAACATAGTCTTTTGTCATACCCTCTCTGTGGCTAAACCATAATAAAAGCCCTTCCTGAGCAGAAGTTCATTGTGAAGAGTTTCTGAAACACAGAGGAGGTTGAAGTACTTCTAAGAGAACAGAATGACATTTAAACCAGGTCTTAAAGGATGGTAACATTTGGACCTGTAGAGATGGCAAGAGAGGGAACAGAAGGCATCACCACTAAGGCAACAAGTAAGGAAAGCATGTGACATATTCAGCAAACTGTTTGCTACAGAACAAAATACATGAAGATGAAAGGAAACAAGGCTAGAGTGGTAGGCTGGGCCCAGTTCATATTCAAAAGTTTAAATTAAGCCAGGCATGGTGATGTAATCCCAATGGCAGGCAAGGCTGAAGCAGGAGGATCACGAGTTCAAAGCCAACCTCAGCAACTTAGCAAGGTCCTTGGCAACTAGGTGAGACCCCATCTCAAAATAAAATACAAAAAAGGGCTCAGTAATAAAGCACCCCCAGTTTCAATCCCCAGTCAAAAAAAAGTTTGAATCATTTTCAGCAGGTAGTATGATTTTTAGAAGAAAAATATGCCAAAGAGCTTCCTTGCATTATTTGGGTTCCCTTACCCTCTAATTGTGTGGTTTTTAAGCAAGTTAGCTTCTGTGTGCTTCAGCTTCCTTGTCTGTAAAAATGGTGTAATATACCTATTCCAGGGATTATTATGGGGATTAAATGAGATAATGCATGCCAAGCAGTTAGGTCTGTGCCTGGCACATAGTAGTCAGTCTGTAAATGTTATGTAATTATGATAACAATTCATCTCCATCACCAGGCTTTGTTTACTCAATCCTAAAATGAGAAACTTGGTCTGTATCAATTTAATTTCTATAGCTCCTTAACATCTTCAACACTATTTATTGCACAATCTTCTTGCTCCCTCTTATATTATACTAACCTAAAACCCTACTGAATTGGTGGGAATTCTGTCTTTTAATAAAAAGGTTAGAATAATTGATTGCCAGACTCTTAAATATTTCATCTATATGAGCAAACTGGAAGTGTTGAGCCAAGAGTCTACAAGCTTCTTTTAGCATATTCATGACTTCAATTTAATAAAGAATGCAATCAGTTTGGATGAGAAATACCAATAATATTTGAAAATCATAATCTGATAAGGTGTTAATATCAAAAATATCTAAGGAATACAAATAATAGCAAGAAAAATCAAGAACAGGCAAGGGATATGAATAAACATTTGTCAAAAAATGACATACAAATGAACAGCAGATATGTTTTGAAATGCACCACTGTCACAAATCATCAAGAAAATGCAAATTAAAATCACAATGAGATATCACCTCATACTTGTTAGAATGGTTCTTATCGATGAGACAAATAAGTATTGCTGAGGATGTAAGAAAGGGAACCCTTGTACACTGTTAGGAATGTAAATTAGTTCACATTTTGGACAACAATATGGAGATTCTTCAAAAAATAAAAAATAGAGCTACTATATGATCCAGCAATGTGATTATATCCAGAGGAAATGAAATCAGTATATTGAGGAGATCTCTGCACTCTCACATTTTTTACAGCACTATTAACAACAGCTAAAATGTGAAATCAACCTAAGCATGTGTCAACAGATGAATGGATACAGAAAATGTGATACACACAATGTCTTAGGTTTTTCACTGCTATGACTAAAGGATCTGACCAGAACACATTAGCAGAGGAAGAGTTTATTTGAGAACTCATGGTTTCAGAGGTCTTAGTCCACAGAAGGCCAGCTCCATTCCTCAGGGCTTGAGGTGAGACTGAACATCATGGTAGAGTTTTGGCAGAGGGAAGCAACTCACATCATGGTGATCAAGAAGGAGAGAGAGAGAGAGAGAGAGAGAGAGAAACTCCTCTCTCCAAATACAAATAAATACCCAAAACCACACCCCAGTTCCCACCTCCTCCAGTCATACCCTTACCACTTTAGTTAATCCCATCAGGGATTCACTCACTGATTAGGCTAAGGCTATAACCCAATCATTTCTTCTCCAAACTTTCTTGCATTGTCTCATATGTGAGCTTTCTGGGGACACGTCACATCAAAACCATAACATTAAAAATGGAATATTATTTAGCTTTTAAAAAGAAGGAAATTCTGAACTCTTCATGGCCCAGAGACCCAGAGAGAAGCCTGCCCCAGCACCCTGTGGCCCGGCAACTGGAAGATAGGCCCACCCGGCACCCAGGTGGAGAGGCCTACCCCATGCCAGCACCCGTGTTGGGGTTCCTTATTCACCAAAGCGTGGCTCCACAACCCAACATTAGGGTACATATAGGCTTGATGCTGCCACTGCCAGGAAACTGAGATATCATGGCTTCTATCAAGGGACAATAAGGACCTGGTAAGACATCACCAAGGTCCCTGTGGGCCTGGCTGTGTCAGAGGTATCTCTACTATGGGTGCTAACAGTATCCTGCTGCTGAGGTAGCAGGGAGTCTTGCATGGGGTTGCCTGACTCTTGTTTCTCCTACTAACAGCCAACTTCTTATAATTACCCTTCACTAGTCATAAAATCTAATACCTCTATATTCTCATATCCTACCTCATAAATATCTCAGCCAACTCCCCAGCCCCCCTCTTCTACCATTAGAAACTATAAACCATTACGCAAACCTATTGACTATATGGTAGAAGATAACCAAACTCATCATTTCTGATTATGGCAACAAAACTGTAAATGGAAAAATAGAAGGTAACTGATCTATGACTGCATGTTGGGTACATTGGGTGCTGTAATATTGATCTCCCCATTAAAGGTAAGGTATTGGTAACCTGTAGGGACACTATAAGACAATAGGGCAGAAGCTGTATTACCTTAGATCTACACTGCAAGAGAGGAAGACACATAGACATCATGAAAAAACAAGGGAAGAAAGTAGCCAAACAAACAAGGGTACTAAAACAATGGAATCCATAGGTAGCACAGTAGATGAAATGTCAGAGAAGTAGTTAAGAATATACTTAACTAAAATAATGTGGGAATTAAAGAGTGAACTAAGTGAGCAGATACAAGCAAAAATCAATCACTCCAACAAAGAGATAAGAGAGCAAATACAGGTTGCAAGAGATTACGTCAAGAAAGAGAGATTCTGAAAAAAACCCCATAAATCCTTGAAATGAAAGAATCAATAAGCCAAATAAAAACCTCAATAGAAAGAATAACCAACAGATTAGATTATTTGGAAGACAGGACTTCAGACAATGAAGATAAAATATATAATATTGAAAATAAAGTTGACCTCACAGTGAAGATGGTAAGAAACCATGAACAAAATATCCAAGAATTATGGAATACCATCAAAACACCAAATTTAAGATTTATTGGGATAGAGGAAGGTTCAGAGATTCAAACCAAAGGAATGCACAATCTCTTCAATGAAATAATATCAGAAAATTTTCCAAGCATGAAGAATGAACTAGAAAATCAAATACAAGAGGCCTATAGGACACCAAATGTACAAAATTACAACAGATGTACACCAAGAAAAATTATAATGAAATTGCTTAGCATACAGAATAAGGATAGAATTTTAAAGGCCTCAAGAGAGAAAATTCAGATTACATATAAGGGAAGACCAATTTGGATCTCATCAGAATTTTCAACCCAGACCCTCAAAGCCAGGAGATCCTAGAACAGCATAGACCAAGCTCTCAAAAAAATGGATGCCAACCAAGAATCTTATATCCAGCAAAATTAAGCTTCAGATTTGATGAAGAAATACAAACTTTCCAAAAAAAAAAAACAAAAGCTAAAAGAATTTACAGCAAGAAAGCCTGTACTACAGAACATTCTTGGCAAAATATACCACAAGGAGGAAATAAAAAACAACAATGAAAATCTGCAAAGGAAAGAATTATCAAATTATCACTTCCAAGGCTAACCAAAGGAGAAACCATCAGAAGGTACCAAAGGAGATACCATCAGAAGCCTACCAACCAAGAAAAGCTCAGGACTGTATGGATACACAGCTGAGTTCTACAAGACCTTTAAAGAATACTCCTCAAACTATTTCATGAAATAGAAAAAAGAGGGAACACTTCCAAACACATTCTATGAGGCTGATATCACCCTGATTCCAGACAAAGACACATCAAGGAAAGGAAACTTCAGACCAATATCTCTAATGAATATAGATGCAAAAATTCTCAAAAACTTCTGGTAAATTGAATACAAAAACATATCAAAAAGATACTGCACCACTATCAAGTAGGGTTCATCCCAGAGATGCAAGGTCAACATATGGAAATCAATAAATGTGATTCATCACATCAATAGACTCAAAGATAAAAATCATATGATCACCTCAATAGATGCAGATAAAGCATTTGACAAAATACAGTACATCTTCATGTACAAAACACTAGAAAAACTAGGAATATCAGGAACATATCTCAACATTGTAAAAGCTATCTATGCTAGGGTCCAGGCCAACACCATTCTAAATGGAGAAAAATTGAAAAATTCCCTCCAAAAACTGGAACAAGACAGGGATGCCCTCTTTCACCCCTTCTATTTAACATAGTTCTTAAAACTTTAGCCAGAACAATTAGACAAAAGGAATTAAAAGGATATAGATAGGAAAAGAAAAACTCAAATTATCACTACTTGTTGGCAATATGATTCTATACTTAGAAGACCCCAAAAATTCCACCAGAAATATTCTAGAACTAATAAATGAATTCAGCAAAGTAGCAGGAAGAAAAATCAACACCCATAAATCAATGACATTTCTGCACATCAGTGACAAATCCTCAGAAAGAGTAATTAGGAAAACCACACCATTTACAATAGCCTAAAAAAAAAAAATAAGTAAAATACTTGGGAGTCAACTTAATGAAAGAGGCTAAAGACCTCTACAATAAAAGCTACAGAACACTAAAGAAAGCAATTAAAGAAGACCTAAGAAGATGAAAGGATCTATCTTATTCTTGGATAGGCAGAAATAATATTGTCAAAATGGCCATACTATCAAAAGCACTATAAAGATTCAGTGCAATCCCAATCAAGACCTGAATGACATTCCTCATAGAAATGGAAAAAGCACTCATGAAATTCATCTGGAAAAGTAAGAGACCCAGAATAGCCAAAGCAATCCTTAGCAAGAAGAGTGAAGCAGGTGGTATCACTATACCAGACCTTAAACTATACTGCAGAGCAGCAGTAACAAAAACAGCATGGCATTGACACCAAAATAGACCTGTAGACCAATAATACAGAATAGAGGACACAGAGACAAACACACATAATTATAGTTATCTCATATTAGACAAAGATGCCAAAAACACATATTGGAGAAAAGATACCCTCTTCAAAAAATGGTGCTAGGAAAACTGGAAATCTACATGTAACAAAATGAAATTAAACCTCGATCTATCACCATGCACAAAACTAAACTCAAAGTGGATCAAGGACCTTGCACCTAATGGAAGAAAAAGTAGGCCCAAATCTCCATCCTGTCGGATTAGGTCCCAACTTCCTTAATAAGACTCGTATAGTGCAAGAATTAAAACCCAGAATCAATAAATGAAACGGATTCAAACTAAAAAGCTTCTTTTCAGCAAAAGAAACAATCAGTAAGGTGAATAGAGAGCCTACAGGATGGGAGCAAATCTTTACCACAAGCACATCAGATTGAGCACTAATCTCTAGGATATATAAAGCACTCAGAAACCTTAACACCAAAAAAAAAAAAAAAATAACCCAATCAATAAATGGGCCAAGGAACTGAAGACACACTTCTCAGTATAGAGTCGATCAATCAACAAATATATGAAAAAATGTTCAAATCTCTAGCAATTAGAGAAACGCAAATCAAAACTACTCTAAGACTCCATCTCACTCCAGTCAGAATGGCAGCTATTAAGAATACAAACAACAATAAGTGTTGGCGAGGATGTGGGGGAAAAGATTCACTCATGCATTGCTGGTGGGATTGCAAGTTGGTGCAGCCAATATGGAAAGCAGTATGGAGATTTCTTGGAAATCTGGGAATGGAACCACCATTTGACCCAGCTATCCCACTCCACGGTCAATACCCAAAGGACTTAAAAACAGCATACTACAGGGACACAGCCACATCAATGTTTACGGCAGCACAATTCACAATAGCTAAATTGTGGAACCAACCTAGATGCCCTTCAGTAGAGGAATGGATAAAAAAATGTGGCATATACACTCAATGAAATTTTACTCAGCTATAAGAGAGAATAAAATCATGGCATTTTCAGGTAAATGGATGGAGTTGGAGAAGATAATGCTAAGTGAAGTTAGCCAATCCCCCAAAACCAAATGCCAAATGTTTTCTCTGATATAAGGAGGCTAATACATAGTGGGGTTGGGAGGGGGAGCATGGGAGGATTAGATGAACTCTAGATAGGAAAAAGGAGAGGGAGGGGAAGGAAAGGAATTGGGGGTAGGAAAGATGGTGGAATGAGATGAACATCATTATCCTAAGTGCATGTATGAAGACATGAATGGTGTGAAGATACTTTGTATACAACCAGAGTATGAAAAATTGTGTTCTATATGTGCAATATGGACTGTAATGCATTCTACTATCATATATATAACAAAATGGAATAAAAAATTATTTAATTAATTTTAAAAAAGTAAATCCTGCCATCTGCAAAAACATGGATGAAACTAGAAGACATTATGCTCAATGAAACAAACCAGACACAGAAAGACAAATACTGAATGGTCTTGCTTATGTGTGGATATGAAAAATATTGAACATTGAAATATGAAATATTAAAATATTGAACTCAGAATCTCTGGAGCTGTAGCTCAGTGGTAGAGCACTTGCCTAGCATGTGTGAGGCACTGGGTTTGATCCCTAGCACCACATATAAAATAACTAAATGAAATAAAGATCCATCAACAACTAAAAGAATATTTAAAAAAATATTGAACTCATAAAATCAGAGAGTAGAATAGTGGTTTCCTGGGAGTATGGGGTGGAGGAAATGGGAAGATGTTGGTCAGAGGGTAAAAAGTTTCAGGTGAAAAGTTTCAGATTGCATAAATTTTGTAAATCTAATGTACAACATTATGACTATAATTAATAACCATGTATTGTATTCTTGATAATTGCTAAGAGAATAGGTCTTAAATGTTCTCTCCTAGAGAGTGGAATAACTATGTGAAGTGATAAATAAATTATTTTGATTGTGGTAATCAATGGCACACCATATATATGTATCAAAGTATCACATTGTACACTGTAAATATGTCTAATTTTTACTTGTCAATTATAACTCAATAAATACAAGGGGGAAAAGTAACTGCTAGATGCCCTGGGTTGGAGAAGAACCAACTTGCTCTCAAAAACAAAATGATCTCTAACCCCTCCCCAAGTACACAATTATGTAGATTATTAAACTTTCAGAACAACACTGTAGGATTAGTATTATTATCTTCATTTCTATAATTGAGAAAATGAAGGCATAAAGGAGGCAATGAGTCATTTCCAAGCTTGTATAGCTGCTTATGGTAGTACCAGTACTCAAACCCAACTTTCCAATTCTGTGTTTGTCTTTAACACCACAAATCATCACCTCCATTCAAGTTCTAGAAATCTGTTAATCTGACCATTTAATTGAAAGAGGCAGAGTGAACCTGCCATAGAAGTGTCATATCTTTTGGCTTTCTGTCGAAATAACAATAACAACATGTAAGAACAGAATTTTGCCAGAAAGTAGTCGAAATTACTATAAGTAGTGAGAACTTTTGCTTACGTGAGAACTTTCTGCCCTTCTACATTTGCACGGAAAACTGAAAATGGATCTACGCTGTTTTCATTGGAAACAAGTAGGCAATACAAAGAGTTTGGATCTTCAGTTAAGGCTAATGTTTTAAATGAATAAAAAATCTTTGCTATGTCAAAAAAATAATATTTCCAGACATTAGGAGAAATTGTCCACATTTTGCGCTAATCTGTTTGCACTTGACCATTGGGCCTTGCATTAAAGTTGTGTTTCTCTTACCTCACAGTTTATTGAACTGCAAGCTCCTTAAGAGCAGAAAGGGCATTATCCTCATTTGGGTCCCCTATGATGGGATTTTGCCTTGAACTTTGCACATAATAGACACTAGATAAATAACTGCTGTTCAGTGAATCAATCAGCTCTCTTATTGGAAACAATTTAAATCAATGATTTCCATTTTTGTTAAGTGAAATGAGAAAGCCATCTTGCTCCTACCATAGTATAAAAATCAACCATAGAGTGAAAGTAACTTTGAAAATCTAAGTAGACAGCTAAAATCTTTAGCAACACTCACTAAATGACACTTGTGATCTTCAAAAGTCTCTGCCTTTTTAAATTTCTCTCTTTATGTAAGAAAAATAAAGTTATATCAAAAAGTCAAATATAAATAAAAGTTGTAAATTGAGAAAACTCTTATGAAAAAAATCAAGCAGCTCCAGATGTTAATGATCATTTGTGATCTGCACACTAATAATAATAACTGATCACATTATTAGTAAAATGGCATTAACTTAATCTGTATAAATAATGAAACTGAGTCTGAGTTAATCCTAGGAGCTTGCTTAAGTCACAAGGGATCTGAATTCCCAATTGACTAACTGGTATTGACTAATAACAGATCCATTGACCTTGATTAACCAAGTTATACTCCTCTCAAAGTCTTGATTGAGGTTTTCTACACCTGGGTAAAAGGCACCATGTGGAGAAATTGGCCCTAATATAATTCATGAGATAAGGATTGGTCTTTAAAGAAAAATGTGTCCTTGTAAATTGGTACAGGCAATTTGGAAAGCATAATGGAGATTCTTAATAGACAAGGAATAGAGCCACCACCATATAATCCAGCTATCCCACTCCTTGGTGCAAAATCTAAAACTCAGCATGCCATAGTAGCACATGAATACCAGTGTTTATAGCAGTGCAACTCAGCAATAACCAAGTTTTGGATCCAGCCTAGGTGCCCATGAACACATGAATGGATAAAGAAAATGTGGTACATATATCCACTGAAGTTTTATTCAGTCATAAAGAATGAAACCATATCATTTGTTGGTAAATGAATGGAACTAGAGAATATTGTGCTAAGTGAAATAAGGCAGACCCAGAAACTCAAGGGCCAAATGTTTTCTCTCAGATGTGGAAGCCAAAGAGAGAGAGGAAGAAAAGAAATTTAAAAAGGGATCTCACAAAAATAGAAGGAAGACCAATAGAGGAGAGGAAAGGGATAGAAGGGAAGAGGAAGGAGGGTAGAGAATTGGAAATTACTGAGGTACAAAATCTACCATATTATGCTGCCCATGTATGAACATAGTGCAATGACTCCCATTTACGTATTAATTATAATGCACTAATTGAAATAATATTAATAATAATAACACAAGGGAAATCAGTCGAGAAAAGCAAGAGGATTGGGGGAGGGAGGAAAGATGGGAAGGGGAAGGCACTGGGGAATGAGATTGATCAAATTATGTGCATGAACGAATATGGCATAATGAATCCCCCTAGTATGTATAAATATAATGTACCAATAAAAATACTAAAAAAGAAAAATGTGCCCTGATTGTATTGAGATTCTAACTTTAAATTATAAGCAGTTAGAAAATCCTCAATTTAAAAAAAGAGACCAATAGATTTTTGAGTTTAAAAGTATGTTTACTAGAGGTACTTAGTTTCTGATCTGATGCTAGTTTTTTCAATGCAGGGTACTATTCGTACCTTTTCATTTGTACTGAGAATTGTTATTAACATTTTATCAGAAAATGGCCTGTTTTTCTCCCTATAATGCTCTCATTTGAAAAAAAATTCCTGCATTCTTGAGTATTCTGCTTTTAAATTTGCCATTTGGTTCCAATTCTTCCTATTATGGAAGCCATCTCTGGTTTTGTAATGAAAGGCATTGAAAATGTGATTTGATTAACAAATGTAGTTTCTGGTAAGGCAGATTTTATTTAAAGTAAATATATTTAAATCACAGGTTAGGAAGACTTGATTTTATAGAACCATAAAATATTGGCATTGGAAGGGAAATTAGAGGTCATTGAGACCAACTCTCTATCTGACTCGTGAATCAGATTATTAACTACAACGTCCCTGACATTTTTCTTGGAAAAGTGCTTTCTTGTTGTTTGCTATAGCCTTAATGCAGGTTCTTCAACTCAGCAGTAGATGTAGGCTTCATTTTAGAAGGTACACACTAATAAACTTTAAAGCAATGACTCATTTTTTTACTCTTTTCAGATTAATTTTGCATCTATATAAGGAAACTGAATAATGATTTTATTATTTGCCAAAGCTAATTGAAGTAGATACTTGTGAGGTCATTGGGAGGAAAGCAATCTACTATTCAGCAGGTTAATTATAAATATTGGTGAGGGTTCTTTTTTGCCAGACTGTATTTAAAAAGACAATTTAGGTGTTCCATGTTAACAAAAACAATCAACTTACTATGAAAATTTTCCTTTGCTAAAACATATATAATTATTTAAACAAGATGTGAATATGAACTCTCAAATTGTTTACCTAGTGATAAGTATGTGTGTAGTGACCATAATTTTAAATAAAAATCAAGTCCCCTATCATCCAAAAAACTAAAAATATTTTATGTAAAGAGCCCAGTTTTCATCTTTAATTTCCTATTTGTACACTTGAAGAAAAAGACTAGCGTTTTTTTTCTAGTTTTAAAAAATGTTCCCAATTAAAAATGAATTTTTGTAATGGGAGAAGATGTCCCCTCTTTATCTGTATGAGAAGATTCCTGGCATTAAAACTTGATCCATCACTATGGGTGTCTAAATCCAGGTGTTTGTGAGGTTTCTATTCATTTTCCAGTGAAATGCTGAAAACCTTAACAGCAAGACTACATTGGTAAAATATTGATCATTGACAAACATTTTCTGGGTGCTTGTTTTATACCAACTGCTGTGCTAGGTTCTGGGGATATAAAGAAGATTTCAACCCAGATCCAGTTTCTAACCTTGAGTCTAGTGAAGAAGACAGGGATGTTAAAAAAAAAAGCAGTCATAACACAATATTTTATAACAGAGGATTGTACAACACATAGAGAACAAATTCCCTACCTCTGCCTTAGGAAGTCAGGAAAGTCTTCACAAAGGAATTGTGAATTTGACTGATTGATAAATAGGAATTCATCTGGCAAAGAGAATGGGAAGGGCATTCCAAGCAAAGAGAATAAAATGTAAAAAGGCATGGATACATGACTGAGCATGGCATATTAGGGAAAATTTAAGAATGTTAGTATGATTGGAGAAAACTTGTATGGGAATTAAATGGTGAGAGATGAGTCTTATAAGATGCATTGGAGGATGCATTTCCTGTAGGTATTGAGATGCCATTAATGGTTTTTCAGCAAGGGAATAGTAGGATCAGTTTGTGTTTTTTAAGATCACACCAGCTATGACATGAAAAATTAAGTAGGGTTAACAAGACTGAAGTAGAGAATCTAGTGACACTTTAACACAAGGCCATTAATGAGGGTTTGACTTAAAGCAGTGGCAATAGAAGAAAAAAGGAAGGAGGCATATTCAGGAGAGATTTTTGTGATAGAGTGGATTTGGATATGGGAGACAACAGAGGCAAAGATGATTCTGAATTTTCCAGAGAAGAGAATGGAATTGTGATTAAGGTAACAAATTCAGTTTGAAATGCCTGTCAGATATGTTGGTATATTTATTTAGATTAAAAATGTATTCCTTGGGCTGGGGATGTGGCTCAAGCAGTAGCGCGCTTGCCTTGCATGCGCAGGGCGCTGGGTTCGATCCTCAGCACCACATACAAATAAAATAAAGATGTTGTGTCCACCAAAAACTAAAAAATAAATATTAAAAAATTCTCTCTCGGGCTGGGGATGTGGCTCAAGCGGTAGCGCGCTTGCCTGGCATGCGTGCAGCCCGGGTTCGATCCTCAGCACCGCATGCGGACAGAGATGTTGTGTCCGCCAAATACTAAAAAATAAATATTAAAAATATTCTCTCTCTCTCTCTCCCTCTCTCTCACTCTCTCTTTAAAAAAAATTCTCTCTCTCTCTCTCTCTCTCTCTCTCTCTCAAAATGTATTCCAGATAATGTTATGGGCAGGATGCTTGTGGACATTGATGTATCATTAAGTTTTGGCTAGGACTAACTACTAAACAATATCTGAAAGTGAAATGGAACCATATGCTCCTGTGTGAAGTTACTTTGTAAACCTTGTTGATCTGCTGAGAAAACTTTTCTAAATTATTCTACCCTAGATAATTAGAAACTATCATTTCTATTCCACATGAGTCTCAGGATGCATTCAATTCACATCCATTGTGCTTATCAGATAAGTTCCTAGTTTCTTTTTTTAATATTTTTTAGTTGTTGAAGGACCTTTGTTTTATTTATTTTTATGTGGTGCTGAGAATCAAACCCAGTGCCTCACGCAAGCTAGGCAAGCATGATACCACTGAGCCACAACCCCAGTCCTAAGTTCCTACTTTCTAGGCCAAGCATTGTGTTAGATGTTGAGTGTGGCAAGCTGAGAAAGCTTTAGTCTCAGTCCCTCAAGTGCTCAGGGGCTGATTATATGTATGCAGACAACTTTCTAGGATTCCCTCAAACATTGAAGTCATCTCCCAATCATCCTAGAGTTTAACTCAGATTTAGAGGTAGGGTGAGTAAGATTTGAAAAGTAGAGATCATTGAATTTCTAACTTAAGGTGATGCCAACATGAAATTTTTATACACAGAAACTTCATGATGAAGTGTCTAATTTGACCACAAGAAGTGGACTATTGGTCTGAACTTAGAAATATTTGTGTCATATAGATTTTGACTTCATTTTTGGCAAATACAATTCTACTTATAATAGCTAAAAATCAAGGTCATTAAGGCACTTATAGCTACCACACTGATATTTTAACATTCCTTATTTTTTGCTGTGTGTTTGAGAAATACAAGGATTGATATCAAAGAGTTCTTAAAGAATGTGTCTGCTGAAAGAGTGACTTAGGTTTCTGTCTTTGCTCTCATAACAAGTAATGTCCCTTTTTTTCTTTCTCATAAAAATAATATTTTAAAATATTTTATTCTTGGATTTTTAATTCCATGTCAATTTTTACAGAAAAATATTTTAAAAGGTCCAACACTCTTTCAAGATAAAAATGGTAAACTAAAAATAGAAGTGAACATCTTTAAAATTAGTAAAGGCTGTAGATGGAAAAACCCTCAGCTAACATACTCAGTTGTGAATGTCTGAAAACTTTCCCCTTAAGATCAGCTAAGAGACCAAGATGCCCACTTCCACTTCTTTTCAACATTTTAATGGAAATACTAGTCAGAGCAATGAGTAAAGGAAAAGAAGTAAAAAGCATCCAAATTGCAAAAGAAGAAATAGCACTCTATTCTCAGATGACATATTATATCCTAGAAATCCTAAAAAAAACATACACAAAAAAGAACTTCAAAGTTTAACACCAAAACAACAACATCAACAACAACCCAATTAATAGATGGTCAAAAGAACTAAACAGACACTTCTATAAGAAGAAATACAAATGGCCAGAAAATATATAAAGAATGTTCAACACTTCTAGCAATCAAGGAATTTCAAACCAAACCTACATTGATTGAGCTTTCAGCTCACTCCATTGTCAAAATGGCAATTATAAAGAATACAAATAATAATAAATGTTATTGAGGATGTTGGGGAAAAGGTATACTTATACATTATTGGGGAGGCTACAAATTAGTACAACCACTCTGGAAAGCAATATAGAACCACCATATGACCCAGCTATTCCACTCCTTGGAATATATGTGAAAGATCTAAAATCAGCATACTATAGGGATAATAGCCACACAACTGTATATAGCAGCACATTTCAAAATAGCCAAGCTATGGAACCAACCAAGGCACCCTCCAACAGATAATGGATAAAGAAAATGTGATACAATTGGATATAATGGAATTTTACTCAGTCATAAAGAAGAATGAACATATGGTATTTGCTGGTAAATTGATGGAACTGGAGAATATCATGCCAAGTGAAAAAAGCCAGTCCCAGAAAGCCAAGGGTTGAATGTTTTTTCTCATAATATAGAAGTTTGACCAAAATAGGAAGGAGATTGAGCAGGAGGGAAGAGAGACAGGACAAAGGCAGAAAAGGGTGAAACTGAATACCACAGTGAATTTCATCTTTATGTATATCTATAATGTACTATTTTTAAAAAACTATAAATAAACAGATGAAAATAAACAGGAGAGAGGAGAGGAGGGAAAGGAGAAGTACTGGGGGACTGAGTAGGAGCCAATTATATTCCATGCTTGTACACTTATGTCAGAATGAACCCCAATATTATGTATAAGTATAATGCATTAATTTAAAAAGAAATTTTAAAAGAATGAAAAAACTATTAAGGCCAAAAGAAAACTCAATAAAGTTGTAAGATAAAATATCAATATAAAAATCACTGTTATTTTATACACTAACAATGAAATTCAGAAAACAATTTTATCTACAATAGCATCAAAAACAATAAATTGTTATAAAAACTGAAATGACACCTAAATAAAAGACTTCCCATTTTCATGGACTGAGAGAGTAATATTACTAAAATGGCAATACTCCCCACATTTATCTATAGGTGCCTCTCAGAATCCCAAGCCTCAATTTACAGAGTTGCTGCTGCCACTTCTGTAACCACTACTACCACTGTCAATGTACAACAAAGATGGTGCTGCTACCGGGAGCTGATGTGAGGGCTTTATTGTCTGTACCAAAGGAATTTGTTTTTTTTTTCTGAGCCAGGCTATGCCTCTGTTTTTAGGCTACATTTAACAAGAAAGCTCCCAAAGCAAAGCTGCCTCATGTTTCTTATTTCTGAGATTTTTTTATGAAAGAGCTCTCATTGTTTTTCTTCATGTCACACCCTCTTTCAAACTCAGGCTTGAGTGTCCCAAGACCTGGGTCAAAGAACAAGTTGATTGGTAGACATGGTAACCAGTGCTCTATTGAGTTTTACCTTCCTTTTGCATGCTGTTCACTACTGTTTATCCAAAATTGTGGGATTAACTCTGACTTTCTCAGAAGTCTTCTCAGCTCCTCATCTAAAAAGATCACTTAAGAGACCACCCAATAAATCCTATAGATGTCTGAATCCTATGTTATACAATATATGCTAAAGCCAAGACCCTCTTCTTTATTATATAACTGACTTAATATTTATTAGATCATTCATATCTTACTTACTAAGCACATATCATGTGTCAAGGCCCATTTTAGGCAAGGAAAATGAACACAGTGCAAACCCTGCCCTCGTGGAATTTCTGTTTTCAGTAGGACAGACAAGAAAATACATGATTTATTATTTAATTGTACTCTATGGGAAAAGTATAAGCTGCTGTGGTAAGTTATGATAGGAGGGTCAAACCAAGGCAAAGGAGGAAAATTTCCTTAAGGAAATGATATCTCAGCTTTATACTAGAGGCTGTGAGGGAGTTAACTAGTCAAGTGGTTTTAGGGAGAGAGAGAAGTTTTTCCAACAGAGTGGATGATATTCTTTCATTTGTTCTTTCTTTCATTCAACAATTATTTATTGGGCATCCAGTACGTATCAGGCATTATTCCAGATGATGAGTATATAGTAGTGAAAAAACAATCCATTTACTCATATTGCTTATATTTTAATGGTAGAGAGACAGAAAATAAACAAAAGATATATAAAAGAACTGGTGTGTTAGGTTGTAAGTGCTATAGAGATTTTTTTAAAGGAATGGTGGATGATATGGAGTGCTGATGGTAGATATGAGGGCATGCAGTTTGCAAAAATCTAAGGTGAAGAAGCTCCTAATACTTTCCAGAAGCTAAAAGTAGGCAAATATGGTTGTGGGACCAAGAATGGAGACTTGCTGCTACTACTAGTACTATTTTCTATCTATGTAGCGCTTTGTTTTCATGTATATCATTTCACACACTGCCTAGTCTTGCCCAGTCCTTGCCAACATAGCATGGTTGACACTTCTTCACCAAAAGCTTTTGATCCTTTGTATTGTGGTGACAGTTTCCATGGGAACATGCCTTTAACTTCATAATAGAAGTCAATAGAAAATTAGAGAGTTAGGATTCCCTCTACAGATATGTCTTTTTAGCCAACTTTGCTGGGTTGCAAATGTGTTTGTAGAAATTAATATCAGAGATTTTAATTCTAACTGATTGGGCCAGACAAAGGTGAAAGCATATTGGCAAAATGACTAAATGTGCAAAAGAAGAGAACTTTGATATCTGTAGAAAGGCAATGTTTGGCAACTTCTGCAAAGCAGGGAAGCAGTGTATCTGGCTTTCATAGGAAGTGATATGGATATGTAGGCAAATATATAGAAGCCGTGACTTTAGCAAGTAGGCAAGTCAAAGCCCATCCAGCATATTTGTTGAGAATGAGTCTCTACTGCATGTTCAGAATGAGTTCCTGATGAGTCTGACAGTTTGCATGGCAAGGAAAAACACTGAGAAACAGTGTAGGTATCAGGTTTTAAAGTGGAGGAGAGAAGGGAGACATAGTCACTCAGCAACAGTGTTTATTTTGGTTCCATCACTTGCTACCTATATAAACTTGAACAATACTGAACCTTGGTTTTAATTTTTTTTCATTTATGAGAATGGGAATACACATTCCACAGGGTATTGTTGGGAAGTATTTCAGGATAATAATAGTTAATTTTTATTGAGATCTTCCTATCTACCAGATGTAGGTTTAAGCACTACAGTTTTAAATATAACTTAACTCATTTAATCCTTACAACAATTCAAGCAATTTATATTATTATTATTCCTCTCATTTTACTGATGAGGAAATTGGGATTTAAATAATTAAGGTCACATAGCAAGTGACAGAACTAGGATTAAAGTTTCAGAGGTCATGTTCTTAATTCTCAGACTACACTGCCTAGGTAGCAATTCAAAGGAAGAGGGAAAAACATCTAGCAGTCACGATATGAAATCCAGCTAGTAAATAGAAGAAGTAGGATTAAAGCAAAGTCTGACCTGAAGTCAGTGCTTTTTTTCAGTGTGCAACCATTGATAGCATAGTAATAATAGTAGCTATCATCTATCGATTGACTATTTACTTAGCATTCCATATACAGTACTATTAATCTTTATAAGCTAGGTAACCCCACATGGTAGATATTATTGTCCTCCATTGAAATATAAGGCAAATGACACAACAATGTTTATAGTAGCTCAATTCACAATAGTTAAACTATGGAACCAACCAAGATGCCCTTCAACAGATAAAGAAAACATGGTACATATGCACAATGGAATATTACTCGGCCTTAAATAAGAATGAAATTATGGCATTTGCTGGTAAATGGATGGGAGGTAGAGAATATCATGCTAAGAGAAATAAGCCAAACCCAAAAACCAAAGGGCAAATGTTTTCTCTGATAAGTGGATGCTAGTCCATAATAGGGAGGATGAAGGAACTTTGGATTGTGCAGAGGGAAGTAAGGGGAGGAGAGGGTGTTGGGATGGGAAAGATAGTGGAATGAGACAGACATTATTACCCTATATACATGTGTGATTATAGTACTGGTGTGACTCTACACTATGTTCAGCCAGCAGAAGAAATTGTGTTCCATTTGTGTACGATGTGTCAAAATGCATTCTATGTCATGTAAAACTAATTAGAACAAATTTTCAAAATTTAAAAAAATACAGCAAATGAATCTAAGAATCTTGCTCCTTGTCTAACATCACACAGCTCAGGGTCTGAAACCAAATCTGCCTCACAGCACAACCTGTGTCTCAGTAGATTGCTAACAATCTTATGAAGTGTAAAGAGCACAGGTGTTCGTTAGTATCGTGTATATGAGAGTGTGTAACTAGATCCATCAGCTGTATGCTTTTAGAAATTCAGTTGATATTATTTTATATGAAAATTATATAAATTAGATGACATCTTTGAACTCCTACTATTCCACCATATATGATCTATAGTGACACATCTGCCTCTTTCTGGTGTCCCATCCCTTCTAGGTCTTTCTTTCCCTCCTATATCTCTTTCCTTTGTTTCCTTTCTCTTTCCTACCCTATATTCCTTTTCTTTTCCTGTTTCCTCCTCTAAACTTCTTTCCATCTCTAGGGCCATCTGAGTTCAAGAAGGGGAGGGAACATGAGGGCATCTTCTGTGGAATGGGTTGTCTTCAGAGTCACATCAACCCTTGAACTGAATGAACTTCTTGCATAAACAGTGATCATGGTCAGAGTGGCTCCATATTGAATGACGAGGCTTGCAATTGGCCCTACCTTGTTAGGTTTTTGATTAACTTGTTGACTGAGCCAGGCTCAAGAAAGAACTCACTGTCCTTTAGAGACATCCCTTAGAAGCAGTCATCTGTGTGGTCATAGCTGGTTTAAGTGTATACATGAAATCTTCATTCAGACATTTTATTCTTCAAATGTAAGTATTTAATATTGTTTTTAGAATGGTGACACAAATAGAAGGAAACAAGATCCCTATCCTCAGCAAGGAGCTAAGAATTCTCAATCCAACATGGACTGCATTTATAATACACAAAGATAAGTGCCTTAATAGAGATTTATACTATACAAGGTGGCATAAGAACCCAGAGGAAATAACCACACATTCTTCTTGGGAGTATAGGAAGTTATAGAAAGCTTTAGCAACATTAAGGCTAGGCCTTGACAGGTGAGTAGCAGATCACCAGAGGAAGGAAGGACACTCCATATAGAACAAAGAACTTGTATAAAGGGACAGAGGCATGAAAGAACATGTAGCTTCTGGTAAGAGCAAACAGCTCAGTATTTTTGGTAAAGGCTCAATTCTCTACCTACTGTGTGACTGGGACAAGTCGCTTGCTCCTTGTAGCTTGCTTCTTATTCTGTTAAGGAAGAATGATGATGATGATGATGATGATGATGATGATGATGATGATGATTTTATCAGCACTAGGTATCCTACTAAGACTGTGTTAAGAATGAATGAAATGGTTAACATAGAATGCCAGCATACATAGCAGTGTGGATTTTTCCATTTTTCCAACTCTTGAAGGGCTATGTAGATGCACAATAACTTTATAAATTGTAAAGCACCATTACAAATGTGCACTTGGAATATTGTAAATCTTCTGAGCCAACCCCAAAGCTCCGCAGGAAAATTAAGAGTTTCATCCTCCAGACTCCAATTCCTCTCCACTTAGCTTGGTGTTGGGACTCCTCACTCCAACATTTCACCCCATGGTTGCTTTTATTCAGTTCATGTTGAGGAATATGTGAGTGAGAATATTTCCCTGCCCCTACCCAACCACCCAATTCTTATCTTTTCTCCTCTGGGTCCCAAAGGGTAATATATATCTCTTAACTCTACTTACTCCATCCACCCCCATTTCATCTGGTAATTTCAGATAGCCTTTAACTCTTTCCTTTTATTCAAGCATCTTAATTTCAGTATCTGGGACTCTGATATCACTTACAAAATCCTATTCACAGTGTCTTCCAGGGACTTGAGGTGAGCCAGGTGGGGCATGTGTCTGGGAAACATCATGCAAATAGATGTCCTGGGTGGTTGCCTTTACCTCTCAGGGTTACAATATAAAATGAAGGTTTAGGTTGCTCTTGTGTTTAAAGGGTTGTTGGTTAGATAGAATTTGGTAAACAGACATATTTTATTATGATCCATGAAATGAGCAGAGAATAAGTTCCCTGAGTAATCAATGTTCTATTATAGGAAGCCCAAAGAACATGGAAGTTGAAGGCAGGATTTCTTAGGTGACTGCAGAGTTCTAAGTTTTATTGAAGCAATGGACTTCAACTTACCTTTGATGGTAGCTCATCAGTTATGCTTATGGGCAGATGATCATATCTTGCCCAATAAATATCATATGTATGAGTCTATACTTTTGGAATAACTCTAAGCTCATATAAATAATACGTACACATGATTGGGGTTTTGTATCTCCTTGCCATGCTTAGGCTAATGTTTGGCACATAGGGGCTCAGTTAATTGAATGAGTAATAGCTACTTGAGTAAATCAGTACATACAAATGGAAAAATATACTAAGTTCAGAAACAGGATGGTTTGGATTGGGTATTCTCAGGAAACCCTTGCTATTTGGATTATAGTACTACAGGGAGTTACAATTGCCTCTTGGTGATAGAGAAGCTGATTATTTCTTAGAGGCAGGCACTTATTCTCTATTATAACTCCACTGGTTAGGTAGTACATTGTTGCTTCAAGCTTGCCTTTCACAGCTATTTCCCTGTACACTGGAATTGGAAGGTAAATAAGGCATTTTTAAATTTCAGTGATCATTGAGCTCCTATACATCAGGTACTAAGATAAACAATGAATTCCATAGAGATTAATAAAACATAGTTCTTGCCCTTGAGGAGTTTGCCCTCTAGTCAAAGAGACAGGACTGTATTCACATAGCTATAACATAGAAGGGAGAATGAGACCAAGCTCTTATAAACAAAATTATGTGCTGTTTAAGGTGAAAATAAGGGGATATAGTTATATCTGGAAGGATGCAGTGTGTTAAAAGGTGACCCTCCAAAAGAAGTGTTCAAATCCTAACTCCTGATATGTTCAAACATAACCTTATTTGGAAAAAGGGTCTTTGTGGGTATAATTAAGAGACAGATTTTGAGATGACATCATCCTAGATTAACACAGAAGGAATTGAACCCAGTGAAAATGATCCACATAAGATGAATAACAGAGACACAGAGAAGAAGGTCATGTGAAGATGGAAGCAGAAGTTTTAGTTATGTTGTGGGTTAGTCAGCTTTTAATCACTGTAACCAAATACCTGACCAGAATAACTTAGAGGAGGAAAAGTTTGAGTTCACAGTTTCAAAGGTTCTGTACATGGCCGGCTGGCTCTATCTCTCTGGACCTCAGGTAAGGAGGCAGAACATCATAGCAGAAGGGCACAATGGAGGAAAGCTGCTGAGCTCATGGCAGCTGGAAAGCACAGAGACATTGGAGCCAGGGACAAAAATTATAATCCCCAAGGGCATGCCCACAGTGACTTACGTCCTCCTACCATGTCCCACCTGCCTACAGTTTCCACACAGTAATCCATTCAAGTTATTAATCCATAAAATGGATCAATCCACTGATTAGGATAACACTCTTTTAATCTAATAATTTCATGTCTGAACATTCCTGCATTAATACAGGAGTTTTGAGGAGGGCACCTCATATCCAAATCATAACATGTTGCCACAACCTAAGGAACACCAGAAACAAATGGAATCTGGAAGAGATAAGGAAGGATTCTATATCCTTGCCAACAACTTGATTTCAGATTTATGAACCTCAGAACTATGAAATAATACATTCCTGTTGTTTAAAGCTACCACATTTGTGGTAATTTGTTGCAGCAGCCCTAGGGAAATTAAAGAAAGACCTTAGAAACCAAAGAAATACATTAGAAGGGAGATGAAATTTCGGCTGAACCTTAAAGGAAGAGGAGGATTTTGGTGTGTAGATGTGAAGAAAGGGTACTACAGGCTAAGAGAATAACTTGAGCAAGACATGGAGATAAAAAATGGCCCATGTAGCTGGAGCCCAGCTATGTAGAGCTGGAAAGAGAGGTTGGGTCATTTCACAATTATTAGCTTAGGGATTTTGACATTTGTTTCTCAGACTTTAAGGAGCCATTAAATATTTTGGAGGTACAGAATAACAAAAGGGAATTTCCTATAATTTAACAAAACTGAAGACATACATTATCTCTCTGAACAGATAGCTCATTGGGTATGTATTGACTCTACATTTCCTAGAACAAAACAGGTTGGTTTACAACTTATCCCATCATTATGTACAACTATAATGAACCAATAAAAATGTAGGGAAAAAATAAGTTGGTTTGCATGTAAAGGGTGCTCAGGGAGCATTTGTTCTAGATGAATGAAATTATCTTTTTCCTGCTTTGTCCTGCAGTCACCTTTTTGAAACATACCTTACATTCTGAGAAGGAGCTTCTTAGGACACAGTTTGCTGTTTAATAACCAGTGCAATGTTCTTGGGAACTTGTTATGAATGCTTATGTGGATGGACCTGAAAAGGCTAGTTCAGGAAAAGTTAGATCTCAAAAACAGCCAGAGTTTCTGCTTCTTTCCTAAAGTAATCTCCTACTCTCTTTTTACCTGTATCATTTATTTTTGGTTTCAGCCAGTCATTAGTCTCCACACTATATTATCACTATTACCACCATTATCAACATCATCAGCAGCTATTAATAGGGTAAAAGGAGAATATCATAGAAACTTCTAGTGTAGATAAAGGGAAATCCACATCTACCCTATAAGATTTAGTAAAGTGTTCTTGCAGGAAAGGAGATTTCAAGAGCTTCAGGAATTCATGTATGAACAAACATGTTTATTTTATGGCACTATATGCCAAGCCTTTGCTGGGTATTTTCATACACCTTAACTCATGACTTCTCACAAGTTTTTTGTTAGATAGAGATTATTGCTGTGGGCACCATTCTACAAATGAGGAGACTGAAGCTTTGAGAAAACTCACTGCCTTTGATCACATTAGTAAGGGGTAGAACTCCAGTTCATTTGATTCCAAGTCTAGTGCTTTTCTACTACAAAACAACTAATCCTCCTTTCCTTTACTGAGGTTGGTGGGATAAAGGGGGATGGAGCATACTCTGAAGTATTGGGTTTTATAGGAAGAGGAGTCCTTTGAGGTTCTTTCTTTAAAGGAGGAAAAGTTTCCATATCCAAGAAGCCCTGGACCAGACATTTCTAGAGTCAATTGAGCTCAGTCTATTTGAGTTTCCTCACTTTGGGACTACTCTTCAAACCATGAGACCACATTGCAATTCCCATTGCTGCACATTTGGCACTGGTGATTCCTCCCCCACTGAACAAGGCCTGTGAGTCTATGCCATCCAGGGACACTGTCACAAGACGGAGGGCTGCACTTCCCTGTGGGATCTGACTAAAGATGCCTGATGATCTCTGTCCATGGTCCTGTCCTGAGTCTGGGCATGGTTCCTCACCACTCTGATCTCACCTCCCCCTCAGTGCTGCCAGGCCACAAACATCTTTGGATGGTGACTGAAACTATGTAACAGAGGACTGTGTGCTAGGCTGTTTTGGCCTGGCTCCATCTGGGGCTTCTCCAATGGCTATTGGCAACTGAAGATAGAAATAGATTTCTCTAGACCTCAGTTCTCTAACTTTGAGTTACTCAGCCTGTCCTAGTATGTTTCCAAAGGCTCACACAGAGACAGGTAGTTCTCAAATGGCTGGAACTGTCCTTTCTCAGGCTGGCTTTTACAGCAGCCAAGGCCACTGAGCATGTTGGGCATATGAGGGTAGGACACCTTGGACACTCTGAATTAGAACCAGTCCTTTGCTCATCTGGCCCCAATTTGTGGGCCCCACTTTTGCCTCTCACCCAGAAACTCAGGTCCACCTACATAGGATAATGAGTTCAACCAACAGGTTACATTTATTTATTTGTTTATTATAAAGCTTTAAGGAAACAGGAGAGAAGGTAATGTCAGCAGTGGGCCACTTGATTTGAATAGGCTGTCATGAACAAATGGAATGATGTATGTGAAAATACATTGAAAATCATAAATGTTAATCATTGCTATCATCTGAATCCTAAGGGTCATTGTCTCAGCTACCTACCTATCTAGCATGTGGCCATGACTTTTCTTTTCCATATTAATGAAGCATGGAGTGAGAATTTAATGGTAAAATATCCTAGGGGCCCAGAGCAACCCAATTGAGCTTTTCTCAACCCCTCCCAAATTTTGCTTGCCCCCTTGCCTTCATCCATGCTAGAAATGTCACTAATATACTACTTATCCCAAATATACTAAAGTCCCAAATATACTATTCATCAGCCTGCCTCAGCATTTCCCCAGCTCATGCTCTTCCTCGTGTTCAATATATGTTTCTCCCCATTGCCTAGCACAATCCTCCTCCTCCAGGCCCTGACTTATTTTCACCTCTTCCTCAACCCTCATTCTGTACAGCCCAAGAGTGTTGCTTCCCTATTTCCATCTCCCCTACTAAACTATAGGCTCCTTGGAAGAAAAATATGTGTCTGTAATTATCTTTCGCTTCCTGACACCCAGTAGAGAACCCAAAACAAACACTAGCTGAATAACTCGCAGAATGGAGATTTCCTTGCCCCTTTAAGGACTGATGAAAGGAAAAAAATTGAAACCTCTGTCTACTGTCAGAAGGGCAAGAGCTATACTGTTCTAATCTTGTGCGGGACAAAAGAGGGAAATGTTGAGTCAGCATGTCAGTTCTATCGTATTTAATGGGAGTCCTCAACATGCTGGGTGCTGCCCTCAAACAGGAAGAACAGCTGATGCTGTTTTCAATTCACTGACCTCTCAAATCTGGACCCCTCTGAGTTTGGTGCATTCTTTGAAATTCACCAGGAGGAAGTACCACAAAGTCTCAGCCAGAGGCCATTACTATGATTACTATATAGTTTCTGGGCACAATAGTGGTATATTATATGAAAAATAATATGGTAGTTATTACTATTTTATTATGATAGCAACCATAATAATGTTACTTTTGTCATTCACCTTTTTATCATTCTGGGCTAAGATAGAATGTAAATTTGGGTTAAAAAAAATCTTTCATTTCTGGGCTGGGGCTGTAGCTCAGCGGCAGAGCACTTGCCTAGGATGCATGAAGGCACTGGGTTTGATCCTTAGCACCACATTTTTAAAAAATGAAACAAGTAAAATAAAGGCATGCTGTCAATCTACAACTATACAACTACAAAAAAAAAATCTTTTTGTCTCACGTCAGTATGATGGAAAGACTTTCTTGGTCCATCTCCAGGGTTTCAATACCTCTTATGCTCCCTTCATTGGGAAGAAGTGGTTTGAAGGGCTGTTAGGAAGGTGATATAGTAAATTGAAAACCACAACACACATGATTCTTGGTTGGCATTCTAAAGAGCTGTAGCCATTTTGGTATGCCAATTTCAGAGGCTAAGAATCATCTAGGTATGTAACATAGAAGTAATAGAAGGGTAAAATGTTTTCCCTAAAAAGAAATACCAGTGAACTCTCTTTAATTTTGTTATCAAGCTCTGTTAGCCAGTGAATAAAGAGATTATAGTCTCCATGCCCCCACAGGAAAAAAAAATGAGGTTTAGAGAGTTTCAGTGATTTTCTGAGCATCACAGATTTAATTGTTTATGGAAGAATTAAGATCAAAACACAAGATTCTAAGTCCTGACTCATAGTCCCTCATTATCCCACTTCACCCTAATGGACATGCTACTGCTTGCTGTTAAGTAGTAGGGGCCAGTTATTCCCAAATGGCACTTTTTCTCATCTCACAGTGATTCTCTCCTTTAGATCTTGCCTTACAGGTAGGATGACACTATAAGAGATCCTCTGTTATCTTTTTAGTAAAACAAACAAAATCCAGGGCAAGGAATGATAGGGGCTAAGACTGACCTGATATGAGTTTCAACCTGGAATGAATGTGGTTAAAACCAACTAATGCTTTTATGTTTAGTGCTTCATATTGTACTGGGCACTATGCTCAGACATGGGCACCAAAGTTGAAAGTATTTGCTCTTCTCTTCATACATGAATAGTTTAGAAGAGAAGAAGACATATATACAGTGTCAATATTGCATGCTAAGTGTAATGGTTTAGGTTAACACAAGTGCTATGGGAGCATGAAGGAGGACACCCAAGCTAGTCCATAAGTAGGGATGTGGTTTAGAAGTTTTCTTGGAGTAAAAACAATAAATATTAATGACAGACCCATTGAAAGCACTCAATGGAAGTTAGCTATTATTACTATGACAATAGCCAATATCCCTGCTCTCAAAGAACTCACAGTGTACCACAGGGAAAAGTACTAATACATAACCATATTCATATGTAATTCAAGCTATTATGGTCTGTTGGAGCAGACAGACATGTATAATAGTTCACATTCAATGAAGATAACCTATATGCCAAGAATGAGTCTAAGGAGATAGATAGACATCCTCAATTATATATGAGGAAACTGAGGCACAGAGAGGTAAAGTAACTGGTCTATAGCCACACCACTAATGGATGGAGTTAAGTAGCCACAAATTAAAAAGGAGAAGTGTCCCTGACATCTGAAGGATGACCTGACTCTCACAGGTAAGCCATACTGTTCTCCTGTTGGACATAAACAGTTTCACAAAATATCAACATCAGACAAAGTCACCCTGAGAATATGATAAAGTGAAACAAAACAAGGCTATTTCATGATTTGTCGAAGCACAAACAAAACAAAATCACTATGCCACCCACAAAAGCCTTATACTCACTTTAGACTGACATTTCTATAGATTCAATATTTTAAGATGCCCAATTGTAGAATTGCCCTTGCTTTCTGACAGCAGTCAATATAAAGCAAACCCCATTTCCTCAGACACTTCCTCAAATTACCCAACCAAAACCCAAATCCTATAATAAATCCTTTTTACCACCCTTTTACTGAGATCCCCCATGCTAACCTATTATATTAGTTTGCTTGGGCTGCCATAGCAATATACCATAGATTGGGTAACTATATAACAGAAATTTATTTTCTCACAATTTTGGAGATTAAACATCCAAGACCAAGGTGTTTGAGGGTTTGACTTCTCCTTAGGCCTCTCTCTCTCCTTGGCTTGCAAGCGATGGCCTTCTAGCTATGTTTTGCATGGTCCTTTTTTTTCATAGTGTGAGCTTCTGCTATCTCTGTATATCCAAATTCCTCTTCTTAAGAACACTAGTGGGGTTGGATTGGGGTCTACTATAACAGCCTTATTTAAATTTAATCCCTTCTTTAAAAGTTCTGTCTCCAAAAACAGTCACATCCTGAGATACTAGGGGTTAGAGTTTCAACATATGTACAGGGGTGGGGGGCACAATTCAGTCATAGGTGGATCTGTGGTGTGTGTTCTCCCTCACTGTAACTAGTAACAAACCCAAATTGTTCAACTACAGCTATGTGTTTCTAGTGGCTGGAGGGCTTTGACACAAATTATGACTGATAACCGATACAATTTAAATAAATTTGAAAAGGAAGACTAACACATTGTGGTTAATACAGGTGAAAACAACACTGCTTTCTAACAGTAGGAAAAGAGAAATTATTCTGATTACTGAAAACCAGCCAATAGGGAGTGGCATTTTACATATTTTATCTTTTTTGTTTATTTTTGCATTTGAGTGCAGAGGCTAAAATTTATTTTTCTTCTTGCCTGATGCCTAAAAAGAAGCAAATGTATTTGCACAGTGTCTGTCAGATACAAGATAAATAAGACACCATTCCTATTATTCTCAAGATATGTATATTAACTTCTTTGTGACTCAATTTTTCCACCTGTGAAATGGGGGAGATAAAATTGTGTTGGTAGTGAGGATTAAATAAAATAATTCAACTGGGTGTGGTGGTGCACACCTGTAATCCCAGCAACTTGGGAGCTCAAGGGGCAGGAGGATCGCAAGTTCAAAACCAGCTTCAGCAATTTAGGGAAACCCTAAGGAACTTAGCAAGACCCTGTCTCAATAAAACATAAAACGGGCTGGGGGTATTGCTCAGTAGTTAAGCACCTCTGGGTACAATACCTGGTACTAAATAATAATAATAATTCATATAAGTTTCTTAGCACAGTCTCTGGCAGAGAGTGTTGATTATTTGAGAATGCACTATTATTTATGGATGAACTTTGGAGATAGGAAAGGAAAGAACAAGAGTATCCCAAGCAGGTGGAATGGCACAAACAAAAGCAGAGATGAGAAGCTGTAAAAGTGTCCCCTGTGCCCATTCACTTTATGGCTCAACAATGAAATACTGGAGAAAGAGGGCCTCAAACTTGATGAAGTAGCCTTGATGTTATTGACAGTGGAATATCTGAAACATCTGTCTCCTGTACTTTGCCAGGCCAAGGGAAATAGCCCCCCACCACTTTTGTTTCTGAGGAGGGGTTGTGTGACAGGCTATGTAGGCTCTGTTGAGGGTTATAGAAGTTACTCAAATCCTGTGCTTAGGAGAATGAGGTGGAACCTGTGGAAGCAGAGAAACGTGACATTGGGCCCTCTCTGGAGAAACCAGGCTTTGGCAATGACTTGCTGGAGCAAGTACACACAAAGTAGCTAGTTTCACCCTTTCTGTTCTAGCACCAACCTTTCATCTCTTGCCCTGGTTCCTAGCAGTGATGACTGTGAAGCTTCAGCTCCAACCTTACACCCGCGGTTTCAGGAGTGCTACTTGCTGGCTCCTGAATCTCACTCCAATCTTTTGCAGTTTTCTGTTGTGTTCCCAGATCGCCCAGAAGGGAAATGACCACCTAAGGAATTTTTCAATGACAGCAGTCAGGCAGATCCGATTTCTTTCCTGGTCCCGTTCAGGTTCCCTTTTTCTCTGATGTATTCCGAAAAACCCATCCCTTTCCAGTACTCATCCTCGATCCGACCCTTCCAGGAGGACCCATCTTCCTAGTGGTCTAGGCCCTTAAGTTAAGGGTAGGTTGAATGGTTAGACGCTTGGTGGATGAAGCCATTCAGATATTCTTCCTGAAACTTCAGAGCGCCCCTCTCTGCACACACAAATACACAACTGCCCTCAAAGGCGTGGGAGAGTGGTGTCCGGCTGCGTGTCTGCCGGGAGAAGGACGAGTCAGTGGCGCGGTGGACTGGGCGGGCGGCGAGAATGCGAGTGGGGGGCGGGGTGGGGGTGGGGATGGGGGGTGCGCGCCCTTTATGACAGGTGGCCGCGCAGTGCGCGCTCCCGGGCGCCTAAGGGGAGGAGAGGGAGGGACAGACAGACAGAGTGGGAGGGGGCCCATGGGGAAGGGACTGTAGAGAGGGTAAGGAGACAGCGGGAGGAAAAGGGAGGGCTGTGGTGGGGAAGGAGGGTAGGGGGGAACGCGTCCAGCAAGAACAGCCGTGTTGGAGGAAACAATGGCAGGGGCAATAGCGATGGTGGCAGCCAAGGCAGCCCCACTCTGGGCACCTTTCTGAATGGGCAGAGGCAGCTCTGGGAGAAGAGGGGATCAGGCAGCGCCCGCAGAGGCTCTGAGAAAAGCGGCAGAGGGAGGAGAAGGGGGAGGAGGAAGAGGAGGAGGAGGGGGAGAGGAGGAGGAGGAGGGGGGACGAGGCAGGGGGAGAACCCGAGAAGGAAAACCAGTAGCATCAGCAGCAGCCGCCGCCGCCACCACCACAGCAGTAGCAGTAGCGGCAGTAGCAGCATTTAGTAATAGCTTTAACAGTGATAGCGGCAGTAGCAGCCGCCCTCCTTCTCTCGAGCTCTTGCGGACCACAGCAGCCACCGCACAGAGCGGGCTCCTGGTTCTGGGCGCAGCGCTAGCAGCCCGCTAGCGAGGTAGCCCCGGCCGGAGCAAGCGGTGGTGCAGGCGAAGCGCGGACCTTGGGAGCAGCCGGGCAGCAGCTGAGGCTCTGAGTTTCAGAGCCAGAGCCCGACAGCTCTGACTCCATCTAGCACCGCGGCGGCGGTGAAACCTGAGGGAACCAGCAAGCGACGGAGAGAGGCGCGTCCACCTGGCGGGCCCGGCGCATGGAGCTGAGGCAGAGGAGGCGGCGACGGCGGCAGCAGTAGCAGTAGCAGCGGCGGCAGCTCGAACAGCTGCGGCGACGGTGGCAGCCCAGCCTTGACTGTGGCCGCGCCAGCTCCAGCGCCTGCTGCCTGAGCCCGCCAGCGACGTGCGCCTCGGGAGTCGGCCTGTGAGGTGAGTATGAGCGCTGCCAACCAGCCCCCTGGCCTTCTCGCCGGCTCCCCAGCCGGCTCTGGGTGGTGGCGGCAGGGGTGGAACGAATTGGGGGAAGCCGAGCGAGAAGAGGAGGAAGGGAAAACGGAAGGGAGGACGTCTGTGTGCGAATGGCGTGCATGTGTGTATCTGTCTACAAGGCAGAGAGGCCGCGAGGGCCAGAGATCCCGGCTCGCCCTGACAGGCACTGCAATCTAGGAAAGGCCTCTGTGCTTGCACCGGGGGGGAGGGGAAGCAAGCGGGCCGGAGCCGCCGCGCTCACACGCACACAGCAGGGCAGTAGGAACCAGCAGAGTATTGCCTCCCTTCGGGTTGGTGCCTGGGAGACACTGGTCAGGGGATGGGGCACGGGATGGGGCACCGACATAGCAGGCTTCGGCGCGAGCGGGAAAACCCACGCGGCGGCCGCGGCTGGCGCCCCGGCCAAAGCCGCAAAGGTGCGAAGCCGCGTCGCAGGCGCCTCCCCCGCCCGCGGCTCCCCTGCGCTCCGGGCGGCTGTGGCTATCACAGAGTGCCCCAGGGCATGCACCACCCATCTAGGGCCACAGGCGGGTACACGTCGGAGGCCCGACTGAGCCTCGCCCAGCTTGTCACCTCTGCGGAAATTGGCCCGCGGCCCCTTCCCGCTCTCGGAAGCGGTCAGACGCCTTCCTGCATGGCTTCTGGAGCTTCTCCCTCCCAGAGGCACACGTCCCCAGATCTCATACACCCTATGGGGCGGGGAGACCGAAGAGCGGGGCCCTACTCTGGGAAAGTGTGGAAACCGCGCCGCTGAGTTGGCGCCGTTCAGCTGAGGAATCCAGTGGTTTCAGCATGACTGCTTCTGTCTGTCTGATTCGTGAGGGACCGAATCACCCGCGCAAGGTTTTCTATCTTTTTCGAAGTTAAAAAAAAAAAAATTTGGCATCCCCATTTCGACACCCGCACTCTTGGTTTTGTAGAGGTTCTGGTTGCATTTTGGAATAAGTGGGTCTCGTATTTTGCTTCTGGGTTTTGGCTCCCAGCATATTGTTGGATTCTGTACACAGCAGTACACTTGGCTATGTGGCCTTTTTCTAACGTTCCATTTTCTAGACTATTATCTTGAAAAGACATGATTTGTGTGTAGGACTAGCAGGGCTGTTTAAAAAAGCATCTAAAGCTTTTCAGCCCCGGGATTTGAAATTTTCAGTTGTTTTAGGTGGAGAGTGCTGACAGTTCCTGGAATATTTTGCTTGGTGAGAAAAGGTGCTCCGATGATCTTCTCAGAACTACTAGAGACAATCCGGGTTTGGGGGAGCGAATCTCCCTTACATATTTTACACATGGGTGACATATGAACAAACGTTTTATTTACAGCAGTGACGTTCTCAAGCAGAGAGAGAGAATTTACACTTATTGAAAATATATTTTTAGAAGGGAACAAAAAAGCCCTAAGTAACTGTCATTTTACATATTAACCGGGAAACCGGCTAATCAAATAAAACTGGCTGAGTGTCTGAAACTCTATCCCAGTGAAATATGTGGCTGTGAATATAATTAACCATCTGTCTAGTGAGCAATTTAAATTTGGGCTGGTACATTTTTATTACAGTGTCTAATTTCTGGAAGACTTGTACATTTTACCCAGCAGTAACAACAAAAACGTATTTGCTTACTAGGTCAAAAATTTTACTTGTGTGGTGGTGGGATTTCCCTCCCACCCCACCCTCATACCTTTCTTAGTCCCCATACTCCTTGACCTAGGAGGACAGAATGAGCCTCTTGTTTTTGCAAATGCATATACAATAGAAGAGCCCAAACCAGCCCTGGCAGCTAGTGATTAGATTTTTATTTCTTAGAAATACTTTCCAATATTCCATCTCCCACAGAACCTAGATAGATTGCATGTATTTGAGTTAAAAAGATATAATTTCATGCACATGTGTTAAGATAGGGTAGGGTGATTCAGTGAAATTTGTAAGACTTGAAATTTGACTCCATTTAATTTTTCTAATTCTACCTCTCTTCCTAGTTCTCCCCTAGCTGTTCTAACTGCCCTCCATTCTCCCAGACGTACACTAAAATAATCACACCCTTTTGTCCTTTTAGTCAGTTTTTCACATTCAGATCTGTGATTTAACAATATATCAAGAAACTGGAATTTAATTGAAAATTAGAAGTACAAAATATCTTAACATAAAAGGATATTGTGTATGTTTTTTAAATTTTAACTATGGTATGATTTTAACATAAAAGTTATTACTAGGGAAAAAAGGGAATAGAGTTTTCGGGGGAAAGATTAGATTTCACAGATTCCCACCAAATAGCTATTGATAACATCATTAAAATTAAACATGGATTGATTGCTCAATAGGCTAGAGAGAGTCATTTAAAAGAAAATACTTTTAAAACAAATATTTGTCTAAATTACAGCTCTGATAAATGGGTAACAATTATGTAAGCACATGGCAGAATTTGACATATGTCAAGTCTGTTAAATAAATCAACCTGTTCAATGAATAAATCTTCAATGCATCAGTGCTTTTTAACACACACACACACACACACACACACACACACACACACACACAAACCTATAACACCCTGTTGCCCAAGTCAAACAACTGAAAAACACTGCTGCTTTCTGTTTTACTCAGTCTCTCTTCCCTCTTTTTCTTTTTTACACAATCTTCTGACTACCTGTAAGCTACTCAGAGAGCAAAGAGAATTAAAGGTGTGGTGGTGTCACCTGTATTTAGAAGTGAGGGGAAGAAAGATTAGAAAAGCAGTTAAGGGCTGGATTTAAAACACTCAAAGATGTACCCATGAATCCCTGACATAATCACTGTGGAGGTCCTGGTCTTACTGAAGTATTTGCTTAGGGGAGGGACTGGCTTAACCAAAGGAGCATTTGATTGCAGTCTCTCTGTTCCTAAGTCCAGTTCTAGCTAATTTTTTCATCTGTAAATCCCTTAGTAAGGGGGAGAAGAGAAGACTCCAGTTGGCCTTTGACTCTGTTATATTATATTTAAACTTATTTATCTGGTAGCACAAACGTGATTTAAGTGTTCCTGCTCACAGTAAACAAAAGGAGAGAAAGAACAAAGTGGGTGGTGGGTGATAGGGAAGGGGAATGACTCACTGAGGAGTAGGTCATTTTGGCTTCCTTGTTTTTCCCATCATAGAAATTTCAGATTTGGATATTTTAATTTTTATTTTATATTTTCCTTTTACTTCATCTGAAAAATTGCCTACCAGCTCCCCAATTGATAGTTTCTCAGCCAGAGCACCTTTAAATATACAAGGTCATAGGGTTTGGCACAAAGAACCTGTTGGGTTTTCCAAAACTGATTGAAAACAAAACAAAGAGCATTGGATAAGACTGGTTCACTTGGGGCTACCTTTAACTCCACGCTTTTTCTGTTAAGAAAATTTCTTGTTAGGCAGAGATGAACATTCCAATATTCTCAAGTAATACTGGCCTTTTGCAGCAGTAAGCACATCACAACCTGGGGAAATATGGTCTGGGTGTGGTCAGCGTGAGTGTGAAGGGTTGGGGAAACTGCTTTTAGTGATGGTACAACCTTTTCTATGCTGGCCCAGGTAGGGGTGAGGACCTTCTTTGTCTTTCTTCCCTCCAATCTGTCATTACCCGCATGATTCATAGGATTCTGCTAAGGAATGTGGTCTTTGGGGCCCCTTTCTTTAGATAAGTGCTATAATCTGGTGTTTTTCCCTGCCATGTTTGCTAGTAGAAAAGAAACTGATATCTTAAAACCAACTACTATGCACACAATTATTATTTTTTCCAAAGAGAACTTGAATAGATCATCTTATCCAACCCCAGTGAGACGATTTTGAGATAAACAATTACCTACTGTTTTCTCAAGCGCCCCCAGACCCCATTTAATAATTCTAGCTTCTCTCCCTCAGTAGCCCTTTTCAAGTGTTGTGCAATTATCCTAGCCAAAAAGCTGTTCCTGATGTTTTCCCTGAGAAGATTTGGAGGCTTGAGACCAAAGTTATACCTTGAGACTGAATGCTAGAGTGGTGCTGAAAAATCCTACATCAAGAATAAGCGTAGAAATTCATCTCATCTTGGGGAAGTTAAAGCATTTCCTCTATGGGGGAACTATAAGTAAGATGACTAAATGTTATGGTTTATACCTGTTGTTCTGGCATACTTATGTCACTCTCAAAATGTCCCAGTTTTTTGGGGGATAGTAGAGGATAGGAAAGGCAGCAGAACACAACAGACATGAGTATGTCAATATGTAAATCAATGGAAGTGTAACTGATGTGATTCTGCAATCTGTATACGGGGTAAAAATGGGAGTTCATAACCCACTTGAATCAAAGTGTGAAATATGATATATCAAGAACTATGTAATGTTTTGAACAACCAATAAAAAAAGAAAAGAAAAAAAAATTAAAAAATAAAACCTAAAAAAAAAAACAAAAACAAAAACAAAAAACTGTGATTGTCTTAACTCTAAGCCACCTTTGAAAGAAACTGTTTCCTGATTTGGGCAGATGGTTATATTTGCAAAACTTGGTGGGAAAATGAGCTTTGGAGATCGATAGTACATTAACCTGATTCAGCCTATCCTTCTCCTAACTAATAGGTCGTTCTGGAGGAGAAAATCTCAGAAATGATTCAGGTTTTATGCTCTACAGAATTGGATTGTTGAATCCAAAGACATCCCTCTAAAATACATGTGTGTTTGCACATATATATGCATAAAAGAGTCCTATCTGCACTCTAGCTGTTCTTACTGTTATGAAAGACTGGTAAGAGGGAGTAAGCTTAAAGTTATCAGGAAAAACTTAAGTTTAGAAAGAACGTCCTGAGCACCATAGTTGTGAGAAAAAACTAAGTTCAATATAGTATTAAGGGAAATGTGAATTCTTTTCAAAATATGTTTGAAAAGTGCATGGAGAGCTCTCTGTTTGCATAGGGTCTTGCCTTCACGATGTGTGTGTGTGTGTGTGTGTGTGTGTGTGTGTGTATATATATATATATATATATATATATATATATATATATATGGTTTCCATTTGTCTTTTCTGTAATAAACAGGATGCTCTTTTAAACTGTCTCTGTATCCTAAGTATCTGTGATTGACTTTCATTGATCTAGGGCAGGAGTAAAAATGAAACTACCACCCACAGGCCAAATTTGGCCTTCAATAGAAAAAGATATAATGCAGGTAAGAAAACATGAAGTCACTCAGAGCTGATTTTGCAAATGTTTTCAAGTTTCTCTGAACTTTCTCTAATCCAATGTTAAAATCAGTCTACATTTCATGACCATACATTAACTAACACTTAGGGTTTGGGAGATTGTCCAGAACCTGGTGGAGCGACAGGATGATGAACCTAAAAAGTGAAATCCATTAATGAAATTGTTTATTTGAATCAGCACTTAATAGTTTTCTTTCTTGCCTATGCAGTAACCTAAATTATGTGGTACTATTAAATTCTTTCTGTCCTCCTTCCCAATATTTGCCACATTATTCTAGGCACACATGTGATTTATTAACCCAGAGACCAGGTCTCAGTGTCTTGCTTGAACAGAAACCCACTATCTCTTTAGTTACTAAATAACTGGAACACATTCTGAAGATATGTTGCTTTGCTGGGTAGGGAAATAGAAAAAGAGGGCTATCACTATCTAATCCAGTGGCTCCTCACCTTGGCATGAACCCTTGTGAAAATATGATGACTGACTAGGATACTCTCTTCAGAACAGTGCATATTTACATATGTAACATTTGCATACATTTTCAGGAAGTACAACCATGCATTGTGAATTAAAAGCCTCTGCACTAGCCTTTCCCCAGTTGTTTCAAAATTCCTGTTGCATGGCTGTCATGGTCATAGTAGCTTGAAATGGAAACTATGAAAATGACTCTCTCAAAAAAGCATGTTATTAGTATACTTATGGTCCACAGCCCTCAGCTACTGTTACAAGCATTTTCTGATTAGCCTTCACGGGCATATTTATTATGAAAAAGAGCCACTTAGTACTCACTTGGTACTCCTGTGGACATTACTGTTCTCACCAAAAATAAGTTGGCTGTTTTCCCAAAAGTCCTTGATTTGCCAACTCTCAGATTCTTAAAAATGCTTTTTCAGCTTTTAACCTTCACAAGTTAATCATCAATATATAAAATATATTCCATAAAAGCTTATTCATACTCACCTGCCCCTACTTTTCTCTTTTTCATGTCTTGCTATCTCCATTATATTTCTCTTATCCAAGGAACTGACAAAATTAGTGAACTCTACAGCACCAATTGTGAGGTATGGTAATGGGGTCATATAGGGAAGTGATGTCCAGATATCTTCATATGGACCTTTGGGACTTAATGGATCTTTTGGAGTATTAGTAATACTGTAGAGAGTTAATAGATTTCATCCTGGAGTTCTAGGTATCATATGTTAAATGCAAAGCTCTGAAAGCTCTGCAAACATGAATATATGCCACAGCTATGCCTTATAGTTTGGGATGTTAGTAATATGTGGTGTTCCTATCTATGAATAAACATTTATTGCTTCTTGTCTTAGCAGTTTGGAGTACTGCAGAGTATGAGGGTTAATAGAATCCTGTGACTGGATGGATCTTTTAATTATCATTTACAATTCCATTCAGCAACATTGAGTATCTATTATGTGCTAAACATTGGGATACTGGGGGCAAAGAAAAGAATAAAGTGAATTGTCCTGTTTTATAGGGAATTAACTACATTCCTTGCTGGGACTTTTACCATCTAAATTTACTGAATTTACTCTACCCTTTTTCTAATTCAGTGCATTTTTTATTGTTTCTATATTCTACCCCTTGGAAAATAAATACAGATGACTGGTTTTCCTAACACAGCAGAAAATTCCTTGGCAAATAGGTATTCTCTAGTTAGATTCAGACAAGATTTCCACCCTCCTGACACATATGCTTCTGTTCTTAAACCTTCTTTGGCTGAGCAGGCCCCAGTTAATAGAGAGTAATGTGTTTCTTTTCCCTGCAATTCTGAGGCAAGATTTTTATCACCATTATCATTGATGATGTGGAATTGAAAATAGCATTAGCTATGATATATTGACAGTTGCCTCAAGATTATAGTGCAGAGTTACTGACTTCTGACTAATGAATTGAATGTACTCTGCAAAAAGCCAGTTGTTCCACTTATACATTGCTGATGGGACTGCAAAATGGTGCAACCAATCTGAGAAATAGTTTGGAGATTCCTTAGAAAACTTGGAACAGAACCACCGTTTGACCCAGCTATCCCACACCTCAGTCTATACCCAAAGGACTTAAAAATCAGCATACTGTAGTGTTACAGCCACATCAATATTTTTAATAGCACAATTAACAATAGCAAAACTGTGGAACCAACCTATATGCCCTTCAATAGATGAATGGATAAAGAAACTGTGGTACATGTACACAATGGAATATTACTCAGCCTTTTTGAAGAATGAAATTATGGCATTTGCAGGTAAATGGATGGAGCTGGAGAATATCATGCTAAATGAAGTATGCCAATCCCCCAAAACCAAAGGCCAAATGTTTTCTCTGATAAGTGGATGCTGATCCATAATGGGGGGGTATGGGATGAATGGAGGAACTTTGGGTTGGGCAAAGGGGAGGGAGAGGAGGGGTGGGAGCATGGGGGTAGAAAAGATGATGGAATGAGATGGACATCATTACCCTAGGTACATGTATGATTGCATGAATGTTGTGACTCTATTTTGTGTACAGAGAAGTGAAAATTTGTGTACAATGAATTGAAGAGCATTCTGCTGTCATGTATAACTGATTAGAACATATATATATAACATATATGTTAAAAATAAACACATATTTATCATACAAACATATTTATATGTGAATAAAATAAAGGTCTGCCTATATATATCATACAAATATATATATCATACAAATATATATATCATACAAATATATATATATATGCACCAGTTGTTCATCTGGTGGCTCTGTTGGTTTTCTACTACGTTGCTGTAACAAATAACCAAAAACTTAGTGGTTTAATACATCATAAATTTATTATTCTGTGGTTCTGTATGTCAGAAATGACAAATGAAGTAGGTTTCACTGGGCTAAAATTAAGATGTGCAAGGGGCTGCATTCCTTTCTGGAGGCTCTGGGAGAAGACTCAGTTCCCTTGTCTTCTATAGCTGCCTGCATTTTTTGGTTCATAGCCACCCTCCATTTTCAAAGCCTATAAAGGAATCTTGATTCCTCACATTGCATCACTTCAATATTGTTACATTTTCTTTCTTTATTCTCACTCTTTTGCCTCCCTTTTCCACTTACAAAGCCCACTATAATTACATTATGTCTATCTGGATGGATAATCTCTCCATCTCAGGGTTAGTTGACTTGCAACCTTGATTCCTTTTGTGCCATGTAACTAACATGTTCACAGAGTTCTAGAAGTAGAATGTGGATTTTTGTGGAAGGCCATTAGTCTGCTTACCACAGTGACTTGATTTTTTTCCACATTTATTTTGAAATAATTATAGATTCACAGGAAGTTGCATGGAAAGAGGTCTTACATACCATTCACCCAGTTTCCCCAATGGTTATATCTTGTGTAATTATAGTATAATATCAAAACCATTAATTTGGCATTGGAAAAATAGGTGTGTGTAGTTCCGTGTCATTTTTATCACATGTATATTTGTGTAACTACTATCATAATCAAGATAAAGTACTATTCTCTTACCACAAAATATCTCTCTTGGGTAGAAGATGATCAATATACAATATATGCATGTATGGAAATGTCACTATGAGACCTGTACTATTAATCCATGTTAATAAGAGATCTCTCTTATGTTACTCTATTATATTCCTTTTTTGTTTGATACTGGGGATGAAACTTTATAGCCTCACTTACCCTCACTCCTCACTATCCCAAACCCTTACAATCACTAATCTGTTTTCCATATCTATAGTTTCAACACTTCAAAAATATTACATAAATGGAGTCGTAGAGTATGAGAAATTTTGAGGTTGTTTTTTTTTTCACTTCATATAATACCCTTGAGATCCATTCAAGTTGTTTTGTATCTAAATAATTCATTCCTTCTTGATGAGCAATATTCTGTGGTATAACTGAATTACAGTTTGTTTAACCATTTACCTGTTGAGAAATACTTTGGGTATCTCCGGTTTTTAGCTAGAGCTTCTATGAAAATTATTGTTTTTTTAAAAAAAATTTTTAGTTGTTGACAGATCTTTATTGTATTCACTTATTTATATGTGGTGCCAAGAATCAAACCCAATGCTTCACACATGCAAGGCAAGTGCTCTACCACTGAGCCACAACACCAGGTCCTGTATAGGTTTTTGTGTGAATATAAGTTTTAATTTCTATGGGAAATATTCTCCAGAGTGTTATTGCTGGTTTGTATGATAAATATGTGTTTAGTTTTAAACTAAAAACTATTTTCCACAGTGTCCATATATAACTTGTTACAGTCTACTAGTATCAACATTTTATCTAAGTAAATTATAGACACCTCACCTTTCTTAAGCCACTTTACCCTCCCCCATTTATAATATAAATTATCTTAAATATCTCCTCTCTATGTGTTTAGAACTACATAAGACAGTGTAATGATTTTTGCTTTAACTGTCAAATAAATTGGAAAAACTTACTTATACTCTTCTGCTGTTCTTTTCTACTTCCTGACATTCCAAGATTCTTTCTTTTATATTTTGCTGTCTGTTTCTAGTGAAGGTTTTCTAGCAACAAATTCTCTTAGTTTTCCTTCATCTTAGAATTTCTTGATTTCCCCTTCATTATTGATTCCAGGTTGATAGTTCTTCTCTGAGAGTGCTTAAAAGATATGCCACTTCTTTCTAGCTTTCATGGGCTCTGATGAAGAATCTGCTGGTATTTGAATTGTTTTCCCCTTGTAGGTAATGTGTCATTTCTCTCCTGATGTTTTCATGATCTACCCCTCTTAGTTTTCAGAAATTTGCCTTGCCATGTATTGCTTTAGGTTCACCTGCTTTTGGATAGAATTAGCTTCTTGAATCTGTAAGTTTATAGCATTTGCCACCTTGGGAAAGTTTTCAATCACTCTCTTTTCAAATACTTTTTCTGACTCACCTTCTTCTATTATTCTAGGCCTCCTCTGATGAGAGGAAAGGTAGATCCATTTTTTAACTCCTTCAGATCCCTGAGGCCCTGTTCATTTCTTCAAGTCTTTTTCCTCTGTTATTCATATTGGATAATTTTTGTACTTCTATCTTCAAGTTAACTGATTTTTTCCTCAGTTCTTTCCATTCTGCCATAGAGAACATTTTGTTCAGGTTTTTTGTATTTGTCATTTACAAAAATTTTCACTTAGTTTGTATATATATGCTGTATTTCTTTGGTGATACTTTCTACTTTTCATTTGTTTCAACAGTATTTGTCATTGATTATTGAAGTATTTTTGTCATGAGAGCTTTAAAATCTTTTTTTTTCTGGTAGTTCTAATATCTCTGTCATCTTGATTTTGGCATGCACTGATCACCTTTATTCATTCATTTTGAGATCTTTCTGGTTCTTGGTATAATGAGTGATTTTTTAATCATTTTTATAGTATACATTTTACCATATGAGACTTCAGATCTTATTTAAAACTCCTGTTTAACTTTCTCTGACATTTCTCTAGCAGTGAAAAGGAGTTGCTGTTTTAATACTGCCAAGAGGAAGTAAAAACCCAAATTTTCTACTCAGCCTCTTTGACACCTGGAGGGCAGGGCTCCTCATTACTGCTAGATAGGGGTGGGAATTAATCCATATTTCAAGAGTGTAGTAGCCACATGTGGTTAGTGTGTACTATATTGTATACCACATATGGATAACATATCTATCACTGTTCTAAAAAGGCTGGCGTTTGGGTAAAGAGCAGTAAAGGAGCATAGTCTATAGGAATCAAGATTTGTAGTTAGATGGTCTGGGGTTATGGCTAGCACGTGTAGGGCCCTGGGTTCAATCATTAGCACCACATATGAATAGATAAAATAAAGGCATGGTGTCTGACTACAACTAATAAATAAATATTTTTTAAAAAGATTTATGGTTAGATATGGCACAAGTAAGGTAAGACAAGGGCCTAGTTATTGGACCTGAGGTCCATGGATGGGATGTGGTTCTAAAACCTGAGGTACTATGAATTCTAAAGAAATATGGGCATGGGGAATTCATTTGGTCAGTATTTATGCAGTAGAGTAGAGTTGGTATCCATAGTATTGACCAAGTTTCTTTCTCTCATCCCTTTTAAGTGAAGTGGAGTGATGTGCTGCAGATTCTAGTATCATTTCATTTGGGTAGAGGGACTATCTTTTCTATTGGGGGGGGGGGCTGTTAGTTTGTTTAATGCATGGAAACAAACTCCACCTGAATGACTAACGATTGATTGAGAAAATATTAACAGAAAGGAGTTGGCTATGAAAAAAGTATTCATTTGGATTGTAGAATGTAGGTTTACTTGGCATATTGATGGCTTGACATTCTAATCCTTGAGGTTTCCAGTGTGCTTAGCCAGGTAGGGGGTGTTTGTGAAAGAGCTCTGTCCTTCATAGAGCACTGTGTTAAGTTGTTAGCTCTTTTTTGTTCAAGGCCCAGAGAGTTAGTAGACCACATTACACAGCTTCTTTGTATACTGGAATAGCCGTTACTTTCTCAAGTCTCTTTTTGCTTAGACTAGTAAAGGTGTCTTCAATGTAGATTCAGTATTCTCTGTCTCCCCTTGGGGCAGTTCAATTACATTTTCCCTTACTGACTCTCTGTATTATTTGTGTGTACATCTGTATGTCTTTGATTTTATGGGCTTCCTGTGTACTGTATCTCTTGGCAAGGAAAGAGGTGTACCCAGTGTCTATTGAATATGTGTTGTATGATGGCATACATTGCCTTTTTCCATAGCAAGTCCTATATGTGCAAAGCTGTGGCCTTGGCATGTTAAGTTGTTTCATAAATGACATAGCCAAATCCATTTGGCCAAATAGGTGAAAGGAAGGAGAATTGTGCTGTGCTATAGTGACTTTTTCAGATCTGTGTGATTTGACTTAAAACTTAATAAAAACACGCACTCATTTGAGAAAGAAGCAGTTTGGGAGTTAGGCTATAAAAAGAAAGTCATGCTTTATAACCCAGGGCCAAGGTGTTAATTGTAAAATCCTAGAGTATGGATCATCCAAGTTCTTTCTGTATGTGTATGTGTGCCTAGCCTCATGCTCCAAGATAATGAATAGGATATACTAGGAGCAATCAAAGTTCTGACTTGTTACTTTGTCTCTCACGAAAGCTCCAAATACATCACTTACTTTTTTTTTCAGAGCTGGAGATTGAACCCAAGCCCTGGTGCATGCTAGGACATCACTTACTTTTGAAGACAGTGGTCATCAGTTGTGCTGAGCATCCAGTCAGGATACTGCTGTATATATTAAGGAGCAGAGCCTAGAATCAAGTTTCAAGTTTCCTTGCCCTTGATCTTACCCCTTTTCTGTAAACTATTGTTTTTTGCTCCATTTTAATAACACTTTGGTAGTTTGGATTCAGCACCAGAATGAAGGAAAGACCCAATTGTTTATATAAATCAAGTGGTGATGCCATAATATTATGACACCAATGATTCTTGATTCATTAAGATGAGGTTCCTACTAACTACCCATTGAAAGATGCTGAAAAGGAGGTCAGTGGATTAATCTCTTCTCTTTGATTTTAACATCTAATGTTCTACTCTCAGATGTGACATTAATAACTTCTAGTACTGAGTACTAGAAGTACCAGAATCCATATCTTACTGAGTACTGTTGGCTAGTAGAGGCTGAAAATGGATGCAGTTAACACCAGTAAAGGAATTCCTTTGTTTTCTGAAAATTCAGTTTATTAAACTTAAGAATCCACAGGCCTGCTTTGGACAACCAGGCTACATACTGGACAACAGACCCTCAGATTGCACTTTGAAATGAGAAGTTATTTTGGCATAATATGCACTGAAGGGAAAAGCGTACTCCTAGGTATGCTCTGTATCTTGCCTTTTGGACTGTCCCTTTGAACTTCAGCTTTTCTTTGATCTGTGTCTGACTCAGACCCCACTCCCAGTAGCTTTCTAGGAGGCCCTGCTCCATGTTATTTACTTACAACACTGAAATTCTGAGTGTACCCTGGTATATAGTAATAGTGACCACAATGGTCACCCCAAGGAGGATACTGCAGGGAGCGACTGTTTCCAAATTCCCAGGTAAAGTGGGTGCTCAAGCAGCTGAGACAGCCTAAGGTGAGAAAGTGAACAATGAATGTTAGGGCAGAAAGCCCTATGAAGATTCCCATCACTGAGATAGCCAACTGAGAAACAGTAGTGCATTCAGTGGTCCTGAGGGAAGTGAAAAACTATATTGATGTTTCTTCATTCAGGAGACAGAGTTATGTTAGGGGACCATAAGCATTAAGGCTGCTGATAGTACTACCTTATAATTCTACAGGCCCTCACTTCTAAAGGACTCAAATGACTCCTGTGTTTTATTTAATTTTGGCCTTACAAATATCCTCATGGATTTAGGAAAAGTAATTATTGATGACCATGTATGACAAGCTGCTTCCTTCCACCACAGGTCTCAGAGTTTTCAAACTGCAGTGGAGACTAACTTTTTCCAGATGGGAGAATCAAGTCTCAGAGACTTTAAAGTAAGTTTCCCAAAGCCACACTGTATATTAGAGACAGAGTGTTGATTAAAGGGCAGGCCTTGATTTCTTCCTATATATTCCCCTTTAGCCTCTTTGAACAGTTAGTTAAGGGGGAGTCTTGCTTCCAAACTTGTAAAACCTGCACTTATCCATTGTATTGAACTCATTGCCCTGCGTGACCACCTTCCCAGACTACTCCCCCTCACTTATCAGCAGGGCCTTCAACCTTCCCCTTGGTGTTGACCAGAATCCATATCTTGTTTGACTGAAGCTGTTTTTCTGGCATATTGTGTGGCTTTATGCAAGGTCATTGCTACCCTTAGAGAGCAAAGTCTGGAGCCAGCACTTCAGTTACATCAGCCAAGAGAGGCTGGGGCTCCTGCATGTGACATGAGATCAGAACAGAAACATTCAAAATCATCCTATTATGAGATGCCCTTAAAAAACAAGGAGAGTCTATAGATAGAGCTGAGAGAAAAGGACTGACCAAAAGGGCCATGGAAGAAGAAGGTGGAATCAGGATATAGAGAATTGGCAAAAAGTAAATGGATTCAATAATCAATGAATATATAACAAAGAGACCAACATGACTGGTATTTCTGCAGAGTTGGAGGGGATGCTAGACATACATGGTTTTTCTGACTATGGAAGGGGTTTAGATTGGGAGAGGGCAGTAGGGGAGGAAATTAAAGCTTTATCTTCAGCAGGTTTAGTTTTCATAGTAAGATATATAGTTTTTAAAAGGTTGTGAGCCAATACTGTGAACTAGTAAATTCAGAGAACTATATTCCCCAATATGATTCCTGGAAACCAAAAGGAATTTGTCATAAGAAGGGATGGCAGAAGATGATTTGTGGTGTGTAACAACCGCCTTGGAAGCTGAGGTGGAAAATATGTCCCTAAAGGCTAGGTAGATGGAGGAAACTCACTAGAAGTTTCTGTTCAGAAAAGATCAACAAAAGAGAGAGGACTTTTAAAACATATGCTATGGATGGGTAAAAGCTGGAACACCCAGGAACCTTAATATTGTAAGAGAGCCATCATTATATGTTTGGCTTATGGTCTAGAACAGGATTTTTTTTAAGTTATTTGGGACAGAAATGTCCCAAGTCTTCTAGGGCCCCTCTCTATATCTTATCTCAGTGATCTCCTCTTTCATTTTTCTTTCTCTTGTTACTTTTTCTCTTTTCTATTCCCTAGTCATAAGATTAAATTCATTTGTCATTTATCCAAATAATCCATGAGAATGAGAGATGTAGCCCAGAGGTAGAACACTTGCCTAGCATATGCAAGGCCCCAGTTTTAAAAAATATGAACATTTTGGGCTGGGGATGTGGCTCAAGCGGTAGCATGCTCACCTGGCATGCATGTGTCCTGGGTTCGATCCTCAGCACCACATACAAACAAAGATGTTGTGTCCACCAAAAACTAAAAAGTAAATATTAAAAATTCTCTCTCTCTCTCTTTAAAAAAATCTGAACATTTCACAAATACTGAAAACTGTAGAAAAGAAATAATCCAACCTTTTGCTTTGAAAAATATTATTTTTTGTTTTTAGTAACTAGAAAATATTGGGGGATAGTAGGAGATAGGAAAGGTAGCAGAATACAACAATTACTAATAGGGCATTATGTAAAATTGTGGATGTGTAACCGACGTGATTCTGCAATCTGCATTTGGGGTAAAATTGGGGGTTCATAACCCACTTCAATCTAATGTATGAAATATGATATGTCAAAAGCTTTGTAATGTTGTGAACAACCAATAAAAAAAAGTAACTAGAAAATATTGAATAATGAAAAACAATACTGAGAATCAATAATGTTACAAACATTTCTGGATCTCTACTCAGACTTGACAAACTGTTAATATTTTGAACATAAAGTTTGCATTAGATTTTTTTCCAGTGAGAGAAGTGAAATGTTACAGATCAGTTAAATTCTAACCCTTATCCTAATCTGATCCCTCTCCATCCATTTCCAGAGGCAAGCACTAAGATGAATTTGGTATCTATTATTCCATTTAATTTTTATACTTTTACACATATAGTTATACCTGTGAATAAAATATATAACTATTCTATGTGTTTTTAAAATTTTTATGTAACTAATTTTATCCTAATGTATGCGTCATTCTGCAAACATCTTATTTGGGGGTTTATTCTAGTTTTCTTTTTACATCCCCCTTTTCCTCTCTAACCATGCCCTAATGCCAATGACATGTACATTGCTTTTTCATGATAAAAATAGTATATTACCACATGATAGGAAAATAGGGAAATTCAACTAACTGATGGCTCTTGGGATCAAACAGCTCCATGTCCTACTCTAAACTCAAGGTGGCAAAGGTGGGCTGGGGTTGTGGCTCAGTGGTAGAACACTTGCCTCACATGTGTGAGGCACTGGGCTTGATCCTCAGGATCACATACAAATAAATAAATTAAATAAAGATATTGTGTCCATCTACAGCCAAAAATATTTTTAAAATGGCAAAGTTTCTATGAAGCTCAGCTGGCCCAGTGACTCTGGATGTAAAATATTGAAGAGCAAAATTGGAAGGGTCTCAAGGGACACCACCTTGCCAGTCTCTTACTATGTTCATAAAGGAAGAATAAACAGAAGCCCAGAGAAGGAAAATGACTTAATAGGAGCACAATCCATTTAATATTATACTTGAGACTCTTGACTCTATGTCCTGTACTTGAAACATTTCCAAGGAAAAAAGAAAGAAGGAATCAAGAAAGGTCCTAAAACTATAGTATTAATTATCAAACTAATTTATTTTAATAAAGTCTGGGAAATGCATAAGTAGAAAAATGAAGAAATTAAGGGGTGTCCATTTTAAAAATATTTTTATCTTCTGATCTTTTTTTTCTGACCAGTTTTGTTCCTAATTATACCTTATTTGCTTTTTTCCACTTAACATTATAATATCATAATGCACAATTTTTAAAAGGCAATTTTGTACAGTGAAATCTTGCCAGTAAATATTTTTTAAGGTCCATGTTTATTATTTAGTCATTAAAATGGTGTAGTGAGGGCTGGGGTTGTGGCTCAGTGGCCGAGTGCTTGCCTAGCATGTGTGAGGCACTGGGTTCAATCCTCAGCACCACATATAAATAAATAAAAAATAAAGGTACATCAACAACTAAAAATTATTTTTTTTAAAAAAATGGTGTAGTGAGGGACTTCTATAGAGAAGGAAACAAAGACCTGTAGTATATTCCCCAGAAAGTTTGTTCCTATTCTTTGGCCAGACCTTGTTCTTTTAAAACAATCCAACACCACATATGTAGACATTTTCGGGATTCTTGTTCCTGAAGAATTCATTCAAAATGGTTAGATTGCCCTCGAAAATGCTTGTTGTCTGACCAAGGGATGACCTGGTAGACCTTTGCACCTTCAAGGCAAGGGTATGGGACACCTTGGGGCCCAACTGGAGCCACTTCCAGAGATGCCTGGCTCAGAGAAACTGACCCTGAGAAAAAGATGTTGTATTTGGAGTAGGGTAGGTGAGGTGCTAAAGTTTTCCAGAGTTGGAGCACAAAAAGGATGACAATCATTAAAACTTTATTAATGTGTAAAAATAGGGGAGGCATCAACCTCAACAAAACCATGCCACTTGTATCGCCCCACATACAATTAAAATTATTGTGCACAATTTTGGTTGCATTATTTAATTGTAATACATGCATAACTGCATTCAAATGTTGTCTTGCTGGGAGAAAAGGAGGTGATGGCTTTTTATTCTAGACAGTACAATGTGTTTGAACCAATGAAAAGATTAAGGTACTTGCTCAAGGTCACACAGCAAAAATGTAGGATTCTGAAATTAAAAATAAATAAATAAAATAAAATAAACAAAGCACCATCATTCTTGGTCTTGAGTCTTGGAAATCTGGACCTTAGCCTGCTGAATCTCACCTGTGCTTCTGCTTTAATCCGTTTAATTTGTTGCTAGCCTGCTTGCTGCCTTTGATCCTCTTTGTATCAGCCAAATGTCAATTTACAGTAGTTGTTCCAAAATACTTGACAGTTTCAATCTTTCAGTTCCAAGTCCTATTCTTTTGCACAGGGCTGGAAAACCATGAGAGTCATGCTAGGAGGGAGCTGCATTTCTGCTCTAAACTCTCTTAGGGCTAGGGGTGTGTGTGTGTGTGTGTGTGTGTGTGTGTGTGTGTGTGTGTGTCACACACAAGTCACTGGAGACTACAGAATTGGGAATGTTCATATTTCAAACTGAAATAAACAAATTCCCCTAGAAAAAAAGTCCCTTGCCCCTGTCAAAAGATTTTTTGTTTAAATGTACCTATTTCTGCAGTTCATTGGGGGTTGTAAATAGGCAGTGCAAAGCTCAGCAAACATGCCTTTTGCTGGGACATACAGTGCTCTTGCTTCTAGGTCATATAAGCCAATGTTGGAACAGGTCCTAGCTGTGTTTACCCCTGATTCAAGTTTCAATTCAAAGGAGCTTTTCTCCACACCCCTTTCCCTGCCCCCCAGCAAAGGCAGCCAAGCTAAAGCTGCCTTTGACAACGAGTGGCTTTAGGTGCTGCAGTATCATTTCTCCTTAAAACTGGGCAGACAACTTCTCAGTGGAAGCTTAATCTACCACACCTATCTAAGGGTTTGGGAAATGTAAAGTGGCACTGTATCTAACCTCTGAAGAACTTGCCGGCATGCTGACCAGGTTGACTATGGAAACTTCCATTTTTGCCTATTCAAAGGCACCCAGCTAAACTTAACAGGCCTGAATGCCAGTGTGGAGAGTATAGAAGATGTTCTACAATAAGCTCACAACTGTCCTCAAAACCAAGGAGAGTGGCAAGCCTAGAAGTTCATTATTGGTCTGTTACAGTGTCTCAGGTAAGTTAAGATTGCAATCCTCCCTGGAAAAGAAAAGAGGGACAAGTTGGTATGGGGGTCTAGAAAAGTTCCAAGGGACCTCAGTCATAGATCAGTTAATTCAGTGTTTTTCAATCTTTTCATATCCTCCCAAACCCTTCGGTTACCTTTTCTCATAAGGCCTGGTGTTTTGAAAAGTTTTTTTCCTCCTGAAAAGAGACTGAATTTATAATAGCTTCTCTGTGTTAATATACACATACATATATACATGCATCATCGCTGATTGGTACAGATAACCAAAGTTATTGATCTTTATTGCTCTAATTCCAGGGAAAAAAGCAAAGGAACCTGACATTTAGTTAATGTGGGGCAACTATATGATACAGTGCTTTGTTTTCCATTTAATTTTGAAATACTGAAAGTGGCTCAAAGTTCTCCACTCTTTTTCATTAAGAGGATCAGGGACCTCAGGTTGGAAACTGCTGATCTAGTTAACTTCTTTTCCCTATTTTTGAGTAAGGAATGAAAGCTTTTGACCAAATAAAAAGTATTTGAGCTGAGATTAAAACTCACCCCAACAGGGGCCAGTTTGCATCCTTTTACTTGGCTTTTGTGATAACACCCTCTGGCCTGTAACTTTGACTCATCCATGATCAAATTTCAAAAATGTCCTGAAGAGGACTTTTGGTTATAGTTTTTAATATACATTAAAGGTGCACATGGTGGTTTGGAACTGCCTTGAAATTTGAGACAAACTCTCAATTTCTTGGAGGGGTATTAAAGGAGTTGTCTCAATTTATCAGAAGCTCAGTCATACCCAGATAAAATATACTTAGTACTAAGTGTGAGATACTGTAGTTGGGAGGAGGGAAAGGGCAGAAGTAACAGTGGAGGAGTGGGTTAGTAAATTAACCACATTTCAGGGAAGTTATGTTTTATTAGAGATATATATGCATAGAACTATTTCTAAGGCAAGATATCAGATAGTGTACACCTTTGGGAGTTGTAAATTGCATTTGTAACACTTTTTTTTCCACAGAATATTCTGAGACTGAAATATATATAATGGGACCAGGTAAAGCAACAACTGCATTATTTCTGTTAGAAGACAAGTGATGTAAGTTGTGTCTCAGTGGTACTTTGTGCAAAAAATTACTGATGTTACCAGTAATTGAGAAGTGCCACCAGACTAGAAAATTGCAGGTTTTATCTATTAAACCTCACACTGATATCCTAGAAACAACCTGGGAGATCTCCTAAACTATCTATATCTGACACATTAATTACTTTTGCTAGATTACCTTGCCTAGCTATATCCATGGACAGACAAGTACCTCCAAAGGTAATCCTTGCCAAAAAAAAAAGCCTATGCTTTTTATTTTCTTTTACTTTTTTTAACTGTGGTAAAATACAGATAATATAAAATTTGCCATTTTTAAGTGTGCAGTTCAGTGGAATTAAGGACATTCACATTGTGTGCAACTATCATCACCATTCATCTCTAGAACTCTTTTTATCTTGCTGTACTGAAACTTTATCCCATTAAACAACTCCTCAGTTCTCCCTCTCTGGATATCAACATTGCAAATTTATATCTTTATGAAATTGATGACTCTAGGTCCATCATATAAGTGAAATCATACAGTATTTGTCTTTTTATAACTGGATTATTTTACTTAGCATAATGTCTTCCAGATTCACACATTTGTAGCATGTATCAGAATTTTCTTCCTGTTTAAAGGTGAATAATATTCAGTTGTGTCTATATGTCACATTCTCTTTATCCGTTCATTTGTGGGTGGACAGTTAGATTGTTTCCACCTTTTGACTATTGTTAATAATGTTACTCTGAACATGGGTGTACAAAAAATTATTCAAGACTTTATTTCATTTTTTTGGTTTAGACCCTAAAATAAGATTTCTGAGTCATGCTGATTCAATTTTTAATTTGGAGCCTCCATCTTGTTTTCTGTAGTGTCTATGCCATTTTACAATTCCATCAACCAGGACCCAAGAATACTACATATTTTTCACATCCTGGCCAACACCTCTAATTTTCTGGGGTTTTGTTTTGTTTTTAAATATTTCATTGTGGTTTTGAGTTGCATATGTTTTTTTAGTTGTAGATTGACACAATATCTTTATTCATTTTTATGTGGTCCTGAGGATTGAACCCAGTGCCTCAATGTGCAAGACAAGTGCTCTACCACTGAGCGACAGCCCCAGCACAGTTGTTGCTGTTTTTATAATAACTCTCCTAATAGATGTGAACTGATATCTAATTATGGTTATGATTTGCATTTCTGAAATGATTAGTAACATTGAGCATCTTTTCACATGCTTATCATTGGATACTGGTATATCTTCTTCAGAGAATTATCTCTTCAGGTCCTTTGCCATTTTTGAAATCGGGTTGCTTTCTTTTTTTGTTATGAGGTTGTAGGAGTACTTTATATATTCTGATATTAATACTTTATCAGATATATGATTTACAGATATTTTCTTTCATTCTGCAATTTTCCTTCTCACTGTGTTCATGGTGTCCTTTTGTGCACAGAAATGTTTGATTCTGATATACTCCAGTTTGTCTATTTGCTCTTTTGTTGCCCATGGTTGTAGTATCATATCCAAGAAATCATTGTCAATTCAATGTCATGAAACTTTCCCTCTCTGTTTTCTTATAAGAATTTTACAGTTTTTTGCCCTCATGTTTAGGTCTTTGATTGGTTTTGAGTTTATTTTTGTATATAGTTTACAGTAAGGGCCCAACTTCATTCTTTTGCATGTGGATATCTGGTTTCCCCAACTCTGTGTGTCGAAAAGACCATCCTTTTCATCATCCAGTAGTCTTCATACCCTTGTTGAAAATTATTTGACCAGATATGAGGATTTTTTAATGGGCTCTTTATTCCATTGGTCAATGTGTATGTATTTATGCCAGTACCACACTATTTGGATTACTGTAGCTTTATAGTAAGTTTTAAAGTCAGAAAGTATGAGATCTCCAACTCTTTTCTGCTTTATCAAAATTGTTTTCACTATTCAGGGTCCCTTGAGATTCCATATTAATTTTAAAATGGATTTTTTTTATTTTCTGCATTTCTGAATTTTTTCATTTTAATTTTTTTCATTTTTCGTTTTTATTTGTTTTTAAATATGTAAAAATGTGGATGTGTAACTGATATGATTTTGCAATCTGTGTTTGGGGTAAAAATGGGAGTTCATAACTCACTCGAAGCTTATGTATGAAATATGATATGTCAAGAGCTTTGTAATGTTTTGAACAACCAATAAAAAAATATATATCTTTATTTTGTTGATTTATTTTTATGTGGTGCTGAGGATTGAACCCAGTGCCTCACATGTGCAAGGCAAGTGCTCTGCCACTGAGCCACAACCCCAGCCTCAATGTTTTTATTTTTGACAAATAACAATCATATATTTATGAGGTACACAATGTTATGTTTGAATATATGTATACACTATATAATGATTATGTAAAGCTAATTAACATATCCATCACCTCAGATACTTATCATTTTCTGTATTGAGAACATTTAAAATCTATTCTTTTGTAATTTAAAAATATATTATGCATCATCATTATTAACTATTATCACCATGCTTTGCAATAGTTCTTGAAAATTTATTCCTCCTTTCAAACTGAAACATTTTATCTTTTGGTCAAAATCTCTTCTCCCCCACCTCCCCTGACCTCTAGTAATCACCATTCTATTCTCTACTTCTATAAGTTCTACTTTTAAGATTCCACATATGGGCTGGGGATGTGGCTCAAGTGGTAGCGCGTTCGCCTGGCATGCGTGCGGCCCAGGTTCGATCCTTAGCACCACATACCAACAAAGATGTTGTGTCCGCCGAGAACTAAAAAATAAATATTAAAAATTCTCTCTCTCTCTCTCTCTCTCTCTCTCTCCTCTCTCACTCTCTCTTTAAAAAAAAAAGATTCCACATATAAGTGAAATTGTACAGTATTTGTCTTTCTGTGCCTGCCTTATTTCACTTAGCATCACAATGTCCTCCAGGTTCACCTGCATTGCTACAAATAACAGTTTCCTTTTTAAAGGAAGGCTGAACAGGATTCCATTCACATTGTACTACATTATCATTATGCATTCATCTGTTGTTGGATACTTAGGTTGATTTCATATCTTGGCTATTGTGAATAATGCAATAAAGATGAAAGTACAGACATCTCTTTGATGTATTTATTTTAACTCTTTTGGGTATATACCCAGAAATGGGATTGCTCGATTACATGGTAATTCTATTTTTAGTTTTTTGAAGAACATCCGTACTGTTCTCCTTAATGGCTGTACTAATTGACATTTCCAAAAATAATACACAAGGGTTACCTTTTCTCCACATCCTCACCAACACTTGTTTTCTATTGTATTTTTAACAGATACATATTTTATACCTTTTATTTTATTTATTCATTTTTATGTGGTGACAAAGATCAAACCCAATGTCTCGCACATGCTAGACAAGCACTCGGCCACTGAGCCACAACCACAGCCCATCTATTGCATATTTGATAACAGGTGCCAGGTTATATCTCATTGTGGTTTTGAATTGCATTTACCACATGATTAGTGATGTTAAGCATTTTTTTCACAAACATATTGGCTTTTCGTGTCTTTTTAAAAGAAATATCTATTTAAATCATTTGCCTGTTTTTAATCAAATTACTTTTTCTTGTTATTGAGTTGTGTGAGTTCATTATATATTTTGGATATTAACCACTTGTCAGATATATGGTTTGCAAATATTTCTTCTCACTTTTTAGGTTGTCTCTTTACTCTTTAATAGTTTCCTTTGCTACACAGAAGCTTTTTAGTTTGATGCAGTCCCAGTTACCTATTTTTGCAAAGTGCTTTTGGGATCCTTTCCAAGAAATTATTGCCCAGATCAATATCATGGAGATTTCCCTCTATGTTTTATTCTAGTGGTTTTACAGTTTCAGGTCTTTAAACCATTTTAGGTTGGTATTTTATATGGTGTGAGAGAAGGGTTTGATTTCATTCTCCATATGGATATCCAGTTTCCTAGCAGAATTTATTGAAGAGACTATCCTTTCCCTATTTTTTATTATTGACATCTTTACTTAAAAAGTCAGAGGACCGTTCCAGGCATAGTGGCACATGCCAGTTATCCTACAGTACAGGAGGCTGAGGCAAGAAGATTGCAAGTTCAAGGCCAGCCTCAGCAACTTAGCAAGACCCTGACACAAAATAAAAAATAGAAAGGACTGGGGATGTAACTCAGTGGCAAAGAGACCTGGGTTCAACCACTATTACCAAAAACATGAAATCAATTGACCATAATATGTGGATTTATTTCTGGACTTTTTTGTCCTGTTGCATTGATTAATGTCTTTTTAAAGTTAGTACCATACTTTTGATCACTACATCTTTGTAATATACTTTTAATCAGGTAATATGATACCTTCAGCTTTGTTCTTTTTGCTCAAAAAGACCTTGACTATTCAGGGTCTTCTATACTTCCTTATAAATTTTAGGATTTTTTTTTTATTTCTGGGGGAAATGTTACTGGAATTTGAATAAGGATAGGGAATCTTTTTTGTTTTAAGTAGTATGGACATTTTAACAGCATTGTTTCTTTCAATCCATGAATATGAGAGATTTCCATTTGTGTCTTCAATTTCTTTCATCAATGTTTTAGAGTTTCCAGTGTATAGATCTTTTATCTCCTTGGTTAAATTTGTTTTTAAGAATTTTATCCTTTTGATATAACTGTATATGGGATTGTTTTCTTAATTTCTCATTTGGATAGCTTACTGTTAGTGTATAGAATGCAACTAATTTATGAATGTTGATTTTGTGTCCTGTAACTTCATTAAATTTGTATATCAGTTCTAATATTTTTCATGAAATCTTTATATAGAGTTTTCTGCATACCATATAAGATCATATCATCTACAAACAGAAACAATTTGATGTTTTTTCCTTTCTTATTTGGATGCCTTTTTTCCTGTCTAATTGCTGTAGCTAGGACTTTTAACACTATGTTGGAAACAAATGGTGAGAATGAGGTATCTTTGTCTTATTCCTGATCTTAGAGAAAAAGCCTTCAACTTTTTCACTGTTCAGTGTAACATTAGCTGTGGGCTTGTCATCATTGGGTTTTTGACAGGAGTTTCATTGAATCTCTCTCCAGATCTATTTGGGTAGTAGTGACATCTTAATGATATTGTTTTCCAGTTCGTGAATGTAGGATATCTTTCCAATTATTGGTGTTTTCTTTAATTTCATTCATCAATATTGTATATTTTTGAGCGTAAAAGTTTTTCTCTTCCTTGGTTATATTTTTTCCTTGATTATATTTATTTTAAGTATTTTGTTATTTTTGATTTTTATTATAAATGAAACTTTCCTTATTTACTTTTCTAGTTATTTTTAGCATATAGAAATGCAACTGATTTGGGGTGTTGGTTTTGTATCCTTCAACTTTGCTAAATTTATTTATTAGTTTTAACATTTTTGTGGAATCTGTTGGGCTTTACCTGTTTTTTTAACTTCATTTTAGCATAGTTTAGATTTATAGTATTACTGTGATATTACAGTTCCCAAATACTCTACCCTTAGTTTCCTCTATTATTAACATCACTATTAGTTTGATAAATTTGTTATAATTAACAAACCAATATTGATATATTATAATTAAATAAAGTCTATACTTTGTTCATATTTATCAGTTTCCCTTATCCTTTTTCAGTAACAAGATCCCTCTCAGATACCATTGCATTTAGTCATTATGTCTCATTTGCCTCCTTTTGATTATGACAATTTCTTATGCTTTCTTTGTTTTTGATGACCTTGATAGTTTTGAGAATTAATGTCAGGTATTCTATAGAATATACCTCAGCTGGAATTTTTCCAGATTTTTTTCTCATAATCAGATTGGGTTAGTGTGTTTGGGGGAAGAAGGCCACAGAGGTAAAGTACCCCTGTCATCACATCATATCAGGTATGCATACTTTCAACATGATTTTAGTACTGTTGATGTTGATCATGATCACCTGGCTAAGATATTGTTTGTCAAGCTTCTCCAGGTTAAAGATATTTTTTACCCATTTCCATAATATAGTCTCTGGAAAGAATCACTTTGGACAGTCCACACTTTAAGAGTGGGGAGTTATGTGTTGCCTCCTTGAGGATGGAGTATCTGGAGTTCTTGAGTAGTGAAGGCATGTCTATTCTCTTATTTATTTGATCATTCATTTATATCAGTATGGATTCATGGACATTTATTTTTAACTTTTTTGAGGTGGGTGGGTACTGGGGATTGAACTCAGGGGCACTCAACCACTGAGCCACATCCCTAGCCCTTTTTAAAAATTTTTATTTAGAGATAGAGTCTCATTGAGTTGCTTAGCACCTTGATTTTGTTGAGGTCGGCTTTGAACTCATGATCCTCCTGCCTCAGCCTCCTGAGTCGCTGGGATTAGAGGTAAACGCCACCGTGCCTGGCTATTTTTAACTTTTGATTATAGTCTAATACTACTTTACATATGTTGTTTCTCAAAATTGTTCCAACTTTGTCCTTTGGAAGCTATTTCAGTTGACTCCTGTGTCCCTTTGGCATATCTCTATCATTTGGGTTAATTTTTTTTCTTTTGAGCTTAATTTTTATTCTGCCTTCTGCCATGAAAATAAGCTTACTCTCTTGCATGTGACAGATCTTCACATTTCTAAAAACATTCATCATTTTTTCTTTTAGTCCTCTCTAGACTAAACATTTCTCACCCATTCTGTCAGATATTCTTCTTGTGACAGACTTATTGACCTCTTATTCTCCTAGTTGTTTTCTTCTGAAAACATTCCATTATTTATTTGGATTATCTCCTCTTACTCTCCTGACTTTCCACAACAATTGTAAAGTTTAAGAGGAATCAAAGATATTTATTCTTTTGGAAACTCTTTGCAATGGTGCCCAGTACCCACACTATGTCATTGAATGAATAATTAATCTCTGATTAGAATAAAGACCTCCAAGGAATTCAAGGGGAAATATAATGCTTCTATTTTGTGCATAGATTAATATTTTACAAAGCTTCGTGGAAACCTAATTTCATTGAACCTTTTAACCCCTTTGTGAGGTAGGTAGGACAGGTAGTGGTATGCCCAGAAATCCAAGGGTGCTTTATATGAAGTCACCATATGAGTTAGACAGAACAGAGTTCTCTTATTCCAGTAACCTTTATATTTTGTTTAAATATTTGTTTGCCAGACTTTCATCCTTAATAAAAATTGCCAGTACACTTACTTATAGGTTGAATATAACATAAGATTTAACTCCTGATATGAGATGTGAAAGGAAGTCTGAAATGCAGACATTTAACAAATGTTTTTAAAATATCAAAATCATTTTTTGTATGCTAGTAGATATCAATTGGTTGGTCAAGCCAGAATCTAGAAAGTATATGGCTAGCTTTGGGAATAGAAGTGTGAACAGAACAAAAATGAATGTTTCCTAATTGTCCTTGCCTGCCACAGATATTAGGCAGCTAGCTTTGTGTCTTTTTCACCACTTATCAAATTCTAATGGGAAGGTGCTGAGGTGTGGCTAATCCCAAACAGTGTATAATCCCCAAATAATTTATACAGTAATATCCTGTCATACATACACACCCCAGTGCCCTATCCCTGCTCTTCTATTTTGGAGGTTGCAGAGACTGCACTAGGAGATTTGGCAAATGACACCAACTTTTATTCCTGGGATTTCTGTGATCATTCACATGCAGGGTAAGAAGCTCTTAAGCTTTGTCACTTATTCCTTTACATATGGGCTAGTACTGAGGAGAAAAAAAGAGCTAGAAAACTTTTCCCCTTACTAAGTGACAACTCCCTCAACCTGAAAACCAGTTTGTACAAACCACAAATTGTGGTGTGTATACAGTATTTCAAATCACAATTCCTCAGGATGAATGGTTGCCATGCCTGAAGAGTCTGCTGCCTTCAAGGAGTCATCAGTTGAAAAGAAACAGCCAACTGTCTGTGGCGCCACCTACTGGCCAGGGTGGAAAGGGAAAAGTCTTCTGAAATTTAGTTGGCAAATAGGAAGGACTAAATTTCAGGGCCAAAGGAGGAGGAATGGGATATGGGATATAGAAAAAGAGGAGGGTAGAAAAGGGTTTGAATAAAGACTTTTAAACCTTTGTGACAAAGAATGGGGAGAAACAAGTGGATTCATAAACTATCTCTACATGGAGAGTGAGGGTTATTGAGGAAAGGAAACTACCACTTTATACTAAATCTTATCTTTAATTGTTTATGCATCTCTGAGATGGAGGATTGATAAGAGAATCTGGGAAGCATGAATAAATAGTTGAATCTGCAATGGAGAAAGGAAGTGAGGCAGGTTTTTAATTATTTGAGCCTGTGAACTTTGTTTCTTTGCTACCTGAAAGAGGTTCTGAGGTGAATTGAATCAGGAATATGAATTCTGCTGACATGAATCTTTTTACTGGAGAAACACAAAGTCTTTTGGGACTTGAACTTTTTACCCCCAAAAGGATTATTCATTGAAAATATGATTAATATGGGCCTTCCCTGGATATGGGTGTCTACGTTAATGGCAGAACCATGTCAGTTGTGATTCAAGATCCAAATGGCCCTGACTAACCTTAAAGGTTGGGTGGTTTTCCACAAATTTAAGAAACTAGAATTTCTGCAAAGGGACTGATGAGCCCAACATAATACTTTGAGGAAAGGCTTTCACACCATTCATAGGTATCATCTGATTATGTGTCTTTGTGCACTGAATATTTTTAAAAATTTCCAACTTTCCTGAATCCAGTCTTCCCATTTCTATCTTGAGTACCATATCTCCACATGCTCTCATTTCTTTGTATCCCTTGTTTGTTAAATGCATAAGATCAAGTGTAATAATTTTAATGTGGCACAAAGATGAAATGGCTTGTTTAGCTGTGTCTTTAAGGCCAGACATGTGATGTTTTACACAGGTCTAAGCTCCTTCATTAGATGAACACTTTAAGTCCTAAAAAAAAAAGAGGATGAAAAGCAAGAAAATGTTTAGATTTTCAATCTTCCATTTGCTCTGCAGCATGGAAACCAACAACTAGGTGGCAAAGATAGACAAAAATGAGAAGGAAAATAAAGTCAAGTCCCTTTTCATTCTTGTACTTAGCTTCTTGAATGACGAAATAAGTCATCCTCAATTTTTCTATTATCTAAAGTCATCTGGGTTTTGGATTATTCAGAGTCTTGTTTCTTCATCTTTCAGCTATTCAATGTCACTTCTACAAAAGCATTGATATATTTTTCTGATTCTATCAGAAGAGCAGTCACAGGGCTTAGGCATACAGGGAGAAGTATAAATTTGTTGGGGCAAAAATCAGCCCATTTTCTAACATTCTTTTTCCTTAAGACCTAAGTTAACATCTTTATTTTAAAAAATAACTGTCTAGCTTCTCCTCCTTGACTACTTCCTCTCCCATACATAAATATGCTCTCTCTCTCTCTCTCTCTCTCTCTCTCTCTCTCTCTCTCTCTCTCTCTCTCTCTCTCTCCTCTTTCCTCCCTCTTCAGTAAATCTGGTGGACAGACTAGTCTGATGCCTCAAAAATACTGTAATTCTAGGAAAGAAACTAAATTCTGCCTCTGACATTCCATTCCCCCTGTGGTTTTAATTAGGTGTAAATTCTCCTATGCTCGCTTTGAAACATGCCTCAGGATCTTAGGGAGATGGCAGGCAGATGGGGTATTAATGCAGGGTGATGTTTCTCACTTCACGGTGCCCATGCAACATTTATTGTCATTAAAATAGTGTCATTTAAATGAGGTGGCTGATGTTGGAAAATGAATGCAAAGTTGATCATTGTTCTGTGGATCTGAGCTTTGATGAAGAGGCTGAATTAGAGACAGTACTTCAAGTCTGCTTATGCAATATGTATCTATGTATCCATCAGTCAATAGTGAAACCCTTGAGACTCTGACAGTAGGACAAAGCCTCTAAGACTATATTAGGATTGTGGAGATAAAAATACCTGCCTCTCATGCTTACCAGGCTTTGGGAAGAATGAGGAAAATATGTGTAAAGTGGCCTGAATACCTAGAAGGAAAAAAATGTAGATTTTTTTTTACTAGCCTTGTGTAAGATCTTTGGTTAATTCCCTTGAGTCCTGTCAAGAACAGGAAGCCCTGTAATGAATTTCTCTTTCCCTCCTCAGGTTTTGGTTTTCTCCCTCATGCCCAGGTTAAAGATAAATTGATTCCTTTCTATCTTGTGTTTAGCTTTTGTCCCTCTGCATTGAGACTTTGAATTCAGAAAACCTCTTTGGGTCTGTGTAGGCTTAAACATTAAACAGTCTCACAGAACTAATTAGGATTTATGGCCTGTGGCCAAGTCAACTAATTTTGCTGTGTCGAATTTCTGAGAGGAAAAAAAACACATAAGACTTTGAAAAACTTCCCTCAAAATGTCTCCTTGTAAATGCAAGTGTTGCTGACCCAGTGGAAATATTTTATAGTATTCCAGCTTGGAAACAACCCCCACTTTCTGTAACTGTATTCTTTATGACTTCACTCTAGGTTGAGCTTTGAAAAAGTGAGGGGCACAAGAAGCCATTTTTGGAGAAGTAGAATAGAGTGAATCAAATCACAGCTTGTTTAATTCAAAACTGAAGCCCTGGCCTCCCCAGTCTCATGCTCCACAGCAATAATTTCTCCTTGGCCAGAGGCCTAAGCATCTGTGTCCAAATCTCATAGTCTTTTCTGGATGGATTCATCAAGTCAAACCTCGAGTTGCTTTGGTTTTTTTCTGCACTGTCCCCTAATTTAAGTTAAGCTTTAAAATGAGAGCCATTAAATAGCAAAACAAACAAATACGGCGATAATAACAGAACATTATGTCCTGGGCCTCAGAGGTCAATTTAATGTGATTAGCAGCATAAAACTTCACAAAGGCTTTCACTGGAGGATTACCAGAAACAGCATCGTTCAGTATGTTGCCACGCATTGCCATTCTTTCACTTTGGCATTATTTATTGATTGTAGCAGGAGCACAATATTTGTACCTATTAAACCTTTTGGTTTCCTTTGAGCTTTTCCTGAGTAAAAGTGAAACAGCACCATTATTGTTAAACTGTTCTCAAGGCTAAAAAACCTCCTGAATATTGTTTACATTCCTGGTTACAAAGTGGAGGACTGAGGTGGAGTTGCTCTGCCTGCTTTGATTCATATCAAGGGTAATGTTCTATGTGTGTGTGTGTGTGTGTGTGTGTGTGTGTGTGTGTGTGTGTGTTTTCACAGCAGAAGGGGTAGTGAGTGCAACAAGAGTTTTATGGAAGGAGGGGGACTAGAAGGAAAAAAAACTTTCAATGAATTGAAACTGCATAATGAAAAGATTCTGAAATTTAATTACAAAAATGGCTGTGTTTTTTCTCTCACCTCCTCCTCTTCCCCTTTCTTCCACCCTTCCCTCCCCAAAAGCACTAAAGTAAAATGAGACTGTCAGATTGAAGCCACACACCCACTCTAGGTCTGTTTTGAGAAAGGGAATTTTTTTTCTCCTCTTATTTACTTGGTAGCAGCAGCGGCATGTCTACTGCAGGATGCAGTGACAGTGTGGATTCTAGTCACTGTTGTACTTGGTCCCCTCTCCCCTGTGCTACTCTCTAGTCTGATGAGCAGGATCAAAGCTTCAAACGATTGATGTGGTCACTTTTCATACCATGCCTTGTGATTTCACAATTGGCCATTTGGTATTCAGTCACCGTCCCTCTAACTTATGGCCTGAAAGAGATTTAGTTTCTGAGTTTGGAAATACTCAAATGTAGCTATATAGAGTGGGGTTTGCTGTTGTGGCTTCAGGATCTGTTGAGAAGTTTTAGAAATGAATAAAACATTTTTAACCTAAGAATCAAGATTGTGTTTAACAAAGTGTACATAATTCAAATAATGCTTTTTAAGGCACACCTGAATTATTTAATATTGGGTTTTCCCTTCAGTAGATGAATGGATAAAGAAAATGTGGTATATATACACAATGGAATATTACTCAGCATTAAAAGAGAATAAACTAATGGTATTTGCAGGTGAATGGATGGAGTTGGAGAATATGATGCTAAGTGAATTAAACCAATCCCAAAAAACTAAATGACAAATGTCTTCTCTGATATAAGGGTGCTGATTCATAATGGGGTTGGGGGGGCATGGGAGGATTAGATTAACTCTAGATAGGGCAAAGGGGAGGGAGGGGATAGGAGGGGTCATGGGGGGTAGGAAAGATGGTGGAATGAGACGGACATCATTACCGTAAGTACGTGTATAAAAACACAAATGGTGTGACTCTGTGTTCAACCAGAGACATGAAAAATTGTGCTCTATTTGTGTAATATGAATTGAATGGCATTCTGCTGTCATATATAACAAATTACAATAAATAAAATTTAAAAATTTAAAAATTGGAGTTTTCCTTTTAAATATTTTATCTTTGGCTAGGACTCTGTGCCCAAGCTCCTTAACATTTTTTTTTATGCTGTCAATTTTCAACTGCTCTAAAATAGTATATTTTGAGTATTCTTGATCTTTCCTGTCTCTGATTTTCTTCTAGTATGTACTTTATCCTAAAAGTTAAGTTGCACCTAATAAATAAAGGTAGATGGCTATTCAGTTTAAGAACTATCCATGAAAGCCTGCCTCCAATCCTTTGTTGGAATATCTTCCTCACATGCCAAATACATACCTCTCTGTTAGCTGGTTGAGAGAGACTGGGTCTAGGATCAAAGTACCAGAACAGAATCAGGGTCACTGGACATGTAACCAAGATGGGGACAGAGGCTCATGGAGCAACAACTGGAATGTGTATTGTAGTGAGCTGTGGGGAGAAGAAATAAATTAAGGGTTCATTTAAGGGAGAGATTGATTGGATAGGAAAGGACCTGAAACAGACAGAAAGAAGAAAACTAAAGCAGATTTGAGAGCAGTGTATCTTTGGTTATGGGCTATTCACCAAATAACACTTGTTACTCTCTGGTTCTTATTGAGCAATTTTTCAGCTGTGTCTGAGATGTACACAGTGTACACCTCAATGCACAAAAGATCTACACAATTCCTTTAATACATTTTTGTTATTCTCACAGACCTTAGTGGTTGTCTCTTGTTTATGTCCTTTGAAAACCCAGAAGTAGAAGTACTAATTCAGGAAGAACTTGACTGATGCTCTAGGAAGATGGAGTTGCCATTCTGGCTTGTATATGTATACCACACAACCACATATATACTTAGCAACAACCTTACTGACTCATTTTCTTTATGATTCTCTCTGATTCTAAGATCATTTGAAAATTATGTCTCAATTTAATTTTCACTTGTTTAAAACAAATAAGTAAATAATAGGGTACTAAGGTCAAATAAATTTAGGAAATAATGGCTTAAACAGCATAAAACAATTTCTTTCCTAGAAAGAAATTTCCCAGAATCTTTCTGGAAATGAGTATTGTGAATTTATAATAGGCAATTTTCTTAAACTCATTTGCTGAAAGTAACTTTTAGTAATATCTAGAGAAATATCTAGGGAAACACTGTTATTAAAATTTAGAGAACTGGAGTTTTTAAAACAAATTATATTTCCTTTATAATTTTGCTTCCTGTGTCCGTTTAGCCTTTGCCACTTCTATGATGCAACAAAAGAAACCTTTTTGACATCTGATGTTAGTCCTTGGCATCTGTCCACCTTACTGTGGTTTTAATTTACAAAGCCCAGTTTGCTTTTATATCCCATTCCATTCTTTTCTACCATTCTACTTTGACCCTGGGAATTAAGGTATTCCATCCTGACCTCATAGCTTATTTCTGCCTCTCAGTTTTGCAGACCTTTGGACATTGATGGAAATAACAAGCATCTTAAAATATAAGTGCTTTGTATTTTTCAAGGTACCTTCACATCCATTATCTCATGTGATCCTTTCCAACCTCAGTAAGAAAGCAGTGCATAATTATTACTCCATTCTAGCTCAAGGCCAGGCAGTTAACTAAGGGTGGAGCCAATACATTTTCTAGATTAATAAGTTCCACTACACTTAACCCACCATCAATTCCCCAGCCTAATTCTTTTTCTGCTTTTATTTGAAACTTAGTATATGTAAGAATTTTCTTGGCAAATAGGATAATATTCTAAGAGAACAAATGTGGAAATTATTTGGCAGGAAGTCACATGTGGAGGGGCCCAACTGGGTCACTAGGTGCTTGAACACACATGGGAAGCTATGTTGAAAAGGAAGCCAAAACAATCCTAGATTAGGCTGTCACAGGAGACTCATTACTGGGTGGCTGGGGCCCTTTCCTGTTTCTGAGTAGGACTTCTGTTCATGAAAACCCCTAACCTCCCCCCTGACTCTGTGATACAAAGATTGATAAGGGTAACATGACAATGTGCATGCTGATTGGAGCCAGACTGAGAGAATCTTTTTGGTTTAAGGCAGAAGTTCTCAGCATGGGGAATTTTGCCATTTGAGACATTTGGCAATGTCTGGAGACATTTTTAGTCACAACTGGGTTGGAAGTTGCTACTAGCATCTAATGTGTAGAGGGCAGGGATGCTTCTAAACCTCCTACATTTCACAGGGAAGCTCCTCTCTACCTTATACACACAGCTTAAGATGTGAATAACACCCAGATTAAGAAACACTGATCCAAGATCCTGAATCCTAGAGAAGTTGTTTTGATTGATCTGTGTTTTTTAACCTGTATTGTGTGTGTGTGTGTGTGTGTGTGTGTGTGTGTGTTCCGAATTTATTCATTTAAGAAAAGGAAAGGAAGTCACTCACAAGTACCTGAGTAGTATCACTGTGCTGTGAAGAAACAATTGTACTTCTTGGTGAACTTGAGGGGAGATTCATTTGAGGTACCAGGAACCTCTGGGGTTGTAGGTACACTATACCTAAGTGCATGTACCTGTGGTCAAGGACTTGCCTGCCAACACCCACCTGGTTGTCCTTTGTCTCCCTTTCTTCTGACTTTCTAGCAATTACTTCCTACTTGTGGAGTGGGTAGCAGAGGCTGTTGTCAGCTTTGGGACATAAATCTAGAAAGAAGTGCCTAAAAGCTGTCTGAAAAAAATGCTTTGGGGGTTTGAGAATAGATTGGATTCTTTCACTTAGGTCAAGTTGAGAGGAGGGGTGGTGGGGGATGGTGATCATGATGGTTACCTAGGCTTTTCTCCAGCTGCCTTATGCATAAGAAAATATTGTAACAAACTCAGTCACTGCAGTTGTGAATGTGGGGGATCCAAGAATAAAGCAGTATACATGGGAGAAAGAGGTACAACAGTTTGGTGTATGGAAAGAATGACTGAGCATCTGGGTATGTGTTTCTAGTTTTGTATTTGGGCTTCAATTTAAGGCCCTTTTATTCATATGATAATTTCCTTTCCATTCCTAATTTCCATTGACTAATGGACATTAACCTTTTTAATTTTGACATTATAAATAATAAGTTAAGATCATTCTTTTAGGATTTACCATAGTGTTGATGTTTGAGGAGAAACAAAGGCTGGGATAAGAACTCCTTGCATTCCTTGTGGCCCTAAATTAATTGTGAACTTTGTAAAACTTCTACTAAATTGCACAAAATTTTAAGGTTTGTCATCCAGGAGTTGGCTCTTGGAATTACCAAATGTTATGACAACAAGCAAGTGATGGTAAAATACTGGTGTCAGATGAAATTCACGAGTGACACAATGTTGAAATATGAGTTCTGTTGCTGGTGGAAGGGAGGGTTTAGGCTATATGTAATCTTCTTAAGGAAGTTTGATTTCCACTCCTCCTCCTTTACTGTCCTCTCTGAATTTGTGTGGGATTTCTGCATGGGAACATGCGGATGGGGAGTGTTTACCCACAATGGGTATAGATAATATGATATGGAAATGAGACTGTCTAATTGTAGTCTGACTTATATAAAAACTTGGTCATTTGAAGTAAAAGCATTGAGTTCCTGAGGGGCAGGAGTTGTATTTGAGGCTGGCAGCCATTAGCAAATGTGACATAATTTAATGATGAGAATTTATGAATTTATACATGCACACATAATTTTAGGGATATATCATTGGTATATTAATTTGCTTGAGTATCAATACATGATCAATATGATCATTTTTTCTATTATCCATGACAGTGGAGAAAAGCATCAGGTAATTTAAAATTCTTCTCTATTGAGTCTTAAAATATATTATTATGCTTTTTAAAATATGAAGTTCACCTATATGTATCAAGACACTATGAAAAGTCAGAGTGGAGTTAAAATGAAAATATCAAATAATCATACCAAATAATCCACAAAGGAAATAATTCTGAATAACAAATATTTCAATTATGTCATCTACAAATGTTATGAACAGTGTTCAGCAATGGCTAAATATCAGACCACCATTTTAAATGTCAGCATATTCTTGAAATGAGAATATTCTTTACTGTGTATGCTTTGTATAGCTTTCCTGAAATTTACTTCCAGAGCTCTTACATACTGAATACTGTAGTCCTGATCTTCAAGTGATAAATGATTGTCTAAATATCCTAACTTTTCCTTTCTTTTTCTCTTCACTTTATTCTCACTAGCCTTTTCTCTCCCATTCTTTATCATCCTTTAAATAAAGTAATTCCTGACGAATTCATCACAGATATACAATGTGTCCAGGTTTGGATCTCTTTGAGTCTACCCACTTAGAGTTTGTTGAGCTCCTTGGGTGTGTAAATTAATGTTTTTCATCAAATTTGGAAAAATTTTGGCCATTATTTCTTCAAATATTCTTTTGTTCCCTTTTTTTTCTACTCTCCTTCCAAGGATCTCATGTACATATGTTGGTGCACTTGATAGTTCTCACAAGTCTCTGAGGCTCTGATCATTTTTTCATCCATTTTTTTCTATTCCTCAGACTAATTAATATCAATTGACCTATCTTCAAAGTCAGTTCTTTCTTTTACCTATTCAATTGTACAGTTTCACCCTTCTGGTGAATTTTTCATCTAAATTTTGCACTTTTTTGTGGGGGTGGATACCAGGGATTGAACTCAGGGGCACTTCACCACTGAGCCACATCCCCAGCCCTATTTTGTATTTTATTTGCAGACAGGGTCTCAATGAATTACTCACCATCTCATTTTTGCTTAGGCTGGCTTTGAACTCATGATCCTCCTGTCTCAGCCTCCAGAGCCTCAGGGATCACAGGTTTGTGCCACCTTGCCCATCTTAAATTTTACACTTTTTGACTCCAGAATTTCCATTTAGCTCATTTTTATAATTTTTGTGTCTCAACTTTCAAAATTTGTATTTAACTCATTTTTATAATTTCTGTGTCTTAATTCATATTATTTTCATTCAGTTCTTTAGATATGATTTCCTTTAGTTCATTAACATATTTATAATAGCTGGTTTATAGTGTTTGTTTCTTAAGTTCAACATTTGCATTTCAACAAAACTTCTAATAGGACTCCCTATTGATTATACTTATCCCCTATGTATGGACCATATTTTCTTGTTTTCTTACATGCCTCATAATTCTTACTGAAAATGGGATACTTAAAGAATATGATATTTAAGTAGCACATCTGGAAATCAGATTCTTCTACCTCCCCAGAGTTAGTTATTGTTGCTCTTTGTGTAATGCCTTTCCTGAACTAATTCTGTAAACATTGAATTCTTTGTCATATGTGACCACTGAAATCTTTTCTTGGTTAGCTTGTCCATTAATGATTGGACAGAAAGTTCTATAAACAAGTGGAATCAGTAAATCTCCCAATCTTTGTAAAGAAGTTTTATGTGCATTTGGGGAGCAGGTCCCCAACACTCAGGCAGGTAGTTGACAACTTTGCCTTTATCTTTATTTCCTGATTGTATAGAGCTTAAGGGTCAGTCAGAAGTGAGAACACAGGCCTTTCTCAAGCATTTCTGAGCATGAGCATAGCCCTATGTAGCCATCAATATTTCCAGGAGTATATCAGAGTTTTAAAAATCAACCCTATAGACATTTCATTTCCCAAATTTCCTTTTTTTTAATTTTTATTTTATTGTTGGTTGTTCAAAACATTACATAGTTCTTAATATACCATATTTCACAGATTGATTCAAGTGGGTTATGAACTCCCATTTTTACCCCGTATACAGATTACTGTGTCACATCAGTTACACTACCATTGATTTACAAATTGCCTTTCTAGTGACTGATGTATTCTGCTGTCTATCCCATTCTCCACTATCCCCCCTCCCCTCCCCTCCCCTCCCCTTCTCTCTCTCCACCCCCTCTACTATAAATCGTTTCTTCCACTTATATAATTTTTCTCCTACCCCTCCTTTCCTCTTATATGTAATTGTGTATAACCCTGAGGCTCACCTTCCAGTTCCATGCAATCTCCCTTCTCTCTCCCTTTCCCTCCCGCCTATCATCCCTGTTTAATGTTAATCTTCTTCTCAAGCTCTTCGTCTCTACCCTGTCCTTGGTTAGTCCCCTTATATCAAAGGAGACATTTGGCATTTGTTTTTTAAGGATTGGCTAGCTTCGCTTAGCATAATCTGCTCTAATGCCATCCATTTCCCTCCAAATTCTATGATTTTGTCATTTCTTATTGCAGAGTAATACTCCATTGTGTATAAATGCCACATTTTTTTAATCCATTCATCTATTGAAGGGCTTCTAGGTTGGTTCCACAATCTTGCTATCGTGAATTGTGCTGCTATGAACATCGATGTAGCAGTGTCCCTGTAGCATGCTCTTGTTAGGTCTTTAGGGAATAGACCGAGAAGGGGAATAGCTGGGTCAAATGGTGGTTCCATTCCCAGCTTTCCAAGAAGTCTCCATACTGCTTTCCAAATTGGCTGCACCATTTTGCAGTCCCACCAATGAAAAAGTGTACCCATTTCCCCGCATCCTCGCCAGCACTTGTTGTCTTTGGACTTCTTAATGGCTGCCAATCTTACTGGAGTGAGATGGTATCTTAGGGTGGTTTTGATTTTCTCTGACTGCTAGCGATGTTGAGCATTTTTTCATGTACTTGTTGATTGATTGTATGTCCTCCTCTGAGAAGTGTCTGTTCAGGTCCTTGGCCCATTTGTTGATTGGGTTATTTGTTATCTTATTATCTAATTTTTTGAGTTCTTTGTATACTCTGGATATTAGGGCTCTATCTGAAGTGTGTGGAGTAAAGATTTGTTCCCAGGATGTAGGCTCCCTGTTTATCTCTCTTATTGTTTCTTTTGTTGAGAGAAAACTTTTTAGTTTGAGTAATTCCCATTTGTTGATTCTAGTTGTTAACTCTTGCGCTATGGGTGTCCTATTGAGGAATTTGGAGCCCGACCCCACAGTATGTAGATCATAGCCAACTTTTTCTTCTATCAGATGCCGTGTCTCTGATTTAATATCAAGCTCCTTGATCCATTTTGAGTTAACTTTTGTGCATGGCGAGAGAAAGGGATTCAGTTTCATTTTGATGCAAATGGATTTCCAGTTTTCCCAGCACCATTTGTTGAAGATGCTATCCTTCCTCCATTGCATGCTTTTAGCCCCTTTATCAAATATAAGATAGTTGTAGTTTTGTGGATTGGTTACTGTGTCTTCTATTCTGTACCATTGGTCCACTCGCCTGTTTTGGTACCAGTACCATGCTGTTTTTGTTACTATTGCTCTGTAGTATAGTTTGAAGTCTGGTATCGCTATACCACCTGATTCACACTTCCTGCTTAGCATTGTTTTTGCTATTCTGGGTCTTTTATTATTCCATATGAATTTCCTGATTGTTTTATCTATTTCTACAAGAAATGCTGTTGGGATTTTGATTGGGATAGCATTGAACTTATAGAGAACTTTTGGTAATATCGCCATTTTGATGATGTTAGTTCTGCCTATCCATGAACAGGGTATATTTTTCCATCTTCTGAGGTCTTCTTCTATATCTCTTTTTAGGGTTCTGTAGTTTTCATTGTATAGGTCTTTCACCTCTTTTGTTAGGTTGATTCCCAAGTATTTTATTTTTGGGGGGGGATATTGTGAATGGAGTAGTTGTCCTCATTTCCGTTTCAGAGGATTTGTCGCTGATATACAGGAATGCATTTGATTTATGCGTGTTGATTTTATATCCTGCCACTTTGCTGAATTCATTTATTAACTCTAATAGTTTCTTTGTAAACCCTTTTGGGTCTGTTAGGTATAGAATCATATCGTCTGCAAATAGTGATAATTTAAGTTCTTCCTTTCCTATTTTTATGCCTTTAATTTCTTTCATCTGTCTAATTGCTCTGGCCAGTGTTTCAAGGACTATGTTGAACAGAAGTGGTGAGAGAGGGCATCCCTGTCTTGTACCAGATCTTAGAGGGAATGCCTTCAATTTTTCTCCATTCAGAATGATGCTGGCCTGTGGCTTATCATAGATTGCTTTTACAATGTTGAGGTATGATCCTGTTATCCCTGATTTTTCTAGAGTTTTGAACATAAAGGGATGCTGTACTTTGTCGAATGCTTTTTCTGCATCTATCGAGATGATCATATGGTTCTTATTTTTAAGTCTATTGATGTGGTGAATAACATTTATTGATTTCCGTATATTGAACCAGCCTTGCATCCCAGGGATGAATCCTACTTGATCATGGTGTATAATTTTTTTGATATGATTTTGAATCCGATTCGCCAGAATTTTATTGAGGATTTTTGCATCTAGGTTCATTAGAGATATTGGTCTATAGTTTTCTTTCTTTGAAGTGTCTCTGTCTGGTTTAGGTATCAGGGTGATGTTGGCCTCGTAGAATGTCTTTGAAAGTTCTCCCTCTTTTTCTATTTCCTGAAATAGCTTGAAAAGTTTTGGTGTTAGTTCCTCTTTAAAGGTTTTGTAAAACTCTGCTGTATACCCGTCCGGTCCTGGGCTTTTCTTAGTTGGTAGTCCTTTGATGGTTTCTTCTATTTCCTCTATTGTTATTGGTCTGTTTAGGCTGTCTATATCTTCCTGACTCAATCTGGGCAGATCGTATGACTTAAGAAATTTATCAATGCCTTCACTATCTTCTATTTTATTGGAGTATAAGGATTCAAAATAATTTCTGATTATCTTCTGTATTTCTGAAGTGTCTGTTGTGATATTGCCTTTTTCATCCCGTATGCTAGTAATTTGGGTTCTCTCTCTTCTTCTCTTCGTTAGCATGGCTAAGGGTCTGTCGATTTTATTTATTTTTTCAAAGAACCAACTTTTGGTTTTTTCAATTTTTTCAATTGTTTCTTTTGTTTCGATTTCATTAATTTCAGCTCTGATTTTAATTATTTCTTGCCTTCTACTTCTTTTGCTGTTGTTCTGCTCTTCTTTTTCTAGGATTTTGAGATGATATATGAGATCGTTTATTTGTTGGTTTTTTCTTTTTTTAAGGAATGCGCTCCAAGCAATGAATTTTCCTCTTAAAACTGCTTTCAATGTTTCCCATAGATTCCGATATGTTGTGTCTGTGTTTTCATTTATCTCTAAGAAGTTTTTAATTTCCTCCTTAATGTCTTCTATAACCCATTGATCATTCAGTAACCTATTGTTCATTCTCCAAGTGATGCATGATTTTTCCTTCCTTCTTTTATCGTTGATTTTCACTTTCAATCCATTATGATCAGATAAGATGCATGGTATTATTTATACTCCTTTATATTGTCTAAGAGTTGCCCTGTGATATAATATATGATCTATTTTTGTGAAGGATCCATGTGCTGCTGAGAAAAAAGTGTAACTACTTGATGTTGGGTGGTATATTCTATATATGTCGATTAAGTCTAGGTTGTTAATTGTGTTGTTGAGTTCTATAGTTTCCTTATTTAACTTTTATTTGGAAGATCTGTCCAGTGGTGAGAGAGGTGTGTTGAAGTCTCCCATGATTATTGTATGGTGGTCTATTAGACTCTTGTACTTGAGAAGAGTTTGCTTGATGAACGTAGCTGCACCATTGTTTGGGGCATATATATTTATGATTGTTATGTCTTGTTGGTGTATGGTTCCCTTGAGCAGTATGCACTGTCCCTCTTTATCCTTTTTGATTAACTTTGGCTTGAAATCTATTTTGTTTGATATGAGTATGGACACTCCTGCTTGTTTCCGCATTCCATATGAGTGGAATGATTTTTCCCAGCCTTTCACCTTCAGTCTATGTATATCTTTTCCTATCAAATGCGTCTCCTGTAGGCAACATATTGTTGGATCTTGTTTTGTAATCCATTCGACTAGCCTGTGTCTCTTAATTGGTGAGTTTAAGCCATTAACATTTAGGGTTATTATTGAGATTTGGTTTGTTCCTCCAGTCATATTTGTTTATTTATGTTACTAAACCTGATTAGTTTCCTCTTTGATTACTTTCCCCCCTTTACTGTCCTACCTCCCACTGATGGTTTTCAATGTTATTTTCAGTTTCCTCTTCCTGTAATGTTTTGCCAAGGATTTTTTGAAGAGATGGTTTTCTGGCTGCGAATTCTTTTAACTTTTGTTTATCGTGAAAGGTTTTAATTTAATCTTCCATCCTGAAGCTTAATTTCGCCAGATACACGATTCTTGGTTGGAACCCATTTTCTTTCAGTGTTTGAAAAATGTTATTCCAGGATCTTCTAGCTTTCAGAGTCTGTGTTGAGAGATCAGCTGTTATCCTGATTGGTTTGCCCCTAAATGTAATCTGCTTTCTTTCTCTTGTAGCTTTTAAAATTCTCTCCTTATTCTGTATGTTGGGCATCTTCATTATAATGTGTCTAGGTGTGGATCTCTTATGATTTTGCACTTTCGGCATCCTGTATGCTTCTAGGATATGGGATTCTGTTTCATTCTTCAAGTCTGGGAAGTTTTCTCGTATTATTTCATTGAATAGATTGTTTATTCCTTTGGTTTGGAGCTCTGTGCCTTCCTGTATCCCATGACTCTTAAGTTTGGTCTTTTAATGTTATCCCATATTTCTTGAATGTTCTGTTCATGGTTTCTTAGCAGTCTTGCTGAGCTGTCTATGTTCTTTTCAAGTTGAAATACTTTGTCTTCATTGTCTGATGTTCTATCTTCTAAGTGATCTATTCTGCTGGTAGTATTGTCAATTGAGGTTTTAAGTTGGTTTATTGCTTCCTGCATTTCTAGGATTTCTATTTGTTTGTTTTTTATTACTTCTAACTCCCTGTGAAATTGATCTTTTACTTCCTGGATTTGTTTCTGTAGTTCCTTGTCAAAGTGATCTTTCATTGTCTGATTTTGCTGTCTCATGTCTTCCTTGAGACTCCAAATCATCTGAAGTATGTATATCCTGAACTCTTTATCTGACATTCCATCTGTTGCAGCTATTACCTCTTCTAGAGTTGAGTTGACCTGCATTGCTTGTGGACCTTTCTTTCCTTGTCTTTTCATATTGCTTGTGTTTCTTTCTGCTTGGTGAAACTGTTGTGTTTTTGAAATTTTCCCCCTATTTATTTATATTGCTCTTGTATAGTTGGGATATCTCTCTTGTAGGGCGGGTAGTGGCTGTGCTCCTCCTCTAATTAGAGTGATCTATCTACCATGCTGGTTGGTCGTAGGTCTGCCCACCCTGCGGGCACGGGTGGCTGCTCTACTCTGCCCCCACTCCAATTGTGGTGACGTTCCTACCACGTCCTCGGATCGTTGGTCCTGATCCGGATGTGGGCGGCAGCTCTGCTCCACCCCTACTCCAATTGGTGTGACGTGTCTACCACGCTGGTCGGCCTCTAAGTCTGTTCCGCCGGTGGGTCTCAGATCTGCCTACCTTGCGGGCTTGGGCGGCAGTTCTGCTCAGCCTCCACTCGCAGTGGGGGTACCTAACTGCCTCTCCAACGGGTCGCTGAGCCTTTTCCGGACACTGGCGGCGGCTCTGTTCAACCCCCACTCCAACCAGTGTGACGTGACTGCCTCGATGCTACTTGTCCACCACACTGGCAGGCTGCCGAGCCTGTCCTGCCAGTGGGACGCAGGTCTGCCTACCTTGCAGGATCAGACGGCGACTCTTCACGGCCTCCACTCCAAGTGGGGTGACTTGGCTACCCTGCCGTCGGGTCGCTGGTCCTGTTCCAGGCGTGGGCGGCTACTCTCCTCGGCCCCAGCTGCAGTTGGGGTGTCGTGATACCACACCGGCGGGTCCCTTAGCCTGCTCTGGGCGCAGGTGGCAGCTCCACTCTGCCCCCCAGGCCCCCGCAGCACCCAGCAGGACCTGGACCAAGAAGCAGTCCCTGTAGGATCCCCAACCCTGAGCCAGAGCAGCTTCGGGAGTCAGGAGCCGGCCTCTCCGGTCCCCGCCACGTTCTGCTAGGAGCAGGCTCCACAGAGCAACCGCCGCGGGTTCTCCAACCCCAGGCCAAAGCAGCCCCGGGAGCCCAAGCCTGGCCGCACCAGACTCTCCCTGCTCGGTGCCCAAGCCTGGCCGCACCAGACTCTCCCTGCTCGGTGCCCAAGCCTGGCCGCACCAGACTCTCCCTGCTCGGTGCACGCTCCGCTGGGAGCAGAGTCAAAGACGCAGTTCCCGCGGGCTCCCCAGCCCCGGGCCAAAACTGTTCCGGGAGTCAGAGTCCCGCTGCCCCTCGTCGCAAGTTTCACTTGTAGCTGGCCTCAGCTTGCGGTCCCCGCAGGTTCCCCGGCCCTGGGCTCAAGCAGCTACGGGATCCAGAACCCAGCCTCTCCGATCCCTGCCACACTCTGCTAGGAGCAGGCTCCACAGAGGTACCCCGGCCTCAGGCCCCAGCAGCCCCGGGAGCCCGAGCCTGGCCGCTCCAACCTCTCCCAGCTCAGTGTATGCTCCGCCAGGGGCAGGGTCAAAGACGCAGTCCCCGCGGGCTCCCTAGCCCCGGGCCAAAACTGTTCCAGGAGTCCAAGCCATGCCACCCCTCAGCACACAATCCACTTGTAACTGGCCTCAGCCCGGAGTCCCCGAAGGATCCCCCGCCCTGGGCCAAAGCAACCCGGGGAGCTAGAATCTGGCCGCTCAAAGTCCGGCGCCTGCCTTGCCAGGGGTGAGCCCCGAAGAGTATTCTCCTCAGGATCTCCAGTCCCGAGCCTGAGCAATCTGTCTGCGAGACGCAGGCAAATACCAGCCTGGAATCACCTGTTCCGTAGTTGAATGAGCTGAGATCCGTAGAAAACAGGGATGATTGCATCAGCTCTCCAAGATGGCAGCTGCTGACCTCCTCCGTGTTCCGACCGGTGTCGGGAATCGAACTGGACCGGTTCTCTCCTCCGTCTCAAGGCTGGAACTCAGCACTCAGCGCGGCCAGTGCGCCGCTGGCAGGAGCCTCCAGAATCCGCTTCGCTGTAATCCCGTTCTGGTACCTCGCCGCTAACTAGCGCCGCGCTCCAGACTCCATCTGCGGGGCGGTCCGCCGACCAGGTACTGCTACCCTCGGTGCGGAGAAATCGCCCACGACCAAGCCCCTGCAGCCGAATCCCGCGCGCTGGAAATCTGTCCTCTAGATTCTGGAGCACCTCAATTTCACTGGAAATTCCCACCAAGGTAGCCTTCAGCCGTTTTACCTCGTCTTTCTCCGGCACAGTGACATGGCGCACTGGGGTGCTGCTCTTCCATCGCCGCCATCTTCAGCACTGCCAAATTTCCTTTTAAGTCTTTGGATAGCCTATTGTTTTTTCCTTCTGTTACCCTCTGCTTTAGACATCCATAATGTTAAACAATTGCCACTGATTGTTTTCAACAAATGCCCCTAGGGATAAGGTTGTTCATATTGGGATAGCTCACATGTCAAATAAAGTCAAACCTCATAAGTAGGAGATTCCAGAAAACTGCCAGACAATTCAAATAATGGCAATCTTCTGAAAATGAGGCCTTACAGGAGCTCTAACCTCATTCTGCTCTCTCCAATGACTGCTGGCTTTCACTTTACTGTTGGTTTTCACTGTGATTGTGGGCTCTTCATTTTCAAGGCTGCAGTGGAGCCTCAAAGAGGGGAATAAGAATAAGGAGAACTAAAATACCACCAAAGCTCACGGTTCTTACTAAAATACAACTATTGTCTTGAATAAATGCTCAATGAATTGTTGTAAGCCTTTCTTTAATTTTCAGAGATCTAAAAAAACTTGATTCTGATAATGTTTTCCAGTGTTCTCATTGGTTGAATAGAACAGATGATTTTCTGAGATCTTACCCCATCCTTCCTGCTAATATCATTCTGAATTCATAGCTATATAGTTAGACTTTCTTAATGTTGATGGAGAGATAGGATAGTTCTTTCAGTGGGACCATATTTTAATTTTTATTTAGAAATAATTTCAAGTTTACAGAAAGTATGCAAAAATAATACATAGAACACTTGTTTATCACTCAACCAAACTTGCCTGTAATTAATATTTTGCCTCATTTAATTCACCATTTTTTCTCATATTTTTCCTTAACCATGTGGGTATAAATAACATGTATCATTCCCTTTAGCTGAACTACTTCAGTGTGTGTTTCAAAAGAATAAGAAAATTCTCTCAAATAATCACAGAACAATTAACAAATTCAGAAAAATTAACATAGATGTAATATTTCATCTTCTGTATTTCTATTTTGTCAACTGATCCCATAGTATTCATACCATTATTTTTCCAGTTCAGGATCCATTCTAGGATCATGTACTGCATTCAGTTATCATGTCTCTTTTGTCTCATAAATGGATCACACTATTTGCTCGAAAGTTCACAAGAGAAGAGCTGTAGTAATTTTTCTAGGAATGATATTTCAAAAGATCAACTTGAGGCTGGATGTAGCTCAGGAGTAGAATGCTTGCTTAGTATCTATGAGTCCCTGAGTATGATCCTCAGCACTTCAAAGAAAAAATCAACTTAAATGTTGGTTGAGGAAACTGTTTCCATTTCTCTTTCATTCCAAAATCTCCCATCCCAGGTCTATAAAGAGTTTCCAGGTTGGCAAAAGGGAGAAGTATGTAACCTCAGAATTCAGGTCTATTCTGAGAGTCCTATCCACTGGCATTCTCTTTCCTTTCTCCTTTAGTTTACTGTCTGAAACCTATCTCCTTTTCCTTCTGACTGAAACCTATCTCCTTTTCCAGCACGTGACAGATATGATTTGCTAGGGTTTAATCTGTCACAGTGTATCTGAGTGAGGAGCATCACAAGATAGCTGGGGACCACAGTGAGTTTTCCTTGCAGGAGACCCTGTTAATTAAATTTTGTATGAAGGAGTCCAGGAACACCAGCAAATAGCTTTTTTTTGAAGCCAAAAATGTTGCAGTCATTTCCCCAAGAGACTTCATCTATGCACTTCTCTGTAAAAATCAATTAGTGTTACGAATGTGTGATAGCTTTCCTTTTAAAAAAGAAAGAAAAGGTCTGTAATAATAGTAAAATCTACACCTTAGCATAGAGAGAAATGTTTTTGCCTTCCCTCTGCCTCTCAGTTTTCTTCTTGAGTATTCCACACCTCTTCTCCAAAATATTAATTTGAAATATTTAATTTCTGGTGCAAAGTACATTAGACCCTTTTCTTATGCTGGATAACCTAATCCTCCTAATGATTTTTCCACTCTTTGATATCTTACACACACACACACACACACACACACACACTCACACACATTCATAACCTGAAGGCAATGACTGTCTTGGGTCAGGGGCTTCCATTTTCTTCTTACCTATATTACCATAGACTGGCAGTCCCTCCATAAATCATTTTAACTAGAAAAAATCTTATTAGAATTGGCCTATTTAAAACTTTGTGTTAAAATGCCTTTTGAACTTTTTATTCTTACCTGGTTTTGATTGATTAAATACAAATTTGTTAGCAGAATTCTATAACTGAAAACTTAGTGTTTCTCAGGATTGCATCCACTGTACTTTAGAGATCTAATAAGTTAGGTGCTTCAATTTGAAACCTTCTGTTTATAATACCTCTGAAGGGTTAAATGCCTGGAATATTGCTTTTGAATGACTTGTTCTATGTTGATCATTTTCTTTATCATTTCTGCCTATTTCCCCCACCCTCATTCTGTTCTCTCTGTCTATGGACCACCCACCTTCTCTCTGTTCCTATTGAAATCTTCCCCATTCTTATTTTAGTTAACTAAATTATACATTCTGAGAGGATAGAGATTTGTTTTATTCATTTTGAAAACTTACATGGCACCAAACAACAGTACCTTAACATAGTAGGTGCTAAATGTTGAACACCTAAATAATGAATAATTGAATTACCTTTTTAAAAAATGAGCTATGCATCCATGAAATTTTTGTTGTTTATAGGTTTTTTTAGTTGTAGTTGACACAATACCTTTATTTTATTAATTTATTTATTTACGGTGCTGAGGATTGAACCCAGGGCCTCGCATGTGCTAGGCGAGCACTCTACTGCTAAGCCACAACCCCAGCCCTTGTTTATACTTTTTAAAAACATTTTAAAAAATAGTTTTTAGCTGTCATTGGATGTTTATTTTATTTATTTATATGTGGAGCTGAGAATTGAACCCAGTGCCTCACACATGCTAGGCAAGAGCTCTACCACTGAGCCACAACCCCAGCCCACATTTTTTTGTTTTAAAAGAACTTTCTGAGACCCCTAACCCCTAAGGGCTAAAAGTTATTCTAGATTGAGTCTTTATTAAAATTATGAAAAGTTTTCTAGCAAATATATATCAATGACATGAGTAGTACTTTTTTCAATTAGTTGATATATTTATTTATCAATATCAATCATTGCCTGAGTATGACAGGCTTAGTGTCAACTTTCTTCATGTTTTTGTGTTTTATGATATAAATGATTTGGAACATCTTCATGTAAATAGAATTGGAATGGAAGTTCTGTTTATGTTGCCTAATTTCTTAAACTTCTTTCAACTTATTTGCCACAAATCACAATGAGCTACTACCAAAAATTGCTTTAATGATTTGTAAAGTGAACATCTTCTTTAGTTTTGTTATAGTTAAATATTGGAAGTCTTCTGCTTTGCATGACTTTCTTATGTCTCCCATAGAAGCTTTTGGGGGGTGTAGTCCTCTGATAACTTAATTATAGACTATGAGCATCTTGAACTGTAAGGGAATAAACTGATGTTGTTTTATACTAACATTTGTGGCAATTTGTTACAGCATCCATAGGAAACTAATACAATTAATGTGTTTCAAATCCACAGTGATTTGAAGATCAGGCCCAATATTAAGTATCAGACGTTTTTGTCAGCTAGCTTAAATTTTGTTTGTTTATAATGGAATAGTAGTTCATTTTTGTTAATTATTTGCCCAGCTAGTAGTTTTGCTAAAGGTAATATTTTAAAAAATATTTTAAAGAAATAAATGAGGACATATTTTGACCACAAGAGAAAAATCAAGCATAGGAGAATAATCATAACCTTTTAATATTGATCAGTAGGAAAGGTTTCCATCTATGGGAATGCAGAGGAAAATTGGTAAATAAGCAGTCCACACCAGACACAAGCTACATATCAGTGATTATAAGACAAAGAAATTAATCAGCCATAGAACTGATCAATTCAATTAGAAGAAGGAGGAGTCAGTTAAACCTCTAACTGAATTGCCTAACTATTGGTTGACTAAAGAGCCATTTAATGAGATGAGCAAGATGAATATGCATGCTCAGTAACTGTCTGACACATAGTATATACTCAAATTTAAAACTCATTATATACTATTACTATAATTAACTTATAGCCTTGAGTGGATATGGATACCTTTTAAGAGCCATGAAGAGGGTATTATAGACTGTGCATACTCTCACTTTTATTATTTTTTAATTTTTTATTGATTTTATTTTTTAAATACACAACAGCAGAATGCATTACAATTCTTATTACACATATATACCACAATTTTTCATATCTTTGTTTGTATATAAAGTAGATTGACACCCAATTCGTGTCTTCATACATGTACTTTGGATAATGATGTCCATCACATTCCACCATCCTTGCTAATCCCCTGCCCCCTCCCTTTCCCTCCCTCCTCTCTTCCCTATTTAGAATTCATCTATGAATTCTCACTTTCAAAATGTTCTTGCCAAAGGCGCTTGTAGTTCAAAGGGAGAGACGATGTATATGGGCTGATTATAAAGTAATATTTGCCTTAAAAATCAGAAATTACATACAAAAATACCTATTGTCCCCTTCCAAATTGATCACTTTAGGAAACTGTTATGATTTATACATGTGGTATCCCCCAATGTTCATGTGTGAGCCAATGCAAGACAGTTTAGAGATGGGTTATAGAAGGTTTAACCTAATCTGTGCATTAATCTCCTGATAGGGATTAACTTGGTGGTAGTTGTAGGCAGGTAGGGTGTGGCTGGAGGAAGTGGGTCCCTGGGGGCCTGCCTTTGCGGTTTATATTTGTCCTGGTTGAGCAGAGCTCTCTGTCTCTCTGCTTCCTGGTGCCATGTTCCCAGCTGCTTTCCTCCACCACAGAATTCATCCATGATGTTCTGCCTCATCTCAGGCCCTGAGGAACAGAGACAGCTGTCTATGGACTGACCTCTGAAACTATGATCCCCCAAATAAACTTTTCCTCCTCTAATTATTTTTGTCAGGTCTTTCAATCACAGCATCAAAAACAGTTGACTAAAACAGAAATATATTATTCTCATACAACTGCCATTATTTGAGTATTTTCTGAACTCTTCCTTTGAGATTTTTCCAGATCCTGTAGTATGTTGCTTAGAGTTTACTTCGTGATGAAGCCCTTATCCTAATTTGGAACCTCGTTAATGTTTTTGAAACTAACTTCTTTAAAATAAAACACTTAACCTGGATGTGGTGGCAGGTGCCTGCAATCCCAGCTATTCAGGAGGCTGAGGCGGGAAAATTTCAAGTTCAAGGCCAGCTTGGGCAACTTAGTGAGACCCTGTCTCAAAATTAAAAAATAGAAAAGGCTATGGATGTAGCTCAGTGGTAGAGCACTTCTAGATTAAAAAAAAGTAGAACACATATGTATGCATTCACTTGGGTTTGTTTTCTACAGACAAATTTATTTCATTACTTAATGAGCATATTCCACATATCATCAGCATTGAAATGGGACATTCAGAATTGTCTATCTTCATCCTCCTCATCTAGATCATTTTTGCAGCTTCTTATGAAAAGAGCTGGCTACTTTGTAAGACACACCTGTCCATTGTTAACCAGTCATAGTATTAGACAATCCTTTAGTTAAATGAGACAAGATGTAGGCAGGTGCACAATACAGCACATGAACATAGCAAATACATGATAAATGTTTATCTGCTCATGTAGTCTTAAAATATGCTTCATTCAAACCCTAACTTCTGGAACAACAAAAGTTAATTCTTAATTCTTCGTCTATATATAATAAAACTTCAATTACTTAAAAATATTTCATGTGCACCTGTAACATCTCTTCTCCAGGCCAAGCACCCTCAGGTCCTTCTGTCATTCTCACATATCAGGATTCATAGATACACTTGAAACAGGTAATAATACCATGTAGTATATGAAAAGGGGAAAATGGGTGGTAAAGAAAGTTAGTAAATAGTCCATAGGCAGGATATCCATAGGTCAGAATGGACCTGAGGTTTTGTGATAGGGATATAATTTACACTGGGTCTTAAAATTCAAATAGAATTTGGATGAACTGAAAACAGACTGGAATATATCCCTTAAGTGAGGTAAAGGAACTTTTGACTAAGTCCTGTATAGTGATGAATATATTCATTATATATTCTATCTGCCTGGAAAAGAGGGTTTTTTTAAAGAAGGAGGCAGTAGTAGATAAAAATTGAAGATGGTTTCACCCTTCAAAGCTATGCCCTTTAGCTATCTTCTATAGCTACTATAGCAGTTGAGAGTGGTTGGGAGGAGAATCAGTGGTTTCTGGCAATAGACCCTCCAGCTTTGGAAAAGAGCATACTAATTACAATGGATGCTAATTGTTTCTATTTGAAAATTTTTGTAGTGTTTTTTAAATCACATTAAGTAAGCATTAGGTGGGTAACTAAGCTGCTCCTGGTAAAGAATCTTCTTTACTACTAGTGAGGAAATGAGATTGGTGCCTCCTCTTCTATTATACTGTTCTTGAGAACTGATAATTGGAAATGTTTTAAGAGAAAAGGTTATAATTAGGATTTAGGGGATTTGGTTGCAGTTTTATTTTTCATTTTGGATTTTTATGTTATTTTTTCAAGCAAATTGTGACTACTTGTAGAAATGCCAGTACTTCAAAAATTCACCATATACATTGTCTACTTGAATTTCTTGAATTGTGTCACAAATGGATTTGTATGATATTGGAACAGTGTATGCATACTGGGAGCAGTAGAGTCTGATTCATTTGTTAATTGACTGGCCCTACAGACGCATCCATATAGTTGACATCTTCACTGTTTTTTCCTCTATCGCTGACTGTCTCTTCCTCACCTCCCTGCCCAAATATACCTTTAGCTCTTGACCTTATATTTATTTTATACCAACATATTTGAACCTTTTGATTGAATGTCTAGCCTTCATCCCCTCCCCCAAAAAAAAACCCCAAAACCTGACAGGGAGTGTGAATCATTTGAATAGTATCTTAATTGAGACCTTGTCTGTTTTTTTTGGAAACAGCACTATTATTTTTGTTTATTTCTGATCCATGTGTATCTTCACAATAGATTATCCATTTCCTGAAAGGGAGAAGCAAGGAAAGGCATATTAGTGGCAGAACAAGGAGTTTGGATTTTTTTATACTTCAGGGAAAATTATGATTTTATCATCCTTGTTCATCATGGCTTCTATTTATTGATGTCTTGTCTCCTTCTCAGCACCAATTAACTAAGTCATGCCCATATTAGAGTCTCAATTAAGTAAGTTCTAATTTAGGGCTCTTATTGTCTGGATCCTGGGAGTACCTAGTAGTTAACAAGTAATATATGTACATGACCATTAATTTTCTACAAATAGCTGCCCTGGTTGGGTTTCTTTAGGAACTTATTTATTTAGCTACACCCATTACTATATATTTCAACCAGTAACCAATCAGGGCAAGCTCTGATCCATTTTACAAATTCATGTCCAACAAGTTTCACTTTAAATTGTATTGTATGCATTACTAGATGCAGTTAAGGGGGTATATTACTTCTTCTGTGTTTGTATTCCTTTCTGCTTACCTCATACATAGAAAGAATTCTAAAATGCTTGTTGAATTACTAAATTGAATCAGAGGTCCCATGGACCACCAAATTACTAGCAGTGCCTCTTCCAAATGTTTTGGAGCTAAGCATAGAAAGAGTTTGTTTTTGTGGTTTAGATAAGTAACCAAGGCTCTTTAGCTTGCTTAAGGCAAAATCAGGCATGTTATCCGTGGACTAGAAATCTCCTCTGTCTCTCCTCTCTAGCCCCGCTGTATTAGATGTTCATGAGGCTCGCCAGGAGAGTTGAGGAGGTTTACTGTAAGCAACCATTCTTTGTTCTCTCGAGGTAAGTGAGTGTGGAGAGGAAGGAGCCTCGGGAGGCAGGAGGAAATATTGAAAACTCCAAATACACCTCATTAGTTTTGAGAGTTTACTGATCATTGATAATAATTGAAAATCCTAGGTTGAGCAGTGAATGATATTACAGAGTTTAGTTAAAAGTCTTCCCCAGTTCCACTCTTTGATCTTTAGGAGAGGAATCAAATAGCCAGTCTTAACTAGGTACTGAATACTTGATATGTGAAAAGCCCTGTTGGCAATGCAGAGATGAACAGGATCCCATCCCCTTTTCGCCTACTGATTTCTAGTCTATTAGGTAAAGAGGAATAAAGGAACAATGCAGAGCAGATTAAGTTAACTATTCTAAATGGCACAAAGTGCTGAGAAGAGGGAAAAGTGATCTATAATGATTCAGTGAATGAGATTACCAGCAGGTAGAGGATACATATTTATTTTCCTGGGATAATTATTTTTAATGGAAATGAAACTTGATTTATACTGACAATAGTTGGCATTCCTTCAAGGGAAGAAGGGTAATTATTTATATTATAAGTAAAGATTGAGCAGGTTACTACAATTTTGCCACAAACTATACAGGAGAATTACAATTGTAGGTTCATAAATTTATTATTCGGGTGTTTTTTTTTTACTATAATGATGTATGAAGGTGATACTAAATGATGTATGAGAACTACATTTTTATATATGTTATGTGTTATGATTTAGATGTGAGGCATACCCCAAAAGCTCATGTTTGAGACAATGCAAGAAAGGTTAGAAGTGAAATGATTGGGTTATGAGAGCCTTAACCTAATGAGTGCATTAATTCTCTGATAGGGATTAATTAGGTGGTAACTATAGGCTTATAGGATGTAGCTGGAGGAGTGAGTCATTGGGGGCATGACTTTGGGGTATATATTTTGTCTGTGGTAAGGAAAGTCTCTGTCTCTCTCTCTCTGCTTCCTGGTGCCATGTCTTCAGCTGGTTTCCTCTATCATACACTTCTGCCATGATGTTCTGCCTCATCTAGGGCCCAGAGCATTGGAGTCAGCTGTCTATGGACTGAGACCTCCAAAACAATGAGCCCGAAAATAAACTTTTCCTCCTTAAAATTGTTCTTGTCAGGTCTTCTGGCCACAGCAGAAAAAAAAAGTGGACTGAAACAATATGATAGGATGCAATTTAGTGGGGAGAGCTCTTCAGTTTCAGCATGACTTAGCATTTAAGGCAGAGCCTTAAGAACCCAACAGTTTTTTTAAGGGACTCTGGAGGAAAGCAAAAGTGTTATGTACTGTCTGGAGCTTTCAAAGGACACCCTATACCATTATCATGTGGTGTTGCTAAGAGTGCCCTTCCAGGAAACAGCCTATTAGCAAACTGGCTGATGGTGGTGACCAATTCCAAAATATAAAAATCATCATTGAGAGCATAATAAAAATGTCAATCCAAAGATGTTGTATGTTTTTAAAACCTGATTTGAGAAACAAAGCTAATGTTAAATTACCCCACTTTGAGTCAATTGTTTTAAACTAATTTTGTCTTTAACTGAATATAAGAAATTTCCTTCTTTAAAAAACCCTATTTTAAATGCTTCTAAATTAAAATTTGGGTGTCCTAGAAGTCTTTGCTCTCTCCATGTTCAGGTGGGTTAGAGTTATCACCCAAATTGTTTGGACCAGGTTCATCCATATCATCCACATTGCATATACACATACATTGCATCCACATTGTGTATACACATACTCCTACATCAATCCATCACGATTTTCTGGGTTCCACTTTTTATTCTTTTAGTTAAAATTTATACTTACTTAGGTTCCAGTTTATTCTGTACTGAAGCTAGTTTTTCCTTTAGGTCCAAGTCTCTGGAGTCCATGCTATTTGTCATTTGGGGCCTGTTTTTATTACTTTTACCTACAATGGGCACCAGTCTCTTCTGTTCTTTTTCACCACCAATTTGGAAAACACACACACACACACACACACACACACACACACACACACACACATATATATATATATATATATATATATATATATATATATATATAGACAGACAACTGTTCTATGCCATTCAAATAAGAAATTGCTGTGCATTTAGAGTTCATAGGTTCAGTTTTTCCTTTCAATGGCTGATTCATTCCTTTCTCTTGTAAGAACCTGTGCTGGTAATTACGTGCAATTGTTGTCCCCCTGAATGACTACTCTCTGATAGCCTGACATGGACCTACATTGCTGTTCTTGTTTGCTTTTATTCACAGTAGCCTGCTCAACTTGTCTCTGGTGTTGGAGTTCTACCTTTGTACATGAAAAATACCTTGAAAAAGTACAGAAATGGTAGGGAGAAGGGGAGGTAGGACAAGATGGTGAAGAAATTCTTACTCTTCTGTCTGTTACCTTCTGTTGGAGTGGCTGAAGCATAGAATATGACAAAAGCATAAACAGAAAGATTATAATTATAAAAGCTGCTTCTGTTAGGACATAATTAATATTTACTTATCTCTTGGGTATCTAAAATGAGAATCTAGTCAGCATAAGGGAGCTCAAAATGACAGTTCTGTTTGCTGGTATATAGAACTGTTGGGATGTGTAGAAGACTGGGGGGAAATTAATTTCTGTCCTGCCTAGACTCATGATGTATTACCTTTGCTAGATAATTGTGCAAGGTGGATTTTCCACGTGTTCACGTGTTGTCAATCATAAGTGCTTTGGTTTTAGGTGCATAGGAGTAAATATGACCCCTAATGAAGATTGTTGGCTTTTAACTCCATGGCACAAATGAAGAAACAGGAGATTAAATGAAAGTAGACTTCAGGATCTGTAGCAAAGGGGGATTTTCTGTTCTTTCTTATAAAAGGTTTTAATTTTTTATTCGTATACTATAGTCATACATAATAGTGAGGTTCACTTTGACATGTTAATAAATGCATATAGCACAATTTGCTCCATTTCAATTCCCAGTGCTGCCCCTTTTCTTCCCCTCCTCCTGTTCCCAATCCCCTTCCTCTACTCTAATGGTCTTCCTCCTATTTATTTATTGCTTTTTAAAATTGATGCATTATAGTTACACATAAAAGTAGAATTCATTGTGATGTATTTGTACATTCTGTTCCTTTTTAAAGTTAGGATATCAAAAAAACCCCTCAAAGTAACACTGCTTTCAGGCACTGGCTTGATACCCTGAGCGGCGGCTCCAAATTAATTTACTGTTTCATGTACTAATAAAGCAAAAGGACCACTAAAATCAAAAGCAATCACAAACCATTTTATCTCGGAGATAGAAGGTACTGATAATTTTCTTTGCATTGGGGATTGAACCCAAAGGTGCTTTACTACTCAGGTATATCCCCCACCCTTTTTAAGTTTTACTTTGAGATAGGGTCTCACTAAGTTGCTGAGGCTGGACTGGAACTTGCAATCCTCCTGCCTCATCCTCCTGAGTAGCTGGGGTTACAAGTGTGAGTCACTGCACCCAGCTGGTATTGCTAATTTTTAAAGCTCACTATTTTTTAGAAGAAATCCTATCCCAAGAAGGAAAGGACTGACATAAAATTAAACAGCAAGTTGGTGTCATTCATTTTATGACAATACCAACTTATACTTGCACTTCCTTTCTTATTCTTGAAAACCTAGAGTACATTGGTCAACTGTATGATCAGTTATTATGGTGATCCGAATGTATGTTTGAATTTCTACTAGATACCTATAGCATAACAACAGAATTGGAGTCTTTAAAATGTTATAGTACTCAGAAGTTTGTATGGTACACATTTCTACAACCACTGTGTTGCCTATTCCAATATAATACTCCAGATATTTTTCCACTGCAGTTGAAGCTCAATTTTATTTTTCTGTCCCTATTGGAGATTATTAGTTCATCATACTCCTCCTCCTCCTCCTTTTGTCTTATCCTAAACAAGTTAAAACTCATTTTAATAAAACAATGATTTTGCTCTCTACAAACCCCACTCATCATCTTTTTCTACTCCACAACTTTCTCTTTTTCATACTGGAAGATACGAGCAACTAAAACCTTTCTCCAGCTCTTGTTTTCATCATCATTTTTGTTGCTCTCTATTTTAACTCCATATCAAAGATGTGGTTTGACACATACTATTTTTTTCCACTATGTAACTGCAAAAAATATATGAACTAACTATTTGATATATTTCTTTGTTTTCATCTGGTTCCTGTGCTCTCCACCTATGAAGGTAACAAGAGAAAAGTATCTTGGGAATAGTTTTATTACCCCCCTCCAATAATCAGAGTGGCACATGAAGAGGGATCCATTATGATTTTATATCTACTCTACATGCAGTGGTGTATTAGGCCTGATTTGTATCAGCTCTTGACAACAAATTGTGACATCTCTTCTCAACTCCATATTCATGTTCAGGGATTAATAACTTGAAATTGGCAATTCTGAGAGTATTTGGCCCATGGAAGTCAGCAATCCAACAAATAAGGGATCCCAATTCTCAAGCTTGTTAAACCTTTGTAAGCATACAACTACCTACTTCATATTCATTCTTCATCAGAAAAATCTATCTTAAGTAACTGCCTGCCTTTAGTATTTTGTGAGTGTGGTCAAAAAGTTGTCCCTGAAGGTCATATATCTCTATCAATCAATGGATTGATTGATTGATTTAAGTATGGAAGATATAAAACCAGGCCAAAGAAATCAACAATTCAGTTCTTGAAATCACAATCAGGAAATGTGATATAAGTGAACAGGACTTAAAGATAACCCTGACAGTATGTTTAAAACTCTATCAGTAGTATCAGTGGGCCCAGGATAACTGCTTTCAAAAATGGGCAGGTAGGTATTCAATACTAAAAATGAGTTAGATGTTTAAGAGGATGAGCCTTTGAGATTTTACACATTTGGGCGCAAAGGGTAATTTTGGGAATAATGAAACTGGTTCCATTCTGACAGAATTTCTCTCCAAATTGCAGATTATGTACAGCTAGCAATATGACCATTACACTTCATTATTCTGATGTTTGTATTGTGTCTCTGGCACTTATATAAATAGCTCCCCTGGGAACAATTTCATATTGCTACAGTATTCACCAGAGTAAGTCACTTATAATGACCTTTATCTATGCTGGTGTTAAAATATTGAACAGTGATCTGCTGGTGATTTGGGCTCTTCAGCTGAAAATGAGTAAAATCTTCATTTATCTCCATGCTAATCTCCCAGTAAAAAGATCTGTTTTTAGCATCCCTAGGTCCTATATCTGCCTAGCATTACCTCAGAAACTAGAATATTTTAGTTAGTTAGTTTTTGTTATTGTTGGGTTTTTTTTTTTGCCACTGTGACTAAAATATTTGACCAGAACAATTTTAGGGGTAGAAAAGTTTATTTAAGGGCTCACAGTTTCAGAAGTCTCAGTCCATGGACAGCTGGCTCCATTCCCCAGGGCTCAAGGTGAAGCAGGACATCATGGTGGAAGAGTGTGGTAGAAGGGAAACAGCTCACACAATAATCAGGAAGCAGAGACTTCACTTGCCAAATACAAAATATAAACCCCAAAGCCACACCCCCGATGCTCCACCTCTTCCAGCCACAGCCCACTTTCCTTTTGTTACCACTCAATTAACCCCATCAGGGCATTAATTCACTGATTGGGTTAATGCTCTTATAACCCAATCATTTCTTTTCTGCACTTTCTTGCATTTTATTACACGTGGGCTTTGGGGGACACCTCACATCTAAACTGTAACACTAGAATCTCTGCTGACCTAGGCTCAGATTCTTTACCCCATTTTATTGTCCAGGAAAGTTATTAAAGGTAATGGAGGGAAGCCCAGTGATATTTTGACCTTGTCCCTCAGCAACAAGATACTGTCATCCTACTCTTCTTAAAGCCTAGCAACCAGCTTCACTGTCTGGGACTAAATCACATGTAGATTAAGCCAGACTGGGAAGGCCAAAACACTGAGACAATTCAGTTTCTAGAGCAGCTATATCATTTTACATTCTCTCCAGTCACCTAGGAGAGTCCAATGTTCCGACATTCTTGCCGACATTATTATTATCCACCTTTTTGATAATCGCCATCCTAATAGGTATGAAGTGGTATTTCATTGTGCTCTTTATTTGCTTTTCTCTGATGACTAATAATGTCAAGCATCTTTTCATATGTTTATTGGCCACAAATTTGTGTGTCTTCTTTGGAGAAATGTCTATTCAAATCCTTTGCCCATTTTTAAATGATTGATTTAATTTTTTATTGTTGAGTTGAGGGTATTTTTGTATATTCTTGATATGTGACCCTTATGAGATAAATAAATTGTAAAATCTTCTTCATATGAGGAAGAGAGTCATTTTTCCTATTCAGTTTGTCCCTTGCAGTGTAAAAGTTTTAATTTTGAAGTTCAATGTGTTTGTTTATTCTATTTCTTCTGTGCTTTTGATGTCATATCTAAGAAACCATTATCAAACCAAAGTTACAAAATTTATTTTTATGTTTTTTTCTGAGGATTTTTATTTTATTTTATTGAAGTGATGGAGATTAAACTCAGGGCCTCACACATGCTAGGGAAGTACTCTATCATTTAGTTATACATGCAGCCCTCTTCTGATTATTTTAAAGTTGTAGATTTTCAGTTTTTGCTTCAATCCACTTTTTGTTAATTTGTATGTATGGTGTGAAGAAGGGATCCAACTTCACTCTTTTGTATAAGGATATTCAGTTTTCCCAGTACCATTTGTTGAAAAGATTCTTCTTTCTTCCAAGAGTGAATGGTCTTGGCACTCTTGTTGAAAATTGATTGGCCATATATGTAAGGATTTATTTCTAGACCCTCAATTCTATTCCATTGGTCTATATTCTGGTATCAGCACCAGACTGCCTTGGTCATTATAGCTTTTTTAATTAGTTCATTTTAGTTATACAAAATGTAAGGGTTCATTTTGACATAATATTGAAAGCATGGAATATAATTCACTTTAATTCATTGTAGCTTAGTAAATTTTGAGATCAGGAAATATGAGTCCTCCAACTTTATTCTTCTTTTCAGGACTGTTTTGGCTATTTCAGGTCCTTTGTATTTCCATGTAAATTTTAGAATCAGCTTGTCAATTTCTACAAAGAATTCACCTAAGACTTCAGTAGTGATTGTGCTGAATTTGTACCTCAATTTGGAAAATATTGACATCTTGTTAATAGTAAATTTCTGATTCATGAACATAAAATGTCTTTCAACTTTTGTATCATTAGAATTTTCTTTCAACAATGTTTGCTGTTTTCCAAGTACACACCTTGCAATTGCATTGTTAAATTATTTCCTAAGTATTTTATTCTTTATGATGCTATTATGAGTGGAATTGGTTTCTTAATTTTTGTATTGTTTATTGCAAGTGTATAGAAGTGCAATTGCTTTTTTATATTTTTCTACGCCCTGCAAAACAGCTGAACCCATTTATTTGTTCCCTTACTTTTAGAGGATTTTTTAGGATTTTCTATATACATTATTATGTCACCTGTGAATAGAAGTTCCTTTATTTCTTCCTTTCTGATCTGAATACCTTTTACTTATGTTCTTGTCTAGTTGCTCTGGAAAGAAACTTTAAATTATTGAACTTGTTTCATTCAACTTTACGTTGAATGAAAATGGAGTGAATGGATAATTGTTGTCTTGTTTCTAATCTTAAAGGGAAGAAATTCAGTCTTTGGTTATGAAGTATGATGTTAACTATGAGGGTTTTTTGTAGATGCCCTTTTTTTTTTCCAGATCAAGGATGTTTCCTTCTATTCCTACATGGTCTAGTGTTTTTTTTTTTTTATCATAAAAGGATGCTGTATTTTGTCAGATGCTCTTCCTACATCTGTTAAGATGACCATCTGGTTTTGTACTTTGTTCCATTAATATGGGTATTCTAATGATTTTATTTTTTAGGTTAAATTAACTTTACATTCCTTGACTAAATCCCACTTGGTCATGGTGTATAATTCTTTCTATTTATTGCTAGCATTGGTTTGCTAGTATTTTGTTGGTGACTTTTGTATCTATATTCATAAGAGATGTTCAAATCAGTTACTTAAAAAATATTTCTCACTCTGGATTTAGTTGATATTTTCATGATTAGATAGATTTTTGTCAAGCATACTACAGAAGTGATATGTCATTCTCAGTATATTATATCATAAAATTCATAACACTAATCTGTCTTATTACTTTTAATTTTGATCATATACATTTTTCTAAAATGGATTCTTTGGAGTTTTATCTGAAGTGAGTGGTACTTGGAGATCAGAGCAGCAGAGATATAGCTGCATAAACAGTAGTTAGTTTCTCTCTATTTAACCTTTACAGGAACACAGATAGCAGATTTTAAATATGGCTTTCCAAAATAGGTAAGAATTGTAATGCATTCCGCTGTCACATATAAATAAAAAAATAAACAAAAATATTGCTAATAGGATAGATATTAAGTGTTCTTACCACAAAAATAAATATGTGAAGGAATACATATGTTAAGTATCTCAACTAAGCCATTCCACAATGCATACATGTTTCAAAACAACATGATGATACATGATTAATATATGCAGTTTTAGTTGTCATTTTTTAAAATATGCAATTTTTAAAATCAACTCTCCAAGGTGGCAATTACTGCATTTTTTTCATGTTGGATTGTCTGGGAAGAGTTATGATGATCATACCAACTCTCTGGAATAGTGAGAATATTGTTGGGCAATATAGCTTAAATAATGAGAGCTCTAGAATCTGGTTATTTTTAACTTGACAATTTATAATTGCATAAATGTGGATAATTAGTTTCACTAAGACTCAGTTTTCTGACTTGTGAGAGGGGACTAATTATAGCATACACCTCATACAGTTTTTATGAAAAATAAATGAAAAAAATTCAGTGATTAGTTTGCAATAAACACTCAAATGTTAGTTGCAGATGATATAGAAATAACTGCAGCATCTGGCCCATATGTCAATAAAAACAAACCCAATTTTAGCTTGGAAATTGTTGTCAGTTTGCTGACCTCACCTGACCCTTTACCTTTCAGATATCTTCTTTCTTAGGCTATAATTTTACATTCTGCTAGTAAGGATACCATCTTTTATAAAGTGCCTTTAGGAAGAAACCTCTAGAATTTGAAAAGGGTAAACATTTTAAGGAGGCTTAGAAGTTATATAATCAGTACAAAGATGACTTATTACCAGTTTTCAATCACTCTAAATTTTATTATTATATTCTTTTGTTTTACTTTCTTCTGTCCTTGCCTTCACTCAGTCTTGCTACTTGGATAACAGGGAGAAAGAAAGGAAGTTGAAAACTAATGAATTGAATGAAGACTTTTTTTTTTGATACCAAGGATTGAACCCAGGAGCACTTAATCACTGAGCCACATCCTCAGCCCTTTTTATTTTTTATTTTGAGACAGGGTCTCACTAAGTTGCTCAAGGCCTTGCTAAGTTGCTGTGGCTGGCTTTGAATTTGCAATCCTCCCACCTCAGCCTCCCAAGGCACTGGTATTATAGGCATGTGCCATTGCACTCATCTTGAACAAAGTTTTGATGTGATTTTCATCATTCATTTTCTCTCTGTACCCTAGTATATTATGGCATGGAAAACTGGTTGTCTCTAGGAGTAATGGAATGCCAGATAGTGCTAAATAAATGTCCCATGGCAGAAACAAACATTTTTCCCCCTTTCAGGAACCACCAACCCAAAATTCAGTCAGAAACCAAATGAAAGTTTAAAAGCAGCCTATATTAATATAGTTTTTTTGGTAAATTTTCTCATAAAACCTACATAGGGAACCAATGCACCTGATTTTTTAGAATATAGAACAGGAATCAATGCAACTATAACTAGCCATTTAAATGTTCTCCACTTTTGTATCATAGTCAGTTAAATTATAGGATCAAGGGTGTGAGGGAGAAAAGATAATGCTAAAACAATAATGGGAGAAATATGGGAGGAGAGGGTAGAAAAGAGTCCATCTTGGATGAGACAAACAATTGTTTTCTATAAAAGCATGAGAGATTAAAGATTAATATTTCTGCAGTATAAGATCACCTAGGATTAAAGTGTCTAGGGCTATTTTTATAGGAAAATGGAATTGTTGGCAAGATTAAAGATGCTAGGGTTGTTTGCCCTAGAGAAGAAAAGAGTGGGAGGAGGTAGCATGATTACTGTCTCTATATATGGTAAAAACTGAAAGGGAAAGCAGACCTTTATTTTATTGCAGAAGATACAGGGAAACAAAGTTAGTCTTATCATAATTGAGCGTGGACTGAGAGCTCCTTTCAGAAGGTAGCGAGTGCACTCCTCACTGAAAGTACTTTAGCATCAAATGGCACTTTAATTTAGATGACTTTTAAGGTCTTCCTGACCCTGTGGTATCTGGACTGGTAGGAATCTGATGTATTTTCTTTCAGTATTCATAAAATGAGCGTTTGGAAAGCTTTTGTTGTTTTTCCTTAATCTTCTGAAAAGTGGACTATGATGTTCTGTGATCTGTGTGATAGCTAGTGTAGAGTGGAGCTTCTTCAATAGAAACTGACAGTTTGAGACTTAGGTCACAGCATTAACGCTATAGTAATCTTCCATTCTTGTGAGTCAGTTGTAATATCAAGACCAAAGGCAAAAATAGCAAATTTGTGAATTGAATTTCTATTTCGCTTTCTATCCCCAGCACTAATTATTTATTTCACTGAGGGCTTTGGCCTAGATTAGAAGCCTTACTAAATAAAACATCTCTGAATCTCTCAAGTTCTTTATTTCATATTCTAATAGTGCAAGTGAAAGTAGAATAGGGTGAACAAGAATCAATAATATAAATAGAGAAGTATGATTTTGAATTGAACTTTCAAGTGTTTTAAATACTTTGTGTAAAAATTCCATATAAAATATGCTTAATATGTTAATGCTCACTGATTACATTATATTATCACTTAAGTTGTTGGAAGAGTTTAATAGGTCACAGCAGATGGTATACTATCTCTGACCCATTTTCTTGCCAAGTCCTCAACTGTGGAAGAAAGAGTTATTTGTGATAAGGATAATTTGCCCTCATCCCTTCATACAAAAGTAAGAAATTTCAGGGTTAAGGATAACTCATTCAGGAATCTATGTTTACTGATGAGGTTTTAAAGAAAGTCATGCCATGGGAAGGGGATACACTTAAGCATGAGGATTATCAAAAACCATTAAAATGTTAATCTAGCTTTTAAAAGCAGTGCATTTATCTCTAAGTGTAAAGAAGGTGTTTGCTTATTCATTATCTATTCATTCTAAATAGAACAAATCATTTGGGAATTAAAAAAGCAGGAACTTATCTCTTTCAATCTATAAAGGAAATAGTTGAATAAATTAGCTACAAAAGCCAATATTTTAGTTTCTTTTCATATTGACTGGGCTTGAATTTCTTTCTTTAAAACTTAACTTTAGATTCATGAGATTACTTAACACATAATTTTGCTCTAGATAGAAATAGCATATATATTGTTGCTTTTGGTAACATGGGTATTTCAAGTATAGATATCTGAGGATCTTTCTGTCCAATTGGGGACACTTAACTTTACACACACACACACAAAAAACAATGTCTAGAGTAATAAAGAGATGTGGAAATTAAAAGTAGTGTGTATGGGCTGGGGATGTGGCTCAAGCAGTAGCGCGCTCGCATGGCATGCGTGCGGCCCGGGTTCGATCCTCAGCACCACATACAAACAATGATGCTGTGTCCCCCGATAACTAAAAAAATAAATATTAAAATTCTCTCTCTCTCTCTCTCTCTCTCTCTCTCTCTCCTCTCTCTCTCTCTCTTTCATAAAAAAAAAGTAGTGTGTGCTCTGGTTAAAGAAAGTGGTTATTTGAGCTAGGGCAGTTGAAAAAAAAACTTTTTGATAAATGGTAGGACTTGCAGGGCTCGACTGTGCAAGCCTTTAATCCCAACGGCTCAGGACGCTGAGGCAGGAGGATCATGAGTTCAAAGCCAGCCTCAGCAAAAACAAGGTGCTAAGCAACTCAGTGAGATCTTGCCTCTAATAAAATACAAAATTGGACTGAGGATGTGGCTCAGTGGTCAAGTGCCCCTGAGTTCAATCCCCAGTACCCCCATCAAATGGTAGAACTTGAACAGGATGATCAAGGAACACTAGTAAAATGGAATTCCCTACATAGTTAATGAACAGTGTTAGGACACAGATATAGAAATACTGTCATAAGGGAAAACCAATAAGTGGAAGAGTTTGTTAGAGGGGAGGAGTTCATGTTAAGGAATAATGATGAAGAAGTTAAAATTCTATAGGGTCAGATCATCAAGTGCTTTAATGCTAATAGGCATTAATGCCAATGGGAACTACTGATAGTTTTTGAGAAGGGAAATGAGAAACTGTGCAAAGGGATTTTTTCAAGATGGTGTTTGATTACAAGCAGGGAGAGAGACCATAAAGCTCTTGCCTTAAACCAACTGTAAGACAAAGAATGACTAACAAAGGGTGTTGCTAGCATTGAAGCTTTTTGCAAGTGCTAGCTCCACTAGATTTAGGGCACAAGAAATGGCTTAAGGATGACACCCAGTCATTTGAAACCCTGAAATGATCATGCCTTTGACAAAAGTAAGGTAGTGGCCTTAACTCTAGATATTTCCTAGTGCTCTTGAAAAGATTTATTTCAGTTAATTTTGATGCACAAAATTAAAAATTCATCATTCAGTTTTCTGATGAAGCTGAAGAATTAATCTAAAAAATGTAAAATATAAATCAATACTTCAATTGGATACCTACATATCTTCTAAAAATAAGGCCTGCTCTGTCTTAATTGTAATGAATATGTATTAAAGATAAATCAAACAAGTAAGCATTCTTTATAGGAATATTGATTAAGTTGACTTTTCCTGACTAGTGATTTAATCTATATGATTTATCCCATTAATGCAAAGATTATATGCCCTCTGGGGCTCTGTCTGGAAGAGCAAGGCAGCTCATCATCATCAGGGACTGGAACATTGCCAAACCAGTCCCAGAATTTAGCCCACTTTGTTTAGATAGCAAAGCCAATAGAAAGTTCATTGAGGTTCCATGACAACATAAGAATGTATGGGGTGTCATTTATGAACCAACTCAGAGCTAAAAAGCAGAAATTCAATAATATATTCTGTCTCACATTGTTCTGTACTTGTTTCATGTCAATTATATATTCAGTTGTGTGTTGTTGGCTAATTGGTTTGTGTCAATTATATATTCTTCCTTACATTGTTGTCAAATTGTTTCACGTGTATCAGACATAGCATTCTGAGGTAAACTGAAAGCTCCCCTGAGACAAGGACTGTACTTCTCTACTTTATTCCCTTCAGTAAATGCATGAGTCTTGGCACATAGGTAAGTGCTGAAACTAGAATAAGATGTTTCAGAATATTTGAGTCTGGATCCATTGTACTATTGTGAACCTCTATAACACTAGATTCCACAGTAGTGCTGTGAATTTTGACATAAAACAGTAGCATAACTTTATATTCCTAACAGAGTTGTTTACAGAAATACTGTTAGTGTACAATTATGCAGAAACTAGAACATGTACTTACCTGTAAAATGAGAGGATAATGAAAGGATGTGCCTCAATAAAGCCAATGAATACTAGTGATGCTGATGATGCATCAATGATACATACGGGTGAAAATTACTGCTCTCAGAGAATTCACATTCTAGTGGATTGAATTCTTTGTGAAGAAATCTGGATTCTAGTTTTGATATAGCTCCTAGCTCACTAGTTATGAGAGAAAAGTGTGTGTGTGTGTGTGTGTGTGTGTGTGTGTGTATGTATTCATGTATGCACATGTTCTTACCTAGATGCTTTTGCAAACAGATTACTGGTTCAATCCTACCCATTCTCAAAGTTCACTTCCTTTTTGCTTTTTAAAATTTTAAATTTAATATAGAGTCAGGTGGAAGCTGTGAATTGTTTGCTTTCTTTTTGCTTAATCCAGGCTATGCCATCTAATTATTGTAGCTCTTTAAAGGATCTCAAATGAATGAAACATTTCTTTTCTAATGTTTTCTCAACTCTTCTTTCACATCCTCCCTGGAAATTTAGGGCCTATTATTATAATTGCTGTTTAACAGCAGGAGAAACTAAGGTATAAAGAAAGTAAATAGCTAGGTCAGTATTCTCTGGAATTAAAAAGTAGTTAGTGTTACTTAGACTTTTGCTTTATTCACTACAGCAGCTATGCCAATTCAGCCAGCCAGTAACCCATCACATTGGAAGAAAAAGTTGCTGTTGTGTTGGACTTGGAGTCAAAAGACTTGGTTTCTGTTCCTGATTCTGCCAATTTTATAACCTTGGACAAACATTTAAGCCCTCTTGACTTCTGGAAAATTGAATAAATTATAGCTTTTTAAAAAATTCTCTCTCATATTTTGCTACTTTTCAAATATTTTCCTATAATTTATCTCTGTTCCTCTGATTTTCTTTTACTCTCAGATTTTCTTTTCCCTCTGAGACTTCCTCTAACTCTGCAACCATGACTCTATATTTTGGGTTGCCCACACCCCTTATTAATGTATTATCCTATGTAATATTTAGCTGATCAGTTTCTTGCATCATCCTCATATGAAGAGAAAGTGAGCATAATGTGGCATAATTACAAAGGATATAGTATCTTAATTACTTGTCAAAAGAATATGAAATATGAAACACTATGAAGATTAAAGATCCTCAATAACTTGGTAAAGATTTATTTTAAAATATTTATTTAAATATTTTTTAAAGAAGAGATTATCAAACCATGGAAACTATATATTAATTTGCTGTGGGGGATGTGTGTTTGTGTGTGTGTGTGTGTGTGTGTATGTGTGTAGCTTTAAGTTTGCATAGTATTTGGATCTGATGTATAAATGATATAAACCAATTGAGTTATTTATTGTTAGTGATTAATAGTGAATAAAATAGTTTCTATGACGTGTTAGTTTCTTTTTACCAAGGCTGAATGCTAAAATTACTGATAGCATGAAACTCTCTTAATTTCTCTGAGGGTCCCATTCTGCAATCTATCTAATCTTCACTAAATCAAATTATGATTTAGGTAATCTATTTGGATGGGGAAAGGAGTAATTGAATCACATAAATGTTCTCTTTGAAGCTATATTTTTCCTTCTTTTAGGTTCAGATGAGAATTTATCATATACACCTACCCCTTTACTTACAGATTTATCTTCGTGCTTGGAAGGCAAGGACAAGGAGCACAGAGGTTTTCTTGCTACATCACTCAGGATTGTAGCATCATGAGATCCTATGAGGAACAAGGGAATCCTGTTACTATGCTGTAAAAAGCCAAGAAAGTAGGAAGCTGGCTCTGTGATGCAACTGGTCTCTACTTCAAGTTTGGGGGCATGATTTTGAAGAATCTAAATAGCCTACAGGTTCAGAGACATGTCTAAGTAACCCTGCCTCGTTTCAAGACATGGGGAACTTTTTCTGACTAACAGGTAAACTCAGTTTTATCCCTAACTGCTGGCCGCCTCAGACTAGGTTGTGTGATAGGTGCTACTAGCTAAGGAATACAGGTGACTACTTTTAGCTGACAGAAGATTTAGATTTGTCTATGGACTATGCTAAATATATGAATTGCAGCTTTAATACCAGACATAAGGGAATACCATCAGCAATGAGACTTGAAATGGAGACCTTACTAAGTTGGATGCTTTCCTATGTACTTCCTATAGGAAACAGATAGTCCCATGGTGCATGGCCTACAGATAGTATGTGGAAGGGAAGGGACAAATGAAAGGGAAAGCCATATTTGGAGATGATATTGGAAAGGTAATCAATATACACCTTAGCTTGGAAGACCCTTAATGTCAAGCTGTGGGGAATCTGAACTTTATTGTCTATGTGGGCAGTTGGAGAAATTCTTGTGATCTGGACTTAAAAAGGAATAGACAAATGCAGATTTAGAGGTTAAACAAACCTGGCTTTGAATTCCTTTTATGATGCTTACTTATGGGACCTTGGCTGTGATCCTCTTCTTTTGCATACCTCACTTTTCTCCTTTGTACAATATGAATGATGGTAATTTTCTTGCATAGTTATCAGTATTAAATATTGTAGATATTAAGCGAGATAATGTATATAAATGGTTCAATATCTGTCATGCCGCAGGTACTCAATGAATAGGAGCCATTATAAGTAATCCTTGGACCTCATATTATAGCCCTTTGATTCCAGTTGGGTAACTGAGCTTTGGAAGAAGCAAATGACACTGCTCTGTTTAGCTATTATATCACTTTCAATCTGTAGAACAATTGCTAACCTTCATTTGTATTATTTAATGTTATCTTCTCAACGACCTATGGAAGTCATTAGGAAAATTTTCACAACAGAAAGCTGAGACTCAGAGGGCAAATGAATTACCTAAAGTGGCATAATAATGTCAGAGCTAGGCCTAGAACCCAGGTCTCTGAATGCTAAATTCAATGTTCTTTTCATTGCACCACATCTAGGGTTTAGGTTACTTTTCCTTTGTTTCTGCCATGCCTATGAGTAAACCACACTGGGTAACTCAAGTTAGAACTACTTTCATAGCACAAAGTTAAGCTAGAACAGTAATCTCCAAACCAATATTGTATGTTATTTATAATAAACTCACTAGAAAGCCCCCACTTCCACATCTCTCCCCATCTTATCCTTGAAGCCTAGCATTTATTAAAAATTAAGATAAACAAAAGGCTTATTCTCCTTGAAACAGGCTTTCTGCAATTGTAATTTTCTAAAAAAATCCTGATTACAAAGGATTTCAGCTTTTAAGTAGTACAAGGATGATTCAATTTAAAACTTGCAATCATTATCTTGTTCTGTCTAAAGAAGAAAACAAAAATATATTGAAATCTTCTTTTCAAAAATACCAAAACCATGTTGATATATTTTCTTTCTTCTTCTTCTTCTTCATAGAGTCTACTCTCATAGGATTATTCTGTGTTCTTATTTAAAAGTTAGTTCTACCAATAATGGACTTTGAGTTTCCTGGGTTCTACTGTTTATTATCCAGCTCTCCTATTTCTGTTTCTTTGAATACAGTAAACCAAACATCCTCATTATTCAGCCAAATAACAAGTATCTACTGTTTGGTAAGCATTGCAAAGGATGCAAATGTGATTGATACTGGAATGTTTGTGGGTATGACTGTTCATATGTTGGAGCAGGGTGCTATGAAAGCAGTATATATTATAGTACACAAAAAAGAACCATGGATTCGGTACCAGAAAACCTGGGTTCAAGTTCCAACATGTCATGTGACTTTGTTTTCTCATCTGTTAAGTAAAACTACAATTCTAGTCTCTGCTGGGTGTTTTTTGGATTAGTATTGGCCCAAACTTCTTGGTTGGGTACATAAAACTTCAAAAAGCCAAATGTTATTGCTCTGGAGCTGACTGTGGGTTTCATAAATGAATTTTAAAAACCATATAAATGCAGTTCTCTATTTTTTTCTGGGAATTTTCTGTTCAGATTTCTATGAGTGCAGGATTGATAAGGCACCATGCTTCACATATTCCAACTCAAAAATCCTAAAGTAGACAGTTGCCTTTGCCTTCATCTGGGCATAAGACATGGACTTAAAATTTTTAATTACATTATTATTTTTTCCATTTTATTCTTAGTATAAATAATTATCTAGGTCTAACAGGGAAGTATAAGGACCATTTTTTTAAGACAGCATCTCACTCTGTTTATTCTGCTATAATAGAATACCCAAGACTTGGTAATTTATAAAGAATAGAATTTATTTATAAGAGTTTTTGAGAGTAGGAAGTCTAGAGCAAGGTATTCAAATTGGTAAGAGGCTTCTTACTATGTGTTCACATGGCAGAATAATGGAAGAGAACAAACCTGCTCCTACAAGCCGTTTTTGTGGTGGCATTAATCTATTCATGATGGATGAGCCTTAATAACCAAATGAGCACTCATGACCTAAATACCTCCCATTAAGCCACACTTCCCAACATTGTTGCAATGGAGATTAAGTTTCCAACATGAGTTTTAGAAGGCACACACAAAAAAATCAAACTATGGTCAGCAGAAACTGATCTGCTTCTCCAACAAATAAAGCTACTTTCAAATTTCATAGTAAATTTAAAGGATGATCTTTGTTTAGAGGTGAGTAGTTTTGGGATACCATATATAAAAGCTTATAGAGGCCATCCTCAGTGGCACATGCTCAGTTGGGAATATAATTCAGTAGTAGAACACCCTGGTTTCAATCCTTAGTACTGCCAAAAAAGGAAAAAAGAATGCTAACAGAGATTCTATCTATCTATCTATGTTGAATCAACAGATAACCTCTCCAAACAGAAAGTACCAGATCTAGATTGGGGAATGTTTTTTGAGGTGGAGTTTCATTGTTTCCCATCTCTCCCTAAGCTCCTGGGCTCAAGTGGTCTCCCCTGCCCCAGCCTCCTGAGTAGCTGGCATTACAGGTACACACAACCAAGCACCACATCTGGCTCTCACTGGTGAATTTTGTCAAACATTTAAGGAAGAAGTTATACTAATTCTCCAAAATCTCTTTTAGAAAATAGAGGTAGAAGTAATTCATTTTAGAAGGCTAAGATTACTCTGATACCAAAACTGGACAAAGATATCACAAGAAAAGAACACTACATACCAGTGTCTCTCATGAACATAAATGCAGAAATCCTCAACAAATCATTTGCAAATTGAATCAAAACAATGTAAAAAAATAATTATATACCATAACAAGTGAGTTTTATTTCAGATATATAAGGCTAGTTCAACATTAAAACACAGTTAATATAATCCATCACATTAACAGGCTAGAGAAGAAAATCAAAAGATCATATCAATAGATGCATAAAAACACTTAACAAAATACAACACCCATTCATGATTTTAAAAATTCTCAGCAAACTAAAAATAGAGGGGAACTTTCTTATCTTTCTAAAGAACATCTACAAAGAACCTACAACTATTATTCACTTTACTCCTTTGCCACATAGTACTATAAAACTTGGCTAATGCAGTAAGATAAGAAAAATAAATAAAAGATATTCAGATTAGGAAGGAAGAAACCAAACTATTTTAACCACAGATGGTATGATCATTTATGTAGAAAATCCCAAAGAATCAACAACAAGCCGGGTGCGGTGGTGCACACCTGTAATCCCAGATGCTTGAGAGGCTGAGACAGAAGGATCATGGGTTCAAGGACAGCCTCAGCAAAAGTGAAGCACTAAGCAGCTCAGTGAGACCCTGTCTGTAAATAAAATACAAAATAGGGTTGGGGATGTGGCTCGGTGGTTGAGTGCCCTTGAGATCAGTACCTGGTATCCCCAAAACAAAAAAAAAATCAACAACAAAAAGCCCTCCTGGAACCAATGAGTAATTATAGCAAGATTGCAGGATGTAAGCTTAATATACAAAAGTAAGTTGCTTTCTTATATACCACCAATGAATAATTTGAACTTAAATTAAAACACAATACCATTTACATTAGCATCCACAAATGAAATAATTTGGCATAAAACTAACAAAATATGTACAATATTTATATGAAATCTAAACTACAAAACTGATAAAAGAAATCAAAGAAGATATAAATAAATAGAGAGAGAAAGAGGGAGAAAGATGGAGGATTAAAAGAAGGTGCACTTCTCAGCAGTTTCTTATCTCAAGATTTAAAAATCAGGAATACTGCTCTTCAACAATATGAGAAACTAAGGGAATTCACTGAAATACAATACTGGACAGTAAAAGAAAACCTATAGGCATATAAAGTCAGAAATTTGCAACATAATGTAAGAAATAATACATTAGAGATGCACCAGCTTGGCTGAGGGCACCAGCAGCTGTGATTGCTGAGGGGGGAGGAGCATAGGTAAAGAGGAAAGAGCAGCAGGGAAAAAAATGGCTCGAGAAAACATGTGGAATATAATGGAAGGCTGATCTCAATGGGTCTAGAGATGGTGGGGGAAGTTGTTGAGTGAAAAGCAACCAAAATCAATTGAACCATAGGCAGATAGTCCAGGGGAAACCAAGGTTGTTGATGGTAGCCACAGCAGTGAGCAGAGTCAGGAGATCATAAACTCATAAAGGAAGTTGTCAGCCTGACGCAGCAGTCACATACTGTGAGTCCCAGAGTGTGCCTGGACCAGTGTGACTAAAGCAAGTGCAGAAAAACTGTGCCTAGAGCGAACCAGGCTTAGGATATCAAGGAAAGAGAAAGATCTCCCTTTGTTGCTGGAATTCCATTAGAGCTATTGAGAAGATGCCAATAACCAGCCAGAGAGGAGTGGCTTCACTCCAGGTCTGATCCTGGTAATTCACATCCATAGTGGTGAATATGACACCTATGGAGGGTTAGAGTCAGCACCCTAAAAGTGAATTAATAAGAGGCTCCTGAGACCCAGACACCCCTCAGAGATCAGCATGTCCCCAGCAACAGGAGATGCAGGTCGAATATCAAATACACACCAACAGAGTGCAAATGGTTTGACAATACTGAATCCCAACTGCTGGAACTTCTACTTCAGAACTCAGTATTAGTCCTGCTACAGGACTACACCACTTGTCAGCACTCCCCAGTCTATCCTATCCTTTATTGAGAGATAGGAAGCTGAGAGCTACTACAACCAACTTTGGCTCCTAGCCACAACTGCTGCAAACTTGACAAGAAACACAAAGTTATTGGCCTTAACAACCTCAGCCCTTGACCCAAGGATTAAAGAGTCCAAAACTATATACAAATAATAAAAATCCATCCTTGTAAACAGTTTTGACCACCTTAGCAGAAATATGCCCTTTAATTCTCATCAAGAATTTTTATGTATTTTTCCTACCCCCATTAATTACTTTTTTAATGTTAATTTTTTATTTAATTTAATTGTTTACTTTTTTACATTCTGTGTGATCATATATGGGGTGTGTGTGTGTGCGTGCATGCACCCACTACATAGATAGGATATATATATTTTTTATTTATTTGTATGATTTTACCTTCATTTTAATTGTTTTCTTATTCATTTATTATTTAGCCATGGTTTGACTTTGGTAGGATAAAGTATTATGTGGATTTAAGTGGCTCAGTTTTGTACCATGGTTTTTATTCTTATTGGCCATTTTTCACTCTCTTCCTCTACTAATAGCCAAATTTTCCTGTTCCCTCTTCCTCTCTTTTCATTATTTTATTATGTTTAGTTGTTTTTACTAACCCTTTATAGCCATCATTGGCTATCTATCTCCTGCTTTTCCTCATTTCAATTTTCAAATATTTCAAACCTTCCCTTCCCTTCCTACCCTATTTTCTCTTCCCTTAAAAAACTCTAATTCTGTTGATAGAATTATGTAGTTTATGTAATTCCTATCCCATCCATGTTGTTATGATTATTAATACAGTGGATAATGTAGTAGACACCTGATCTTTAATATTCTATTTCACAGTTGTTTATTATTGGTGCTGATGTTAAATGCTGACCCCACTATTCCTATAAAAAAGGCAATTAGTGTTATAGATATCAAAGTAGACACAGATATTTACCTTAAGGATATACATATTTTACTATCATTATTGCTATTCCTGGCTCCCCATTGTATGTAAGAGAGGTTGGAAAATGATTGAAACTCTTCAAGTTCACAGAGTAGAGATCCTGCTGCCAAGCAATACTCATAATTCAGCCAAGAAACATTGACCCTCACTCTACACATAAACTAGCTCCACACAAACCTCAACAATACCTCAACATATAGAACATGGAAGAGAAAAATCCCCAACCAACAACCAGGTCCCAATTAGGAACAACTAGAGGGGACCTCAGGTCCCGCTCCTAGACATGTAGTTATACATCAAAAACAGAGAAGTTCCTAGAACAAAAAAGGTAACTACACACAAGAAGACACACACACATAAAATGAGGAAAGAGAATTCATCTCAACTAATGTACAAATCCATGACCTCTGAAAACATAAAGAAACAGGCAAACAAATCTCCCCCAGAATTCGCAATCCCTGAACAAAGGAGCACACAGATATGGAAATGGATGAAATTCCAGAGAAAGACTATAAAAAACTGAATATTAAAGTGTTAAATTAACTAAAAGAAGATCTAAGGAACAAATGAAGAAAGTAAATAGAAGAGATTTTCATTCATTTCAATCAAGAAGTATAGATATTGAAAAGAAATCAATCAGAACTCCAGAAAATGAAAGACACAATGAATCTAATTAAAAATTAACTTAAAAGCATCACTAACAGATTAGATTGCATGGAAAACAGAACTCCAGACCTTGATGACAAGGTATATTAACTTGAATACTCAGCACAGCATGCAATAAAGGAAAAAAATGAAAGACCATGATCAGAATATACAAGAACTCTGGAACCACATCAAAAGACCTAACTGAGAGTCATTTGGATTGAAGAGACTATGGAGATAGAAGCTAAAGGTATTAAGAACCTCTTCAATGAGATAATAGTAGAAAACTTCCCTTACCTTAGAATCAAGATAGACCTTTACATGATGCATATAGAACTCCAAATAGATAAGATCAAAAGAAAACCTCTGCAGACACACCATAATCAAAATGCCTAACATAGAATATAAGGAAAGAATATTAAAAGCTTCAAGAGAAAATCATCAGGTCATTTTTAGAGGGAAAACAATGTCTCATTTCTGACTTCCCAACTCAGAATCTAAAATCAAGTAAAACCTGGAATGAGATATTTCAAGCTCCAAAAAAACAACAATTACTAGCCAAGATGTCTATATCCAGGAAAGTTATCTTTTAGAATCAATGCAGAAATAAAAATTTTCTATAATAAGGATAAATTAAAAGAACTCATGACTACTAAGCCAGCTCTATAAAGAATAATTAAAGATAAATTGCACACAAAAGAATTCAAAAACAACCCCTAAATGTTCCAAATAGATAAAGTTCACTGGAAGAACAACTAAATAAATGAAAATCAAGACAAAATCAAATATAGCAAACAAATAAAAATGGCAGGAAATAACAAACATATATCCATAGATGAATGTAATTACATTAAATTACATTACACTGATTGTAAATGGTTCAAATCCCCAATTGAAGCACAGAGATTCACAGAATGGATTAAAAAACAAGATCTAGCTCTATGTTAGACTCAAGAGGCTCATCTCATAGGCAGAGACAGCAATAGGCTGAAAGTAAAAGAAAGGACAAAATATTTCATGCAAATGGAGTCTGAAAACAAGCAGGAGTAACTCTCCTCATATCTGACAAAGTGTATTTCAAGCAAAAGTAAATCAGAAGAGACAAAGAAAGCCATTAGATACTAATAAAAGAACAATCCAGAAATAAAATATTACAATAGTAAATATATATGCCCCCAAATTCAGTGTACCTAACTACATTAAAAAATACTTCTTGACATCAATCCCAGATAGACCTCAATAACGATAATACAGGGAGATTTCAACACACCCCTATCACCAATAGACAAGTCATTCAAACATAAAATCAATAAAGATCTTTCCAATCTAAATAATACAATAAATCAAATGGTCCTAATAGATATACACAGAATATTTCACTCCAAAGCACCTGAATTTACTTTCTTCTCAGCAGCTCATGTAACCTTTTCCAAAATAGACCATATGCTAGGTCTATTTATATATTTTCTATATTTAGAAAATATAAAATAACTGATATAATCCCAGGCATTCTCTCAGATCATAATGGAATAGAACTAGAAATCACCAGCAAGAAAAATAACAGAAACTATATAAACACATGGAGATTGAACAATAATCTTTTAAATGAGTAATGGATCATAGATGAAATGAGAGAAGAAATCAAGAAATTCTTAGAAACAAATAAGAACAGAGATACAATGTTGAGAGCCACAGCCAAAGGGGCCCCAGCAAACTTCCAGCTGCCAGCAAACTTCCAGCTGCCGGCTGATGATTGGCTCACAGCAGCCCCAGCAACATCTAGCTGATTGGCTCCTCTGCAGTGATGTTCATTGGGCTGTTTCCCTGCCCTTCAGACTGCCAGCTGATGATTGGCTCACAGCGGCCCCAGCAACATCTAGCTGATTGGCTCCTCTGCGGTGATGTTCATTGGGCTGTTTCCCTGCCCTTCAGACTGCCAGCTGATGATTGGCTCACAGCGGCCCCAGCAACATCTAGCTGATTGGCTCCTCCACGGAGCTGCTCATTGGGGGACTTCTTTGGCTCCGCCCACATGACCCAGCCAATCAGCCTCAAGAGCAGGAGGATTGTGAGAGGTGGAGAGGTTTGTGTGGGTGTGAGAGGCTTGTGGGAAGCCGGTGGTGGCAGTTGGGCTCTGAGGGTTTTTTCCTGAGGAGCTGTTTTGTTTGGCGTTTGTAGTTCTAAAAATAAAGTTAGTTTCTTTTGACAAGTGGCTCCTGAATTGTGCCCAGCCAGACTGCAGCATTTGGTGGCTCGCATGGGGAGCGACTGAGGGTAAGTAAACTGCTCGCCCCTGAGGGCAGGGCGAGAGGATGGGTAGCCATTCTAAGTTTCCTCTTTTGTTTTGCTTCATTTTTGTTTTAAGTTGCCTGTCCCTGGAGATGAGTGAGATGGAAGAAAAACCGCTCACATCTGAGGAAAAACTATTTGCGTCTGAGGAACAGATAGGGAGAAAGGACGGATGCACATGTCAGGAGGATAGAAAGGCTGATATAATGATTTTGTGTGGTTCCATTTTTATTTCATTCTGTCTTGGTTTTGTTTGGTGTTATCTTGTTGCATTGTATTATAGTAGAAATACGGGAACAAAAATTAGTAAAAAACAAACCGAAAGACTGTTAAGTAAATTGTTAGAGGAAGGAGGCATCTCAGTAAAATCAAGAACAGTCAGGGCATATGTTAATACAATACAAAAATGTAGCCCATGGCTTTTTAAGGAGGAGTTGTTAGATATATCACAATGGAACCATCATGGTGAAGATTTAAAAAGAATAGAAAAGAACAACCCAGGGACTCTGCCAGTTGGCACATTGCCATTGTGGACGTTCGTATCTGGTTTGCTTAGTCCAAAGCCTTCAGTTCAGACAAAGGTAGAGGAAGGAGAAGACATATTGATTCAAGTAAAAGAGAAGGTCTCTCAAGTTAGTCAGAAAGAGGAAAAGATTCAAGTAAAAGAGAAGGTCTTTCAAGCTAGTGAGACAGAGGAAGGAAGTTTAGAGCAGAAAAAGCCATCAGGGGAAAAGTTACAACAGGAGACTGCTAATAACACCTTTCTATCAGAGAGTGTAAGTGTCCAACCAACAGCACCACCTCTACAGGAAACTGCTACTAACAGCATTCTATCACCAGAGGGCATAAGTGTCCAATCAACAGCACCACCTCCATATGCTAGGAGGCTCCCAACCCCCGCAGTTGATAGTTGGGATCCTGAGACAGGATCTCAAGTATGCCCTGTATTTGAGGTAGGAGGGCAGCGAATTTACCAGGGTTTAAATTTCAAAACAGTGAAGGAGCTAAAAGAGGCTATAACAACCTATGGTCCTCAAGCACCCTTCACTGTAAGCTTGGTCGAATCCATTACCAACTTAAACATGACACCAGAAACTAACTTTATTTTTAGAACTACAAACGCCAAACAAAACAGCTCCTCAGGAAAAAACCCTCAGAGCCCAACTGCCACCACCGGCTTCCCACAAGCCTCTCACACCCACACAAACCTCTCCACCTCCCACAATCCTCCTGCTCTTGAGGCTGATTGGCTGGGTCGTGTGGGCGGAGCCAAAGAAGTCCCCCAATGAGCAGCTCCGTGGAGGAGCCAATCAGCTAGATGTTGCTGGGGCCGCTGTGAGCCAATCATCAGCTGGCAGTCTGAAGGGCAGGGAAACAGCCCAATGAACATCACCGCAGAGGAGCCAATCAGCTAGATGTTGCTGGGGCTGCTGTGAGCCAATCATCTGCTGGCAGCTGGAAGTTTGCTGGCAGCTAGAAGTTTGCTGGGGCCCCTTTGGCTGTGGCTCTCAACAATACAACATATCAGACTCTTTGGGACTGTATGAAAGCAGTTCTAAGAAGAAAATTTATAACATTGAGTGCCTACATTAAAAGATTCCAAATAAATAATCTAATGCTCCACCTCAAGGCTTTTAAAAAGGAAAAACAAACTAATTCCAATATCAGGCAATAATTAAGATCAGAGTCAAAAATCAATGAAATTGAGAATGAAAATTAAAAAGGATCAATACAACAAAAAGTTGGTTCCTCAAAAACATAAATAAAATTAATAAACCCTTAGTCTAATTAACCAAAAGAAAGAAAGATCTAAATAAACAAATTAGAAATGAAAAATATATCACCACAGACACTTCTGAAATCCACAGGATCATTAGAAGCTATTTTGAAAATTCAAACTCCAATAAAATGGGAAATCTGAAAGACTGACAAATTTCTAGACACATATGACCTGCCTATATTGAACCATAAAAATAAAGAAAAACTAAACAGACCAATATCAAGTAATTAAATTGAAGCAGCAATTAAAAGCATTCCAACAAAGAAAATATCAGGACCAGATGGATTCTCAGCTGAGTTCTACCAGACCTTTAAAGAAGAAATAACAGCAGTCTTTCTCAAGTTATTCCATGGAATTGAAAGGAAGAGAACTTTCCCCAAAACATCTTTAAGGCCAGTATAGCCCTGAAACTAAACCAGACAAAGACACATCAAGGAAAGAAAACTACAGAACAACATCCCTGATGAGCCTAAATGCAAAAAAATCCTTAATAAAATATTAGCAAACTACATTCAAAAACACATCAAGAAGATAATATACTATTATCAAGTCAGTTTCATCCCAGGGTTGCAAAGTTGGTTCAAAATATGCAATCAATAAATGTAATTTTCTATGTAAGTCAAATTAAGAACAAAAATCTATGATCATCTCAATAGATTTTGAAAAGGCCTTTAATAAAATTCAGCACTCATTCATGTTAGAAATGTTGGAGAACAAGGAATAGAAGGAACTTACCACAACGTTGTAAAGGCTATATATGACAAACCCAAAGCCAACATAATACTGAACATAGAAAAACTGAAAGTATTTCCTCTAAAATTAGGAATGAGATAAGGATGCCCACTATCACTGCTCCTGTTCAATATAGTTCTTGAACTAGCCAGGGCAGTCACAAAAGAGAAGGAAATTAAAGAGATACAAATATAAAAAGAAGAAGTCAAATTATCTCTGTTTGCTGTTGACATGATCCTATATCTAGAAGACTCAAAAAACTGCATCAGAAGTCTTCTAGAGCTGATAAATGAATTCAGCAGTTTCAGGAAACAAAATTGGCAAAATATCTAGTGAAAACAAAATATCTAGTGAAAATTATACAACATTGAAGAAAAAAGTTGAAGGAAATCTTAAAAGATGGAAGGACCTTCCATGTTCTTTGATAGGCACAATTAATATTATTAAAATGGCCATATTACCAGAGTGCAATACAGATTCAATGCAATCCTCATCAAAATACCAATAATAATAAGATCTTCTTTAAAATTTAAAAATTCTGTTCTGTGAAAGATACTGTTAAGAAAATAAAACAGGGCTGGGGTTGTGGCTCAGTGGTAGAGCACTCGCCTAGCACATGTGAGCCACTGGGTTCTATCCTCAGCACCAAATAAAAATGAATAAATAAAGGTATTATATCCATCTACAACTAAAAAATAAATTTAAAAAAGAAAAGAAAAACAAATCACAGAGAGAAAATTTTGGCAAAATACATATCTGATAAAGGGCTGGTATCCAAAATATATAAAGATGAAGAAACAAGAAGAAAATGATCCAAGTTAAAAATGGGCAAAAAATATTGACACTTCACCAAAGAAGATACACCAATATCAAATAAGCATATTAAAAGATGTTCAACATCAGATACCCCAGGGAATTGCAAAATAAAACAATGAGCATACCTACCTTCATGGCAGCACTATTTATAAGAGCCAAGAGGTGGAAGCAGACCCAGCAATCCCTCTTCTGTGTATTTACCGAAAAGAAATGAAATCATCATCTGGTAAAAATATCTTCACTCCCATGTTCACTACAGAGCTATTCACAATATCCAATCTATAAAAAAACAAGTGTCGAAAAAGAAAAAAAAAGTGTGTCACATTAGATTGGATAGAGAGAAAGGATGGGAGAGGAGGGGAGGAGTAGGGAGGATAGGAAGGACAGCAGAATAGAATAAACAATATGATTGATGTATGTACATTCCATGTATGTATTATATGTCAAAATACATTCTGCTGTCATGTATGACTAAAAATAATAATAAAAATGAATCATATTGTAAATAAAAAAATTTAAAAAATACTTTAAATAAAAAAACAAGTGTCTATTGATAGACAAATCGATAAAGAAAATATGGTATATGCATATCATAGACTATTATTCAGCTTTTAAGAAAGAAGATACTGCCATTTGGCACAATATGAATGGACCTGTAGGACATTTTTTTCTATGTGAAATAAACCAAACACATAAAGAAAAATAATGCATGGTCTCACTTATACATGGAATATTTTTTTAAAAGTCAAATAAAAAGAGAATAAAGTAGTGTTACCGGGGATGGAGGGGTGGGGTGATGAATAGATGTAGGTAAAAAGATTCCAAGTATTAAAGTAACACATGTTAAGATGAACAAGTCTAGAGATCTAATGTACAGCATGAGGACTATAGTTAATAAAACTGCATTGTTTTAGGGATTTGTGTAAAGTAGGTAGAATTTAGCTCTAATTCATTACTGGTTGGAATGCAAAATGTTAAAGCCATTTTGGAAGATATTTTGACAGTTTCTTATAAAACTGAACATATTCTTACCATATGAACCAGTAATCATGTTACTTGTATTTATTGAGATGAGTTGAAAACTTACATCTACACAAAAACCTGCACATTAATGTTTAGAGCAGCCTTAATCACAATTACTAAAACTTGAAATTAACTAATATGTCCTGCAATAGGTGAATGGGTAAACAAAGACAATGTATTACATCTGCATAACTGAATATTCAGCACTAAAAATAAGCTATCATTCCACAAAAGGATATGTAGACATCTTAAATGCATATTGCTAAGTGAAAAAAGTCCATCTGAAAAGGCTACATGTGGTATGGTTCTAACTGTACAACACTCTGGAAAAGGTAAAACTGTGGTGACCATAAAAAGATGATTAGTTGCCAGGAGTTTCGGGGAAGAGACAGAGGAATGAATGGATGGAGCTCAGGGGATTTTTAAGGCAATGAAAATATTTTGTATGATACTGTAGTGGTAGATACATATCATTATTATACATTAACCAAAACCTGTAGAATGTGCACCACGAAGAGTGAACCTTCATGTATAACCAATTAGAACAAATTAAAAATAAAAATAAAAAAGAATGAAACTTAATGTAAACTATAGACTTTAATTAATAATGTATCAACATTGGTTCAGAAAATATTACCAAAGAAATTAAATTTAGTAATAAATTTACCAAATAAATTCTATTGTAAGTTCTGCCCATACATTATACAGACAATACAATAAATTAATTTACAGTTATTGAAGAAGGATAAAATCAGCATACTGCAGTTATTCAGCCACATCAATGTTTTTAGCAACTCAAGTCACAATAGCTAAGCTATGGAACTAACGTAGGTGCCCTTCAACAGATTAATGGATAAAGAAAATTAAATACACACACACACACACACATATATACACATGGAATATTACTCAGCCATAAAGAAGAATGAAATTATGACATTTGTCAGTAAATGGGTAGAACTGGAGACTAAGCTAAATAAGCCAATCCCAAAAAATCAAAGATCAAGTGTTCTCTGATATGTGGATGCTAATACACAACAAGTGAGGAGAGGGGAAGAATAGAAGTTCAGTAGATTGGAAAAAGGGAATGGAGGGGTACAGGAATAGGAAAGACAGTGGAATGAATCAGACATAACTTTCTATGTACATATATGAATAAACCACAGTGAATCTCTACATCATGTACAACTACAAGACTGGGATCCTAATTAGAATAAGAAGTACTCCATGTTTCCATAAATATGTCAAAATACACTCTACTCTCATGACTAAATAAAAAGGACAAATTAAAAAATTAAAAAAGGATGAAGCATTCTATAGACAAAACTATAGGAATATAAAACAGGTCAATTATTACTGGGGACTCAAGGAGGGATTACCTACAAAGAAACTTCTGGGGTGGTGAAACTATTCTGAATTGTGATTGTGTTGGTCATACTACTGCATGCATCTGTCAAACTTCATGGAGATATACAAAAAATGCATTACTATGTATAACTTTTTAAAGTAAATAAAACAAGGTGAGAAATTTTTAAAAAGCTTTTAGAAAAAAAGCTAACAGTAGCCTTACAATTGCCAAACTTAACAGAACACTCAAGAGCGTGTTTCACTTGAAATCAAATTTTTTAAGGCAGAAGAGTCCTTAGAGAATGCTACATACCCAATATACCATCATTTATAGGAGATGTTAAAGGAAAGAAAGAAGGGAGATCACACACAAATTAGTGGATCCTTTGTATAATTTCAATCTTGTCAAGTTTATTGAGGCTGTTTGTAGCTTAATATAAGTCCTGTCCTAGAGAATGTTCCATTTGCACTTAAGAAGAATGTGCTGTTGTTGGCTCTAGTACTCTCTGTGCATCTGTTAGGTTGTGTTGGTTTATGGTGTTGTTCAAATCTCTTTCCTCACTGATCTTCTGTGTAGTTGTTACGTCTGTTATTCAAAGTGGAATGTTGAAGTCTCCAACTTTTATTATAGAAATGGCTATTTCTTCTTTCATTTTTTTTAGTTTGTTTTTCATATATTTTGGGACTCCATTGTTAGGTACATGTATGTTCAGAACTGTTATGACTTCTTGAATTAACTTTTATCTATATTTGTTCTTATATTGGATTTTGAAAGTTCATTGTTGTTTGGGGCCAGCCAAATCCCTCAGTTTGATAGAGTGTATGTGTTGGTGCACACATGTAGATGTGCTTCTGCTACTCACCAGTGTAGTAAATGGCAAGGGGGAAGGGAATGTTTGAGAAGTCAGAAGAATTTTTTGTTGGCAGCTCTGAAACAAGCACAAACTGGAGCTATTATCTTGCTATTCTACTAATTTCTTAAGACTGAGTGGAAAATGAGTCAGTGGACTCATTGTGAAGGAGACCCGAGTCTTTACGGAGGCTTTTGTGAAAAACTCCCTGTACAACACAGATAGCAATTGAGACCCATTTATTTACTCCATACTCAACCACAAGTCTTAGGGTCTGCAGTATCATTAGTCAATAAAATTAAAAGACAGTGGCATTTTGAGGGCTTTTGTCATTGCTTCTTTATTTCACTGTCATCTTTTTTCCTTTTACTCTTCTGCTGCTTTTTATGTTTCATTTACTCTTTTTTTCCATCTTTCCTTTTTTCTCTACTTCTCCTTTTCTTTACCCTTCCCTCCCATATATCTTTCTGATTTCTCCTTTTCTACATTATTCCATTTACCCTGTGACTGTTTCATTGTTGCACACCAGTAGCAAGACTAAAATTTTAAGTTAACATTATTAGGGATATGTTAATAGAATGAACAACCATAATTCTGTTGATTTGTGGGGAAAATACACCAACTAGAACAAAACAACCCTACATTCTTTTGCCATCTATTTGGAACTTCTATGCTGGAAGAAAATTTATTAGGAAAAAGTACATAAAATACCTTTTAGAAGAAATTATAGTAGCTGAGCCTGAATGTCCACCTTGCTCTTTATTAGAACTATCTAAATATAAAAATGAAAGCAAGACCTTGTCTTAAGAATAATCCTCAGCACAAAGACCCTTTGACTTCAAAGCTGTGAACTTCAGGGGAAAGCCAGGGTTTCTCAGGTTGTCTGTCACTGATAGACCTGTTTAAAGTTCTGATTGAGGTAAGAATGAAATGTAACAGCTGCAATTGGGTTTAAGCACAGCTAATTGTAGTGGTGGCAGTGATATTCTTATGTGCCTTTCTGAATGAGGCCCTCAATTCTTTTGCAGGCTGAAAAAATTGAAAGTTTCTGTTGAATCTTAGATTTATTTTTCACCTCTATTATTTAATCTTACCTTAGGTTATAGGTAACTGGAATGGGCTAGAAAGCTTTTGGTGATTTAAATTCTTTACAAGATGGTGATCTAGCCCTTTAGTTTTGAGGTTGGTGTACTGTGTGTGAGTATGCATAGTTATCACACACAGTCACTATCTTCGAAAGTGAGGGTGCACATCTTTTTCAGCCATCTCTTTCTTGTTACACCATTAAAGTAATGTCAAGGTCTGAAGCTAGCACATTCCAGTCCTAGGAAATCAAGGGTTATTTCCTTGAAGGGTTTTACCTGACCAAATACCTTGAAGAATAGGTAGTAATAATATGTGATGTGATTGCCCTGAATGGCCCAACTCTTCTCTGGGAGGTAAGCATTACATGTTTTTTTTTTAATATTACCTCCTTAAAACTGGTAAACAAAAAGAGTGGAATTTTGAAGGCATCTGGGTTTACCAGCAATGTGTGTTTGTTTGGCCAGTGTGCTTGAGCAGCAATGGCTCAGCAAAAAGCTTATCCATGAAAATGCAAGCATATGTTCATTTTCCTCTTCTTCTTTCCCCACCTATAGATTGGCTTTCACATTGCCCTTATTTCCTACAGAACACAGAACACTGCCCAGAAAGGAGGCTGATAACATGCACAGTTTCATCCTGCTTCTTACTGAACCTATCTTTCTAGAATTACTGGTGATTGGAACTCAAATGGAATATTCTACTTTGATCTTGTATTGGTAAAGCAGCTGGTTTTGTAAAGAAAGCCCAAGGGAAGCTTTAGGGGTTTATCCCTGCCTTCCACATAGCCAAAAAAGGAGCCCATTCTGGGTAGAGCTGAAGCCTTAGAAGACCATCTAGCCCAACCCCTTATGGTACAGATGAAAAATTCAAGCCCTAAGTTGAAGAAGGAACTTGCTCAAGGTAACATAATGGTGAACTTCTGACTTCAGAAGACTGTTCTTCCCTAATTATATATTAAATAGGAATCTGACAGACACCTCTTTCAACTACTAACTCAGTATTTATGAACATTTTCATATATTCCATATGTTTTAATTTCTCCAAAAAAATGTATTTTGGGTTAATTCTATATTTACAAAAAGTCGTAAATCCTGTACAAAGAATTTCCCTTTGCTTCTTATCCAGTTTCTCCTAATGCTTACATCTTACATTATTATGATACATTTATTGAAACTAAACTTCAGACTTCATTTGATTTCATCAGTTTTTCTATACTGATATCATTTTTTAAATATCAGAATCCAATTCAATATAACCCACTGTATTTAATCATCATGTGTCTTTAGTCTTTTCTGGTCTATGGCAGTTTCTTTGTTTTTCCTTGTTTTTTATAACTTTAACATTTTTGTGGAGTACTGGTTAGGTGTTTTACTCACATTTTTTATGATTGCACTGGGGTTATGGGTTTTGGAAACAAATACCATAGAGGAAAAGTGCCATTGTCATCACATTATAGCAAGGAGTACATGATATAGACATCACTAGCAATTACCACCAGTTAATATTTCTAGTTATGTTTCTCCAATGTAAAGTTGCTGTTTTTTCCATTTCAATTTTCTATGCTTTAGAAGTAATCCCAGTCTACACCCAAGCTCAACCTTCACACATATAAAAAATTTGGAATTCTGTAAGGAAGATAAGTCTCATCTCCTCTATTTATTTATTTCATTTGATTATTTATTTATATATGTATAAACTTGTATATATTTATCTTATACTTTGTGATTTACACTGATACTACCTTATCTATTTTGTTGTTGAAATTTTTCCCATTTTGACTACTGGGAATTCTTTCAAGTTGGCTCCTGCATCCCTTTGATGGGCCCTTTCCCTTCCTTATGCCTTTTCAGTGGTTCCTTATTTTCTGGCACTACAATACAAGAATTTTTTTGTTCTCGCAAGAATATCATCTTGTGTTGGTTTGTCTTGTATTTTCCCTGTCTTATTCTTAGAATCAGCCACTCTCCCATGGAACCCAAGTTCCTTTTATTGATGAATATATCTAAAAACCAAGAACTGAGAGTGGTCATTGTTACCAAGCTGTCATTGCTTCTTTTTTTCTGTTATTGCTTCTTACCTTTCTCTAGGTAATATGTTTGTATACTAACTCATGTGTACATACATATTTTAATTGTTTGTGTATATATACATTTGAATGTGTATTAAATTAAGCACAAATTCATATTGATTTCACCAACTCTATTCCAGTACTATAAAGTTAATTATAGTTTTTTCTTTTTTATGTACACATTTCCTCTCTAACAGCAAAAAACCTGGTACCCACCAATCATTTACTTATTTGTTCAACCCCAGTGCATGTAAATCAGTTGCAGAATTGTTCACCTATACCCCCATAAGAAATATTTAGACTGACAAGAATACAGAGTATTTGTACAGCTCTTTGTCCTTATCCTTACAGTTTTTAGTCAAAATAGAATTTTTCAAGTTAGCTTTATCCCCCACTCACACATTTTTAAATTTTTTTAGTTGTAGATGGACATAATGCCTTTATTTTATTTATTTTTATGTGTTGCTGAGGATCGAACCCAGTGCCTCACACATGCAAGGTGAGTACTCCACCACTGAGCACAACCCCAGCTCAGTCAGCCACACATTTTTAGTACAGTTAAATTCACTTGTCATAGTCAGCATTCCATCCTGGTTGATTTTTACCTTTGTGTATTAAGGCTCACTCTCAGTGAACTAAAGGTCCATAAGTTTTGACAGATGCATAGTGTTATGTACTCACCACCCTATTACCATACAGAAGAGTTTCATCACTCTCAAAATTCCTCTGTGAATCCCCTTTGTTATCAACCATTCCCCTCTCCCCTAACATTCCAAAACTACTGATGGTTGTTCCATACTTATAGTTAGTTTTACCTTTGCAGAATGTTATATGAATGGAATAATATAATGGTAGCCTTTTGGGTATGGTTTCTTTCTCTTAAGCAAAATGCATTTAAGACTCAGTCATGTTATGTGAATTAATAACTCCTTTCATGTAGTTCCTTATATCACTAAATAATATTCCATTGTTGGGCTGGGGTTGTGGCTCAGCGGTAGAGTGCTTGCTTACCATGTGCAAGGCACTGGGTTCAATCCTCAGCACCACATAAAAATAAACAAATAAAATAAAGGTATTATGTCCAACTACAACTAAAAAAATAAAAGAATAATATTTCATTGTAAGGATTATTAGTTATCTTGATTGTTTCTAGATTTTGGAGATTATTAATAAAATATGAACATCTACATGCAGGCTTTTGTGTGAACTTAAGTGTTCAGTTCACTTGGGTAGATATCTAGGAGTGCAGTTGCTGGATCATAAAGCAGGTCTATGTTTAAGCTTCTGGGCTGAGATTGTGTGTATAGCTGTGGTGAAATATCTGTTCCTGAGCTGACTGGAATATGATCACTCTTTTTCCATATTCCATGTGGATAGTAAATGGAACAGGATGACTCTTCTCCTACCAGGAAGATGAAGTTTTTGCAAATGACCACTAGATGGTGGGGTACTTGCTGACACCTAGAGAGCTGTAAATCTTTGAGAGAGTCTATGAGACTGTTAAATTGTACCACCTTACCCCACACACCCTTTCCTTGGAAAAAGGATAGTCTAGCTGAAATCAGGAAATATAAAACAGGAATGCTTGGCTCCTAGAATGTACCTCACTACTGATTCAGGAAGTTAGAGTTTGGGTTTCATGTTGACAAGAATCTCAACAAATAAATGTGCATGTAATGAAAAACTATGGGTAAGACAATGAGTTTTGAACTGAAATGGGGCATTTACCATCATGTCAAATTTTTGTTCCTTGCTGACCTCACTGCAAAACAGAAGCATGAAACTTTCATGCCTGTGTTCTAATTCCAGCACTCTAGTGTTTGATCTCTCTTGGCCTCATATTTACCATCTTTAAAACAGTGATAATAATACCTACCCATTCATACTCACAGTGTTGTTACCAGGGATCAACATAAGAAAAATAATATAAAATATATTTTAATTACTTTATAAATTTAACATCATACAAATGTAAATTACTAATTATAAATGACCAAATCAGAATACTAATGCTATGGCTTTTAGATGGTATCATATATTTTTAAAATGAGCCTTGAAAATATAATGTTTTCCCTTTATCAGGAAGGATAGATATTTAGTCCCTGAAATGACCCAGTATTGTCCTCAGAATTTAATGGATGGGTAACTTCTTATTTTTACATTTTATTTTGGTAAAATACACATTTGGTAAAATACACAGTTGTAAAAAACACATCAAATTGAGTCCAGATTGGACTGACATTACAAAGTAATTCCTTGCTCTCACAAAATCATCTTCATTTTAATTTACTAAGTGAATACTAACATATTCAGTCAATATTAGTATTTTTGGTTCCAACTGGTATTCATGATTGACTCTATTGTTCTGATCCCAGGTTACTCCCTTTTTTTAGTTTGTGCCTGAAGCCAGAAAACCCACTTCTAAAGATGGCTTCATCTTTAGCTTAGAAATCATTTGCAGTTGCTCTGCCTCAAAGTTCAAAAGAAAGTTTGACTTCTTAGAAGGAGTGTTTCTTTCTTTCTTGTACCTGCTCTCGCTCTCCCTTCCTCTTGGGCAGTTCAGAAACAAGTAGCCATGAAAGCCCTGTCAAGGGGGGATCCAACATGGCCGCCAGCGAGGAAGCAGCGATTCCAATGTCTCCACATTAACGGGATCAGAAAGACCCATTGGAACAGTGGCAGTCTACCTACTGAGGAACTTTTAGCAAAATTCCATGAAGAGGGGACCTGCCGGGAATTGGTAGGTTTATTAGAAGTGTCAGTTTGTCTCAGACAAATGGATCTTGGCCGGTCACGCGGGCGCGGAGGTCGAGTCCCGCAGCCACCAGCCGCTTCAGAAAGCGGCCGGAGGACGGCACACACCATCTCGCTGTCCCGGAAGGCCCCGTTCTCGCTCAGCGAACGGCCACTCCACCCGCCCGGATCTTAGCCACGCGGCGGCGGCCTGGCGCAGCGAGAAGTGTCCCCGCCGGGCCCAGCAGACAGCCCATGCCCTCTGGGCTCTACTAACAGCCACGACCACCCGGCGAACGGCTCCCCCCCCCCCAGACAGCGTGAAGGGAATCTAACCAACCCTTTACGAAATAGCAAACTGGGAACTAAAACCAGAGATTGTGTCAGACCAGAGACAAGCCAGTTCCACCCCTCCCTTCGGACACTCCAGCAAGGAGCCAGGGGCCCGCCATAACAGAGAGGGGAAGTCACCAAAGTTCGGCCAAAGAGATTCCTTCCCAGCGGAATCTACTTTAGCAGGTGTGTGACTCCCACCCACACCAGATACAAACAACCAGGAAACTTCAAAATCTCTCCGTGGGCGTGACCATAAGGGCCAAAGGACTCTCGACCCCCAACTCCCCCTACTGCCAGTGACGTGGGTGTGACTGCAGGGGCAGAGGGAAGCAGAGAAGACTCCCCACCCCCAAATCCCCCAACCGCGAACTGAGAGGGTGTGATGGTAGGGGCGGAGGGAAACAGAGGACACTCCAGACCCCCAACTCCTCCTACCGCCAGCAGTGTGGTTGTGACTGTAGGGGCTGAGGGAAGTAGAGGGGATCCTCGACCCCCAACTCCTATTACCACCAGCAGCGACACCAATGGTCTTAGCTGCCAGACTCCGAAGGTGTGCCCACCAAAGGGGTCCGGAAAAATTAAACAATTGACTCCCAGACTACAGCTCCACAGCACTGGGGCTTAGATGAATGACAGCGAGAGTGCTCAGTAGTTAGGGAAATAGAGCACTCGTTGGGGCTGAAAGTGTAACCAAATCCTTGGGGAACTGCCTCCGGTGAGCAGGACCTGGCTGGCTGGCAGGAGGAAGGGGAGGAGGGGCCGTAGAAGTGAAACGGCTCTGGAACAACAGGATTGAGAGACTCTCAGGAACCGCCTTACAGGGATTGCTGTTGACACATTGAGGGCAAAACTCAGCCCGGAGGGCACAGCTTTGCCTACGGGAAGAGAAGAAAATGGATCTCTAAGACCTAATTATATTTCCTATTTCATTTTAATTTTTTCTCTCCCTTTTCCCTCTCTCTCTCCCCTTCCAAGTTTTACTGCTCTTTCCATTCTCCTCTATGCTATCTATCTCCCTCTCCTTCTTTCTTTTCAAGAGCACCTACCTTCCCCTTCCCCCACAACTTTCATCCCCAAGCATTACGTCCTCCATTTCGCGTAACTGTCTAAATACAAATAGGTGTGCGCCCTCCCCCCGCACCTGCAAGGTAGCCGGACCTGCAACCCACCAGCAGGTCAGGCCCAGCAACCTGGGAGTGGCAGAGCCGCCCCCACACGCCTGCAAGGTAGGCGCACCTGCTACCAACCAGCAGAACAAGCCCAGCGGCCTGCCGATGTGGTAGACACAGTGCCCCAATTGGAGGAGGAGCAGAGCCCCTGCCCGCACCTGCGCAGGAGACTTTGCAACTATACAAGAGTAATACAAATATATAGGGGGAAAATTCAACAACACAACAGTCTCAGTAAGCAGAAAGAAACGCGAACACTATGAAAAGACAAGGAAAGAAAGGACCACAAGCAATGCAGGTCAACTCAACGTTAGAAGAGGTAATATCTGCAGCAGATGGAATGTCAGATAAAGAATTCAGGAGATACATGCTTCAGATGATCTGGAGTCTCAAGGAAGGCATTAGACAGAAAAATCAGACAATGAAAGATCTCTTCAACAATGAAATACATAAACAAATCCAGGAAGCAAAAGACCAACTATACAGGGAGATAGAAGCTATAAAAAACAAACAAACAGAAATCCTAGAAAGGCAGGAAGCAATAAACCAACTTAAGAACTCAATTGAGAATACTACCAGCAGAGTAGAACACTTAGAAGATAGAACGTCAGACAATGAAGACAAAGTATTTCAACTTGAAAAGAACATAGCTCAGCGAGACAGTTAAGAAACCATGAGCAGAACATCCAAGAGATATGGGATAACATAAAGAGACCAAACTTAAGAGTCATTGGGATACAGGAAGGCACAGAGCTCCAAACCAAAGGAATAAACAATCTATTCAATGAAATAATACGAGAAAACTTCCCAGACTTGAAGAATGAAACAGAATCCCAAATCCTAGAAGCCTACAGGACGCTGAATGTGCATAATCATAAGAGATCCACACCTAGACACATTATAATGAAGATGCCCAACATACAGAATAAGGAGAGAATTTTAAAAGCTACAAGAGAAAGGAAACAGATTACATTTAGGGGTAAACCAATCAGGATAACAGCTGATCTCTCAACACAGACTTTGAAAGCTAGAAGATCCTGGAATAACATATTTCAAACACTGAAAGAAAATGGGTTCCAACCAAGAATTGTGTATCCAGCAAAATTGAGCTTCAAGATGGAAGATGAAATTAAAACCTTCCACGATAAACAAAAGTTAAAAGAATTTGCAGCTAGAAAACCATCTCTCCAAAAAATCCTCAGCAAAACATTACAGGAAGAGGAAATGGAAAATAACAATGAAAACCAACAGTGGGAGGTAGGACAGTAAAGGGGGAAAAATAATCAAAGAGGAAAACAAACCATATTCAGTAACATAAATAAACAAATATGGCTGGAAGGATAACCCATATCTCAATAATAACCCTAAATGTTAATGGCTTAAACTCACCAATTAAGAGACACAGGCTAGTAGAATGGATCACAAAACATGACCCAACAATATGCTGCCTACAGGAGACGCATTTGATAGGAAAAGACATACATAGACTGAAGGTGAAAGGTTGGTAAAAATCATATCACTCATATGGACTTCGGAAACAAGCAGGAGTGTCCATACTCATATCAAATAAAATAGATTTCAAGCCAAAGTTAATCAAAAGGGATAAAGAGGGACACTACATACTGCTCAAGGGAACCATACACCAACAAGACATAACAATCATAAATATACATGCCCCAAACAATGGTGCAGCTATGTTCATCAAACAAACTCTTCTCAAGTTCAAGAGTCTAATAGACCACCATACAATAATCATGGGAGACTTCAACACACCTCTCTCACCACTGGACAGATCTTCCAAACAAAAGTTGAATAAGGAAACTATAGAACTCAATAACACAATTAACAACCTAGACTTAATTGACATATATAGAATATACCACCCAACATCAAGCAGTTACACTTTTTTCTCAGCAGCACATGGATCCTTCTCAAAAATAGATCACATATTATGTCACAGGGCAATTCTTACACAATATGAAGGAGTAGAGATAATACCATGCATCTTATCTGACCATAATGGAATGAAACTGAAAATCAACGATAAAAGAAGGAAGGAAAAATCATGCATCACTTGGAGAATGAACAACAGGTTACTGAATGATCAATGGGTTATAGAAGACATCAAGGAGGAAATTAAAAAATTCTTAGAGATAAATGAAAACACAGACACAACATATCAGAATCTATGGGACACATTGAAAGCAGTTCTAAGAGGAAAATTCATTGCATGGAGTTCATTCCTTAAAAAAAGAAAAAAACAACAAATAAATGATCTCATACTTCAGCTCAAAATCCTAGAAAAAGAAGAGCAAAATAACAGCAAAAGAAGTAGAAGGCAAGAATTAATTAAAATCAGAGCTGAAATTAATGAAATCGAAACAAAAGAAACAATTGAAAAAATTGATAAAACTAAAAGTTGGTTCTTTGAAAAAATAAATAAGATCGACAGACCCTTAGCCATGCTAACGAAGAGAAGAAGAGAGAGAACTCAAATTACTAGCATACAGGATGAAAAAGTTAATATCACAACAGACACTTCAGAAATACAGAAGATAATCAGAAATTATTTTGAATCCTTATACTCCAATAAAATAGAAGATAGTGAAGGCATCGATAAATTTCTTAAGTCATATGATCTGCCCAGATTGAGACAGGAGGATATAGACAACCTAAACAGACCAATATCAATTGAGGAAATAGAAGAAACCATCAAAAGATTACCAACTAAGAAAAGCCCAGGACCGGATGGGTATACAGCAGAGTTTTACAAAACCTTTAAAGAGGAACTAATACCAATACTTTTCAAGCTATTTCAGGAAATAGAAAAAGAGGGAGAACTTCCAAATTCATTCTACAAGGCCAAGATCACCCTGATTCCTAAACCAGACAAAGACACTTCAAAGAAAGAAAACTACAGACCTATATATCTCTAATGAACCTAGACGCAAAAATCCTCAATAAAATTCTGGCGAATCGGATACAAAATCATATCAAAAAAATTGTACACCATGATCAAGTAGGATTCATCCCTGGGATGCAAGGCTGGTTCAATATACGGAAATCAATAAATGTTATCCACCACATCAATAGACTTAAAAATAAGAACCATATGATCATCTAGATAGATGCAGAAAAAGCATTCGACAAAGTACAGCATCCCTTTTTGTTCAAAACTCTCGAAAAAATAGGGATAACAGGAACATACCTCAACATTGTAAAAGGAATCTACGCTAAGCCCCAGGCTAGCATCATTCTGAATGGAGAAAAATTGAAGGCATTCCCTCTAAAATCTGGAACAAGACAGGGATGCCCTCTCTCACCACTTCTGTTCAACATAGTTCTCGAAACACTGGCCAGAGCAATTAGACAGACGAAAGAAATTAAAGGCATAAAAATTGGAAAAGAAGAACTTAAATTATCACTATTTGCAGATGACATGATTCTATACCTAGCAGACCCAAAAGGGTCTACAAAGAAACTATTAGAGCTAATAAATGAATTCAGCAAAGTGGCAGGATATAAAATCAACACGCATAAATCAAAGGCATTCCTGTATATCAGCGACAAACCCTCTGAAATGGAAATGAGGACAACCACTCCATTCACAATATCCTCAAAAATAATAAAATACTTGGGAATCAACCTAACAAAAGAGGTAAAAGACTTATACAATGAAAACTACAGAACCCTAAAGAGAGAAATAGAAGAAGATCTTAGAAGATGGAAAAATATACCCTGTTCATGGATAGGCAGAACTAACATCATCAAAATGGCGATATTACCAAAAGTCCTCTATAGGTTTAATGCAATGCCAATCAAAATCCCAATGGCATTTCTTGTAGAAATAGATAAAGCAATCATGAAATTCATATGGAAAAATAAAAGACCCAGAATAGCAAAAACAATGCTAAGCAGGAAGTGTGAATCAGGTGGTATAGTGATACCAGACTTCAAACTATACTACAGAGCAACAGTAACAAAAACAGCATGGTATTGGTACCAAAACAGGCGGGTGGACCAATGGTACAGAATAGAGGATACAGAAACCAACCCACAAAACTACAACTTTCTTATATTTGATAAAGGGGCTAAAAGCATGCAATGGAGGAAGGACAGCATCTTCAACAAATGGTGCTGGGAAAACTGGAAATCCATATGCAACAAAATGAAACTGAATCCCTTTCTCTCGCCATGCACAAAAGTTAACTCAAAATGGATCAAGGAGCTTGATATCAAACCAGAGACAAGGCATCTGATAGAAGAAAATGTTGGCTACGACCTACACACTGTGGGGTCGGGCTCCAAATTCCTCAATAGGACACCCATAGCACAAGAATTAATATCTAGAATCAACAAATGGGACTTGCTCAAACTAAAAAGTTTTTTCTCAGCAAAAGAAACAATAAGAGAGGTAAATAGGGAGCCTACATCATGGGAACAAATCTTTACTCCTCACACTTCAGATAGAGCCCTAATATCCAGAGTATATAAAGAACTCAAAAAATTAGACAATAAGATAACAAATAACCCAATCAACAAATGGGCCAAGGACCTGAACAGACACTTCTCAGAGGAGGACATACAATCAATCAACAAGTACATGAAAAAATGCTCACCATCGCTAGCAGTCAGAGAAATGCAAATCAAAACCACCCTAAGATATCATCTCACTCCAGTAAGATTGGCAGCCATTATGAAGTCAAACAACAACAAGTGCTGGCGAGGATGTGGGGAAAAGGGTACACTTGTACATTGTTGGTGGGACTGCAAATTGGTGCAACCAATTTGGAAAGCAGTATGGAGATTTCTTGGAAAGCTGGGAATGGAACCACCATTTGATCCAGCTATTCTCCTTCTGGGTCTATTCCCTAAAGACCTAAAAACAGCATGCTACAGGGACACTGCTACATCGATGTTCATAGCAGCACAATTCACAATAGCAAGACTGTGGAAGCAACCCAGATGCCCTTCAATAGATGAATGGATAAAAAAAATGTGGCATTTATACACAATGGAGTATTACTCTGCATTAAGAAATGACAAAATTATAGAATTTGGAGGGAAATGGATGGCATTAGAGCAGATTATGCTAAGTGAAGCTAGCCAATCCCTAAAAAACAAATGCCAAATGTCTTCTTTGATATAAGGAGAGTAACTAAGAACAGAGTAGGGAAGAAGAGCATGAGAAGATGAATAACATTAAACAGGGATGAGAGGTGGGAGGGACAGGGAGAGAGAAGGGAAATTACTTGGAAATGGAAGGAGACCCTTAGGGTTATACAAAATTACATACAAGAGGAAGTGAGGGGAAAGGGAAAAATAATACAAGGGGGAGAAATGAATTACAGTAGAGTGGGTAGAGAGAGAAGAGTGGAGGGGAGGGGAGGGGAGGGGGGATAGTAGAGGATAGGAAAGGCAGCTGAATACAACAGACATGAGTATGTCAACATGTAAATCAATGTAAGTGTAACTGATGTGACTCTGCAATCTGTATACGGGTAAAAATGGGAGTTCATAACCCACTTGAATCAAAGTGTGAATTATGATATATCAAGAACTATGTAATGTTTTGAACAACCAATAAAAAATGTTTAAGATAATAATATTAACTTCTTAACTATTTTGATTTGATCAGTGTACACTGCATATACTTATCAAATTATTACAATATGTCCCACAAATTTGTACAATTAAAATAATTTAAATATTAAAAAAAAGCCCTGTCAATATAACTGTGGCCAGATTCTTTTAGACCTTGCCATTGTAGCTCAGCACTCCTCTCTCCTCAGAAGAGAAAAGCTAGGGTAAGGAGCATCTTTTCAGCTTATTTATTAGCATTTTAAAAAACCTTGACCCTCTGGGCTATCCTATTTGTCTGAGCTAAAAAGAAAAGGCCCATGAATATGTGTGAGCCTATATATAAGAAGAAAAGCAGTCAGGCACAGTGGTGCATGCCTGTAATCCCAGTAACCCGGAGGCTGATGCAGAAGTATCACAAGTTTGAAGCCACCCTTGACAATTCAGCAAGATCCTGTCTCAAAATAAAATTAAAAGGGCTGGGGATGTGGTTCAGTAATGAAGCTTCCCTGGATTCAATCCCCAATACCAAAAAAAAAAAAAAAGAGGAGAAGGATCTCCTTCTCACCAGTCATGTGGTATGTGCAATATTTTGTAAGAGAGTAAAAAAATAAACCATAACATATAAGCTGGTATGGAAGATCCAGCTCTGTCCCTTTATTTTACAATTGGAGAAACTGAGACTCAAGCCAAAAAACAATAGCTCTAATAGCTCTTATCTAGGTAATCTCCCCTTTATTACTGATAACATTGTGTGAATCTTAACAGAAGCCATAGTAGGTATTGGATAAGTAGAGAAAGGACTCTGTAATGCTCATAATTCAATCTTTATCTTCCTCCAATGAAATGGGCTTGGCCTAACTGAAAGCCATTGATGCAATGTAGATGATTGTAGAAATATATAATGTGTGTCTGTGTCTGTGTCTGTGTGTATTTGTGAATGTGTACAACCTTGTTTTAGTTTTACAATGCTATGTGCTCATGTGTGTGATTGTGTATGGAGGCATTGCTAGATTCAGAATAGTAACAGTTCTTTAAAACTGGATTTTTTTAATAGAGCGAATGGTCTACATTTTGCTTGCACAACCTAGTTTTATTAACTGAGATGACATGCTCTATGCTAGTCCATGCCTATAAAAAATCTTTATAAGTAATTGAGCTGCCTCTTCCTCCTTTCTCCCTAGATATTCCCTTCCATAAATGATGAAAAATAAAACCAACCTGATGTTGCAAATATTTGGGATTTTTTTTCCAGTTCTGGAAGTGCTAAGTTCTGTCCCTCCCTGCTTACTGTACAACAAATGTAACATTCTCTGTATAAGAAAATAAGTGTCTTCTGTGAGTGATATAAATCTGTGATAACCCACACACATTGTAATGGAACTGGACTCACAGATGCCAAGCTCGGAGTAGAAAAACCCTCTAGGAAGTAATTTCCAAGGATAAGATTGCTACATAGGTGGGTGTCTGCCACTTCCCTTTCTCATTGGAAAATTTTGACTAATATGACCAAAAAATACCTCTCAGTCCAGGGACTTGAAACTCATGCAACAGAATTTTAATGCTGAGGATAAAAATCAGGTTAGAGTCTAATCCACTCTTTTATGTTCTCTTTGAAATAGAAACTATTTAGTTTATAAATGCAATTTTATGAAAGGGGAATTATTTAATAAGTTTTGTCTATTATGCTACATAGGCACAATCTTCTCCACCATTCTTAGAACACACAATTTTGTTGATGAAACAAACTACACAGTGTTGAATGACAAAGCCAGTCTTTTGGGACTTTAGAGCAAGCTTATGTTGGCAAGGTCAGGTCAGAGAAAGTTATCAACATTCTCTTTCATTCTTAAAATAATAGTGACACTGAACAAAGCTAACCAGGATCTTTCTCAAATCCACATGTTCAGTTTTTGTCAAGGACTAGGCAGAATGCATGGGGAAGACATGCATAGTAGAACTAGTCATGCTTTATGGTGTGATTTCTTTCCTTACCCATGCATTCTTGTAGACTATAAGTAGAATACTGGACACCTGAAGACAGAAGTTAAATGTGTAAAAATGGAATAGTGGAAGATAACTTAGGTAAACTTTGCATTTTTTTAGTTGTGCTTCCTCCTTTTCTGTTTTTTTGTTTTTCATGTGGGCTTCTGGAAATATGGTTAATGACTGTCAGAGCTGAAAATCAGAGACCTCTTATACCATTTTATCTATCTCTAAACCCAACAAAATGTATACAGGTAGTAGTTGAGTACAGTAGAAAGAGCATGGGATTTGGAAAGAATTGAGTTCTAGTTTCAGCTCAAGTCATTTGATCTCTCTGAAACTCTTGTTTTCTTTATGTAAAGTGAAGGTGATGATTCTAATAATGACAATGTAAGATGGTGTACCAGAAGTCCCCAATACCACAGCTAGGTTTGCTGATTTGCTAGTAGGACACACAGAACTCAGAAGTCATTATCATCAAGCTACTGTTTATTACAGTGAAAAGCTAGAAAATAGGATCTATAAAGGAAAGACACAATCAGGCAGAGCCTGGAAGATAGCAGGTACAAACTTCCAAAGTTCTCTCCCAGCGGAGTTGCACAAGACATGCTTAAACCCCAGAAATGAACTGCAAAAACACATGCAAAGTGTTTTCTGTCAGGGAAACTTGCTTGAGCCTGAAAGTAACTGGGGTAGCTGGGATAGCTATAATGACTGACTAAAGTTAACTGAACTCTAGATCCCCCAGAAAGAAAGCAGGTATTCATCATAAATCACATCTTTTTGCACAAGCTCTCTAGACTAGCTATTACAGCATGGTTCAAAACTTCAATCATATTTGATGCTCTTCAGTTAATAGCATAAGGAACATTCTAATAAGACCTCAGTTCCCAAGAGGAAACCAATGACCAGTCACATAAGCAGGCCCTTCTGAGAATGTACAAGATTTTAGCAAATCAGGACTGCTGGGCTCTTTCCTTTACAGATAGGTATTGCATTAGGATATATATGTGTGTGGGGGGGTGTAATAAACAGTACATTAAATGTGAGAGAGTATTAATATTACAAACCTAGATGCCCCTCAATAGATGAATGGATAAAAAAATGTGGCATCTATACACAATGGAGTATTATGCAGCACTAAGAAATGACAAAATCATAGAATTTGCAGGGAAATGGATGGCATTAGAGCAGATTATGCTAAGCGAAGCTAGCCAAGCCCTAAAAAACAAATGCCAAATGTCTGCTTTGATATAAAGAGAGCAACTAAGAACAGAACAGGAAGAGCATGAGGAAAAGACTAACAGTAAACAAAGACGAATGGGGGGAGAGAAAGGGAGAGAGAAGGGAAAGCATATGGAAATGGTAGGAGACCTTCAATGATACACAAAATTATAAGAGGTTATGAGGGGCAAGGGGGAGGGAAAAAAGGGAGAGAATTGAACAACAGCAGAGGAGGTAGAGAGGGAAGATGGGAGGGGAGGGGAGGGGGGATAGTAGGGGATAGGAAAGGTAGCAGAATACAACAGTCACTAATATGGCATTATGTAAAAATGTGAATATGTAACAGATGTGATTCTGCAATCTGTATTTGGGGTGAAAATGGGAGTTCAAAACCCAATTTGAGTCAAATGTATGAAAGATGATATATCATGAGCTATGTAATGTTTTAAATAATCAATAAAAAAAGAACAAGATGAATACATCAGAAAAAAAAATATTACAAATGAGTAATGAGAGCTGGAGCTGTTCTAGGGTATGATTGAATGCAGAAAAAATGGAAAATTCCAAGGGGGGTTGCCTTGTGAATTGGGAAGCTGTAAAAAAAACCCACTGAGATTTTCATTTTTCTTAGTGATTAGATATAATTTTGTCACCAGCACCATTCCATCCCTCACCAGTTTCAGATTGTATTTGCTTCTCAGTAACAATATATTTCTTGGTTGTTTTTTTTCACAAGCCAAATGTTAAACCACTCACAATAGAGTTTTGGCAAGGATGTGACCCTCCCATGGAAGTACAAAATTGACCCTCTGGAGAAAGGCATAGATAGTGCTTCCCAGCAAACCCTGAGCAAGTCCTAGTAATAGACTCTGGTTAATGCTACTATAACAATGGTGACTAATACCAATATTGAGTTTTGAATATAAATTGAATTGAAATGAATTTATGTGATCCTTAATACTGTTGAAATGAAATTTTGAGCTAAATACTAGGGTAGATGCTCAGTCCAGCTCTCATCTTTCTTCCAAAAAAAAAAAATTTGCCTTCTGAAAATGAAGAAAAGATCTATAGAAAGGACATTGAAGTTTTATACACAGGAATGATTTCCTTGTGTGGAGAGGGATAAGGAAATGTGTATATTCATACCTAAAACAACTGGAAGCATTTAGGAAGGGGTAGTCTTTATTGTCTGAACCCAAATGGTAATGGCAGACAGTAGACTGGCAAGATGCTTAGTAGGATGTATCTTACAGATGGATAACAAGGTTTTTGATAGAATTTTAGTGGGCAAGTGGGTGTTAAGAGTATTTTAGGTTTCATAAAGCTCGTCCTCTGCTTTATACCTCCAGAGTTGCTATAGCCCTACCCCAACCCAAGCCTGGGATCTAAGGCAGTTGCATTTTTTTCCATATGAGCTAAAAGTAGCTCATTTGTCTTGCTGGTATATCATTTTACACTTTACCTTAGAACTGTGTTAGTGGTTCTCTTCAAATTGTCCCTCTGCTGTCAGACCTTGTTGAGCCCTATCTAAGGCTCTTTCTGAGCCCCCTCCTGCAGGTGGCTCTGGAAATTTTTCACATACAATGTAATGTAATATAGACTTTGATGTGCTAGAAGAAACGGACAGAGATTAGGTCGAGGCCCTGTCATCATGGAATTTTATTCCTTCTTTGAAGTAAAATATTTGGCAGGTTGTGCCTAAAGAATTAAGGGATTGAATTATTCCTTGCCTCACCTTATCTTTCTTTTCAAAAGAGCTTCTCACACTCTTCACCCTAGTTCAAACACTAGCCTGTATACTTGTACCACATTTTGTATTTTTCTCTTTCATATGTATTATTGAATCCTTACAGTATTTTTGTTCATGCGCCAAGGCCAAGCTGAAATGCTATTTTCTACAGATAGATTAATTTTAACTTCTTTGACCTCTTGAGGAACTTTCTATGATGCTCTCTCAGTATTTAGTCAATTTTCTTATATTTATTCTAATTATTTATTTACATATTTCATTGGTTAGACCCTAAAATCCTCTACGGCAAGATCTAGATAGGATTCATAGCAACTAACATATAGCAGACAAATAATGAATAATTGAAAAGAAACAGTAGAAAACAAATAAATGCTTGAAGCTTAGATAACAATGCCAGTCATCTACTCTAATTACTGCAGACCTGGAGCTTGAATTCAAATTTCTTCCTCCTACTATTTTAAATTCTCCACCACACTGCCTCCCTTATCCTGGCCAGATCACACTTCCTTTTCAGAGTGAGGTTAGTTAAGTCTCTAATAGTCAAGAAATGCTTTAAAGAGGAGGTGGATCTTGACAGATGAGTATAATTTCACTAGGTAGAATGTAGAGGGAAGGGTGCTCACAGTTCAAAGTACATAAAAGGAATAGGAGGAAGAGCATGGTCTGTGGAGTAATGAGGCAAAGTTTAACAACCAGGACAGCAAGGACTTTGGAGGGCAGGTCATGAAAACCTTACAGAAATTCTGGGATGTGATATAGCCTGTAAAGAAGGTCTTATAGGGGAGAATGGAATATATAAAGGAAAATTTAGGACTTTTTGATTTGCCAACGCTTTTGGAGGTTAGAAATGTTAGAAATGAAGGAGAATTTAGGACTTTTTGATTTACCAACTCTTTTGGAGGTTAGAAATGTTGGTAGGGATCTAAGCCCCTCAACCTTCTGCCTCCTGGCTTGCTCAACTCTGAATATGAGGTGTATTTTATTTTTAAAATATCCTAACTTGCTCAGTAGCATAAAATGTTACTTGCCAAATTTCCAAACCTGAGCTCAGAGGGGGCCCTCTTGCAAGTTTGAAAGGGTTTCAAAACTCTTTGTCATGATAATGAGGATTTTGCCTAGCCTAAGAGAAGCTGCCAACTCCTAGAGGCCTCTCTGGCACTCCAAATCAGAGGATTTTAAAGTAAATGCAGTTTCTAAGAGAGAGCATGAGTCCTTAAGATCCCTCTCCTCTCATCCTTTTTAATTTCTGGATTTATCTTCTAGGAAACACTTTCATTCAGTCACCATTTGGTGCAGGACTCTCTCAAGTGTTTGCCCACTGTCCAGGCCTTCAAATACCTGTGTCATCTGGTTGGTTCCCTCAATTACAAAAACAATCAGTTCCTGCATGGTCCTAAAGAGTATCAAGTATGGGGGAAAAAAATTGGCTTCCATTAACTGAACTACACCACAACTTGGAAAGAGGGTAAACCTTAGTTTAAATTTCACATACACAAAATCTGAGATTTCCTTCCCTCTTGTTCTCCCTCCCTTTTCCTCTCCTTCACCTCTGTCTCTCTTTACCTTCCTCTGACTCTTGCTCTTAAACATACTTGTTGCATTTTGTTGTTCAGTACCAACTACACATTTGGCAATATACAAAAATACAAAATTCTCATCTGTTCACCCTGTTAACTTCCTGATTCAGTTCTCCCTGAAGGAGAGCCAGGCAACCTCTCCCAATGTTCATTTGAGACTAATATTCTCCTATTTTTTCTTTCTTTTTTAATTTTTATAATATTTAATTTTTTTAGTTTTTTTTAGGTAAACACACAATATCTTTATTTTATTTTTATGTGGTGCTGAGAATCGAACCCAGTGCCTCGTGCATGCTAGGCAAGCACAAGCATGCTATCACTTGAGCCACATCTCCAGCCCCAACTCTCCTATTCTTTCTTTGGAGAACAATGGGACTTCACTTAAATCAACTACATAACCATTCCAAAGCCTGCCTCTAAAAACTAAAGAAAAAAGGTTGTAGGTGGGAGCTGGGTCTTTACAGCAGACTTATGGGAGGCAGTGTGGAATAATGGAAAGAACATAGATCTTCATAGATCTTTTGGACCTAGTTTTCTTTTTCTTTTAACTAACAGTTGCCTGGCCTTTACATGTATTCCTTGCCTATTTGTGTACTGTTAGGTTAAGGATTGTCATTTATGTCTGTATCATATGATAGTACCTAGCACATAGTTGATGGTTCACTTGAGTTGCCAATGCACCCCCCTATCCTGTGCCCTCCCTTCTCTACCTAACTTCTCTACACCCCTACCTCGTGTCTTGTTTATATCATTTTAAGACTTGGTAGGTTCTTAATTTCTCTGACTTTGAGTTTATTTCATCTTTCACAAGAGAGATAATACCTGCCTCATAGTTTTAGTACACTGATCAAATAAAATAACAGATGTGAAATGTTTTATAACCTACAAAGTGTTGTAGGTTGTATATATATGGTGGTTTTACCAGATTACTCAAAAAGCACAAAGATTTATCACATCCATCTAGACCATCTGGTATATAGTTCCAGACCTATGTATAGACCAAGGTTTGCTTAGGCTCAGTTCATTTGGACACTGATTAAAGTAAACTTTAGAAAATAAAAATACTCAACCTTTATCTGTGTTTGATACAAAGGCCAGTAGCAATTACATCACTTGAATGTAGTTAGATTTTCTTTTCCTTTGGTATCTTGGTGAAATTCCCAAAAGAATGCCCAGGAGTAATTAAGCAGACTGGCTGTAACAGAGGAAGTATATTAGAAGCAATTAGTAAAATGTAACAAATTTAGATGAAAACTGAATCTATATTCTTCCAGTCATCTCCAGCTTAAATTGTATAAATCTGTGTCCCAAATTCCTCCCAAAAATACCTTTGGGGAATTGAGCAGCAAGGATTTAAAGATCCCTTGTTGCATGCCCAGTTCTGTGCTTAGGGGCATGGTATGGTAGTTAATATAAAATCCTCAAAGCCTACTTTCCAGGATCTCATATTCTGGGTGAGCTCATAAAACATAGAAAAATAAGTTTTCTGTTGAATAAATGAAAAAATGTCTACCGTAGTATAGCATCAGGTATTGAATGGCTTGCAAGAGAAAGCATTCAGTAAAGGTGGCGATCAGTGTAGGTGGGGCCATATTTGAAGAGGCTGAAAAGAAGAACAGTAAGGAGAGGAGTCTTTACATTGGAACAGTAAGGAGAGGAGTCTTTCTGAGATGGCAGGAGCCTTTCAAGTGCTTTGGATGGTGCCAGGTAAGGTGGATGAAGTATGGTGAAGAAAGACTGTGGAAGTCCTCCAGGCAGAGAAGATGAAATTGATATGATAGGCAGTGGTGACACATTGTGAGTTCCTGAGCCAGAAGACTGATGAGAAAATAGTTTGTTACAAAGCATCAATCAGACTGAATTAAAGAATAGGCATCTACTATCAAAACCCAGTTGTAAGCGCTCAAGGTAGGATAGAGTGGTAGGCATGGAGAAGACTATTGAAAACAAGATAAGGCCCAAAAAGAGAGAACAATGATAACATTGGGGATCAGAAACTCAATTATACTTTATCAGTCATAATTCTGGTTCATAGGTGATTTTGGTGAAAAATCTGCTGGAAATGATTTTTAACATTTAATAGTTATCTTATAAGCTTACCATGTGATAGGTTCTCAGAGGTAAATCAGTGCATGGCTTCTGCATTTGACCTGTTTCCAGCAGCAAAGATGTGTAAGAAACTTTCCTTCCCAGGCTTTCCCAGAGCTGGAAGACTTGGCATTTGTTTTAGTGTGACTGGGATAAAATGAAGGTCTCTGCTGTCTCTGAAAAGAAATTAAGGAAGTGCCAAAAACAAACTTAGCAAAGCACCAGCACAAAAAGACCATAACTCAAAGGGGGGAAAGTACATGGAAAACATGAGGAAAATATGGGAAAAGAGGAAATATTGAAGTAACAATTTGTGCTGTTCACTTTGACACACACACATTCACACACATGCCTCTTCTCTCCCTTAAATATCTATGTGTGACCTGAAAAGTGTGCCTGGATAATGGTAAAGTTGTATGATTTTGAGCCAGTTACTTAAACTCTCTGAGAAACTTTAGTTTTTTTTTTCATTTATAAAATAGTAATTCCTACCAACTATGGCAAGGTTTTTGTAAGGGTTAAATGCAAATCAGTATGAAGTTTCCAGCACACAGTAGGTATTAGGTAAATGTTAATCCCCTTATCATTAGAGATCATGAAAGAACTGATCAGCTTAGTATTGAAACTTAAACTTGCATACATTTAAAGGCAACATTTTCTCAGCTTACTGTTTAAGTAGTTTCATATGTGTAGAAATTAACCGGTCCCATCAGCAACTGTATTTCAGTTTATTTGACTGCCTGTAATAGAGTTGAGGTTATGTTGGAGGATTAAATCCAATGTATACTCCTCCAGCAGCTAGTAAATCCAATGTATAACTTGTCCTAGGGAAATACTATATCTGTAATCTTTAAAAACTGACTTAATCATTCTAATATATATAAGATAATCCTACTCTATGAATAAAATGATCCCACTTATAAGGGTGATGTGACTCCAATGTAAATGGGTCAAAATCTATATTTCCTCATAGACTTTATGCTGTAGCTTTACTTGGAAGAGCTCAAGAAAGAATGAAAGATACCATATGCAAGGCACTGACAGCAAGAGTTGTTTATTGGTATTCACCTGCAAATGCTATCTATGAAACCTGTTCATGCATAGCACACAATATATATTAATCTGCAATACATAGAGAAATGATGGCATTTTCATATTTTTGGAGAAATCCCCCTTCTTCTTGGATGGGTTTCCTGTTTTGTTTAACAGGGTTAGGATTTTATCTAAAGGAGTACAAAGGCCACCATACCTTTTCCAGGTAAAGTTTTATGTGCTTCTTGCCCCCTTGCCCACTATCATTTTTATAGTTGCATAAATAAGTAAATATTTGTTTTCAGTACAAATAAATAGTATGGAAAATACCAAATAAATCTTAGTGGCTCTAAGACATCACATTATTCTTCACAGTACTTTAGCAGATAATACAATGTTGAACCTACCATGGCCACTCCATTCTAATGGAAACAAATTGCTATATTGCCTTTCACTTCATAGCCTCTTGGTGACAAATGCTTGGGTGACTTACAGAGATTTTAGTTAGTGTCAGCAGTCAGAGCCACCACCTTGAGGTGTCAGGATTAACCCTTGTACTTAGGCTGGGGGCATGGGCAAGAAGCAGCAGCAAACTTTGTCATATTAACCTACCTGAAAATTTTTCAGCTCTCCATATCCCTTGACTGAAAAATCCAGCTCTTTAGTCTCATTTCTTCATCTTCCAAGAACCTAAGCAGAGCAAGCTCAACAAAATGACAAACCGATTCTGTAATGTATTTTCAATAGAAATTCTGGATCTTTAATTACTGGATCATATTTATGGTGCTGTCCTTGTAATACTGGCTTTCACCTTTTCAATACCCAGCATCCTAGTCCCCCCCCAAAAAAAATTCCAACATTCAGACATATTATGGGTGATGGGAATGCCCTATCTGAATGTAGTACAATTATTTCAGAACTGTTATAAATGTTGGAACATTTTGTTAGCAGAAGAGGTGAATTATAACACAGAATTGGCTAAGACCAGAAAATTGGAAAATGGTTGGAACAAAAATGAAAGGGAGGCAGTAAGGGATGGATTCAGAACAGAAGAATAAAAACAACTTGGAAAAAAGTCTATATTTCCCCCCCAAAAAAAACAAGTCTTTTAACAGGTGTCAAAATGATGCTATTTTTCTGTACTCCACAGGCCAGCCTAACAGTGGACTCATTTGATCTAGATATACAATGAGATTTTTATCTAAGTATGTAATGAGAGCTAATTAGGTTGTCTAGCACTGGAAAAATATCAAAATGTGAGTGTGCAGATTTTCTTTTTCTTCATCTCTCACCCTATAATGGCAGATTTTAGGAGACATTTCCCTGTACCTCTCTCTTCTATAACTCATAACCCCAAATTTTTGCCTTCTTACTAGTATCTTGGCCTTTAAGTGAAGCCTCTTTCTTTGGGTTCCAGTGGTCCCTGGAGTTGAGAGAAAATGTAATCTAGAGAGAGTCAGCAATTCTATTACATTCATCTAGCTCTCAAGTGATTCAAGATAAGTACTTGCCTAAAAGAGTCCAGAAGCTACAGAGCACAATATGTGGTAAGCCATTGTCTTATTTCTTCACTGAGAATCTTCCAAGTTGATATGACAGTGTACTTATGTATCAAAAGTGACAACAGAATGGATAATCCATAGAATATTTATTAAAAACTAACTCCTTTAGTCACCAAAAGTCTGATTTCTTTCAAGGAAGCAAGACCTCAAAAGCACTCTTTCACTGTTTCTCTCATCTGAGCTCCCACAAACTTATTAAATAAAAAAAAGGTCTTCATCTTCACTTTACAGAGTCACACACTAAAGTTTAAGGTAATAAAGTCATGATTTAACCTTGAGCCCCTGACTCCTAGTTCTACATTCCTCTTGTCTACTGTCCTGACTCTTGTGATTCATAGTGAGTGATCTTTCCGAAGTACCACTTTGATCATATCACTCCCCTACTTAAAAACTGTATTAAAGAGAGCCAGGCCCAGTAGCACACGCCTGTAATTCCTGCTACCTGTTAAGCTGAGGCAGGAGAATCACAAGTTGGAGATCAACTTGGGCAACATATTAAGATCCCATCTTGAACATGGCGGTGGGCACAGAGAGATCAAGTCCCTGACCTCTTCAGCTGTGCAGGCATAGGGAGTCGTAAACAACTAAATCTGTTTGCTCAGGATCACTAGGCAATGCTGAGCTGACGTGGATCTGGGGTGAACAGTCTGGGCCTCTCAGAACACACACTGAGCCCAGATCGGCTGAATTCAAGCTCCCGTTCACCTGCTTCCCGCAGACAAACAGCTGTGACTCAGCACTAATCCGTCCGGCTGAAACAACTGGTCAGTCCTTCTGATCCTACGGAGGTAAATGCCTACCGAGCCTTCATAGGTAGTGGCCACAGGTTTGAAACGGAGCTTGGGAGAGACAGTAAGGACCCACCCGTTGCATTGGTTGCCCGGCAAAGGGAAACGAACTGTCACCATTTGCAAGAGACACCACCATGGCAGAGAACTGACGTCATCAGACTGCGGCGGAGGAGATAACTTCATTGAAACCTGTGGTTACAGCATCAAATAAATTTATAGGAGTAAACAGTAACTCAGCAGTCAAACAGAACAAGAAGTAGCATGAGCAGCTTCAAAAAGCAAGGAAGAAAAGGAGTACAAACAATGTAGGACAGCCTAAATATTCAGGAGGACCTAGAGTCATCAGAAAAATGGTCATATAAAGAACTCAAGGAACACCTTAGACAGATGGAATGGAACCTTAAAGAGGATACAAGACAGCAAATTCAAGCAGCGAAAAAACACATTGAGAATGAATTACATAAACAGATAAAAGAAGAAGTTAAGCATCTTTATCAGGAGATAGAGATTATAAAAAATAATCAAACAATAATTCTAGAAATGAAGGAAACAATAAACCAAATTAAAAACTCAATTGAGAGTATCACTAACAGAGTGGAGCAAGTAGAAGCCAGAACATCAGATAATGAAGACAAAATATATCATCGTGAAAAGAGTCTAGCCAACTCAGAAAGGCTGGTAAAAAATCACGAGAAAAACATCCAAGAGTTATGGGATAACATTAAAAAACCAAACTTACGAGTCATCGGGATAGAAGAAGGTACAGAGATTCAAACCAAAGGAATGAGTAACCTGCTGAATGAAATAATTACAGAAAACTTTCCAGAAATAAAAAAGGAAACAGATATACAAATTGAAGATGCATACAGGACACCGAGCACACAAAATCACAGTAGACCAACGCCAAGACACATTGTTATGAAGATATCCAATATACAGAACAAAGAGAAAATATTAAAAGCTACAAGAGAAAGGAGACAGATTACATTCAGGGGTAAACCAATAAGGTTAACAACAGATTTTTCATCACAGACACTGAAAGCAAGAAGGTCATGGAACAATGTATTTCAAACACTGAAAGACAATGGATGCCAACCAAGAATTCTGTATCCAGCAAAATTAAGCTTCAGTATGACAACGAAATAAAAATCTTTCATGATAAACAAACGTTAAAAGAATTTGCAGCCAGAAAACCAGCATTGCAAAGCATTTTGAGCAAAACACTACACGAGGAAGAAATGAAAAACAATAACCAAAACCATCAGTGGGAAGTGCCTCAGTAAAGACAGAGGGCGAGGGGAAAGATAATCATGGAGAAACAAACTAAATTTTTTTTTAAAAAGGATAAATAATCAAACATGGATGGAAGTACAAACCATATATCAATAGTAACTCTGAATGTTAATGGCTTAAACTCTCCAATAAAGCGACATAGGCTGGTATCATGGATTAAAAAAACAAATCCAACAATATGCTGCCTCAGGAGACACATCTGATTGGAAAAGACATACACAGGCTGAAGGTGAAAGGATGGGAAAAAATATACCACACACACAGTCCTCGTAAGCAAGCAGGGGTGGCCATCCTCATATCGAATAAAATTGACTTCAAGACTAAGTTAATCAAAAGGGATAAAGAAGGACATTATATACTGTTAAAAGGAACCATTCACCAACAAGACATAACAATTATCAATATTTATGCACCAAATAATGGTGCTGCGACATTCATAAAACAAATTCTCCTCAAGTTCAAGAATCAAATAGACCACAACACAATAATTATGGGTGACTTCAACACACCTCTCTCACCATTGGACAGATCCTCCAAACAAAAGTTGAATGAAGAAACTATAGAACTCAATATCACAATCAATAACCTAGACTTAACTGACATATATAGAATATATCAACCAGCATCAAATGGATATACTTTTTTCTCAGCAGCACATGGATTCTTCTCAAAAATAGACCATATATTATGCCATAGGGCAACCCTCAGTAAATATAAAGGGGTGGAGATAATACCATGCATTTCATCTGATCATAATGGAATGAAACTGGAAATCAATGATAAAAGAAGGAAGGAAAAATCCTACATCACATGGAAAATGAACAATATGTTACTGAATGATCAATGGGTTACAGAAGACATAAAGGAGGAAATCAAAAAATTCTTGGAGATAAATGAAAATACAGACACAACATATCGGAATCTATGGGACACAATGAAAGTAGTTTTAAGAGGAAAATTCATCGCCTGGTGGTCATTCCTCAAAAAAAGAAAAAACCAACAAATAAATGAGCTCACACTTCATCTCAAAGCCCCAGAAAAGGAAGAGCAAAACAACAGCAAATGTAGCAGAAGGCAAGAAATAATTAAAATCAGAGCGGAAATCAATGAAATTGAAACAAAAGAAACTATTGAAAAAATTAACAAAACTAAAAGTTGGTTCTTCGAAAAAATAAATAAGATCGACAGACCTTTAGCCATGCTAATGAAGAGAAGAAGAGAAAGAACTCAAATTACTAACATACGGGATGAAAAAGGCAATATCACAACAGATGCTACAGAAATACAGAAGACAATTAGAAATTATTTTGAAAACCTATATTCCAATAAAATAGAAGATAGTGAAGACATCGATAAATTTCTTAAGTCATATCATTTGCCCAGACTGAGTCAGGAGGATACACAGAATTTGAACAGACCAATATCAATGGATGAAATTGAAGAAGCCATCAAAAGGCTACCAACCAAGAAAAGCCCAGGACCGAATGGGTATACAGCGGAGTTTTACAAAACCTTTAAAGAAGAATTAATACCAATACTTTTCAAGTTATTTCAGGAAATAGAAAAAGAGGGAGCTCTGCCAAATTCATTCTATGAGGCCAACATCACCCTGATTCCGAAACCAGACAAAGACACCTCAAAGAAAGAAAACTACAGACCAATATCTCTAATGAACCTAGATGCAAAAATCCTCAATAAAATTCTGGCAAATCGAATACAAAAACACATCAAAAAAATTGTGCACCATGATCAAGTAGGATTCATCCCTGGGATGCAAGGATGGTTCAATATACGGAAATCAATAAATGTTATTCACCACATCAATAGACTTAAAGATAAGAACCATATGATAATCTCGATAGACGCAGAGAAAGCATTCGACAAAGTACAGCATCCCTTTATGTTCAAAACATTAGAAAAACTAGGGATAACAGGAACTTACCTTGACATTGTAAAAGCTATCTATGCTAAGCCTCAGACTAGCATCATTCTGAATGGACAAAAGTTAAAGACATTCCCTCTAAAATCTGGAACAAGACAGGGATGCCCTCTATCACCACTTCTATTCAATATAGTTCTCGAAACACTGGCCAGAGCAATTAGACAGACGAAAGAAATTAAAGGCATAAAAATTGGAAAAGAAGAACTTAAATTATCACTATTTGCAGATGACATGATTCTATACCTAGAAGACCCAAAAGGGTCTACAAAGAAACTACTAGAACTAATAAATGAATTCAGCAAAGTGGCAGGATATAAAAACAACACGCATAAATCAAAGGCATTTCTGTATATCAGCGACAAAACTTCTGAAACGGAAATGAAGAAAAACACTCCATTCACAATATCCTCAAAAAAAATAAAATACTTGGGAATCAACCTAACAAAAGAGGTGAAAGATTTATACAATGAAAACTATAGAACCCTAAAGAGAGAAGTAGAAGAAGATCTTAGAAGATGGAAAAACATACCCTGTTCATGGATAGGCAGAACTAACATTATCAAAATGGCGATATTACCAAAAGTTCTCTATAGGTTTAATGCAATGCCAATCAAAATCCCAACGGCATTTCTTGTAGAAATAGATAAAGCAATCATGAAATTCATATGGAAAAATAAAAGACCCAGAATAGCAAAAGCAATTCTAAGCAGGAAGTGTGAATCAGGCGGTATAGCGATACCAGATTTCAAACTATATTACAGAGCAATAGTGACAAAAACAGCATGGTACTGGTACCAAAACAGGCGGGTGGACCAATGGTATAGAATAGAGGACACAGAGACTAATCCACAAAGTTACAACTATCTTATATTTGATAAAGGGGCTAAAAGCATGCAATGGAGGAAGGATAGCATCTTCAACAAATGGTGTTGGGAAAACTGGAAATCCATATGCAACAAAATGAAACTGAATCCCTTTCTCTCGCCATGCACAAAAGTTAACTCAAAATGGATCAAGGAGCTTGATATCAAATCAGAGACTCTGCGCCTGATAGAAGAAAAAGTTGGCTCTGATCTACATATTGTGGGGTCGGGCTCCAAATTCCTTAATAGGACACCCATAGCACAAGAGTTAATAACAAGAATCAACAAATGGGACTTACTTAAACTAAAAAGTTTTTTCTCAGCAAGAGAAACAATAAGAGAGGTAAATAGGGAGCCTACATCCTGGGAACAAATTTTTACTCCTCACACTTCAGATAGAGCCCTAATATCCAGAGTATACAAAGAACTCAAAAAATTAGACAATAAGATAACAAATAACCCAATCAACAAATGGGCCAAGGACCTGAACAGACACTTCTCAGAGGAGGATATACAATCAATCAACAAGTACATGAAAAAATGCTCTCCATCTATAGCAGTCAGAGAAATGCAAATCAAAACCACCCTAAGATACCATCTCACTCCAGTAAGATTGGCAGCCACTATGAAGTCAAACAACAACAAGTGCTGGCGAGGATGTGGAGAAAAGGGTACACTTGTACATTGCTGGTGGGACTGCAAATTGGTGTGGCCAATTTGGAAAGCAGTTTGGAGGTTCCTGGGAAAGATGGGAATGGAACCACCATTTGACCCTGCTATTGCCCTTCTCAGACTATTCCCTGAAGACCTTAAAAGAGCATGCTACAGGGATACTGCCACATCGATGTTCATAGCAGCACAATTCACAATAGCTAGACTGTGGAACCAACCCAGATGCCCTTCAATAGATGAATGGATAAAAAAAAATGTGGCATCTACACACAATGGAGTACTATGCAGCAATAAAAAATGACAAAATCACAGAATTTGCAGGGAAATGGATGGCACTAGAGCAGATTATGCTTAGTGAAGCTAGCCAATCCCTAAAAAACAAATACCAAATGTCTTCTTTGATATAATGAGAGCAACTATGAACAGAGCAGGGAGGAAGAGCAGGAAGAAAAGATTAACATTAAAAAGAGACATGAGATGGGAGGGAAAGGGAAAGAAAAGGGAAATTGCATGGAAATGAAGGGAGACCCTCATTGCTATACAAAATTACATATAAGAGGTTGTGAGGGGAATGGGAAAATAAACAAGGAGAGAAATGAATTACAGTAGATGGGGTAGAGAGAGAAGATGGGAGGGGAGGGGAGGGGGGATAGTAGGGGATAGGAAAGGTAGCAGAATACAACAATTACTAATAGGGCATTATGTAAAATTGTGGATGTGTAACTGACGTGATTCTGCAATCTGCATTTGGGGTAAAATTGGGAGTTCATAACCCACTTCAATCTAATGTATGAAATATGATATGTCAAGAGCTTTGTAATGTTGTGAACAACCAATAAAAAAAAATTAGAGAAAAAAAAAGATCCCATCTTGGGGCTGGGGTTGTGGCTCAGTGGTAGAGTGCTCGCCTAGCACGTTCGAGGCCCTGAGTTCGATCATCTGCATATAATAAATAAAGGGTATTATGTCCAACTACAACTAAAAAAAAATCCCATCTCAAAATTAAAATGTATTAAAGATAAGATAAAATTCATGACTTTCAAAGCCTAGCTAGACACATCTCAACAACTTTATGATACTTCTTCTCTAATCCTTAGTTTTCACATCTATAAATCAAGATGGTAATTATTTTCCTGACTCACAGTATGCTGATATTCAAATATCAGGATGGATGTGATAGTTGACTAAAGAGTAAAGCCCTCTATAGTCCTGTTACCACATTCACTTATTAATTCCTTAAATTTAATTAGAAAAATTGGGAAAATAATAAATAAAACTTTCTTAGCTGTGTAAAAGTATATTCTTGGATAAGACATATTGTGTTTCTTTTGGTAAGTTTGACATGACAAAAATATTCCAAAGAAATGCTTTTTATTTCAGATGTTATTTAAGTTAAAAACCGCTTGCAACCTCTTCTCTCCTTTTTTTTTTCTTTCAAGGCATGTTTTATATATAAGGAATTCTTTGATTGTTGAGAGCAGCGTGTTAACTAGTGAAAGGTTGCCCTTTCAGTCTTGGGCTGAGTTAACTGGCTTCTATGCCCTTAGCCATAGAAACTTGTGATGAATGGCAGAACTATGAGCTTTGGGATAACTTAGTACTGAGTTTGAATGCTGAGTCTCCTTCTGCTAGCAAGGTGGACCTGAAAGAGTTACTCAAATTGTTTCTGAGCTTGTTTCCTTATCTAAGACTGTTGTTTGAATTAAAGTAATAGATATATTTAAAGTGCTTAGTAGAGTATCACTAAATGTTAATCTCCTTCCCTTACTATACTGTGCCTATAAAATGTAACTCAGTGAGCTTATATATGAATACATGTACACTCTACCCCCACCCCTAGAGAAAGTCCTTCTGAGTACATATCTTTGGAATGGGGAGGGTTACCAACATCATGTCTGAATACTAATGGCAGCATTATTATAGATATAGAAATACTTCATCTTTAACAGCTGTGTTTAGTTGAGTAACAGATTTAGAAAGTGCAGACTTTAATCTATGTTTTCTCCTGGGATTTCATCACCATCTGATTTATTTTTTCTAGCTAAAAAGTATAATTGCAGCCTGATTTCTCCTCCACCCAACACACACTCCAGATATCCTCCCAAGAAATAGCTACCATTTAAAAATATAAATAAGGAGCTGTGTAAGCCTTTACATGGGGACAGTGGATATCTAAAGAGGCAAGAATTTGAGGACTTTTGAATGAAAACTTTAATGACTAATGCCTCCCCCACCCCCAGAAAGTCCTGTTTCTTTCGTGTACATAAAGAACAGATGACTCTAGAGATATCACAGCAAACCTGATTTCTCGTTTTGTCACAGATGAGTGGAATAACAACCAAGATAGAAGCTGTCATTGTGTAAAGAGGCTAAATGGAATAATTCATGGAAATTAAGGGTTTTTTTTCTTTCCTCAAGGAAATGCTGAAGGGACAAGTCAGCAGAGTGTATTATCAACAGCTTTCCAGAAGTAGAGAGGGAAAATAAGATAAGAACTACACTTTTGAGGACCCCCTATGCCTGTGAGTCAGGTGTTGTACTGTTTTGTATATACTGATTATATGTGTGTGTGTGTGTGTATTCATTTAACTCTCACAGTAATCCTATGAGGTAAATCATTTTTTAATATTTGACAGATGAGGAAAGTGGAACTTGGAGAGTTAAAATGATTTATCCAGCATCATATAACTACTAAGTGGCAGAGATGAGACTAGAAGCAAGTCTACTGGCATCATTCAATACTAATTTCTTTCTCTCCCCATTCCCACTTCTACCCTATCTCCAAAAGAAGATAACACTACTTAAGTATTAGCTATTAATATTATTATCACCATTATAATGTACTACCAGCCTTTAGTACTGAAATAGTTATAGAGAAAGAGGGAGAAAAATATGAAACAGATATTTACTAAACTTTGTACTAGGCATTAAAAGGGATGTATAAGAGTAGCAGGCAGGTAGCTAGTTTGAGACTGTAACCCTAAGGTTGGTTTGAAATTCTTGATTTTCACAGCCCTCCACAGACCTGAAGATTGTGAATAATCATGATTTACTGGTGACTAGGGCAAAGAACATTTGTTGTCTTGGAAACATAAAGCAGCCCTGTGCCATCAAATACAATTTATGAAATCAACTTTAAGACATCCTGGTTATAAATGTGCTGAAACATAAATAATTTGATAAAAGTATTGAGTATGCAGATGTGAGAGATGATAGAAAGTTATGTTACAGGGCTAAGGCAGCATTGCTAAGACTAAGAGCAGGTTCTTCTTTTCTTTATACTCTGTCTTTATTTCTTCATAATTTGGGGGGAAGCTTTTTGTTTCTTTTTATAAGTTGGCATTTGATTTTAATTTAAATTTGCAGGGTATGTTTGCACTTAATTGGCACTGTGGCAGGTTCACTGCATGTTGTTTGCCTTCTGCAAACCTTGATTGTAATCGAGTCTGGGCTAGAAGGGAAATTGAAGAATGCAGAGGCAATAAAATCCAGACAAGTGGAGTGTCACTTCATCTGGCTTTCAAACTCTGCACAGAGCCCTGAAGAAATGTGGCAGAAACTTCCTGGAGAATACACTTTTTAAGATGGGAGAAAGTGGGACCAAGATGCCAAAGGCAAAAAACTTCATCTACCTAGACCAATTTTTATATATCTTAATTGCCTTAGAAAAACTATCATAATTTTGACTGAAATTTTTTTTAAACTATGCATTGGGTCTCAAAGATTTGTTTGAACCTAAAGTATTCCTCTAGTGCCTAAAGCCCCTTACCTTTATAAAAACATGATCCTTGTTGCTTTGGGCCCATATCCAAGGCTGTGTTCAGCATAGGAGTGTGGGAATTTTTTCTGTTACATATGGATTTCTCATATATATGGCTGGGTAGCTTGAGTAGGACCTAATTTTATTAGCTTTGTTGTATTTTCTTTTGTGTCTTTTTAAAATCTCATTTAATTTGTTTTAGATTCATACAGCTGATCCTTTTACTGTCACATAAAGTCATTCAGTCCAGCTTCTCTATCCCCTACCTAAATCTATTCTGTAATATTGCCAAATTGTTGCCCATTCTCTTGAACACTTCCAATAAAAGAGACCTCATTTTTTTCTTATCTACCTTGACCCAGCACCCATTTCATCTTCAGACATTTCCATCAATCCATATGTTGAGCTACAGTCTTTCTCCTTCAAGTTACTTCTCATTGTGGTCTAATTAAATATGTTTAAACACTCTTTTGTTATTGGTGTATTTGAAGACAGAAAATACATTTCTTGAATTTTATCACCTGACCTAAAAATCAGTTTTGAGTCCTCTTATTCTTCATTGTGTTCCAATTTGTCTATACTGCTTATCAAAGTTGATTAGAATATTATTCATTCTCTTTCTGCCACCTTAATGACATGTGTCCCCTGTTCAGTTCCTTCTTTGTATCTCTGAGAGTATTAATTTTTATGTTAGATTATTAGTACTGACAGATGATTTTAATTAAAACACATAACCTCAACCCCTCCTTTCCACCTACCCCCTTTTCCCACAGGAGATAAATATCCTAATTTGGCGTGACATTATCTGGCCTAACAGTGCCTGGAATATGAAGTGCCTAAAAGGTCATCTTCCATTGTTTTAGCCTTCTAGAGTAGTTGAATTAAGTTCAAACTCATGATGTTTTTGAAATCTTAAATCTCTCTGGGGATGTTTTTCATAACATCGCTGAACAGGATAACAGTACAATAAATGAAATATGCTGCCCTGGATTAAAAGGTTATTTCCCTGGTGTGTAAAAAGGACATGAAACAGAGAACATGAAACCTCCCATTAGGCTCTGGACATCTCTGGCTGTCAGTGTAGCAACCCTGTCTCCATTAGGTTCCTGACCCTCACTGCTCAGTAAAAACTTTAGTCGGGAATCTCCTTGTCACACTGAGTCTTGAATGGCAGCAAGGCAAAGGTAAGATGTTGGAAGAGTGTGAAATAATCAAAAAAGGGACTTCCTCAACATGTAAACCTGAGTCCAGGGAATCAGAGCTAACCTGAAGACCAATAGAAAATCATTTTCTGAAATTAAAAATATGAAAGAAACCTCATATTGGACCAGTGTCAAGCAAAAAATGAACAATGATCAGTAACAGTTCAATACTAATAACAATAAATTAAAAATATTGAAGGACAGGACAAGGGTCTATATTCCAGGGAGTTATGATACCTGAAATCAAAAATGAGGTCACATACTCAGCAGATACTTTCAGCTAGGATTTTCTTTGAAGATTTTCTGTGAAGCCAGGAGTTTCTATGAAGAGTTCTATAAAGTGCTAGGCCATAATGAAAGTAAATATGTAAAATGTGGTAGTCACATACCACAGGACATTATGCAACCAATAAAACCAACAAATATATACATGGAAGTGTGAATGAGACTTTAAAATATGGTTTATAATAAAAATTAAAAGAATGAGATCTATAGCACAATACCACTTATATATAAACTTTAAATATGCACAATTAACAATAAACCTTTTAAATGAACACATACAAAGATATACATTCACCACTGTAGAATGGTTACCTATGGAAGAGTATAGAAATAAACAAGAATAAATGAACAATGGCAAGAGAAAAGCTTTGCTTGGATCACTGATGAATTCAAGAATGTGATGACATCAACCCTTTTCATCTGAGACCAATAAAATAAATAAAACACTAGGCAAGCCTGTACAAACCAGGGAAAGTAACTAGATGATTATGGAGTAAGAATAACAGTGCCATCTCTTTGACCTTTCTGTGATAATGAAAATGTTGTGTATCTGTTCTGTCCATTGTGGTAACCACTAGCCACATGTGATTACTGAGCACTTGAAATGTGACTAGTGTGACTGAAGGTCTGAAGTTTTAATTTAATTAATTTATACTAAAATTGAAATAAGCTACAGTTGACTAATAGCTAGTATTTTAGAGGGTGCAATTTAGATGTTCCAAAGGAGCTCAGATATTGGCACAGAAAAGGTGCATGGATGCTGTAGTTGTAGAAAACAGTCATTCTAACACTTGGCCCTAGTGAATGAGAAGATACCAAGGGTACCTAAGAAAATCAGGATCACTAGGAAAGAATGGTACTTGTCCTTGCCTTCTCTGAAGCTTATTTTTCTCATCAACATATGAACTTCCAGAAGCCTGATCCCTAGAAGTTCTTCCTTACTGTGGACTTGGCTGCTAGAACTAGGAAGAGTCCTGTAGAACCAATGTTGCTGTTCAATGCAAATGGGCTTTAAAATTTCACTTGCAGTGGATGTTTTCCATACAGACTAATGAGAACAGGGCCCAAGAATGCCATAGTAAGACTTTGGGCATCAGCCAGGTTTAAGTTGAGCTGGGTGCTGGTGAAGATACCTCAGGAAACTATTTCAGACTATTGTGCTCTGAGACCTTTTTTGCTGCCTTGGGCATGGGTAACAGTAATGAACTTCAGGGAATCAGAATAGAGATATAATAGAGATAGATGATTCCTAGACTATTGCAGAATTCAACAAAAATGACGACATACCTATCCTTGACCCCAAACCTCTTCTTATGTCCCACCCCCATTTTGTACCCCTATCTTTTCCCTTATTCCTAGAAAATTCATTCCTGGTCCCATATAGAAAACTGAAGGATCATGCTAAATGAAATTAGCCAAACTCAAAAACTCGAAGGTCGAATATTTTCTCTCATATGCAGAAGCTAGAGTAAAACAAAGGAAAAGGGGAGGGAAGGACAAGATTATATAAAGAACCAATCAAATATAAATTAATATATGAGTGAAAGAAAGTCTAGTAAAGGAAGGAGAAGAGGAGTGGGAAGATGGGAAGGAAATGGGGCAATCATGAACTGAAATAGATTTCCATACATGTCTGTCCAGATGAACCCAACTACTATGTATAACCATAAGATCTAATTTTTAAAAAAAAGAAAACTGAAGGAATATAAGAAAAAAGTCTTCCAATGGGGATGAGAGAGACCTGGACTTATGAGTATATGTAATTGGGTTCCTGGGGATTTTGTGGGGTTATTCAAATTCTCCTTTCCTGAGTTGAATAAAAATTCTAAATTGTAAAAGTATTATGTAGATGAACTCATCTTAAAGTGTTTTATCCATATATAAGTAGCTAGTAAGCCTAGAAATACCCTGATGGAGTCTTCTCAAAGGTAGAGAATGCTTGGTTCCATTGTTGGCAGTGACAGGTCTCCTGGCTGTGATAATGTACAGGTACCTACCAGCTTAACAGTTTGAGAGTGACTAGAAGGCACAACTACAAGCATATCTACAAAAAAAAGTGTAATGACAGTGGTATAAAATCTGAAACAGTAGTGTCACCACTTGGTATGGATTGACTAGCATCTTCATACTTAGGGAGAACAAGTCCAAAGTTAAGTTGGAAATTGCACTTGTCTTCGTGTACTGATAAGAGATAAATTTATTTTTCTCTGGGACCTGGGCATACGGACCAAAGGGATTTTTTTTCCTTGATGAAAGAGGCCCAAGCTGGACCATTATATGGAAGACCTTCCTGAAGATTGACAAGACTAGTAGAATAATTTGAAAATAAAATCAAAATATAGAAATAAGTATTTGAGCCAAGCTAAGATTCATCCCAAAGAGAAATACCTGCTTTGCCAAGTACACTCCTACCTTTCCAAGGCTATAAGTGCCATAAGGATAGAGCTTGTGTTTCTCACTTCTGTTTGCCTCATGGCATAGTCTATCATATAAAACGGATATTTAATAAATGTGGAGAAACTTAACATATGTCCACACTCATATGACAGTTCCAGCCTTCCAGCAAGCTTTGTACTTGGTTTCCACATAGCCAATAGAAGTAAAGAAGTGGAGTGCTCAACAAAGCCTGACATACACAGATCTTTGTCAATGTTGAACTATAGGGAAAGCACCCCTATTTTGAATACACATGCTAGGAAGACATTGGATCTATCTCTGAAATTAAGAAAAAAGGACATGGAGTTTATGAATGGCAAAACTGAGCCTCCCAGTTAGCTGTAACAGTTAACTCAGCACTTCTTGGTCCTACAGTGAAACCAAGATCAATTGCTGAGCCAGGATAGTTGGAACATTTTTGCTCATGAGATGTTTTTATTGGGTTATGTGTTGTCTTCAGTTTACTTGGAACTATTTATAGATGATTCTTGTCCACTTACCTAAAAAGAGCTGATCTAGGCTGAAGGCATAGCCCAGTGGAGGAGCACTTACCTAGCATGCACAAGGCCTGAGTTCAATTCCCGTTGGCATCACAAAAGAAGAAAAAAATAAAAGAACTACTATGACTGATGAACACTCTTTTTACAAAAAACTTTCTATCTTGTCTTGGTATCCCTGCTTCTTCTACTTCCTCCAAAAAATTCAAATGATGGGATTTTTTATATTTTATTTTTTAGTTATAGTTGGACACAATACCTTTATTCACCATTTTTTAATGTGGTGCTGAGGATCGAGCCCAGGGCCTCACATGTGCTAGGCAAGTGCTCTACCACTGAGCCACAACTTCAGCCCTCAAATGATGTTTTAACTGACCATTATTAAATAGTTGAATTCATTTTAGTACTTTGAGATATAATGAATTTCCAGCTTTGCTCATCTTCCAACTTCTGGTCCCTTGTATAGCATCCTGCTTCCACAACAGAAGATAAAAGGCACCATTATTTTTTTAGTGTACACAAACATTGTGTGTCTCTGTGTGTGTATTATGTATTTATATATATATATATATATGTATATATTTGTATTTGTAGTAGAGAACAGTGGTGCATAGATAGGTATGCCTTGGGGTAACAACGCAGAGCTCCAGAATCTAGAGGGTGGAAAAGCAGTGTGTCCTTCCCAGATGGACTTAGGCTCTTCTTCCACTCCTTCCACTTCCCATCTTGGGACAAGCAGGAACAGCTTCTTATCTGGGACAACATTCCTCCAAACAAGAAATGTTAGCAGCCCTCTGATTAGTGGTGATTTTTATTTGTAACATATTTCACTTGGTACCACTGGGAATATTTCTAGACTAAAAACTAACACACATCCAAATATGTATAAATGTTACCAGCACACTGGGTAATATTGGCAAGTAGTATCCCCTTTCGGGGACTTGGTTACCCTGCTTGTAAAATGGGGAATTTGGGATTATACTGCCTTCCAAGATCCTTCCAGCCCTGTGGTTTAGTGATTACATTTCTGAAAAGATTTTAATAACATTTTAAAAATGTAATTAACAGGATAGATTAGTAATAAGAAAAGAGATTAGAACCATATGGAGAAATGAATTATCAAAAGATAATTCAGCCTAAAGTTATTGAACTCAAGCATTAAATGTAACTCCATGCTGCCTGGCAACCAAGGCAGTCTGTGGTTAGGACACAATTCTTGTATAAACTCACTCTCATAAAGTTCCAAGTGACAACGACATAGTCCTTCCAAGGACTCATCATCTTGCACATACCAATAGGGGCATTCCATGTTGGTCTCTGTGCCAGATGTGCCATTATATTGCCCACATGGGCCTAGAGTCATGAAGAAAGGGACTCCCTTCAGAAAGAAATATCTGAAAGTGATTGGACTTGAGAGAGAGAACAGACAGAAATCCTGAAAATAAAATTATTTTGCAAAGGCACTGGGCCTCTCAGATGTGCCAGTAAAGTTCAGCTACCTATGCTATAAATGTTTATAAGTTAAGACTTATGGGAAGCCTGGCTATTCCTGAATTGATCCCGTAAGTATCTCTGCTTGTTCTTTCTATTACTAATTCAGACCTTACCAAATATTGTGTTTTCTAGCATGTATATAGTGCTTTAACATAGACAATGCATTTTAATGTACTCTTTTCATTGGTTTATGGTCTTATGAAACTGCTCTTAAAAATCTCTTTAGAGTGATGTCACAAAGGTAGTGCATATAAGAATGGTAGGGAAAGAGAGAAATAAGAAGGAAGGAAGACCCAAATGTTGAGCCACTGAGCTAGGACAAAAATGCAGCCACTATCATTTCTGCCTAAGATTCTAAATGCAAAGAGACCACCAGATTGGTGGCTACCAAAACTAAAGGCAGTTGGAACATACAGAGCCTTAAGCCTTGTCACCAGTAGCAGCATCCTAACTTTCTGCCTCTGACAGAATAGAGGTATGAATATGTAAAAAAAATAGAAAGAGAAATGATATAGAAGGGAGTAAAGAATAGATAAAAGGGTGTATATTTTAGGCTTATCTCAGTATCACAGAAAACTTAAATCAACTCTTTATATGTATCAATTTTTCTTATACATGTAATTAATTTCAAGTTTTAGAAAATGGAAAAATTGAAATTAAAGGAATTACGTAGATTATTAAGAGGTAGAAGAGGCTTTAGATATAATCTGGTTCGTCTCCCTTATTGTATAGCTAATAACATTTTGTACCATGACTGGGGTTTAGCTCAATGATAGAGCAGTTGTTTAGCATACACAAGAAACTGAGAAGACCTCAGAGAGGAAAAAACTGGGAACAGAGAGGGAAAAAAAACTTGTTTGAGGACACTCAGCTAATTAGTGGTTGTGTTCTGTTTACTGCTCACTATCACCTCTTCTATATGAGATTTTGTGCATATCTTTTGAATTTTATAATTTTTATCATGAGATATGAAATTACATTCATACAGTACTTTGGGGATATATAGAATTCTTTAGAGTTTCTCTGTGATCACCTCTTTTTTAATATTTTTATTTATATATGACAGCAGAATGCATTACAATTCTTATTCCACATGTAGAGCGCAATTTTTAATATCTGTGGTTGTATACAAAGTATATTCACACCAATTTATGTCTTTATACATGTACTTTGGATAATAATGTCCATCACATTCTACCATCATTTCTAACCCGTATCCCCTCCCTTCCTTTCCTACCCCACCCTATCTAGAGTTTGTCTATTTCTTTTTTTTTTTTTAAAGATAGAGTGAGAGAGGAGAGAGAGAGAGAGAGAGAGAGGATTTTTAATATATTTTTTTTTAGTTCTCGGCGGACACAACATCTTTGTTTGTATGTGGTGCTGAGGATCGAACCCGGGCCGCACGCATGCCAGGCGAGCGCGCTACCGCTTGAGCCACATCCCCACCCAAGAGTTTGTCTATTTCTCCCACACTCACCCTCCCTACCCCACCATGAGTCAGCCTCCTTATATCAGAGAAAACGTTCAGCATTTGGTTTCTTGGGATTGGCTAACTTCATTTAGCATTATCTTCTCTAACACCATCCATTTACCTGAAAATGCCCTGATTTTATTCTCTTTTATTGCTGAGTAATATTCCATTGTGTATATAGGCCACATTTTTTTTATCCATTCATCCACTGAAGGGCATCTAGGTTGACTCCACAACTTAGCTATTGTGAATTGTGCTGCTATAAACATTGATGTGGCTGTGTCCCTGTAGTATGATGTTTTTAAGTCCTTTGGGTATAGACTGAGGAGAGGGATAGCTGGGTCAAATGGTGGTTCCATTCCCAGATTTCCAAGGAATCTCCATACTGCTTTCCATATTGGCTGCACCAATTTCAGTCCCACCAGCAGTGTATGAGTGTACCTTTTTCCCCACATCCTCACCAACACTTATTGTTGTTTGTCTTCATAACAGCTGCCATTCTGACTGGAGTGAGATGAAATCTTAGAGTGGTTTTGATTTGCATTTCTCTAATTGCTAGTGATGATGAACATTTTTTCATATATTTGTTGATTGATTGTATATCCTCTTCTGAGAAGTGTCTGTTCAGGTCCTTGGCCCATTTATTGATTGGGTTATTTGGTTTTTTTGATGCTTAGCTTTTTGAATTCTCTATATAACCTAGAGATTAGTGCTCCATCTGAAGTGTGAGGGGTAAAGATTTGCTCCCAAAATGTAGGCTTTCTATTCACTTCACAGATTGTTTCTTTTGCTGAGAAGAAACTTTTTAGTTTGAGTCCATCCCATTTATTGGATCATCTCTTTTTTGATGTCCTCCTTACCTTTAGTATATTTTAAACTTGTATGGCTATTTATTTAAACTTTTTTTCCTGTATTTAAAATCATTATTTAAGCTGGATGTGGTGGCACACACCTGTAACCCCAGCAACTCAGGAGGCTGAGGCAGGAGGATTATAAGTTTGAAGCCAGCCTCAGCAACTTGGTGAGGCCCTGAGCAACTTAACGAGACCCTGTCTCAAAATAAAAACTAAAAAGTACTGGGGATGTGGCTCAGTGGTAAAATGCCCCTGGGTTCAATCCCTAGTACCAAAAAAAAAAAAACCACACCATTATTTAAGTGCTTCTTTCTTTTTTTTTTTAAATTGGAAAGGCATTTATTTATTTAGGGTGATACAATATTTTTTTTAATTTTATTGATTTTATTTTTAAATACTTAACAGCGGAATGCATTACAATTCTTATTACACATATGGAATACAATTTTTCATATCTTTGTATATAGACCTAAGGTCTTGGAATACTGGTAGGTACCATAAAAAGAAATTAACCAAGCAGAATTATATATAAAACTGTGTTTTGTACTGTTGCTGATTTTGTAATCCTTTCTGTTGAGTGGAACTGGGTAGGAAGAACAAGGTTAGACAAAACAAGTTGGACTAGCCTGGAAAACCTTTCATGAACCTGTGTGCTACAGCATCTCCTTGCTTTACTAAATACCTAACCAAACATTAAATTCCCCATCTGTAACAACTTTTTGATCCCTTGCTAAGGTGTGACATCTAAGGCCCTGGTTTAGCTTTGTTGCCATGTTGAACCAAACAATTGGATTTATATTCGTTAACCTTGCTTTATTCCCATAAATATTCTGGCATGGGTATTTCCAAGGTTACTCTGACTTGGAACCCAACCTTATAATGCTTCCTTCACAACCATCTAATAACTCCTTTACATATCTCTTTCTCTATATGCTGAGTACTGCTCCCTTGTCTATCATATCTAGATTATTGTCCAGATCTCTATATCACATGTCTGAAGTGCTACTTAAAACCAACATTTTCTTTTCCTTTCTATTTCCTCCTCCCTAATTTTGATCTTCTTAATATCTCATACCTTAACATTATCTCCTAACCTATCTCACTGTTTTTTCTCCCCCATTCTCATTAGTCCTAATTTTCTTCACTAGTCTAACCACTTTAGTGTCTTCCTGAATTACAGTTTAATTGATCTCCACAGTGTAGCTCCAATTTATCTTTTCAGTCATGTCTTCTTATGTGTACCTATTTCAGTCAAACACTCAACTGTTTCCTGAATTCTCCTCCATCTTTTCCTCCAACATCATTTTAAACCATATTCTTAGCTAGGCCCTGTGGAGTTGGACAGGGGCATTTAGTCTTTAGGAGGTATCAGACATAAAGAAGTAATAGATAATCACAGAGGAGATCAAAATTCTTTGAGAACTCAGAGATGGACAGAGACTAATTTTGTTTGGAATGGTAAGAGTCAAGACATGTGTCAAAGAAAAATTGAATAGAGAAGACAAGTAGGTGAAAGAGAAGAAGGGAAAGAATAGAGGAAGGGGAAAAGCATTCCTGTCAGAGAGAATATCAAATACAAGATAACTGGGAACAAAAAAAATGATATCACATATTGAAGGAGAGAAGAATATTAGAATATTTAGGAGTATAAGAGAAGACAAACAGAAAGGAAAGAGAGTACAACTTAAGAAGTTGAAGATTGAGAAGAGTACTGTATGTGAGGTTAAACAGAAAATTTTAAGGCTGTTCATCAGGCCTATGATTTTCTAACAGTTGCTTAAAAGATAGACTAAAGAGGAGACTCATGGCACTTTATGAAGGTCCTTTAGCCCAGAATGCCTCTCTCCACTCTCTTTCCTTATCCACATTTTCTGAAAGATCATCCTTCAAGGTCCATCTCAAATGTTGTTGTTTCTATTGAAGCCTTCCATGATCTCACTCCTCTTTAGAAATGGAATAATTGCTCTTAATTTGGGACTCTCATAGAAACTTCCTGCCTCTCTTTCAGTGTATTACACCTACATTAAACCTTGTTTGTGGCTTATTTTCCCCATTGGACTCTGAGCACTGTGAGAACAGTGCATTAATCACTTCTTGTTGCTGTAACAAAATACCTGAGACAAATTAGAGAAGGAAAGATTTATTTTGGCTCATGGATTCAAAGGTTTTAGTCCACAATCACTTTAGTTCCATTCATTCGGAGCTGTGATGAGGTGGCAGGAGGGTGTGATAGAACAAAGATGCTCATCTAATGGTGGCCAAGAAGTGGAGAGGGAGCAAAAGATGGGCCAGGGACAAAAGATGTGCCTCTCAAAGGCACATCCCTGGTGACCTATGCCATTATACTGTGTGATTTACTATGATCAGACAAGCAATTTGTCATATGTTCTCCCAAAAGTGCTAATCAATTTTAACTCAAAATACATTTTAAAATCACCACCAAATTTGCTATTCTAAAATGTTAATCTTTGCGGAAACCCTAAAGCAAACCCAGAGTTGTTTATATTGTAACTGTAAGAAATTACAGCCAGGCATGGTCTTACATGCCTGTAATCTCAATGGCTTGGGAAGCTGAGGCAAGAGGATCACAGGTTCAAAGCCAGCTTCAACCACATAGCAAGATCCTGAACAACTTAGTGAGACCCTGTCTCAAAATAAAAAATACAGAAAGGGCTGGGGATGTGGCTTAGTGGTTAAGTGCCCCTGATTTCAATTCCTGGTACAAGAAAAAAGAAAGAAAGAAAGAATATAATCAATCCCTCTCCAAATCATTTTATAAGCAATGAAGTTATAAATAAATTAAAATGTAGTAAAATGCATACCTTTAGTTGTCTCTTTTAGAGTGGAGATTTGAAAAGTCATAGGAAAGGACCTAAGGACTGTCTTCCCAGGGTTTATCCTTCTAATTCTGGAGCACAAAACTCCAAATTATTAATAATCATTAAGTTAGTACCTATAATACCCAGTTTTCCATTTTGAAAAAATAGGAGCCTAGTAGAATTAACCTTACAAGGTGATTATACATCTGTTAGTTGATTTTCCATTGCTATGACAAAATACCTGAGGAAAACAACTTAAAGGAAGAAAGATTTATTTTGGTTCATGGTTCTATAGGTTTCAGTCCATAGTTGCTTGGCCCCTTAGCTGTGGGCTTGTGGTGAGGCAGAACATCATGGCAGGTAGCTTGTGGTAGAATAAAACTGCTCACCTCATGGCAGCTAGGAATGGGGTATAGGGAGGGAGAGAGTAGGACATATGCTAAGGACAAGAAATGCTCTTCTAAGGCACACTCCCAGTGACCTACTTCCTCCAACTAAGCCCCACCTCCTAAAGTTTTCACCACCTCCTAACAGACCATTACATTATGATTAATCCATTGATGAGGTTAGAGCCTTTATGATTCAGTCACCTTCCAAAGGGCCCACCTCTGAACACTGCTGCCTTGGGGATCAAGCCTTCAACACATGAGCTTTTGGGGGGTCATTTCAGACCTAAATAATAACATCCAAAATGAAATATTTTCATAACTGTATTTACCCTAGCACCTAGAGAACATTCATTACATTCTCTCAACCCTTCCCAACTCATCAAGCTTCTACACCCAATTCTACCTATTCTTTATCTCTTGCCAAAGTACATTTTCCCTCTGAACCCAATACAATTTCTTTTACTTCAAAGCCATAAATCCTAGGTCCCAGGTCAGATTTTACCATTAGAGAGAATTTATGTCCTTAGGGAAATAACATCCCAGAGTAAAGTTACAGTGGCACTAATATGTCCCCTGACACAGTGTTCTTACACTGTCTGACAAGAATGGATAATTGTTGATATCTAAATGAATTTCTCCTTTATATATTTCATGGTACATTAATTTTTACTAATAATCAATACTTCTCTGAGGCAGCTGTTCATTATTTTATTACCTGAAAGGGGTGGAAGTACAGGACAGTAATATGTGGAAATCTGTATTTCTATAGCCTTGTTTGGGACAGGAATTGGAATGGTAAGAACTGTGAAGAAGGCATTTTGTGTTTTAAGAAAATATACCTGCTTGGCATGGGGGCGCATGCCTATAATCCTAGCAGCTCAAGAGGCTGAGACAGGAGGATCGCAAGTTCAAAGCCAGCCTCAGCAAGAGCAAGGCGCTAAGCAACTCAGTGAGACCCTGTATCTAAATAAAATACAAAATAGGCCTTGGGGATGTGGATCAGTATTTGAGTACCATTGAGTTCAATCCCTGGTACCCCCCAACCAAAAAATAAAATAAAAAAGGCTAAGGATGTAGGTTAGAAGTGCCCCAGGGGTCCATCCCCACCACGGGAAGAGGAGGAAGAGAAAAGGAAAAATTCCCCATTTCTTGGTCAGGAGACATGGTTCCATTCACGGATCTATCAGTATGATTTTTATGACCTTATCTATCATATCATATTCTCTCTGTGCCTTAGTCTTCCCGGTGTTAAAAATGGACTTCCTCATAAGTAACTATAAATATCAGGGACAAGAAAACATTAAAGTATCAAAATAATATGACTCTATCAAGTCCCTACCAAAATGGGATTAGTGAAGAGATTAAAAAGAAATAAAATGATCCCTGAAGTTCTATTGAGTTCCTTAAAAAGAAAGATGCACGTTGGAATCCATTATGGTAGTATGATTCCATCTGACCCATGGGTTCCTTTCTGAAGCAGAGCAACCATTCAAATTAGTCCTCCTTGACAAGGATTTGGGACTTCAATATTGCTATCCACTCCTCTCCATCTTTTAAAATTCCCCAGCCCTTGTTTCTGTTGAAAATACAAGTAAGCATTTCTTTTCTTTTCCCTGACACTCATGGTTTATTGCCTACTCATCAAGGACTCATAAAATAAGGAGAAAGTTGGGCAATTCTAATATATAAATGTTAAGGGAAATGCAGAATCATCTAAATTTTTAAAGACTGAGATATTGTCTAATAGAGACTCTTATTTTATTGAAAATTGGGCCTATATAGGTAAACATCTTATGGATTGAATTGTGTGAAATTGTTACTGCTTTTGTTCCCTCTATGTTGGATCCATCTTATATAGTGTATGTACACAGAGATGCTCCTTGATTTATGATGGGGTTAGATCCTGATGAACCCATCATAAGTTGAAGGTATCATCAAATTTAAAATGCATTTAATATGCCTAACTTACCAAACATCATAGCTTGGCCTAGCTTACCTTAAACATGCTCAGAACACTATTAACCTACAGTTAGAAAAAAATCATTTAACAGCCTATTTTTTTTGAGGCAGATCTAGCAAAATTTTTATTTCACCAGAAAGAACTAAAATTTGTCAAAGAATCTTTAAACATCCAAAGGTATTGTACTCATATATCAAGAATTCTCTCACTTTTCCTTGCTGACCCACTTTGATCATTGTCGTTCTGCCCCCAGCATGATAGCTTTCCCTTGGTTTCCTTTGCCTCAAAAACAACATAAATAGGGCTATGGGGATAGAGTTCCTCTGCCAATGTTCCTTTGTCAGTTGAATTCCCAAGTTCAATCAATGTTTTCTTTTGTTTTTATTTCTTCTTCTTAAAAATAATTTCCTTTTCTGCATATTGTTTTCTTCTTCTCTCTTTAATTCTGTACTTCATTGCCCTATGATTCTCACTCTGCTTCAAAATGAGTCCAGGTAATAGTTGTCTGAGAATTCTCTGAGGAGCTAGAGCAAAAGTAAAAATTAATACATATTTTTTGAATAAATTGATAAGAAAAGGCATAAGAACATGAACTCAATGTGACAGGCCATTAGGAAATATTGTAGGTTTTTGAGAAAGATCAGCACAGTAATGTTTAGAAGGATGAATTTGCTATCCAAATGTGTATGAGAGGAGATAAAGCTCTGCAGAGAGATCTGCTAGACAGGGACCTTAATCCCGTGGTAGTTGATGAGATAGTAACAGAATTTGACGAGTGAGAAAGAATGTTTATATACAGTGACGCTGGAAGGATGAGAAAACTATTTTAAGAAATGAGTTTTTAAATAAGGACGTGTAGAAATACATGAGTGGCACATTTTCCAGTTTTTCAACTCGGTATTTGCCCTTCTCTTTGTGAGGCTGTAGGATCCTTGCAAGGAAGGACTTCTATTTGTTTGTTCACATTATCTTTAACAAAGCACAATGATAATCATCATTTTACTGAGGTAATTATTAACTTTTACAGTATCCTTTTTGGTAATAAGTCGTCTGTAAACTTAAAATATTTAAATCATTTAACAGTAGTTTTGAAACACAAATAATTACATTCAGTATACTGCTGTGCTATATTCCCCAAACCCAAGAAAGTCCAAGTTGAGAAGATAATTTTTTTTCTGGAATATGATGAAGCTTATCTGTACTATTGATGATTTATCATATGTAATTAAGATCTAAAAGGAGGTTAAATGGCAACCAGATGTAAATGCAATCTGTTGAATTACATTTTGATAAAATTTACTAAAATAAAACAAAAGCAGATATGCTTATTATCACCTTCCTCACATCAAAAAAAAATCCTTAGATGTCACATAAATCCACAGGCATTATCCAAATAAAATTTTTAGATATCACAGGTATCTTTTTTTTGTTTTTGTTTTTGTTTTTTTAATTTTTATTGTTGGTTGTTCAAAACATTACACAGTTCTTGACATATCATATTTCACACTTTGATTCAAGTGGGTTATGAACTCCCATTTTCACCCCGTATACAGATTGCAGCATCACATCGGTTACACATCCACTGATTTACATATTGCTGTACTAGTGTCTGTTGTATTCTGCTGCCTTTCCTATCCTCTACTATCCCCCATCCCCTCCCCTCCCCTCCCCTCTTCTCTCTCTACCCCATCTACTGTAATTCATTTCTCCCCCTTGTTTTTTCCCCCTTTCCCCTCACTTCCTCTTGTATGTAATTTTGTATAACCATGAGGGTCTCCTTCCATTTCCATGCAATTTCCCTTCTCTTTCCTTTTCCCTCCCACCTCTCACCCCTGTTTAATGTTAATCTTCTTCTCATGCTCTTCCTCCCAACTCTGTTCTTAGTTACTCTCCTTATATCAAAGAAGACATTTGGCATTTGTTTTTTAGGGATTGGCTAGCTTCACTTAGCATAATCTGCTCTAATGCCATCCATTTCCCTGCAAATTCTATGATTTTGTCATTTTTTAATGCAGAATAATACTCCATTGTGTATAAATGCCACATTTTTTTTGTTTGTTTGTTTTGTTTTTCTTTTTTTTATTGGTTGTTCACAACATTACAAAGCTCTTAACATATCATATTTCATACATTAGATTGAAGTGGGTTATGAACCCCCAATTTTACCCCAAATGCAGATTGCAGAATCACGTCGGTTACACATCCACTATTTTACATAATGCCCTATTAGTAATTGTTGTATTCTGCTACCTTTCCTATCCCCTACTATCCCCCCTCCCCTCCCCTCCCATCTTCTCTCTCTACCCCATCTACTGTAATTCATTTCTCTCCTTGTTTATTTTCCCATTCCCCTCACAACCTCTTATATGAAATTTTGTATAGCAATGAGGGTCTCCCTTCATTTCCATGCAATTTCCCTTTTCTCTCCCTTTCCCTCCCATCTCATGTCTCTGTTTAAAGTTAATCTTTTCTTCCTGCTCTCCCTCCCTGCTCTGTTCTTAGTTGCTCTCATTATATCAAAGAAGACATTTGGTATTTGTTTTTTAGGGATTGGCTAGCTTCACTAAGCATAATCTGCTCTAGTGCCATCCATTTCCCTGCAAATTCTATGATTTTGTCATTTTTATTGCTGCATAGTACTCCATTGTGTATAGATGCCACATTTTTTTTATCCATTCATCTATTGAAGGGCATCTAGGTTGGTTCCACAGTCTAGCTATTGTGAATTGTGCTGCTATGAACATCGATGTGGCAGTATCCCTGTAGCATGCTCTTTAAGGTCTTCAGGGAATAGTCTGAGAAGGGCAATAGCAGGGTCAAATGGTGGTTCCATTCCCAGCTTTCCCAGGAATCTCCAAACTGCTTTCCAAATTGGCCGCACCAATTTGCAGTCCCACCAGCAATGTACAAGTGTACCCTTTTCTCCACATCCTCGCCAGCACTTGTTGTTGTTTGACTTCATAGTGGCTGCCAATCTTACTGGAGTGAGATGGTATCTTAGGGTGGTTTTGATTTGCATTTCTCTGACTGCTAGAGATGGTGAGCATTTTTTCATGTACTTGTTGATTGATTGTATGTCCTCCTCTAACAGCCTATTTTATAATAAATTGTTGAATATTTTACATAATTTATTGAATACCAGTATGTAAATATGTTAGCAATACAATATACTAAGAGTGTTGGTCATTTACCTTTACATGGCTAACTGGTAGCTATAGCTCACTGCCCCTACCTGGCATCATAAGAGAGTATCATATAACTTATCCCTTGCTCAGGAAAAGATCAAAATTCAAAGTACAGTTTCAACTGAATTTATATTACTTTCATACCATCATAAATTCAAAAAGTCATAAGCTAAACCATTATAAGTTGGAAACCATCTGTATTACAATCAATGAGTATACAATTCAGATTCTTGTTACAGATGCTTGGCTATCAGTATTATGTGATTTTTAATAAAAAGATGAATACCTACCTGGAGAGGATGTCTAGGGATGGGGCAGAGGGCTGGAATGAACACGGATGTGTAGATGTTGTAGTGACACATCATAGATACCTCTATCTCTGGGGCCTCATCTCCCATCATTTTTTTATACATACACTAGGTGGTTGGTCAGGAGATGGGGGGGGGTATAGATATATTTACTATGCCTGAAAAGTATCAGATGATGCTGGGGCCTTTTCAGAAAATCTAGATCTTATTTGTTGTCACATTTTAAAATCTTGATGTAGGTTTGGAGGAATACTTGTCAAAATCTTAGTTAAGATCCTAAAGTTGAGAAACCAAGGAATTCCCTACCTCTTTAAACCTTAGCAATCAAATTTTAGGGCATAGAATGAAAAAATCTGAGTGCATTGTGTGTGTGTGTGTGTGTGTGTGTGTGTGTGTGATGTGTGTGTGTATGTGTGTGTGTGTATGCAGGTTGGACAGCATTTGGACTTGGAATGAAACAATAATATACACACACACACACACACACACACACATACATATGTGAATTTGTTTTTGAAGAGCCTTTTGACCAACTGAAATAGAAATGAAGTAGAAATGAAGCAAACAGTAATAAAGCTAATCTTAACATCCACATACTCCTTATTTCAAGTTAGCTTGGACTCTGCTTTGCATCCTTTCTAATTGGACACCTATGATTAGGTTAACTGTTTTTACTAACTGGAGGAAGATATACGTTTGCCTAATGGGAATAGTAAGGCCTAGGATGTATGAATGAAGTGTGAGTTTCCAAATTGACTTATATGGTAAGCATAACTATAAAACAAAAATAGCAGTAATGAAAACAGTCTGGAAACAGGTAAATTTCAGTGAGCCTTGTAAGAATTGTGTAGCTAAAACAACCTGTAAAAGATAGAATAAAATTAATTTAATGACTTATATTATATATTTGAAATGTGCAGGTTGGACAGCATTTGAACTTGGAATGAAACAGTAAGAGGTTACATTCATGGATAACGAACAAGATAAGACTATTGCTGCCTCAGCCAACGGAGAAAACACTCTGATTAATGGGGTCAAAGAAAATGGTAAGGGAATTTAATTACAGAATATAATCACTCTCCTGATAGTCCTTTGTTATTACTATGGATTTTCAGTATCCAAAAAGTTGGGACAGTTTGAGTCCAGGATGCCTTTGTGATTGATGTTAATCCTAAACTTTATTCTACCAAAATTTTAACTAGATTAGAAGAGTCTCTGAGAGGCTTCAAATCTGACCACTTTGTCTCCCCAAATCATCTCTGTCAAATAAAGTTCCTCAGAATTCCTAGTGAATCAGAGTCACTGGGTGCTTCCAGGATATGACTCTGAAGGACAGGCCTGTGTCTCATATCTTAAGACCATGAATATCCCCTCTGAAAGCCTTGATTTTCCAATTAATCAAGCAATCCAATTCTTTCTTCATTTCTAAAGAGGGCTATGACTTTCTCTGAGGAAGAAGTTGGAGCCAAAAAAAATATTATTTTTCACTTGCATGAATGTTCAATATCGAAATCAGGATTATTCTTGAATGTTCTAGTTGTGGTTTTCAAAGCTAGAGAAATAGAGGCATACTTATATAATAAGATAAAGTACCAGAAACTGATCAAGGGAAAGAAAGTTAATGAATCTGGTCTCAGACCTTTAACTTTGTTCATGTCATCTTTTCCCCTTTTCTCTAGACTCAGAGAACCAGGAGGTGGCAATGAAGTCATTTGCAGCCCTAGAAGCTGCTGCACCAATTCAGCCTATACCAGTGGTACAAAAAGAGACCGTGATGTTTCCTAGGGGTCTCCTGCCTCTGCCCTCTAAGAAGCCCTGTATGCAGAGCCCTCCCTCTCCTTTGGGCCTGATTGAAGCACCTGAGCATGCTGCTAATAGTGCTTCTGTGAATGCCATCTCCCTGACATCTGGTGTTGCAAAAGGCCTGAACACATGGTCACTGCCCAATGAGTGTGAGAAGGCTCCATTTGCCATAATGGAGCCTGCAGGCATGTCAGCTCTGAATGGAGACTGCCTCATGCAGCCAAGCCGGACTTGCTTGGGCTGCTTCATGGAATCCAAGGAGGCAGTAGATCCTGAGCCAGGAATCAGTCTGAAAGTCGGTGATCTAAATAGGGATTATGAAACATGTGCAGTCTCTGATATAGGGATTCAGTGCATTAATGCCGGAGAAAACATGAAATATGGAGAGCAGCTGCTTTCAGACCAGCTCCTAGGCTTCCCCCTGCATAAATCAAAGGCAGGAGATAGACGAGAAGCTGAGAAACCTGACATTGACTTGGAAGATCCAGCTCAGAAAAGTTATTATGAGGCATTACTGTTAGATAAGTGCAATACAGAAGAAGCTTTGCTTGCAAATTCCAATCAGGATTGGGGTTACTTTGAGACTTTCATTAGTGAGAGTAAAATTGAACTGCTTGACCTTTGTTCCAAGAATGAACTATCTGTCAACCTGTTCTCTGAAGAAGATGTGGATAACTACATGTTTGATGATGATGAGTCAACACTGGGCAGTGACGTCTGCTCCCTGAAAATTCGATATGAGTCCTTTCAGGACAATGTTCGAGACAAGACCACCCTTCTGATGCAGGAGGATGCACAATTCAACTTTTTTCCCAGTGTCTTTACCACCTGCCCCAAGCGGGAGTCTAAGAGTGGGACCCTGAAGCAGAGCAGTGATCTTTCCCAATTCAAAGTCCCTGATGTGAGTATCATCTGGGGGGAAGAAGATAAAAACTTGGACAAGAAGAAAGTCAAAGAGGAAGGACATGAAGATAAAGGTGTAGAGACAAAAGATGGAAAGGATAATGAAGAGAAACCTGCCTTAAATAAACCATGCAGTGGGACTGATGTAGGGCAATTTAAGAATTCAAAGCAGGGCCATCTTACTAATTCCTTGGAAACATCAGGGAACTACAATGATGACAGTTCCTTCATTGAGGTCTCATATGATTCCATGGGAGAGATCAAGGACTGTAGCCGCTATATGGCTCGGGATACTAATTCTGGCAGCTCCTCCTCCCAGCAGAACTATGGGTTACGAGCGAAGAGAAAAGTAAGATACAGTGAAGATTACCTATATGATGTTGACTCACTAGAGGGTGAAAAAGTAAATGAGAGGAAGGAATGGCTGCCAGGTGGTTCCAAAGAGGAAGATGATGATGAATGGTGTCCCAAAAAGAGAAGAAAAGTAACCCGTAAAGAGCCCCCTGTTATTATCAAATATATCATCATCAATCGCTTTAAAGGTGAGAAGAACATGCTGGTGAAGTTGGGTAAGGTGGATGCCAGTGAGACAACAGTGAATTTGAGTGAGAATCAGCTCAACAAATATGCCAAGCTGGCACCTTTGAAAGCCTTCTGGCAGAAGAAAAAAAAGAGAAACAGCAACATAGACTCCATCAAGACACCCTTATGCCAAAAGCAAAGCTTTGAACCAGGTAGCTTTGAGGTATCATTCCTGCCACCTGCTCGTAAACGAAAATCTAAACTTGGCAACAGGCATAGGATTCAAAGAATCCCATCCATGGAAACATCAGCAAGTAATAAGCAGGTTTCATTCTGCAGTGAGCAGAGGCAAACTAATCGCAAAGAAGATGGAGGCCTAAAAGGTACATTAAAGTCAGCACCTCTAGCCACTGCTAGCAGTGCAAATGGATCACATTTAAATGACATCACAGGCCCTGACTCAGTGAAAGTCAAAGCCCAAGACCCAGAGTTTAAGGGGCCAGAGAGGAAAGTGCTCAACAAAATCAAATTTAAAAGTGAAGCTAGATTAAAATCCAAGAAAATCAAAGCTGGGCAAGAAAGCAAGCCAGTTGTTCAAATGAGCCCTCTCTTGGAAGACCAATCTTCCAAGCCTAATTTAAAAAATGAAGTTATTCCTGGGAATTCAAACAGTTCTCATCTATCTGAATTTCATGAGGCCAAAGCTGCTAAGAATTCCACTTTCCTACCAACCACTTGTTCTTCTGAAATGCCTCTATCTTCTGCTAATGTTGCCACTAATATACCTGTTATCCCTGGAGGGTATCTGCAGACACTGTTAGATGCTTCTGACTTGTCAAATAATACTAATATCTCATACTTCACCCATCATTCTCCTGAGCAAAGTGAAAGCAGTCTCACTCCAACAGAGAAGTCATTTGTACCTCTCCACCCTACCCAGGACTGTGTACTCTCCTCATCCTCTGACTCTGAACTGCAGCGGTCATCTCTTAACTTCAAAATGGAATCTAGTAACTATGAAAATGCATGGCCCAACAAGGCTACTTCTGGTACCCAGGAATTCATGGCTGAAGTCTCAAGGGAGATAGCCTCAAACCAATCCAGTGAATTTGAAGCATCTCAAGTAGTGTCTATGGAAAATAATCTCCCAGATACAACATACAATCCAGTTGGCCTCAATAGTGGTGGTGGTAGTTGCAACAAGGTCCTGTATGCCTCTGTGCCAGACACCCAACTCCAAACTGATGACTCTTATCAATTATGTCACTTTAATAATGGAGATATCTGCTTTCCTTTCCAGCAGGGCCCAGTCAATATGGATGATGGTCGGCTCTTTAGCTTTGATTCAATGGCCCCACTCTCTGTCAGCTCAAACAATTACTGCTCCTTAAGTTTGAAGTCCTGTGAAAAGGATGGTGATGATGATATCGCTGATGACTTCCTGGCCCACTGCAGCCCCAAGCTGGTGATCCAGCAGAGCATTGATGAGATAGTTCCACTAAAGGAATCCACTGACCTCCTGGATATCTCCAATTTCACTCCTGACAAGTTCCGCCACTCTTCCCTCTCAGAGATGTCCCCACCTGATACTCCCAGTCTTTCTCCTCAGATTACCAGATGTGAGACTATCAAGACACTAGGAACACTGAAAGGGTTCCAAGATGGTGTCCCAGGACCATTGGTCAGCATGGAGAAAATCAAGTGGGACTGTAGTACCCTTTCTCAGCAGGTCCAAGCGGATGATGGATTTACTTTAAATAACCATCAGTTTCAGTTCCATATGTTCAATGATGAGGATTCTGTCAGCCTGCTCCAAAAAAACCCTTGCTTGTCAACATTTAATGACCCATCAGGTCAAATTAGTACCAACAACAAAGTATCAAAATCAAGAAAGAAAAGTTCACCCAGCAAGAGTGGAGCTATGAACCAAAGTTCTTCTCAGAAAAACACCAGGAAAAAGTCCCCTAAAGTCAACAATAAAGGGACTGAAAAACCACCTGGCAAAACCTCTCGCCAGGTCCCTAAGTCAACAAAGAAAGGGAAATACATGGCTGCCATCAATGGAGAGAAAATGCAAATAGGCATTGGCCGTGGAGGAGGCCAGACTAATAGCATATCCTCCACTGGGAAGACACTGGCTGACTGTACCCAACATGGAGGCCCTGTCACCTCTGTGAAGATGCCAAGTCAGAAGGGACTTTCTGCAGATTGGGTTTTGGGGAAAGAGAGCAATCCAAGCTGGAGCAACATGAGTATGGGCACTAACACCAACAGCCTCCTGGATGATGACCAACGGGAATTTCAGGAGCCTTCCTATATCTTGTCCAACATTGCCTCTGGTATGGCAGATGTGCAGAGATTCATGATGGCCTCCATAGAGCCCCTTTGGGAACCCATGGAGCACCATGGGGACCCCAATGCATTCTACTCCCCTGAGTCCAATAGTCTAAAATTAAAAACCCTCAAAATATTGGCTGGGACACCACAAGAATCTAAGAAAAAGGTCAATAGTGGGTCTCCAGGAACCACTAAGAATCACAGGTCAATCAAAGGTGTGAGCAAAAGCAATGGGAAAGCAGCGACAGGTGATCCTGTTCGTGCAGACATGCCTGGTTATAATGAGGACTCTCGCTCTGCCTTCTTTGATAAAAAGTATAGTAGCATGAGCACTTTAGGCAATAATGGACCGACACACAAAAAGTTATATCGTCACAAATCCAGCTCCAAGGCCTTGAGAGATGAGAAGTCTAAGGGAAAGCGCATGGAGCGAGAACAGGTCCACAAGGATGAGGCTGGGACAGCTTCTTTTGAAAAACTGAGGTAATACTGCACCAAAATGGCTGAGATGATGCACCCTTAGCTTTCCTACTACCTGCTGAGCCCACAGTCCCTCATTTTTTCCCTCTTGAAAGCAAAGTTTGCATGAAAGAAACTGTCCTATTCCCTTTTTCAAATAAAAGAAAAGAAAAGCGTGCATGAAAATCCCTATACCTTTAAGCCACCCCAAAAATTGGGCAATTTTGTTCTGGCTTCACTAGGGATAAGCTCTAACAAAGCTACTTTTTTCTTCTGCTATTCAGCATTAATTTCCACCTATTATGAAAATATGCTCTTGAATGATTTTGGAAAGGGAAGGGCTTTTTGCAGTAAGACAGATTTTGAACAACAGAATTAAAGTCGTGTATACAAAAAGCCAAGATCATTTCAACAAAAAGAGCATTAGTTGGAAAACAAAAATCTCAACACGTGGCAATTAGGAGTGCTTTCTAGTACCCCCTGCTATCTGTATCTTTTTCTGCATCATACAGCGTCTAGTATGATGTTAACAAATTTAGGTCGTATGATCCCTTTGTGGGACATACACTAAAACTAACTAAGATGGCATAAATTGTCTGATTTTTCTGCAGGGATTCCGACTACAATCTCCTAAAAGCAGAAACAGCATTTTGAGTTTTACCTGTGTTTGAAGAAGAGACTCGCATTTTCCAGAAAGACATTTGATGTTTGTGTTTTATTTCTTTCAAAATATGCCTTGTGGTATGTATGTTGACATGTAAGTGCTTAAAGAAAAGAATTTTAAATTGTGGGAATAAGTCTTTGAAAGCAAACTTTAATCTGATGTTCTATGTAAAAGACTTAAAAAGTCATACAGTTGCACAAGTAGTTTATGCACTATTTACCCACAAGGAAAAAATGGAAAACATTGTGCCAAACTACAAACAGGTGACTGTACTGTATATATTTTTACTTCTATATCAACATTTGGTTGTGAGTATTTGGGGGAGCTTGTCCCTGTTAATTTACTAGAAACATTCCAGTGATTCTTGCTATTAACCACCCCCACTTATGTGGATAGCACCTGTAGATCACAGTGGAAAAATATGTTGTGTTACACAATTTACCAAAACTTAAAGGATACTGTTTGAAATGTGCCAAATTTCCTTACCTCATTTCACAGATTCACCCCACAGTTTAAAGCTCATTAATGAATTTTTTAAATACATATATATATATATACATACACACACACTCAGAGAGATGTGTGTGTGTGTGTGTATATATATACACACACATACACACACACACACACACACACACATACATACATTATTTTAAGATTTTGAACTCTGATGTCCTGTGTGGAAACGTGAACAGTTAAACAAGGCACAATAAAGATGTGTATGTTCCATTGTCTAAGAGTTAAAATGTTGGAAAAGTCTGAAGGTCACAACAGCAAAGTCCATCAGGGACCTGAGTATATGCATTTACAGAACCTTTTACAAGGAAACAAAACAGCTGCTTTGAAAGTTTGTTTTCTAAAAGCAAAATCTGTAGCTGAAAATTATTTAAAGTGCAAAGTTATATTGCTGATACTTTATATCTCAGTTTTATATATTTTATAATAGTCTGGGATAAATTATAAAATAGCTATAAAACCGACACTAATGCTAAATGAAGTACATAGATTGCTTTTATTTAAGTAGTTTCCTAAATGTTTTATTCCAGTTTTGTCAAAAGTGCACTCATATCATGGCTTTAGTGTTCTTTGTTTAATCTTGCAATGCCAATGTCATTTAAAGAAAATGTTAAGGCATCTCACTTTGACCAAACTTTTCTTCCTATGAGTTAAATACATATAATATCAGATAAGCTGAACAATTCATGGAAACAACTGATTTGGGCCATATATACTTAGTCTGAGGACAACTAGTATTTGATGCCACACACTCAACATAAGTGAATTTTTTATATAAATTTTTAAATCATTTTTAATTCAGCCCTCCCCCTCCACCTTTTTAAAAATTGTCACAGCTCCAACATCCCTCACTACTAGCCTTTTCTTCCCCTTTATTCACCACTCGACTTCTAACATTTGATCTCTTTTCCTTGCACAGTTGAAGGCCTATGAGGCTGATAACTGATGCATTATGGCACAGATGAGATAATGGATGTGAGAGCGCTTTGTAGATCGTAAAGTGCTATACAGATATAGGGGATTAATATTATTAATGTTGTTGGTTGTTGTTATTGTTACTATTCTTACTAATATTGTTACTAACCTATTAACTTGTGAATATATAGGCTGGGGTGGGAGGGTGGAGAATAAGTGGGTGGGGAAAAGGGGGACTTAATAAAAAAGGGAAGATGTTTCAAAAGGAAAAATTTAAACAAAATATGAACCTACCTAGTCATTGCCACCTAAATATATTCACAAACAGAGAAGCAACATTTGAAAGTAGTCAGAGAGAAATGGAAGGAAGCCTATCACGTACATAAGTTTTTACACTTCCCAGCCCATGATTCCTTTCACCAGCCAGCTCTACTACTTACAGCTAGGTAGTAAAATGAACAAGCCTGTGTTCTTGAGTGGGTGTGTGTTCTCAGCATCAGTCTCTTCTGTCTGTGGGGACGAGTGGGTGAGGAGCAGCTTGTGAGAATAGTTCAAGCCCATTCCTAGGCTTTGATGCTCTGTGTGCAATGAGCCCTGGAAAATTACTTAGTGGAAAGGCACCAGATGAAACACATCTTCTGCCCTTCAGCTGCCATCCAAAAGGGAAAACAATCAAACTGGAACACTTTCTTCTATTTCTCTACTCTGATAGCTAGCTGTTCGTACTAAATGCGATGGCTGGTTCCTAGGAACTGGTCTTTGTTTTGTTTTTGTTTTTGTTTGTTCTGTTTTTCAGCCAAATTTTGGCTTGGAATCACCAACTCAGCCAGTATTGTGATTCCCCCAAGACTCCAGACCTCCGGTCACCTGCTAGCTTTCAGGAATGGAGGGCTTTCTATGTAATCAAAAGGTGGCAATTAAAGAAGAAATACAGAAAGTGTTCCATGAGTACAATGTGTTTTTATAAAAATAAATATAGGAGCAGTTGTCCCAGGTTTTTTTAAGTATCAGTTCAGCTTTGGAGAATGGGGTGAGAACAGAATAGGATAGCCTGAAACTGTTGGAAACAATTTCTTTGTCAGAACTTGCTATATGAGCCCTTTGGAGTAGATACTCTTTCAGTTCCTCCTAGAGAGTCCCCTAAGGGCCAATTCTAGGGCATGGTTCATCCCTTTCTCCAAAGAGAATTGCCATTTTAAAGCACCTTTTATATTGGCTTACAGTGCATTATATGTTTTTAACATATAAATTAGTGACTTATAACCAGTTATTTTGTACTGAAACAACAAGAAAATGAGCTTGAGTAGTGAGCAATAGGCCAGGGCTAAGATGCTTATTCTCTTAATTTCATTTAATAACTGTCTCAGTACACTATGTTCTAAGTCTTCAGCATTTAGCATTCTCTTGGCCCTATCTCTATTCACACAATTCTTTTTCTTCCTGTCACAACATAGTAGGCCAAACGTATTACAGATCCCTTATCCAACCAACTGCCTTAGTGGAGTGAGGACCAATGTATAAAAATAATGTTTTACCGTATTACTGATCTTAAGTTAAAAATGTTGGATTATCCTTGGTCTGAAATTTCTGATTACCACTCCCTTCCAACCTCTCTGAAAAGCTGCTTCCTATTAATTCCTCTCCCCAAAGAGTGTCATTTAATCTTTACTATCTATCTTGGAAATGGTATCCTCCCTTATTCTTCTTACTTAATTTCAGTCCTTGGTCCTAGAGTTTTTCTTCTTTTAGCCAGGTGCAGTGGTGCATGCCTATAATCCCAGTGACTCAGGAGGCTGAGGCTAGAGGATTGCAAGTTCAAGGCCAGCCTCAGCAACTTAGTGAGGCCCTAAAGAACTTAGCAAGGCCTTGTCTCAAAATAAAAAATTAAAAGTACTGGGGATGTAGCTCAGTGATAAAGTGCCCCTGAGTCTAACACCCAGTACCACAAAAAAGAAAAAAATAATTTTTCTTCTTTTATGGTCTTATATTTCACCTCCCCAAGTTGTTAGAGTCTAAGAGCTTTAGCCAGAGTGATTTCTTCTGGAAGTTTAGAGGGGAACCTTCCCATTCTTAATCACCTTTCATCGCCTTGGCCATTCTCAAATCTAAACACTCACATGTGCACAAACTATCACATCACTGAGGAAAGTTGGAAACTCCTTTTCCTCAAACATCTGTAAGAATAGGTCTGATCTCCTGCCCTGGTTAGGTGCTGTACTATGTGGAACAGGGTGCTGATACAGTGGCCCTGACCAAGGGTCTTCGAGACTTTGGGAGTTGTGTTTGGGCTGTGGTAACTGGCTTGAACCAGTGGCCATCCTCTCTGCCTCTCCAGTGTCTCAGATACCAGCTGCCTCACATATGCTGCTTCCTCCCAGGTTTCCCTTCTGACTTCTTCTTGCTACTCTGTGCAATTATATGTTAAGGCCTTACCTTTTCCTAAATGTTTTCAAACCTCCTGCACTACCTTGACCATCACTTCTTGAGCCATCTCCCTGAAGTCCTTGGTGCTAGGTGGGCTTTTGTGACAACTTTCACCTTCTCTGACCTTTTTCCTTGCTGGGAAGCATCAGTGTGTGTGCGGGGGCGGGGGGGTGAGGGAGGGGGTTAAGTGTGTGTGTGTGTATGTGTGTGTGTGTGAGCATGCATGCGTGTGTACACATGTGCGCACGTGTGTGTAAGAGAGAAGCATAAGGATGCTTCAAAAGCTGTAAAGAACTCTAACTAGCATCCTAAGTTCTATTATGTGAGGTCCTGCAGTTCTAGTGAATTTCCATTTTAGTGGGTTTGAATTAGGGTTTACTGCCTAGAGAAGAAAAACCATATCCAAGAACCTCTTAGTCAAGCTTACTCTTACCAAGCTGAACCAGCATAAGGCAGATCCACCACATCTTCAATTTACAAATGCTCTCAGAATCCAAGAAATGAAGAGAGCTAACTTTCTGCACTGAAGACGCAAATGGAACACTAGCTAGTCCTATCTACTGCTAGAACTAGAAATGTTTGTTTTCTCCTGTACTATTGAGAAATTATCTAATTTAAGGAGTTTTCATTTTTATTTAGGGATTTTTAATGACTGCCCATCACTACAGAAATAATTCCTTTTTTATAAAATCAAACTGATGTGAGGTAGTTTCTTTTTTAATCATAAAATTTACTAAGCCTGTAATTATGTTTAGAAGGTTTAGTACCAAAAATCAAACATTTTAGTAACAAGTAGGGATCTTGTCAACACAATGTAGGCCAGGGATTTTGTAAAGGTTTCTCAAAGACCCAAGTAAGGGAGAAAAGTTTTTAGTTGGGATGTTTAACTTGGGAAACACTGTCATCAGTTTGAGGGTCCTCAACCAGCATGGGATTATTTGGTGACAGTACTCAGGCTATCCTTTAAGGCACATTTTTTACTCAGCATTAAACAGTAGCTACAGTCATGAAGCAGAGCTCCCATTGCAGCTACATGATACTTGAGATGTATTCTTGGTTTGAGAATTGTACCTAAGAGGTAAAACTTTGGGGAAGGACAATATAAAAGAGAGAGGCTTCATACAACGTTTAAGGTATGAATGAGGCTTTTAAAATAAGCATCTGGATAAATAAACACTAAAGACACTGAAGAAACACTCATCCATATGAGATGGAAAGGATGTTTGTCCATCCAACGGGCTCAGGGGTTTTTGAGTCTCAGAAGGACATCCTACTCAAAGAGAAGAAAGGAGATATTTAAATCATTCTGCCTCTTAGAAAGATGCCTGGTTTTACAGCACAAAAGGAAAGGCTTGAATGAAAACTAGAAGAGGCCTTTTGTTTTTTACTCCCAGTGAGGAGGGTAGAAACCTTAAGATGCTCTACTGGGATAGCTGTAGCACTGACTGGAGTTTGCTGCCTACAGAGTTTTGAATGTACTAGTCCTTAGTTTCCACAGAACTGAATGCACCTCTTTAGTAAGTTACTGATTTATGGTGCTAAAGAAAAGATTATTCCCATTTCTTCTTCTTCCCCAATCCCCTTAAGCATTTAAGAAAATTTAAAATAAAAGCATTTAGAGGCCCTTTTTATGAATGTAACCTAAGTTTCTGTTTGACATATGACACTGCAACTTTAAAATGTTAGGAAATTATTTGCCTTTTTCTTTTAGAATTAAGCTTTATAAATAATCTGTAGAGTCAATTGAAGTATAAAGCTTAAGGATCACTCTTAAGACGCCTACAAAATCTTGTATATTTTTAAGTGTGCCAATTTGTAACATATTTTGTAAGTGTATATTTTTCTTAGAAAAGTGCTGTGAAGTGTCTGTATGTGAGAGTTTTCCTTTTTCTGCACCACTAGGTGCTAATAAAAGGATATTTACTTCAAAGTTTCTGGTTTTAGAAACCACAATACAAAGAAAAAAATACACTTTTGTTGGGAAATTTTGTAACACAAAACATGTTGTGAAAGAGTGTAGTGATCTTGTGCAAAAGAAAATGAACATTTGTGAGCTTCTTGCTGTTTTATAGATTTTCTTGTAAATTATTCTTGTAACACCTCTGGATTTGTTGTTCTTGTTGCAAAAGTTTTAAATATTTGTGACTGAATGTATGGTGAAACTGTCATATGTTACCTAGCTGAGTTTTGTTATTGTTTATGGAATAAATAAAAAAGAAAAGTTTAAAATACTGCTTTAGAATCATATGTAAGAGAAATCAAACCATTTCTAATTAAATTTATATCCCAAATAAAAGTTCTTCATTGTCTAGAGCAGTGTTTCTCAAACTATCTCTGGTAAGGGACCAATTTTTCTTGCAATCCATCACAGATCAATAATATTATAAAACACAATAAAAATGAATTTCTGAAGGGTGAAATGAGAGATATGCAAAATAAAAGCTCAAATGCATTCAATTCAACATGTAAAATTACATTTCAAAACAAACATAGCATAGGGAAAGAGAAAATAATTGCAAATTATTAATACCTTTTTTGAGACAAGTGCACTGTTCATTGTCAAATTGCATAGAAAGTTTTAAACACACTCAGCACTTTGAAAAGGACCAACAGTATTACCATCATCTGGGAAGTTGTGAGGAATGCCAAATTCCAGATCTTAGGCCAAATCTGCTGAATCAGAATCTGAACTTTAACAAGATCCCTAAGTGATTTGAGTGCATGTTAAAGTTTGAGAAGCACTGGGCTAGAGTTTTGTGTAGGGGATTCTTTTCCCCCTCAAATTGGAGAATCATTTTCTAGTGTGTCCCATTTTCTAAGACTTAAAACAGACGGTGTCCTTCTTTGGTGTTCCAGATGGATTCTACAGAGACGCAGTCCTCTCAAACTGTAAAAGCTGTTGATCACAAGTAATAAATGCTGATTTGCCTGGTATCAAAAATGTCAGATTTTCCATAATTCCTTACAGTTCCTACATTATTTTGCTTACCATTCAGTCATGGTTCCTATTACCTTTAATCAATCAAGACTTCTCCAAACTCTATCCCACTGTCAAATATTTCAGTATTTTGATATTTACTATATCAGAAAAGTTGTACTTTACTTTCCAGTGCCCAGATCATTTGAGTTGCCAACCAGAGCATGTAGCCCTGACTAACCACAGCAGGGGTGTTGTGACACACATAAGCCAACAACCACTTCCGTGGTTTTAAATTCCATTGCTCAAAGAAGCTGAAAAAATGTGTGTAAGGGAGTGGTCCTCGTCTCACTTCAACACCTCATCCACTTCCAACACTTCAACTACTACTGCAATTGTCCACAGATCTCTCCAAGTTCCCGATCTATATTTCCAGTTAGAGGCTGGCTATGACCAGTTGAACATTCTGCAATATCTTCATGCTTATTTATTCAATATAATTCCATAATCCCTTTACCCTCTGAGTATGCTCTAGCTCAGTGAATATTGTTGCCATCCAATTAGTCACCCAAGCGACCCAAGCCAGCAACTCCTTCCTCTTCCATACTCAGTTCTGCATTTATATCTCCATTGGCACCACTTTAATTTAAGTTTTCATGACCTTTCACCTGGGGTACTGTAACATTTATTCTAATTCAATGATTTCCAGATTGTATAGAGTCATCAACTTTGCATTTTGCAAAATAAGAGCAATTAAAAACAAAACTATACATTGTCAATCCACAGAAGATCATTTCAACACAGTCACTCAGAAGTCCTTCATTTAAAATGCACTCTAGGGCTGGGGATGTAGCTCAGCGGCAGAGCACTTGCCTAGGGTGTACAAGGTCCTGGGTTCAATCCACACTACTGCAAATAACAACAAAACCAAACTTGTCATTTTTTCTCTTCACCATGTGCCTGAGACTGAAACCAAACTCCCAATGTATTACTTTAAAGAGTTAAAAGGTTTTAAATTTCACTATAGAAAGGTGGAGGATGATAGAGAATGAGGGGCAGAGCAGTTCAAGCTCTCATGATCAGAACCTCCCAAGATTTTGAAGCTTTATTTCTCCCAATTTCTAGGAATTTTTTATGTAGTAGAGGTCTCAAACTCATATTCTTCACAGTGTGTAGGATTCCAAGACGTATTCTAGTGAACATGACCTTAGATTCTTCTTGAACTAAACTAATGGTAGGGTAGGGATGGGTGAGTGGTCCCATTCCTTTCCTTGTGGTTTCAATTCCCTTTCTCCCTTGGTCAAAGCGGAGATGGTAGCAGAAGCTTTTAAGGGGAAGATGGCATGGTTTTTGTTGCTACTGTTGTTGCTGCTGCATTGTGGAGGGGCCCACTGGGGATTGAACCCAAAGGCATTTAACCACTGAGCCACATCCACAGCCCTTATTTTGAGACAGGATCTCACTAAGTTGCTGAGGCTGGCTTTGAACTTGAGATCCTCCTACCTTAGCCTCCTAAGTAGCTGGGATTCTAGGTATACACTACTATGCCTAGCTAGATGGCAGGTTCTTTGTCTAAAGACATTTGATCTGCTTGGATTTCAGCTTTTCATCGACCTAATTTGGGGGAGGGGTGATTATGGACTGTTTTAATAAAGTTTTCTATTTAAAAGTAATTGGAGATATGGTTATCAAACTTTTTAGGACACATAAATGATTGGTTCTGTGTCATGTGTTGTGCTAAATACTTAGGAAAACAAAGAATTTAAATATAAAGCACATGCTTTTCTCTCTAGGAGCCCACAGATGAAATAGACAGGTATAATTTAATAGTTCAAATAGAAAAACACTCAGTGCTCGATTTAAGGTGAATAATCACACGTAAAGTAATTGATTTGCTGGCTACAGTCACCTAAGAAGACATACATCTATCCATTGCTATGGAGGAACCAATGTCACAAAATGCAATTCCCAATAGTCAATGTCTTGCCTTCTACCCTTCCCCCTACTTTGGAATCAGAATTCAGAGTGAGCTTATATCCATCACACAGTAGCTGTGTGATTTGGGACAAATTTATTTTATATTTGTGTATCCAGAGTCTTCATCCCCTAAAAAACTAATATAATTACACTATCACTCCCATAGTTTGGTCATAAAGATTGATGATCACATTTGTGAAGTCCTGGCACCAAGTGGACAGTCAGGTTATAGCATTTGCTATTGCTTAATAGATGTGTGCAAATGTTTTCCTAATAGTTCTTATTTTGATTCCTTAGAGATCATTCCGTCTTCTTACTTTAAATATTCTTCTTTTTATTAGATGTCCAACTGAAAAATTTTAGTAAACATCTGGCTTGAAGAATCTTTGATCTTAGTTTGCAGAAAGATGTCATTTTAAAGATAAAATCAGAACATAAATTATATAAATTATATAACAAATAATAATTTGTAGATATTATTATTATTATTCAAGATACCTAGGCTCTACTCCTGGCTTTGCCACCAAATTGGCTTAAAATGTTAGAAAAATCATTTTCCTTCTGGGCCTCAGTTTCCCCATCTGGAAAATGAGGATGGTGGGCTAGACGATTTATCATTAAGAACATGCATGTATAACTAATTAGAACAAAAAATAAATTTTAAATTTAATAAAAGAGTGTGAAAAGACCGCCAGGAATTGAATCCAAGCATTTATTATTGCTAACATTAAGACCTACCTCAATCTCCCCACCTCTAAAGTGGAAATAATTACTGTGCCTATCTCACAGGATTTGGGGGAGAGTTAAATGAGATAATGCAAATAAAGCATTTAAACACTGATTGGTACACATATAAAATGCTCAATAAATATTAGCTGTTATAATGGAGAGCCCTTCCCCTCAGTTTAAAACCCATGATTCAACTGGGTATGGTGGCACATGCTTGTAACTCAGGAGGCCAAGGCAGGAGGATCACAAGTTTGAGGCCAGCCTCTGAAACTTTGCAAGACCCCGTCTCAAAAAAATTTTTTTTTTAAATTTAAAGGGCTGGAGATGTAGCTCAGTGATAACACACTCCTGGGTTCAACTCCCAGTACCAATAAATAAATACAATCCATGATTCGATCTGTTATCTTGGCTGCTGTGACTAACTTAGAATTTACCAAAGTAGCTATGGATATTTGATCATTATTCAATTAATTAATTCAACAAATTTTTGTTGAGTATCTACTATGTGCCAGCAACCTTGCTAGTACTAAAGATGCCTTGGCGAACAAAATGACACTTTGATAATTTCTCATAAAATTTATATTAATCATAAAACCACTGTGATTATGATTGAAAATTTTAAAACTAAAATAGGAACCCTGCCTGGGTGTGGTGGCATGCACGTGTAGTCTCAGCTTCTTTGGAGGCTGAGGCAGGAGGATAACTTAAGACCAGGAGTTCGAGGCTGGCCTTGCAACATAGTATGATTCCTTCTCAAAAAAAAAAAAATAATAATACTAAAAAATAAAATAAGAACACTGAAGGAAAGGTGCATACTTCTATGAGAACCACTGACTAAGAAATCTGACCTGGCACCCTAAGAATGGGTATGATTTACCTAGGTGAGGAGGAAGTTGGAGGTGGAAGTAGGAACACGTGGAAAAGTCCTTTGGCAAGAAGAAGCATGTTGTACTCAAGAACTAAAGACAGCCAATGTGCTGGAGAGGAGTAGAGAGATACAGAGCAATGCCTCATATATTCCAATCTGTTCACAATTTATGGGAATTTTAACTATGCAAATTGGAGGTAGTGCAATACAAAATATTGTGAGTTTAACTATATGCAACTTTAAAAATTCCTCAAATAGAGAAAGAGCATAATGAATTTCAAAATGGGCAGGTATAGAAAAGATAAACTATGTTATGCTATTACCACACTTTGGAATCACTTTCATCATTAAATAGAAATATCTTTTGTCTTTTGTCAGAATTATACCAATTTCAAGTTATACAAAGCCATTTGTGAAAACAGTCCTCACATAAAAATGCAAACAGACTTCACTTGGCTATAGTTTCAAATTAATCTCAATGGGCCTAATTTTCATCCTTTGAAAAGTTCGAACTCTCCTATCACTTTAGGCATTGCTTCTAACCATAAAATACAGAAACATTAATGTTCAGTAATGTTCAGTCTAAATTAATATGTCAAATGATCCCAAAGGTTAAAATAATTAAAATATGCCTCTATTTTCCTATAATTTCTGAAAGGTCTAGATAGGCAACAAACCCATCACTTTCCATTTTATGAGAGATTTACTCAAAAACTCAATCACTGAATGCCCTCAGGAAAGTAAGGATTGGGGATTGAATTTGCCTTAGGTTCTTGAAAAACAATCACACTTTCTTCCTATTTTAAGCTTAAAATTAAACAAAGAAAGCTTATATTATCACTAAATAAGCTCATGTTAAGCAGCATGCTAGTCAGATTTCTGTTATTTTAACAAATACCTGAAATAATCAACTTAGAAAGAGGAAAGGTTTATTTTGGCTCATAGTTTCAGAGGTTCCAATTCATGATGAGTCAGCCCTGTTGTTTGGGCCTGTAGTGGTACATCATGGCCAGAGCATGTGGAAAAGCAAAACCACTCACCTCATTGCTAGGAAATGAAAGAGAAAGGGGAAGGGTACCACTTTTCCCGTCAAGGTCACCCCTCAAATGACCCGAAGACCTCTTACTATGCCTGGCCTCTTAAAGTTTCTACCACTTCCTAATACTGGGCCCCTGGAGACCAAGGCATTACCACATGGACCTTTGTGACTAAAATTAAAATTGGGGGAAATCAGCTGCTTTTAACCTAACAGCTATGAATTATTCAAATGGAGGTCTGAATGACAGATTCTTAAAAACTACATTGAGATATAACTTGCATACCAGAAAATTCACCCATTTAAGTGTAAAACTTAATCATTTCTAGTAAAATTACCAAATTATTCAACCATTGCCATACTCCAATTATAGAACATTTTCATTGTATCAGTAAGGTGCTTTATTCTTATTTCCGTTGATCTCTATTTACAGCTCCATCCTAAGACAACCATGAATGTACTTTCTGTCTCTCTAGATTTGCTTTTCATAGATATTTCATTTAAATGGAATCATACAATATGTGGTCTTTTGTGTCTGGCTTCCTTCACTTAGCATAATGTTTTTGAGGTTCATCCATGTTATAGCATGTATCAGAACTTCACTCCGTTTTATGGTTGAGAAATATTCTACTGTAAAATATAGGACATTTTGTTTATCAATTCACCAATTAAAACAATTAGGTTATTTTCACTTTTTTAAGTACTGGGAATTGAACCCAGGGATGCTTTACTATCAAGATGCATTCCCTGCCTTTTGAAATTTTATTTTATTTTATTGTTTTGAAACAGGGTGTCACTAAGTTGCCCAGGCTGGCCTCAGCCTCCCAAGTAGCTAGGATTACAGGAGTGCACCACCACCCTGCTTATTTCCACTTTTTGACCATTGTGTATAATTCTGTTGTGAACATTCATGTGTAAGTTTTTGTGTGGACATATGTTTTCAGATATGTAGATACTTACAGTAGAATTGCCATGTCATGGTATCTCTGTGTTTAATATCTTGAGGAACTGCTAAATTATTTTCCAAAGTGGCTGTGACATTTTACATTCCCCAAGCAATGATTAAGTATTTCAGTTTCTCTACATTCTAATCAACATTTGTTATCATGTGTTTTATTGTAATTCATAGTAATTATAAGATGGTATCTCTTAATGACATTGAGAATCTTTTTGTGCGGTTATTAGTCATTCCTTTGTCTCCTTTGAAGAAATGTCTATTCTAATCTTTTGCCCATTTTTAATTGGGTTAGTTGTATTATTATTGAATTGTAAGAATATTTTTGTATCCTAGATACAACTTCTTTATTGAGCATATTATATGCAAATATTTTCTTCCAGCATGACAATTGTCTTTGTTTTCTTAATGCTGTCGCCAAAGCACAAAAGTTTTGAATTTTGATGAAGTTCAATTTTTTATTTTGTATATCATACTTTTAATATTATATCTAAAGAATATTTGCATAACCCAAGGCCTCAAAGAGTTTCTCCTATATTTTCATCCAAAATTCTTGTTGTTTTAGATCTTACATTTAGTTGTTCGATATACTTCAAGTGATTTTTTGTGAATGGTGTGAGGTAAAGTTCTAAGTTAACCAATTTGAATACATCTATACAATCCCAACATTTTTTGAAAAGACGATGCTTTCCTCATCAGTCTTGACAGACTTGTCCAAAATCAATTGACTGAGTAATGCACTAATTTAAAAAAAAACATGGAAAAGAAAAAACTGAATTGACTAGGGACAGAGAAAGTGGCCATAAAGAGATACCTGACACTCACTTAGTCCTCCACAAAGAAGAACCAAAGCTGTGAGTGCATAGCTACATATTGAGGTGAGTGACCAAGAGAGAACGCTGGAATTCAACAGTAGATAAATTGAAACCTTGTAAAAATCCAAAGATCTGGAACAGCAGCATAACCAGAGAAATAAAATATTCTATCATCTGCCACCCTGACTCCACATCCAAGGGAGGAGGAGTCTCCCCTTTGCAGGGATAAAGGCAAAAGAGTGCCCCAGCAAACTCTGTCAGCACAGATGCAGGCAATCCCAGCTATTGGAAATCTCATGGCCCTTATGGGCTTACAGCCTAAATAGATAAAAACCCTGAAATCTGCATAGTAGTCTGGCTTTGGAAAAAGAATTCACTTTGTTTTCCACTGAACCTTCAGAGTGCTGTAGCCAGGAACCATCATGAGAAGGAACGTATCATTGGAGTTTGAATCGTTCTAGGGGATCGGAAACCCCTGCACATTCCCACCTCTGGGAGCCCAGAGGCATTCCACTGCACTGGCTCAGCAGATAGCTGACACACAAGTCAGACTTTGGGGCAGTAATTCTGACACAAACATACAGAGTGCTACATAGTGGGGAGCAGGTGTTGTAAAAGAGGGGAGTGGAGGGTATGATCCATAAGTACCAGAGCATAAGAGAGCCTGCCCTCTGAGACCAGTCACATGTGGTTTTGCTTGGTTGCAAGGACTGAGAGTTGTTGCCCATGCAGTTCCAGCCACCCCTCTCCCAGTATTGTGCTCAGGTGCCTATGGCCAACAAGGCTGAGAAAAAGTCGGAGTCCTCTACTCCTCACCCACAGAGATGTGCTGGGTCAGTTTTAAGCAATGCAGCAGCATCTCTGGCTGTAGCCCCGCCCCCATGGTACACAGCCTAAGAAACTAGGAAGAAGCTGCCTGGCACCAGCTGCACTCTGCCTCTTTTCTGTGAGCATCTTAGCTGAGAGGAATTTTTTCCCAGCTCAAGCTGTAACCCACTCCCACTCAATCCCTGGCACCACCACAACTAAAAGAATCAGGGATAGAAAAGCCCCTGGCCATTGCTCTGTACCCGGGGAATGCAAAGCTACGGAGGTCTGAGGTCCCACTTCTGGGTGGGCATGCCCACAGTAGCAACAGAAAGGAATAACACAGCTTTTGATTCCACCACACCTATGAAGGTGCACTGCATCTGTCACTCCTCCACCTTGTCCGATCAAACACTGCTGATAAGACTGGGTGTGAGTACCACAGAGGAGATTCCACTACCTGTGAATCACAGGACAACTTCAGATCTCTCATCAATACTGGAGCAACCAATACCAGAAACCCATTTGAGTAACAGAGCCAACATCAACAGTGCCATCAACTGATAGGGGCCACTGCTCCCATTGTAGGGGTAACCACACAGGGAGCACCTCATACACACTTTCCTGAAATGCTAAAATGCCCCCACTCTTGTGTGATCACAGAAACAATGAGTCTGTCTGACTCCAATACTGTATATATTGTACCAAACTCACTAATCAAAGCCAAAGAAGGAACAAGAAAATTACACTATGGTACTCAGCAGGAAATAAACTCAACATTGCATAACAAACCAATACCCCAAGACACATCTTTAGGAGAAAGTCACTTACTTATTAAAATATGGCATCCTGTAAATGTAGTAAAGAAACCATTTCACCTGATGTGCAAATTTTAACATAGGAATACAAAAATATGACAAAATAAGGCAATACAACACCTCCTAAAGTTCATAGTAACATATTTTTGAGAGAGAGAGAGAGAGAGAGAGAGAGAGAGAATCTTTTTTGTAGATGGACACAACACAATGCCTTTATTTTTATGTGGTGCTGAGAATCGAACCTGGGTCCTGCCCACACTAGGTGAGCGCTCTACTGCTGAGCCACAATCCCAGCCCATAGGAACATATTTTAAAGATAATTAAATAGAATAGATGCTTGACAAAGAAATAAAAGCAATTATTTTTAAAAGTTCAGTGAGATCTGAGAGAATAAAATTAAATAAAGAGATGAAATTAGGTAGATAGTACAGTATATGAATGAGAAATTCAGTGGAAAGATAGAGATTTTGAAAAAATAACCAATCACAAATCATGGGAATGAAAAGCTCAAAGTGTTGAGAGCCACAGCCAAAGGGGCCCCAGCAACCTTCCAGCTGCCAGCAAACTTTTAGCTGCCAGTTGATTGGCTCCTCTGCTGCGATGCTCATTGGGCTGTTTCCCCGCCCTTTCAGACCATGGAGCTGCTCATTGTGGGACTTTTTTGGCTCCACCCAGGCGACCCAGCCAATCTGCCTCAAGAGCAGGAGGGGGGGTGGTTGAGAGGCTTGTGGGAAGCCGGTGGTGGCAGTTGGGCTCTGAGGGAATTCCTGAAGAGCTCCTGTGGTCTGGCGTGTGTTCTAAAAATAAAGTTCATTTCTGCTTGATAAGTGGCTCCTGAATTGTGCCCAGCCAGACTGCGGCATTGAAGAGTCAGATAAAAAATTCAGTTGAAAACCTAAACAACAGACAAGATCAAATGGAAGAAAGAATATCAGAGCTTGAAGACAAGTATTTCAAAATATTACATTCAGAAGTTGGACATGGGGGCATGTACTTGTAGTCCCGGCACTAGGGAGGCTGAGGTGGGAGGGTCACTTTAGCTCATAAGATTGAGACAAATATGTACAAAACAGCAAGAACCTGTTTCTAAAACAAACAAAAGCAAAGCAAAAATATCACACTAAGAAATAAAGACAGAGAGATTAAAAGAGCATACTAGACTTTAGAGCACCATAACAACATAAACATCATCATCATCATCATCATTATACCCAAAGGGGAAGAAGTAAAGGTTAAGGGCACAGAAAACCTATCCAATGAAATAACAGCAGAAAAGTTCCATAAGCTTGGGAGAAACATGGACACATAGGTACAAGAGGCCTATAAACTCCCAAAAAAAACATAAACAGAAAAGATCCTCAACATGGCATATTACAGTCAAAATGTCAAAAACAAAGAACAAAGAAAAAATTTAAAACATATAATACAAAAGCATCAAGTCATATTTAAGGGCAATCCCGTTAGAATAAAATCAGATTTCTTAGCAGAAACAATATGGGGCAGGGAGGCATTGAATGATGTATATTAATTCCTGAAACAAAATAACTGTCAATGAAGGTATTGTACCGAGCAAGTCTATCCTTCATAATCAAAATATAAATAGAGACCTTCTATGATAAGCAAAAGATAAGGGAATTCATGGCCACCAAACCAGCCTTACAGAATATGCCTTAAAGGAGTCTATATCCAGAAGTAGAAATTTTTGTGGTAATTTTCACATTATAGCATGTGAAAATATGAATGCCACTAATCCCACTGAAAGAATAAGTATATAAATGAGAAATAGAAAAGAATCAAACATTATCAATACAATAAATGATAAAGCCACAAAGATGATTAAGAAAAGAATAAATGAGGACTAGACATGTAGTTCAGTGGTAGAGCACATGCCCAGTATGTGCAAAGTCCTGGGTTTGATCTGCAGTATTGCAAAAAGAATGAGGAAGAAGAAGAGGAGGAAGTGAAAAGAAGAAGAAAAAAGAAGGAGAAGGAGAAGAAAAAATAAGGCAGAGGAGAAAGAGGAGAAAGAAGAAAATATGTTCAAAATAAACAACCTATGATGCAATCAAAGTCTTAAAAAGCAGAGCAAATTATATTCAAAATAAATAGCATGAAATCACAGTAAAAATTAGAGTCTACAAAAACAATACAGAGGATCAATGAAACAAAGAATAGGTTCTTTTAAAAGATAAACAAAATTGACCAAACATTTGTCAGTCTAATGAGAGAGAGAGAGAGAGAGAGAGAGAGAGAGAGAGAGAGAGAGAGAGAGACCCTCATATACATAAGAGATGAAAAAAGGAAACATACAACTGATACTAGAAATTCAAAGGATCATTAAGGATTATTTTGAAAAACTACATTCTAACAAAATTGGAATATCTAGAAGAAAAGGGCAAATTTCTGAACACATATAACTGACCAAAATTGAACTAAGAGGATATTAAAAGCATAAATGACAAGTAATGAGATTGACTTAGTAATAAAAAAGTCTTCTAACAAGAAAAATGTCAGGACTAGAAGATTTCACTGCTGAATTTTACCAGACTTTGAAATTTTACCAGACCTTTAGCACCACATAATAAATTTTTTAAATTTTTGAAAAGCCTTTGAAAGAAGAATTAACACCAGTGATTCTAAAACCATTTTACAGAATTGAAAGAGAGACAACCTTTCCAAACTTATTCGATGAGGCCAGCCTGTTACCCTATTACCAACAAGGACACAACAAAGAAAACTATAAAACAATATCCCCAATGAATGTAGATGCAAAAATCCTCAGTAAAATACTAGGAAATCAATTTATTTTTTTGATTGGTTCATTTTAATTATATATGACAGTAGAATCCGTTTTGATATAATTATACAAGCATGGAGTATACCTTATTCTAATTAGGACCCCTGTCTTGTCGATGTACACAATGTGAGATTTACTATGGTGTATTCATTTAGGAAGATTATGTCAGATTAATTCCATTGTCTTTCCTATTCCTATCTTTCCTCCCTTCCCTTCATTCCCTTTTGTCTAATCTACTGAACTTCTATTTTTCCCTTTCCCACTTATTATGGGTTAGCTTCCACATTCCAGCAAAAACATTAGGAAATCAATTTCAACAGTATATCCAAAATATCATCCACCATGATCAAGTTAGTCTTGTCCAAGGATGCAAGAATGATTCAATATTTGCAAATCAATAAACATAATACATTACATAAACACAAAGAAGTATAAAAATCATATGATCATCTGAATAGATGCAGAAAAAGCCTTTGATCAAATTTAATATCACTTCATAGAAAAAGTTCTAAACAAATTATTTATAGAAGAATCTCACCTCAACGTAATAAAGACTATATGACAAACCCAAAGCCCATGTAATATTGAATGGGGAAAAACTGAAATAATTTCCTCTTACATCAGAACCAAGACAAAGTTGTCCACTCTCAATACTTTTTTTCAATATAGTGCTAGAAATTTGAGCCAGAGAAATTAGGCAAGAAAAATAAATAAAGGGCATACCACTGTTTGCAGATTATCTCATTCTACACATAGAAAAAACTAAAGAAAAGCCAGGCATACTGGTGCATGCCTATAATCCCGGTTACTCAGGAGGCTGCAGCAGGAGGATTGCAAGTTTGAGGACATTCTGAGCAACTTAGCAATATTGTGCCTCAAAACAAAATTTTAAAAGGTCTGGGAGTGGGGGCTGGGGTTGTGGCTTAATGGCAGAGTGCTTGCCTAGCACATGTGAGGCACTGGGTTCGACCTTTAGCACCACATAATAAATTTTTTAAAAGGCATTCTGTTCATCTACAACTACAAAAAAAAAACTTTTAAAAAAAAAGCTAGGGATATAGCTCAGTGGTAGAGCAACCCCGGGTACTACAGGGGGAAAAAAAAAGAAAGAATAACCAAAGACTCTACCAAAAGACTATTAGAATGGATAAACAAATTCAGTAATATAGCAGTATACAAAATCAACATATAAAATTAGTAGCTTTTCTATAAACCAGTAATGAAATTTTGAGGAAGTAATGAAAGCAATCCCATTCACAATGGCCATATGGAATAATCCTAATTGAAGAGGTGAAAGGCCTCTATAAATGAAAATTACAAAAAAAAATGAAGAAGAAATTAAAGAAGATACATGAACAGGGAAAAGGCTTCCCATGTTCATAGACCAGTCTCAAGAGCCATCTGTGAACTGTGCATGGACCAAACTGGTATCATAGCCATTAAATAGGAAAATCTGATACCTGGGAACTTCTAGCAACACTCCTGCTGGTGAGACTGTCCAGATCCATGTGAGTTCTTCTTCAGCTCTGCCAGGTTCCACACAGCACTGGAGATGAGGTGACCTGCTGCAGTCACCTAGACACACAGCCTCTCAGAAATGGGTGTGGCTTGTCAAGATGCCAATCAACCTGTTTGCAGCAGGTTCCCTGCCACACTGAGAAGCAAGACTCCTCCCGCTGAAACCTTATCCCTACCTTTGCTGCTCTTCCTTAAATAAAGAATCAGAGCCATTTGTTAAGTGTTTTGTTCCAGCTCCTACCAGGACTGGAAGAACCTATCAGGTGCTCCCTTAAAACTATTTTTCTGACTTTGTCTCTTATTTCTTCACTAATTACTTCAGACTATATTTTTCTCAGGTAGCTTATCCCGTCCTGAGCAGGAAAATTACCCTGGCAAGGTGCTGGCTGCCTTGAGATAGACCAGAAGAATTAATAATGCTTAAATGTCCATACTACCCAAAGTGATCACAAATGAAATGCAATCCTTTCCAAAATATCAATGACATTCAGAGCTAGGAAAAAAAAAAGAAATCCTAAAGTTCATGTGGAAGCATAAAATACCTCAAATAGCCAAAGCAATATTGTGCAAAAGGAGCAAAGCTGGAAACATCATGAAACCTGATTTTAAAACATATTAGAGAGCCATAATAACAAAATCATCATGGTATCAGAATAAAAACAGACACACAGACCAATGGAACAGAATAGAGAACCCAGAAATAAATCCATGCATCGACAACCAACTGATTCTAACAAAGATGCCAAGAACATACACTGGAGAAAAAAGAAAATCTCTTTAACAAATGGTGCTGGAAAAACTGGATATTCACATGCAGAAGATTGATATTTGACCCATATCTCCCATCCTGTACAAAAATCAATTCCAAATGGATCAAAGACCTTAATGTAAGACTTGACACTAAAAATTTGCTTCTGTTATGATCTTAATGTTTGTGTACCCCCAAATTGATATGCTAACATCCAAGGTGATGGTATTAAGAGAAGTGATGGACTTTGAGAGGTGATTAGGTCAAGAGGGCTCTACCCTCATGAATGGGATTGGTGTCCTTATAAAAGAGGCTGTAGGGAGTCTTTTTGCTCTTCTACTATGCAAAAACACAGTGAAAAGGTGCCATTTTTAAAGCAGAGGGTAAGCTTCACCAGATTCTGAATCTCCCAATGCCTTGATCTTAGACTCCCCTGCAATTGTGAGAAATAAATTTATTTATAAATTACCCCAACTATGGTGTTTCATTGTACTAGCCTGAACAGACTAAGAGAGCTTTCTAAGAAACATCCCTTAGTAGTCAAACAATATCTGGTCAACATTACCAGGTTGTACTTAAATCCTTTGAGCCAGCAAAGCTTCTGAGGTGATTTTGGGGTTGGGGCGCATTTAAAGTTCAGTTTGCTTTTACTTATTATTTCTGCAGAGACTTAGCATCAGCTAGGAATGAGTGGATAACTAGAGCCCTCTCTGGTTTTTTTCTTATTACATTCTTAGCCCTGCAATACACACAGATTCCCAGATTTGCCCAATAATATGTCAATCTTTTCAAAACCTCTTCAGTTGTCTCATTCCCCAAACCTCCTTTTAGAATTTCTGACAAGTCTCTATCTTGCTCAGCCAGTATCATAGCCTCAGACAGCTGTAATATTGGCCTTTGATTTTTTTTGACTCTGGAGAAGCTGGGGATATGGCTCAGTGGTAGAGTATTTATCTAGCATTTGTGTGGTCCTGGGTTCAATCCCCAGCATGAGAAAAAAAATCTGTGATTTTGTACTTGTTTTAGTCAGCTTTCCTATCACTAAACCAAAAACACCTGACAAGAACAACTTAGTGGAGGAAACATTTATTTGGGGCTCATGGTTTCAGAAGTCTCAATCCATAAAGAGTCTATTCTATTGCTCTGGGCCCAACATGAGGCAGGCAGCACACCATTAGGGAATGGCCCAGCTGAGGAAATCTGCTCAGCTCATAGCAGGGTCAGAAAGCAGAGAGAGAGGGTGGGGCTCAGGGAAGATGTATCCTTTCAGAGCACACCCCCAGTGACCCACCTCCTTCAGCCACACCCCACCTGTCTACAGTTCCTACCCAGTCACTTGAATTAGGATGGACTGATTAGGTTATAGCTCTCAATCCAGTTACTTTAACTCTGAATATTCCTCCATTAACATAGGAGATCTGGGGATATACCTTATATTCAAACCATAACATCACTATTATTTTCAACAATGTCCCTGGGCATTTGGACTTCAACAAATCTCCAAAGGTCAGTCACCTTCAGCTAGCATCCAAGATGATGGTTCTCCTTGGTACCGCACCAGAGTTAGACAGCTAGGGAAGGGGAAAGATGAGAGCAATCTTAAGTAAAAGATCCCACTGCTCTTATGGAGGTTCAGGAATAAATGTTCTTCAGTTAATCATGTGCTGGTGGTTAATGTTCAGAACTCTAAAATGATTATTTTGACAATTTGATCACTTGATTATTGTTTCTGAGGGGATAAGATTTGCCAAAGTCCTTTCTGTCTTAAGTATAACTTTTGTTTCATTTTGTTCCTTTTTGTTAAATGTTGTCATTCTTCTGCTCAAAAATCACATTCTTAATTGACAAATAAAATAGTGTGTGTCTATTGTGTGAGACACAATGTTTTGAAGAATAGATATGGAGTGTAATGGCTAAATGTAACTAATTAAAATATGCATTGCCTCATATAGTTATCATTTTGTGGTGGGAATACCTGATAGCCACTCTCTAAGCATTTCTCAATAATACAGTACTATTGTCATGAGCCATGCCTTAGAATTCCCTAGTAGTTCTCACATGGACTGGTATAGTGCTGCACATAGATCAGACATGCCTGAAAAGCCTTTTGATCACATGAAAGCCACCATATATTATTCTGTCCAATAAGAAATTAACACACTTCAATGCACAAATAACTGCACAGGAGTGCAGAAATAATGTGTGAGTGAATGCTTCCTCTGCATATTCTTCACAGTACTTTACATTATACCTCTGAAAAAGGCCTATAGGTCATCCTGATGTACAGCCCGGGTTGTGAGTTACAGGTTTTATGCTATGTTTGTATTCTACTTCAGAATTGTCATAGCACTTTCGTATCCACTGTCTTACCTATCCTTAAGACAATTCAATAAGGTAGGCAGGGGAAGTATATATTTCTATTTTATATTTGAGAAAAATTTAGAAGGCTCAGATACATAAAGTGAGTGTTGGAAGCAAAACTTGAAATCAGGGTGTTTTTTTTTTATCTCTTTGACTCTCTAATCAGTCTTTTACCCATACACAACAGTTTCACAAGTTGCAGTATAAAGATTACAGTGATAATAATAAGAAACAATAATAACAATTTAATAGAATGTAAACTGTTAGCATTCAGTTTACTTTAATTTCACAAAGAGCACCTAAAAAGCAAGAAAAATAAAGGTTAAATATATTCCTGTCAAGGTAGAAAAGATTCTTCTGAGAAAACACCCCCAAACAGAGTGGTTTGACACACAAAAGTATATTTTTTCTCACACATTACCAATGCATGTCTGCAACATAGGCGCTGCTTATTCTGTTCATTTGGGTTCCCAGACCTATGGAAGATTTACCTTGACACTATTTTTTTTAAGAACTGGGGATTTAACCTAGATACTAAGCAAATGCTCTGCCACTGAACTACATCCCCAGCCTTTGTATTTTATTTTGAGACAGGGCCTTGCTAAATGACCCAAGCTGACCTCAAACTTGTGATCTTCCTGCTTCAGCTTCCTGAGTAGCTGAGATTATAAGTGTGCACCACAAAGCCCAACCACCCATCTTAACATTTCCTGGTCACTGAAACAGTGGATTTTAAAGCTCTGGATAGAAGATTTTGCTCACATTTCATTGGACAAAACAAGTTATAAGGCCTTATTTGACCTCAAGAAGAAGGAAAGATGTAAATATCTGGTGAAGAACACGAATGACTATCACCACTACTTCAAATATACTTAAATGAAGTGCCAGGCCACCCACAAAGACATACTAAGAGAACTGTGAAACAGAATTAGCCTGTCACCCAACTGCCATTTATATAAGGAGTAGAGATTAGAGAGCCCTAGTGGGAGTGTTCGTGTACTGTTTCCCTCCTCTGCCTCTCAAAAGGAATATCTTCCTTTACCACAAGCAAGTGAGAGGAGACGCAAAGGGAAGACATTTTTATAAAATTGTCCCCTAGAATTAGGGAAAAATAGGACTAGTATTTAATTCATACCTGTAAATATTAGAGGTGCAGGGCCATGATTGTACTGCCTGTACCACAAAAGAACCAAAAGGGGGATTGTGTGGGGAGAGAGTAATACTTCATCCAGGGAGCAAGCCATTAGTTTGCTTTCTCAGGGAGCAGATGTTGTCCAGGAATTAGGGAGCTGGACAAGGATTTTTAAGTGACTTCTTCCCAAGAGAGGTGAAATAAATCCAAAAGAGCATATGTGTGCAATGGACTGAGGCCAAGGGAGAGAATAAGAAGTGGGCAGCCTGAAAAGTGTAATTTTCCTCAGGAAAGCTACAGTCAGAGGTCCTCAGTGGGAGGCACTCCTAGGAATGCACTAAAATGGTCCATAAACAAGCTGTTTGGCAAGCATCATACTAAATTAGTATGATGCGACTTAATTTCTCACACTTTATTAGATCAGTTCTGTTATTACTCTGATTTTATAGATACTGAAACTGAGACATAGAGAGGTTAAGTAATTGTCTAGGGTCACACAGATTATAAACTACAGAGTCAGGATTTGAATTAGGACTGCCCAGTTCTGTAGCACAGCATTTAACTATCCAGCTATCCTGTGTGCCTCTATGATGATGGCTCATGTATGTTAACAATGGAAAATAGAAAACAACAGACTCATTTTACCTAGGTTATCTGAGTTTAGACAAGATGATCTGTAAGTCCAAATCAAAACCTAGGACTGGCAGGGCATGGTGACACATGCCTGTAATCCCAGATTCTTGGGAGACTGAGGCAGAAGTATCATAAGTTCAGTGCCAAACTCTGCAAGTTAGCAAATCCCTAAACAATTTAGTGAGACCTTATATCAAAATAAAAAATAAAAAAGGTTGGGAATGTAGCTCAGTAGTAGAGCACCTCTGAGTTCAATCCCTAGTACTACAAAAAGAAAAAAAAAAACAAAAGAAAAGCTAGAAATGGGGAATCAAGAAACATATGTTTAAAGAGGCTTATCAATCTTTTTAAATAGTGCAATATTACAAAAAATATTGTCTTACTACCTTTCACCTGCAAATGGAATAATGCACGCTTATAAGAGAACAGACTTAATAAATTATGGTTGGTTTGGTGTTATGGTTTGGATATGAGGTGTCCCCTAATATGCCCATGTGTAACACAATGTAACAATATTCACAGGTGAATATTGTTTTAATCTCATTGGTGAATTAATCATTTTAGTGGACTACAGGGTGGTACTGATAGGCAATTTAGACATGGCTAGAGGAAGCAGATCACTGGGAACATCCGCATGGGAATTATATTTTGTCCCTGACTCCTTGCTCTCTCTGCTTCCCATCTGCCATGAATTGATCAGCTTTGCCTGTCAGGCCCTTCTGCCATGATGTTCTGCCTCATCTCAGGACCACAGCATTTGAAGTCAGCCAACCATATATTGAAACCACAAATCAAAATAAACTTTTTCTCCTCTCAGTTGTTCTACTCAGGTTGTTTGGTCACAACAATGAAAAGCTGACTAACTGAGACTAACTTGGTACTGAGGGGGGTCATTGTTGTCATCGTATGGTTCAGAAACCTTTGGAACTGGTTTGTGGGAAGAGTTTGGAGAAGGCTTAGAATATTGTAAGCAGAAGCTTAATTAGTGACTGTGGTGGGAGTTCAGAAGAACAGAATGACAAATAGGAATTGAACAGTAAAGACTGAAATTTCAGAAGGGAATGAGGACTCAGTTGGGAAATGGACTAGAGGCCACATGTCTTACATTCTGGCAAAGAACTTGACTACATTTTACCCATGTCCTGAGACTTTCTGTGAGGTTGAATTTAAAAGTGATGGACTAATTCATCTGGTGGAAGAATTTCAAGGCATAACAGCATTCAGGCAGTGTCATTGGTATTGCTGGCAGCTTTTAGCCATGCTTACTATGAAAACTTGGATCAGAAAGCAGAGGAAAGTATTTTTAAAACTTGCAGTTTGGCCAGAAAGCACATGTACAATTGGGGTCAATGAAATTGTGGTTGCTTAAGAGATTACCACCACTAAATAGAAGCTAAGTGCTTTTCTCAGAGACAATAGGAAAGATGCCTTGAGAGCATCTCAGGAATTAGCATGACCACATCCATTGCAGGGTGTAAAAGTAAATACCCTGTTCACTGGTAACTTGCTCACTCAGGGATATCAAGAAAGTAGTTTCCCCAGCATTTATTTCACCATGTTCAGCTTCCTAGACACTCAGAGTCTACTGCAATCATGTTCCAAGGAGGCCTAGCTACTGCTTGAGCAAGTGGCAGACCTTGGTGTCGTCCATGTGATGCTGGTTCTGAAGGAATGCAGGACGCTGGAATAAGGGGTCATGGAGGCTTCACTAAGATTTCAAAGGAAGACCTGAGAAGCCAGGCAGAATGTAGTAGGATTGGACTCCCTTTAGCAGCCTATGAGAGGGCAATGTATGCAGCTGGGAGAAGGAAGCCAAAGCGCAGTGAGACCCCAGGAATTAAGAATTGTCAGAACAAAAATGTTTGCAGGAAAAGCTGCAAGAAGTGAGCAGAGTCAGGCCAAGAGGCCATAAAGGCTACAACCAGAAAGGCCATAGGAGTAGGACTGTGCAAGCTCTTTAGAACTCACATCTCACCACCATGTGCACCAGATATCAGATGTGGAGCTATGGGACTTGCTTATTCAGCTAGGTTTTAGTATTGTTTCTGGTCTCATCCCTTCTTTCTATCTCCCTGTTCCTTCCCTTGAGAATAAAAATGTTTACACTGTGACATTATATATTGGATGTATGTAATTGGCTTTTGATTTTTACAAGAGCTCACAGCCAAGAGTTTTCCTTGAGTCTCAGAATAGACTTTGACCTTAGACTTTGGAGCAATGCTGGAATTTTTAAGACTATGGGGACTCTTGGAGATGAACTCTGCATTTTGCATTTGAGATAGGCATAAGCTTTTCAGAGACAGGGGTAAAATGTTAGGGTTTGAATATAAGGTGTCTCTCCAAAACTTCATATGTTAGAAAATGTAGCAATGTTCAGAGGTGAAATTATTACATTAGAAGAGCTATAACCTCATCAGTGGATTAATCCATTTGGTGGATTAATAATTTCATTGGATTACTTAATGGTAACTGATCCAAGTTTTCATAGGCAGGTAAAGCATGGCTGGAGGAAGTAGGTCACTGAGGGCAAGCCTTTTGGGATTATATCTTATCCCTGGTTCGTTTTCTTTCTCTCTCTCTCTCTCTCTCTCTCTCTCTCTCTCTCTCTCTCTCTCTCTCTCTCTCTCTTCCAGATGTCATGAACTGGGCAGCTTTCCCCTTCCACCATGATTTTCTGCAGGCCCAGAGTAATGGAGTCAGTTGAACACAGAGGGAACCTATGAAACTATGATCCCAAAACAACCTTTTCTTTCTCTAAATCATCCTTATCATGTAAACAACAAAAGTTTCTGCAAATTCCATCATCATAATTTGAAACTTTGGGAGAAGGCTAGAAAATCAATATCTTAAATAAACACCCATATAAATTATGTGGCCCAAGCATTAAAATAAAACAAGATATCAAAAGGAAGCCATTTTTCCACAATTTACTACCGATAATAGCAAAAACAATCAATTTTTTAAAATTCAGAGAAGCACAAAGGAAAAGGAAACTCAAGATATTATATCCCAAACCAAAGAAAACTACCAGTAACATTTGGTGAATGTTCTTAAAACAATTAATATATTGAATGCTAACAGCATGAGAGCTAGGACAAAATCCACTTGGGATGAGTAAATAGTTCTGAAAATAACTTTAGGATTAATAGACTTTGCTGGGCATGATGGCACATACCTATAATCCCAGCTATTTGAGAGATGGGATCAGGAGGACCACAAGCTCAAGGCCAGCCTGGGCAACTTAGTGAGACCCTATCTCAAAGCAAAAAATGAAAAAGGTTGGGGAGGTAGCTCACTGGTAGAGTGTTTGCCTAGCATGTGCTCTGGCTTCAACCCCCAGTACTTTTGAGAGGCAGAGGAGGAAAACAGTACACAGAAATACATTTCTTTATAAATTACCCAGTCTTAGGTGCAGTAACATATGATCACAATCCCCGCTACTGGGGAGACTGAAACAGAAGGGTCACAAATTTAAGACCTGTCTGGATACTTAGTGAAGCCTTGTCTCAAAATAATGTAAAAATGTTGGGGATATAGCTCGGTGGTACAGAACCATTGGTTTCAATCATCAGTACCAATAAATAAATAAATAACCCAGACTTAGGTGTTCTATTGTGAACTAAGTTACACCAAATACATAACAAAATGTATAAGATGCATAAGTATGTCTGGTCTTTTATTAATTCCTTGACCACAAATGTCAAATTATATTCATTACTGCCTTATATTATTCTTACATTACCATATTGCCCTAATAAATTTTTGCTCCAACTCTACAAAAGAATGATTTCATTTGTCTTGTCTTCTCAAAATTTCTTCTCCTATTCCTTTGTCACTCTAACTCATGAACAGAACTTTAGAGACATGTGGGACAATACTAAAATATCCAATATGCATATCATCAGAATCCAGAGGAGAGGAGAAAAAATGGTGAGGCACTCCACTTCTTAGAACTAAGATCTGTATTAGTTTCTTAAGGCTTCCATAAAATGTACCACAAACTGTGTGGCTTAAAACAACAAATAGTTATGATCTCACAGTTGTAGAGGCTAAAAGTCCAAAGTCAAGGTGTTATCAAGATCACACTTTGTCTGAAACCAGTAAGGGATAATCCTCCTTTGCTTCCTCCTAGCTACTGGTGGTTTGCTGGCAATCTTTGGTGTTCTTTGTCTTATAGCTTAAACACTTCAATCCTTGTCTCCAGCATCACATGGCATTCTCCCTGTGTGTATCTCTGTCTTTGTGCCTCTTCTCCTCTTGTAATGATACCAGTCATGTTGGATTAAATGTCCAGCCTGGTTCACTATGTCCTCATCTGTAAAGATACAATTTCCAAATAAACTCATATTCTGAAGAACTGGGGATTAGTATTTTGACTTTTAACAAGAGGATACAATTCATCCTTTAATATATAAGATTACTGAAAATAAAAAATTATAATTCCATGTGTTACTTAGGACAAAAATACAGTGAGGAGGGTTAAATGATCTAAATGATAGTCAGGTTTCCACATTTCACTATAGGTGGTGAAACTTTCATACCAGTCGGCTGTAAGAAGTCATATAAATATATTATCATACCCACATCAACTACTAAGAAAGATACACAAAATAATATACCCACAAACACTATAAATAAATCAAGATGAGGGGCTGGGGTTATGGCTCAGTGATAGAGCATGCACCTCGCACATGAAAGGCCCTGGGTTCAATCCTCAGCACCACATAAAAATAAATAAAATAAAGTTATTAAAAATATTAATAATAAATCAAGATGAGGTTGTGAAAATCAGTCAAGTAACCCATAGAAGGGCAAGAAGAGACAAAAGAAAAGAAAACAGTGAATACAAACAGAAAACAAAGAATATAATGGCACAATAACAGATCAATAATCATCTTAAATGTTAATGGTCTAAACACACCACTTGATAGGCAAGGTTTGGCGGAGTAAATTTTATTTTATTTTTCTGCAATAAAATCAAGTACAGTTTTATTAGTTGAAGAACTGGAAAGAATAATAAGTATTTGTGAAACAAAATCAATATAAAATATTTAAATAAACATTCCTGTATGTACAAAGAAGAGAATAATAATTACTCTGGCAGTCCCTCTGCTTACTAAAGGATGGGCTCCCCCCACTCAGACTGCTGAAGTCTTCTGAACTGAGGCCAAGCATTAGGTCTTTCACAGCAGCCATAAAGAGCAAGTGCTTCCCACCACATTATAGTGCTGAAGCACTACTAAAGCAAACTACAGCTAGGAGCACAACTACCTAAGGCAGTGACAAAGTGCAGAGAAGGAACAGAAAAGGAACTATGTCGGTTGAAGAGAACATGATCAAGGAGCTCTGGCTGAGACCTCACCAAGCCTGACCAAGGATATAGCTTAGAATAATAATAACAATAACAACAACAATAACAATAATGGGAGATTGGTAGAGTAGAGCAAGCAGATCAGGAGGAGAATGAGGGGAGGGAAAAAGATGTACTGAGGAATAAGATTTAAGTTATGTGCATGTACAAATATGGCATAATGAATCCCACTATTATGCATTGATTATAATGCACCAATTCTTTAAAAAATGAACATTTTCCCTGTCACACCAATCTCCTATGTAATTAGGTGGAATGTATCAATACAGCAAATGTTCTAGATTTAAGAAGCAGTTTACACCAAAGAAGAGACCCCAGGGCTTTCTGCCCTGTGAGGAGGCTCTTCCAGTGCATCTTTTTCACACTGCCACACTCCTTTCTCAGCAGATCTTCAAGCAATGTTTCTTTCTATGCTGTTTCAAAGTAGCTTTTTTCTTTGAAGTACCCATTCTCCATTTAATAATCTCCACTTTAAAACTTGCAATGGAAGAAGAAATCTCCTAACAGTTTCTTTATCTGAGAAATTTGGTAATGAGGCCTTTACATTGAGTACCTGAAAATCCTTTACCACATTAACCTGATACTTTGCCATGAGTCAATCACTATTATATTTATAAAATTAAAAAAAATCTCAAGATCACAGCAGCAGGTGAGATCAGTCTGTAGTTCATCTTTTATCTCTAGGCAACAACTGACTCCTGCCCTGGGATTACAATGAAGCAGGGAATGTTCTCAGTATATACACCTCTGGAAATTACTTTTCAAAGCAAAACACAACAGCATGTCAAGCCTCCAGTGTCATGAGCAGCATCTCACTGTGAAACCTCAACACCTAGGATCCTTCACTCCTGAACCTGGCATGAAGATAAGATTTCTGGAAGATGTACATTAACATTAAATGTAAACATCCAGTTTTACCATCTGCTCACCAGAGACCATCATTAGCTTCTCTCCATCCATCAAAAAGAAAACTTCATGGCCCCCCAAGGGGAACTGAGGCTGGGTCCAGGTTTGCTTAGATGTAGTGAGAAAGAATTTTCCTTGAAGGGCTGGGGATGACTGCCAAAACCCCAACCAAACCCTCTCCCAGTCTGTGATCCTGGTAAGTAGAGTTTGCTTTGGTGAGTATGGTTTGGAGAAGTTGATTGATTCAACTCATGTTCTCAAAATGACTGAGTGCATGCTGATGTCCTGCCAGAGATGGTTTACAGAGGAACTCAGCACTGCTGCAGCCATGACCTTGCCAAAATGCCCCTGCAAGCTCCTCATAAGGTCAAGAGTGGACAAGTAGATTTTTAAAACCCACATACACTTGCCTTCAAGCTAGACAAATAAATAAATAAACATACACACATCACCACTGTGTGATGGTTATAAGAAACTCATTTCAAATTTAATGATATGGGCAGCTGAAAGAAAAATATGGAAAGAAATATAACATTAAACTTTAATTTAAAAAGCATGCTGGGCACAGTATAATCCCAGCAGTTCAGGAGGCTGAGGCAGGAGAATCACGAGTTCAAAGCCAGCCTCAGCAATGGCGAAGTGCTAAGCAACTCAGTGAGACCCTGTCTCTAAATAAAATACAAAATAGGGCTGGGGATGTGGCTCAGTGGTTGGGTGCCCCTGAGTTCAGTCCCCATGGTGCTAGTCATGATAGCACATGCCTGTAATCTCAGATACTCAGGGCCCTGAGGCAAGAAGATTGCAAGTTTGAGGCCAACCTCAGAAATTTGGCAAGACCATATCTTGAAATTTTAAGTAAAGAAGAACTGGGAAGGTTTTTCAGTGAAAAAGCACTCCTGGGTTCAATCCCTAGCAAAGGAAAAAAAAAACAGCAGAAGTGACTAAAAAATTGTTAGATAAAGAAGACTTCAGAGGAATGAATATTGTTTGAGACAAAGAAGAACTTTACATAAGATAAAAAGATCAATCCCCCAAGAAGACTTAATAATACAAAAAGTATTTATAGAATAAACCTCAAAATTCACGGAGCAGGGCTAGCAGTGCGGCTCAGTGGTAGAGCACTTGCCTAGTATATGCAAGACCCTGGGTTAGATCCCTATCACTGCAAAAAACATTAATAAGGCAAAAATTCATAGAGCTAAAAGGAGACATAGACAAATTCACAATTATAATTATGAACTTCAATGCTTCAACTCTTAGAAATTGTAGAACTGCTATACAGAAAATCATCAGGGATATCAAAGAACTGATTAATACTATCAACCGACATGATCTATTTGGCATATATAGAACACTCCACCCAACACAACAGAACACACATTTTTTTTACACAAGACCTTTATTTTATTTATTTATTTTTATGTGGTGCTGAGGATTGAACCCAGTGTTTTGCACGTGCTAGGCAAGTGCTCTACCACTGAGCCACAACCCCAGCCCCAGGACACATATTTTTTTTAAGTGCATATGGAACATTCCCCAAAATAGACCATATCCTGGGCCCCAAAACAACCCCCCAAAAAATGTAAAAAATTGAAATCATAGTGTTTTCTCTGACCAAAATGGAATGGAACTAGAAATCAATAACAGAAAGACAACAGGAAAGTTGTGAAACACACATCTAAATAATTAACAAACTGCCCCTGTAAGCTCCTCATAAGGCCAAGAGTGAACAAGTAGATTTTGAAAACCCACATACTGAATTATTTAGATGTATGTTTCACAATTCTCCTATTTATCATCTTTTATCTCTAGGCAATAGTTGACTCCTGCCCTAGGATTACAATGAAGGCAGGAATGTTCTCAGTATATACACTTCTAGAAATTACTTTTCAAAGAAGAACATAACACCATGTCAAGCATCCAGTGTCATGAGCAGCATCTTACTGTGAAACCTCAACACCTAGGATCCTTCACTCCTAAACCTGGCATGAAAATTGTGAAACACACATCTAAATAATTCAGTCAAGATTATGTCTTAAAGGAAAAATATCAAACTAAATGAAAATAAAAATATAAATATCAAAATATGTAGATGTAGTTAAAGCAATGGTTAAAGGTAAATTTATAGCACTAGATGTTTACATTAAAATGGGAAAGGTGTGGGGGGATAGGAAGGGTAGCAGAATACAATAGACACTAGTATGGCTGTATGTATAAACGTGGCTGTAAAACCAATGTGATACTGCAATCTGTACATGTGGAAAAATAAGAATTCATACCCCATTTGAATCAAATGTATGATATGTCAAGATCATTGTAATGTTTTGAGCAACTAATAAAAAAATTTTTCAAAATGGGAAATGTCTCAAAGCAATAATCAGGATTTTATCTCAAGGAAGTGGAAAATGAAGAGCACAAGCTGAGGCAGAAGGATAGCAAGTCAAGGTCAGCCTTAGCAACTTAGCAAGGTCCTATTTCTAAATAAAATGTTAAAGACTTGAACAGACACTTCTCAGAAGAGGATATACAACCAATCAACAAATATATGAAAAAATGATCATCATCTCAAGCAATTAGAAAAACGCAAATCAAAACTACTCTAAGGTATCATCTCACTCCAGTCAGAATGGCAGCTATTATGAAGACAAATGACAATAATTGTTGGCGAGGATGTGGGGAAAAAGGTACACTCATACATTGCTGGTGGGACTGCAAATTTGTGCAGCCAATTTGGAAAGCAACATGGAGATTCCTTGGAAATCTGGGAATGGAACCACCATTTGACCCAGCTATCCCTCTCCTCAGACTATACCCAAAGGACTTAAAAACAGCATACTGTAGGGACACAGCCACATCAATGTTTATAGCAGCACAATTCACAATAGCTAAACTGTGGAGCCAACCTCGATGAATAGATTTTTTAAAAATTGGCATATATACACAATGGAATTTTACTCAGCAATAAAAGAGAATAAAATCATGGTATTTGCAGGTAAATGGATGGTGTTGGAGAAGATAATGCTAAGTAAAGTTAGCCAATCTCAAAAAAACAAATGCCGAATGTTTTCTCTGATATAAGGAACCTGACTCATAGTGGGGTACAGAGGGGGGAGCATGGGAGGAATAGATGAACTCTAGATAGGAGAGAGGAGTGGGAGGGAAAAGGAGGGGGCAAGGGATTAGCAAGGATGGTGGAATGTGATGGACTTCATTATCCAAAGTACATGTATGAAGATAGAATTGGGTGTCAACATACTTTATATACAGAGATCTGAAAAATTGTGGTATTTATGTGTAATAAGAATTGTAATGCAAAAAAACAAAGTACATGTATAAAGACATGAATTGGTGTGAACATACTTTATATACAAAGATATGAAAAATTGTGCTCTATATATGTAATAAGAATTGTAATGCATTCCTCTGTTTTTTGTATTTTTAAAAAATAAAATCAATTTAAAAAATAAAATAAAATTTAAAAAAGGTGGGGAAGAGCTCGGGATGTGGCTTAGTGCTTAAGCCCCTCTGGGATCAATCCCAGTACCCACCCACCCCCAAAAAAAAGAGAAAAAAGAAGAGCATTATAAAGCCCAAGCAAGCAGAAAGAAGGAAATAATAAAGAGAAGAAATTTTAAAAATGTAAAACCAAAGCCAAAATCCAGTTCTTTGAACAGAACAAATAAAGAACATGTGGAACTACATTATCTCAAAATGAAAAGTTTAAGTAAAAATAAATAAAACAATAAATTGTTTTTTTAAAAAAAGAGTAAAAATAAAAAGCATAAACTGTCGGTATAATATAATTACTACTCAAATTATATGACAACTTTCCTAGCCATCCTGGCTGGAAATGTAACAGAATGTGATGCTTCAGTCTTGAGCTAGAATTTCTTTGTCAGAGCCAGTCATGGTGGGGCACACCTATAATTCCAGCAACTCCGGAAGCTGAGGCAGGAGGATCACAAGTTCACAGCCAGCCTAGGCAACTTAGCAAGACCCTGCCTCAAAACAAAAATAAATAAATAAATAAAAAGTATAGGGGATGTCACTGTAGTAAAGCAACCTCAAGTTTAATCTCTGGTATGAAAAAAAAAAAGAATTTCTTTGCCAGAAAACTTCAGTTTTTTGCTCCTATTACCTGCAACTCATTGGATTACACCTAGCCACATTATCAAGTATAATCTCCTTTACTTCAAATCAAATTATTTGGGGTGTTAAACACATCCACAAAATGCTTTCACATAAACACCTAAAACACTATTTTATTAAATAACTGTATATTATAAACAGGAGAAGTTGCCATACAAAATGAACCATAATTATCCACCCCTTGTCAAATTGGCACACATACGCACATCTCCAAGCAAAGACAATAACAAAGTTATACTTCCACCTAACAAGACACAACTATCCCCTGTACTACTGAAAATGTGCTAACACTTTACCCATAAGAAGACACAAAGTTCTGGGTGATATTCATGCTTCTCCTTCATGTCTTATAAATAAAATACTCTGATGTAAAGTTAACTACTAGTAATACCTATTATTTTATATTATAAGGATATGAGATAAGGAATAAGACAAAAATATTTTATATAAATATATACACAGCTGAGCATGGTGGCACATGCCTATAATCCCAGAAACTCAGGAGGCTGAGGTAGGAGAATCACAAGTTCAAGGCCAACCTCAGCAACTCAGTTAATCCTGGGTATGTAGCTCAGTGGTAGAGACCCCTGGATTCAATCCCCAGTACAGAAGAAAAATACATACACACACACACACACACACACACACAAAAGAATATTCTTAGCAAAAGTAAGGAAGACATACTCATAATAATTATGAGCCCTTCTTCTGCAGCTGGTCATGTGATCTAGCTGGCATTTAAAACTACCTTCTGCCACTATCCATTCCATATTTCCTTTGCTCTCAGCAAATACCTCAGTTGGTCATGCTTCTTTGCCTGATGAGGTGACCCCAACTTCCATTTCTTTTTTTTTAAGAATTTTTAATCTTTATTTTTCAGCTTTTGGTGGACACAACATCTTTGTTTGTATGTGGTGCTGAGGATCGAACCCGGGCCGCACGCATGCCAGGCGAGTGCGCTACCACTTGAGCCACATCCCCAGCCCCAACTTCCATTTCTAAAGGATCTGAGTCATTAGTACAATATACCATGTTTCACCGTGATTTGACTTATGCTTCACAGACTTTTTAAAAATATTTTGTTTCAGGATTTTTTTTAGTTGTAGTTGGACACAATACCTTTATTTTATTTGTATGTGGTGCTGAGGATTGAACTCAGGGCCTCCCACGTGCTAGATGAGCACTCTACCACTGAGCCAGAACTCCAGTCCCACTTCACAGACTTTTGAGTTTTTAAAAGTTAAGGTTTTGTGGCAACCCTCCATTGAGCAAATTTATCAATGACATTTTTCCAACAAAGTGCTCACTTTGTGTTTTTTTTTTTTGGTAAAGCTCACAATGTTTTTATCATTATTCAATTAATATTTTCATTATTATTATTCTGTTATGGTGATATGTGATTGGTGATTTCTTATTGTGTTTGTTCTCATTGTATTTGTTTGGTGAACTTAATAGGTAAATATTGTGTGTATTTGGACCGGTACACTTACTGGTCATTCTCCCACCTCTCTCCCTCTTTTCAAGTCTCCCTATTCACAACAATATTGAAATTAGACCTATGTCCTCAAAGTGTTCAAGTGAAAAGAATTATGCATTTCTCACTTTAAATCAAAAGCAAGAAATTATTAAGCTTCATAAAGAAGATGTGCCAAAAGCTGAAAGAAGATCAAATGTCCTCTTGCACCAGTTAGCCAAGTCATGGATGCAGAGTAAAAGTTCTTAAAGGAAATTAAAGGTTCTACTCTGGTGAACTCATCAGTGATAAGAAAGTGAAATTGCCTTATTGCTGATATGGAGGGAGAATAGTAGTGGTGTGCACAGAAGATCAAACTAGCCACATTCCCTTAAGCCAAAGCCTAATCCAGAGCAAGGACATAACTCTCTTCAATACTATTAAGACTGAGAGAAGTGAGGAAGCAGCAGAGGGAAAGTTTGAAGCTAGCAGAGGTGGGTTTATGAAGCTTAAGGAAAGAAGTCATCTCCACAACATAAAAATGCAAGGTAATTAAAAAATACAAGGTCAAGCAGAAAAATGCTGATGTAGAAGTTGCAGCAAGTTATCCAGAAGATCTAGCTAAGAAAACTGGTGAAGGTGGCTCCACAAAACAATGGATTTTCAGTGCACATGAAACATTCTTCTATTGAAAGAAAGTGCCGCTTAGGGATCTCATAGCTAGAGAGGAGAAACCACCAATTCCAGGCTTCATAGGACAGACTGACTGTCTTGTTAGGGGCTGATGACTTCAAGTTGAAGCCAATGCTCATTTACTGATCTGAAAATCCAAGGGCCTTTAAGAGTTACATTAAATCTTCTCTGCCTGCACTCTATAAATTCATCAACAAAGTCAGGATAGCATCGCATTTGTTTATAACATGGTTTACTTAATATTTTAAGCCCAATTTTGGTACCTACTACTCAGAAAAAAGATTCCATTCAAAATATTACTGCTCATGGACACCCAAGAGTTCTGATGGAGCTGTACAATGAGGTGAATATTGTTTTCTATAGCCCATGGATCAAGGAATTACTTCAGCTTTCAGGTTTTACTATTTGAGAAATACATTTCATAAGCCTATAGCTGCCATCAATAGTGATTCCTTTGATGGATCTAGGCAGTGTAAATTGAAAGTCTTCTGAAAAATATTCACCATTTTAGATGCCACTAAATACGTTTGTGAATAATCATGCTATGTACATATATAAAAATACCACAGGCCCAGGTGTGGTGGCACATGCCTGTAAATCCCAAGGCTCAGGAGGCTGAAGCAGGAGGATCACAAGTTCAGAGCCAGCCCCAGCAACTTAGCAAGGCCCTAAGCAACTTAGCGAGACCCTGTCTTTAAATCAAATATTAAAAAGAGCTGGGTATATTGATCAGTGATTAAGCATTCCTGGGTTCAATCCCCAGTACCAAAAAAAAAAATACCACGGGGAGTTTCACCTTTATGTATAAGTAGAAAGAACCAATTAAAAATAAATAAAAAGGTAAATGAAAAGAAGGGCAGTAGAGTAGAGGAAGGAGGGGAAAGGGGAATGTGAACTGAAATCGAAGTCCAGGCATGTATGATTTTGATGGAATGAATCCAGCTACTATGTATAACTATAATGCTCTAAATTTTAAAAAAAATGTGAATCATGGGAGAAAGTCAAAAGTCAGCCCTCATGGATGACTGACTTTGACAGGTTCAGGACTTCAGTGGAGCAAATAACTACAGATGTGGTGGAAATAGCAAGAGAACTAGAATGAGAAAAGCAACCTGAAAATGTGACTGCAATCTCATCACAAAACTTGAACGGATTTTTTTTTGAATGAGCAAATAAGGTGATTTCTTGAAATGGACTCTACTCTTGGTAAAGATGTTGTGAACATTGTTGAAATGACAATGAAAGAGAATAATGCATGAATTTAGTTGATAAAGGAGTGGCAGTATTTGAGAGCATTGACCCCAATTTTGAAATAAGTTATATTGTGGGTGAAAGGCTATCAAACAGCATTTCATGCTACAGAGAAATCTTTCATGAAAGGAAGAGTCAATAGAAGCAGCAAACTTCATTGCTGTCTTATTCAAGGAATTACAGAGTTGGGGTGTAGCTCATTATGGTTGAAGCCCTGGGTTCAGTCCCCAGCACTGAAAGATACAAAGATGAAGAAAGAGGAAAAGAAGAAAAGACAGAAAGAAAGGAGAAAGGGGGAAAGAAGAAAAGAAAGAAAATTGCCATAGCAACCACAACCTTCATCAGCCATCACTTGGCTCCATCAGCAAAGTGCCAGGGGGCAAGACCTTCCACCAATAAAAAGATTATCCCTTTCTGAAGTCTCAGATGATTGTTAGCAATTTTTATCAATAAAATATTTTTAATTAAGGTCTGTAGACATAATACTATTGAATGCTTAATAGACTAAAATATAGTGTAAATATAATTTTTATATGCACTGGGAAATTCTAAAAATTGTGGGACTCTCTTCATTTCAATACTCATTTTATTTTAGTGGTTTGGAACCAAACCCGCAATATCTCTGAGTTGTGCCCGTAGTCCTGTCAAATTGGATTAGTGTAGCTTTCTATTGACCTTAATCACAGAGCACAGTAGTGCTAAGAGATGCCCTAAATGATCTATTGTATTTCTGACATACTCTTTCTTACTTTCATTATGGAGTAGGATCCCAATAAGTTGCAAGCTTTCCCCTTGGTAATCAGAATCAATCACCACAGCAAGTAAGTAAATCCCTTCATTATATGTTGATTTAGAGGCATGAGAAGCAGAAAGTAGCAAGGTAACTGTCTTAACTTCCTATTCAATAAAATCATTTTTGTGCTATCACTTGGTAGAAGCACCCACCTTTGGAATTAAGATCTCTAGGTCAGAAAAGCATAGGGTCATTGGGGCAGGAAGCAAAAATTTTGCTAGTAGATAATGAGTATAATGAATGATATCGCTCCCATTTCTGTCTCGTTGATTCCTGGGCCTATGAATCCTGACAATGGGGAAAACAGTACCATATATCAGACACTGGCTTAGAGCATATACAGCCTTCTGAAGAACATGCCCTAGCCTTGAAAAGTATGGTTACTTAATACTGTCACTGAGTCTTTGAAAGGCCATTCCACCATTCTCTCAAACCATCTCACTCAGGATGGTGGGGAACATGGGAAGCCAGTGAATTCTATGAATTGGAGTCAACTTTCAGAATTCATATGCCATAAAATAAATTTGTTGATCAGAAGAAATGATGTATGTGTGTGAAACATGATAGTGAATAAGGCAATCTGTAAGTCCACAGATGATGGGCAGAAACATGTAGAAGAAAGCATATCTAAACCTAGAGTAAGTGTCTAGTCCATAAGAGTAAAATGCTGCCCTTTCTATAATAGAAGTGGTTGAGTGTATCAATTTGACACCAGTGATTGACTGATCTCTACAGGAAATGTCTCAGGATGGTCTTTGGTGATGGCAGATTGGGTACTCAGCAGGGGATATAGCCAGGTCACCCTTGGTGAATTGAAGTCCATGTTGATGAGCCTATGGGTGACTTCCATTCTTACTACCTTGATCACTTTACAAATGAGCCCTTTGGGTGATGATAGGAGTAGATGAGGAAAGGGACTGACTGCTATCCACAGAAAAAATCATCTACTTGATTATAAAAATCTTGCTCTGCTGAGGTCACTCTTTGGTTAGAATTCACATGGGGCACAAATATCTCCAGGCTTTTTTGCCCACTCCGAAAGGCCTATGCACATACCTTTGCCCCTGATCTCCTTGTCAGCAATTTTCCAATCATGTTCCTTTTCAGGCCCTGACCATCCATCTAAACTATTGACCAGCCAAGTGTGGTGGTGCACACCTGTAATCCCAGCAACTCAAGAGGATGAGGCAGGAGGATTGCAAGTTCCAGGCCAAACTTTGCAAATTAGTGAGACCCTGTCTCAAAATAAAGACTAAAAAATGGCTGGGGGGGGGATCCAACATGGCCGCCGGCGAGGAAGCAGCGATTCCAATGTCTCCACATTAATGGGATCAGAAAGACCCATTGGAACAGCGGCAGTCTACCTACTGAGGAACTTCTAGCAAAATTCCGTTAAGAGGGGACCTGCCAGGAATTGGTAGGTTTATTAGAAGTGTCAGTTTGTCCCAGACAAGTGGATCTTGGCCGGCCACGCGGGCGCGGAGGTCCAGTCCCGCAGCCACCAGCCGCTTCTGCAAGCGGCCGGCGGCCCAGAGCAATGCGGCCCGCCTGAACCCTCAGACGGCACCCGCCATCTCCCGGGGAGGCCCTACTCTCGCTCTGCGAAGGGCCACCACGCCTGCCAGGCTCGTAGTCACGCGGCCGCAGCTACGCGACTCTACAGGCGGCCCCCCGGCGGGTGCAGAGGTACAACCCCGCGGCCACCAGCTACTTCAGAAAGCGGCCGGCGGCCCCGAGCGGCGCGGCCCGCCCGAACCAGCAGACAGCACCCACCATCCCACCATCCCGGGAGGCCCCGCTCTCGCTCAGCGAACGGCCACCCCGTCCACCCGGATCTTAGCCACGCGGCCGCAGCTGCCCGACTCTACAGGCCGCCGCGGCCCGGCGCAGCGAGAAGTGTCCCCGCCTGGCCCAGCAGACAGCCCGTGCCCTCCCGGCTCTACTAACAGCCCCGCCCACCTGGCGAACGGCTCCCCCCCCCCAGACAGCGTGAAGGGAATCTAACCAACCCTTTACGAAATAGCGAACTGGGAACTAAAACCAGAGATTGTGTCAGACCAGAGACAAGCCAGTTCCACCCCTCCCTTCGGACACTCCGGCAAGGAGCCAGGGGCCCGCCATAGCAGAGAGGGGAAGTCACCAAAGTTCGGCCAAAGAGATTCCTTCCCAGCGGAATCTACTTTAGCAGGTGTGTGACTCCCACCCACACCAGATACAAACAACCAGGAAACTTCAAAATCTCTCCGTGGGCGTGACCATAAGGGCCAAAGGACTCTCGACCCCCAACTCCCCCTACTGCCAGTGACGTGGGTGTGACTGCAGGGGCAGAGGGAAGCAGAGAAGACTCCCCACCCCCAAATCCCCCAACCGCGAACTGAGAGGGTGTGACGGTAGGGGCGGAGGGAAACAGAGGACACTCCAGACCCCCAACTCCTCCTACCGCCAGCAGTGTGGTTGTGACTGTAGGGGCTGAGGGAAGTAGAGGGGATCCTCGACCCCCAACTCCTATTACCACCAGCAGCGACACTAATGGTCTTAGCTGCCAGATTCCGAAGGTGTGCCCACCAAAGGGGTCCGGAAAAATTAAACAATTGACTCCCAGACCACAGCTCCACAGCACTGGGGCTTAGATGAATGACAGCGGGAGTGCTCAGTAGTTAGGGAAATAGAGCACTCGGTGGGGCTGAAAGTGTAACCAAATCCTTGGGGAACTGCCTCCGGTGAGCAGGACCTGGCTGGCTGGCAGGAGGAAGGGGAGGAGGGGCCGTAGAAGTGAAACGGCTCTGGAACAACAGGATTGAGAGACTCCCAGGAACCGCCTTACAGGGATTGCTGTTGACACATTGAGGGCAAAACTCAGCCCGGAGGGCACAGCTTTGCCTACGGGAAGAGAAGAAAATGGATCTCTAAGACCTAATTTTTTTTCCTATTTCATTTTAATTTTTTCTCTCCCTTTTCCCTCTCTCTCTCCCCTTCCAAGTTTTACTGCTCTTTCCATTCTCCTCTATGCTATCTATCTCCCTCTCCTTCTTTCTTTTCAAGAGCACCTACCTTCCCCTTCCCCCCAACTTTCATCCCAAGCATTACGTCCTCCATTTCGCGTAACTGTCTAAATACAAATAGGGGTGCGCCCTCCCCCCGCGCCTGCAAGGTAGCCGGACCTGCAACCCCCCAGCAGGTCAGGCCCAGCAACCTGGGAGTGGCAGAGCTGCCCCACGCGCCTGCAAGGTAGGCGCAGCTGCTACCAACCAGCAGAACAGGCCCAGCGGCCTGCCGATGTGGTAGGCACAGTGCCCCAATTGGAGGAGGAGCAGAGCCCCTGCCCGTGCCTGCGCGGGAGACTTTGCAACTATACAAGAGTAATACAAATATATAGGGGGAAAATTCAACAACACAACAGTCTCAGTAAGCAGAAAGAAACGCGAATACTATGAAGAGACAAGGAATGAAAGGACCACAAGCAATGCAGGTCAACTCAACATTAGAAGAGGTAATATCTGCAGCAGATGGAATGTCAGATAAAGAATTCAGGAGATACATGCTTCAGATGATCTGGAGTCTCAAGGAAGACATTAGACAGCAAAATCAGACAATGAAAGATCTCTTCAACAATGAAATACATAAACAAATCCAGGAAGCAAAAGATCAAATATACAGGGAGATAGAGGTTATAAAAAACAAACAAATAGAAATCCTAGAAAGGCAGGAAGCAATAAACCTACTTAAAAACTCAATTGAGAATACTACCAGCAGAGTAGAACACTTAGAAGATAGAACATCAGACAATGAAGACAAAGTATTTCAACTTGAAAAGAACATAGACAGCTCAGCAAGACTGTTAAGAAACCAGGAGCAGAACATCCAAGAAATATGGGATAACATTAAAAGACCAAACTTAAGAGTCATTGGGATACAGGAAGGCACAGAGCTCCAAACCAAAGAAATGAGCAATCTATTCAATGAAACAATTCAAGAAAACTTCCCAGACTTGAAGAACGAGACGGAATCCCAAATCCTAGAAGCCTACAGGACGCTGAATGTGCATAATCATAAGAGATCCACACCTAGACACATTATAATGAAGATGCCCAACATACAGAATAAGGAGAGAATTTTAAAAGCTACAAGAGAAAGGAAGCAGATTACATTTAGGGGTAAACCAATCAGGATAACAGCTGATCTCTCAACACAGACTTTGAAAGCTAGAAGATCCTGGAATAACATATTTCAAACACTGAAAGAAAATGGGTTCCAACCAAGAATTGTGTATCCAGCAAAATTAAGCTTCAAGATGGAAGATGAAATTAAAACCTTCCACGATAAACAAAAGTTAAAAGAATTTGCAGCTAGAAAACCATCTCTCCAAAAAATCCTCAGCAAACATTATAAGAAGAGAAAATGGAAAATAACAATGAAAACCAACAGAGGGAGGTAGGACAGTAAAGGGGGGAAAATAATCAAAGAGGAAAACAAACCATATTCAGTAACATAAATAAACAAATATGGCTGGAAGGATAACCCATATCTCAATAATAACCCTAAGTGTTAATGGCTTAAACTCACCAATTAAGAGACACAGGCTAGTAGAATGGATCACAAAACATGACCCAACAATATGCTGCCTACAGGAGACGCATTTGATAGGAAAAGACATACATAGACTGAAGGTGAAAGGTTGGTAAAAATCATATCACTCATATGGACTTCGGAAACAAGCAGGAGTGTCCATACTCATATCAAATAAAATAGATTTCAAGCCAAAGTTAATCAAAAGGGATAAAGAGGGACACTACATACTGCTCAAGGGAACCATACACCAACAAGACATAACAATCATAAATATATATGCCCCAAACAATGGTGCAGCTATGTTCATCAAAGAAACTTTCCTCAAGTTCAAGAGTCTAATAGACCACCATACAATAATCATGGGAGACTTCAACACACCTCTCTAACCACTGGACAGATCTTCCAAACAAAAGTTGAATAAGGAAACTATAGAACTCAATAACACAATTAACAACCTAGACTTAATTGACATATATAGAATATACCACCCAACATCAAGCAGTTACACTTTTTTCTCAGCAGCACATGGATCCTTCTCAAACATAGATCATATATTATGTCACAGGGCAACTCTTAGACAATATAAAGTAGTAGAGATAATACCATGCATCTTATCTGACCATAATGGAATGAAACTGAAAATCAACGATAAAAGAAGGAAGGAAAAATCATGCATCACTTTGAGAATGAACAATAGGTTACTGAATGATCAATGGGTTATAGAAGACATTAAGGAGGAAATTAAAAAATTCTTAGAGATAAATGAAAACACAGACACAACATATCAGAATCTATGGGACACATTGAAAGCAGTTCTAAGAGGAAAATTCATTGCATGGAGTTCATTCCTTAAAAAAAGAAAAAAACAACAAATAAATGATCTCATACTTCAGCTCAAAATCCTAGAAAAAGAAGAGCAGAACAACAGCAAAAGAAGTAGAAGGCAAGAAATAATTAAAATCAGAGCTGAAATTAATGAAATCGAAACAAAAGAAACAATTGAAAAAATTGATAAAACTAAAAGTTGGTTCTTTGAAAAAATAAATAAGATCGACAGACCCTTAGCCATGCTAACGAAGAGAAGAAGAGATAGAACTCAAATTACTAGCATACAGGATGAAAAATGCAATATCACAACAGACACTTCAGAAATACAGAAGATAATCAGAAATTATTTTGAATCCATATACTCCAATAAAATAGAAGATAGTGAAGGCATCGATAAATTTCTTAAGTCATATGATCTGCCCAGATTGAGACAGGAGGATATAGACAACCTAAACAGACCAATATCAATTGAGGAAATAGAAGAAACCATCAAAAGATTACCAATTAAGAAAAGCCCAGGACCGGATGGGTATACAGCAGAGTTTTACAAAACCTTTAAAGAGGAACTAATACCAATACTTTTCAAGCTATTTCAGGAAATAGAAAAAGAGGGAGAACTTCCAAATTTATTCTACGAGGCCAACATCACCCTGATTCCTAAACCAGACAAAGACACTTCAAAGAAAGAAAACTACAGACCTATATCTCTAATGAACCTAGACGTAAAAATCCTCAATAAAATTCTGGCAAATCGGATACAAAATCATATCAAAAAAATTGTACACCATGATCAAGTAGGATTCATCCCTGGGATGCAAGGCTGGTCCAATATACAGAAATCAATAAATGTTATTCACCACATCAATAGACTTAAAAATAAGAACCATATGATCATCTCGATAGATGCGGAAAAAGTATTCGACAAAGTACAGCATCCCTTTTTGTTCAAAACTCTCGAAAAAATAGGGATAACAGGAACATACCTCAACATTGTAAAAGCAATCTACGCTAAGCCCCAGGCTAGCATCATTCTGAATGGAGAAAAATTGAAGGCATTCCCTCTAAAATCTGGAACAAGACAGGGATGCCCTCTCTCACCACTTCTGTTCAACATAGTTCTCAAAACACTGGCCAGAGCAATTAGACAGACGAAAGAAATTAAAGGCATAAAAATTGGAAAAGAAGAACTTAAATTATCACTATTTGCAGATGACATGATTCTATACCTAGCATACCCAAAAGGGTCTACAAAGAAACTATTAGAGCTAATAAATGAATTCAGCAAAGTGGCAGGATATAAAATCAACACGCATAAATCAAAGGCATTCCTGTATATCAGCGACAAACCCTCTGAAATGGAAATGAGGACAACCACTCCATTCACAATATCCTCAAAAAAAATAAAATACTTGGGAATCAACCTAACAAAAGAGGTAAAAGACTTATACAATGAAAACTACAGAACCCTAAAGAGAGAAATAGAAGAAGATCTTAGAAGATGGAAAAATATACCCTGTTCATGGATAGGCAGAACTAACATCATCAAAATGGCGATATTACCAAAAGTTCTATATAGGTTTAATGCAATGCCAATCAAAATCCCAATGGCATTTCTTGTAGAAATAGAGAAAGCAATCATGAAATTCATATGGAAAAATAAAAGACCCAGAATAGCAAAAACAATGCTAAGCAGGAAGTGTGAATCATGTGGTATAGCGATACCAGACTTCAAACTATACTACAGAGCAATAGTAACAAAAACAGCATGGTATTGGTACCAAAACAGGCGGGTGGACCAATGGTACAGAATAGAGGACACAGAAACCAACCCACAAAACTACAACTTTCTTATATTTGATAAAGGGGCTAAAAGCATGCAATGGAGGAAGGATAGCATCTTCAACAAATTGTGATGGGAAAACTGGAAATCCATATGCAACAAAATGAAACTGAATCCCTTTCTCTCGCCATGCACAAAAGTTAACTCAAAATGGATCAAGGAGCTTGATATCAAACCAGAGACAAGGCATCTGATAGAAGAAAAAGTTGGCTACGACCTACACACTGTGGGGTCGGGCTCCAAATTCCTCAATAGGACACCCATAGCACAAGAATTAATATCTAGAATCAACAAATGGGACTTGCTCAAACTAAAAAGTTTTTTCTCAGCAAAAGAAACAATAAGAGAGGTAAATAGGGAGCCTACATCCTGGGAACAAATCTTTACTCCTCACACTTCAGATAGAGCCCTAATATCCAGAGTATACAAAGAACTCAAAAAATTAGACAATAAGATAACAAATAACCCAATCAACAAATGGGCCAAGGACCTAAACAGACACCTCAGAGGAGGACATACAATCAATCAACAAGTACATGAAAAAATGCTCACCATCGCTAGCAGTCAGAGAAATGCAAATCAAAACCACCCTAAGATATCATCTCACTCCAGTAAGATTGGCAGCCATTATGAAGTCAAACAACAACAAGTGCTGGCGAGGATGTGGGGAAAAGGGTACACTTGTACATTGTTGGTGGGACTGCAAATTGGTGCAACCAATTTGGAAAGCAGTATGGAGATTTCTTGGAAAGCTGGGAATGGAACCACCATTTGATCCAGCTATTCCCCTTCTGGGTCTATTCCCTAAAGACCTAAAAACAGCATGCTACAGGGACACTGCTACATCGATGTTCATAGCAGTACAATTCACAATAGCAAGACTGTGGAAGCAACCTAGATGCCCTTCAATAGACGAATGGATAAAAAAAAATGTGGCATTTATACACAATGGAGTATTACTCTGCATTAAAAAATGACAAAATTATAGAATTTGGAGGGAAATGGATGGCATTAGAGCAGATTATGCTAAGTGAAGCTAGCCAATCCCTAAAAAACAAATGCCAAATGTCTTCTTTGATATAAGGAGAGTAACTAAGAACAGAGTAGGGAAGAAGAGCATGAGAAGATGACTAACATTAAACAGGGATGAGAGGTGGGAGGGACAGGGAGAGAGAAGGGAAATTGCTTGGAAATGGAAGGAGACCCTTAGGGTTATACAAAATTACATACAAGAGGAAGTGAGGGGAAAGGGAAAAATAATACAAGGGGGAGAAATGAATTACAGTAGAGGGGGTAGAGAGAGAAGAGGGGAGGGGAGGGGAGGGGAGGGGGGGATAGTAGAGGATAGGAAAGGCAGCAGAATACAACAGACATGAGTATGTCAATATGTAAATCAGTGGAAGTGTAACTGATGTGACTCTGCAATCTGTATACGGGGTAAAAATGGGAGTTCATAACCCACTTGAATCAAAGTGTGAAATATGATATATCAAGAACTATGTAATGTTTTGAACAACCAATAAAAAAAAATTAAAAAAAATTTTAAAAAATGGCTGGGGATGTGGTTCAGTGGTTATGCCTCTGGGCTCAATCCCCAGTACTGCAAAAATAAAATAAAATATTGGCCAAAGTCCATGAATAAATATGTGCTCAAACTTCTTGCCATTTCTCCTTTTAAGTAAAAGTGAACAACAAGATGCAATGTCCAGGGCTGGGGATGTGGCTCAAGTGGTAGCGCGCTCGCCTGGCATGCGTGCGGCCCGGGTTCGATCCTCAGCACCACATACCAACAAAGATGTTGTGTCTGCCAAGAACTAAAAAAATAAATAAATATTTTAAAAAAGATGCAATGTCCAACATTCTCCCCACTAGGAAGTTTTCTTTTCCACGTTGCATTCCAGGAAATTATCTATAGTGTTGCAGCTGTCCACTTTCAAGTAGTACCTGCATCTCATGAAGAGCCATCATGGAGCCCCAAAGTCTTCCTTTAGTCTGTCAATTGATCAGAGAGGAGGTAATATAGCAGGAGTGGGACAATAGGCATTTAGGCCACTTCTTCACCTAACTTATGCCTCCAGTGCCTTCTCAAGCACAACCTTACATACCACTTCCATTTTATAATTGAAGGCTGCTGTGCATGCCCAAATTTGTAGCTTGGTGGGTCAGGCAATATCTAGTTCATGATGAGAAACTCAGGTCACATGGTAACTTGGTGATCCAAGGTTAAGTGTTCAGTCTTTACTATAGCCCAGTAGCAAGCTAAAAGCTGTTTCTCAAAAGGAAAATAGTTATCTTCAGAGAATGGCAGGGCTGTGGTCCAAATTCTTAATGGTGTATGCTGTGATTCATAGGGGCCTACTAAACACTCCAAACAGCATTCCTATGTGCCATTAACACTTCAAGCACTGTTGGATCTGCTGGAGCATATGGCCCAACTGACAGAGCAACTTGCATGGCAATCTGGACCAGTTACAGAGCCTTATCTTGTTCTAAGTTCCACTTAAAACTAGAAGTGTTCAAGCTGGGCATGGTGGTACATTACTGTAACCCCAGTACCCAGGAAACTGAGGATACTTTGAGTCCAGGGGTTTGAGACCAGCCAGGGCAATATAACCAAACTCTATCTCAAGTAATTTTTTTAAAAAATCTAGCAGCTTTTTTAGGTCACTTTGTAAAGGGGTCAGAGTAGCACACCTAAATTGTGAATATGTTGTCTTACAAAGTCCAAAGAGGCACACTAGATATCATGCATCTTTTTTGGCCAGGTGCAACAATTCAACCTTCTTTAAAAGGCTCTCTCAAGCCAGGCACGGTGGTGCATGCCTATAATCCCAGCGGCTTGGGAGGCTGAGACAGGAGGATCACAAGTTCAAAGCCAGCCTCAGCGGCAAGGTGCAACGCAACTTAGTGAGACCCTGTCTCTAAATAAAATACAAAACAGGGCTGGTAATGTGGCTCAGTGGTCAAGTGCCCCTGAGTTCAATGCCCGGTATGAAAAAAAAAAAAGCTTTCTCAATATACCCCACACCACTGGATCCACAGAAAATGCTCTGAGATGGAGGGCCTTGAATTTTTGTTAGATTTATTTCCTAACCTCTGACATACAAATGTCTTTCCAGCAAATCTACAGTAGTTGGTACTGATTTCTCATTAAGTCTAATCATCATAATGTCATCAATACAATGAATCACTGGCATTTTGTGGAAGGTGAAGGCAAGCAAGGTCCTTGTGGACTAAACTATAACATAGAGTAGAAAGTTTATATGCCCCTGGGATAAGACAGTATTGCAGGCCTTGATGGCTGAAAGCAAACGATTTCTGGTGGTCTTTACTTATAGGCATTGAGGGAAAAATCATTTTCTAGATCAACAGCTGCATACCAAATACCAGGGGATGTCTTGAGTTGTTCAAGCAATGAAACTGCATATGGTACCAAAGCTTCAATTGGAGTCACCACATGGTTAAGATTTTGATAATCCATTGTCATTCTCGAAGATCCATCTGTCGACTGTACATGCCAAATAGGCAAGTTGAATGGGGACGTGGTAGAAGTCCTCACCCCTGCATCCTTCAAGTATTGGTAGTGGCACTAATCTCCCAAGGAAATAAATCCCTCCAGGAATACAATATTGGTTTTGGTTTACTATTTTCCTAGGTAGAGGCAGTTCTAGTGGTTTGCATTTGGCCTTTTCTACCATAATAACCCACATTCCACAAGATAGACAATATTGGGATACTGCTAGTTGCTGACTATGCATATTACAAATAATGCAAGCCAGAATGGTAAAATAACCATCGAATGGGATCAAGGACCCACCAGATCCATTGTGAGGTGGACCTGAGATAAAACTCCTTTGATCACCTGACCACCATCAATCCCTACTTTGATTGATGAACCACAGTGACATTTTGTGTCTCCTAGAATTAATGGCAGTTCAGAGCTGGTGATTAGAAATTCCTGAAAAGTCTATTTCCATTTCCCCAGTTCCCTCTTTACCGTTGTAAATAGAATTATTATTGCATTTAAACCTAGTTGTATCAGAGGAGCAATTCTAAAAACTCCAGAACCAATTCAGAAGAGTTATCCACAGGATTATGTTCCTCTAGAAACACTCTTGGTACCAAAATCCTTATTAATCAGGGTTCTCAAGAAAAGTAGGTCCAATAGGATGCTATATAACATTTATGGGTGCATATTAGTGTAACAGGGGATACTTTCCAGTATCAGGTTACATGTAGGGAGGAAAGGAGATTAATGAGATGGGAAAGGTTTTAATGTTGTCCATAATCATTTTATTCTTTAAAAACAACAATGATCTGGCCAGGCAAGATGATGCACACCTATAATCCCAGCTGCTCAGAAGTCTGAGGCAGGAGGATCACAAGTTCAGGGCCAGCCTAAGCAACTTAGCAAAACCATGTCTCAAAAGAAAAGGTAAGCTTTTTCACCAAGATGGTGCCCCTCCCAAAGCTGAAGCCAAAGCAAAAGCTTTGAAGGCCAAAAGGGCAATGTTGAGGGTGTCCGCAGCCATTAAAAGAAGAAGATCTGCACATCACCTACCCACCGGTGACCCAAGACATTGCAGCTCCCGAGGCAGGCCAAATATCCTCAGGAGAAACAAGCTTGACCACTATGCCATCATCAAGTTCCCCCGACCACTGAGTCAGCTATGAAGAAGATTGAAGACAACAACACACTTGTGTTCATTGTAGATGTCAAGGCCAACAAACACCAGATCAAAGTAGTTGTAAAGAAGCTCTATGACATTGATGGGACCAAGGTTAAAACCCTGATCAGGCTTCATGGAAAGAAGAAGGCAGACGCAGACGTTTGACTGGCTCCTGATTTTGATGTTTTAGACTTTGCCAACAAAATTGGGCTCATTTAGACAGAGTCCAGCTGTCTAATTCTAAATATATCTTCTTTTTTCAACAAAAGAAGGAAAGATTAAAAGGGCCAGTGGTATAGTTTAGTGGTACAACACTTTCCCAGCATGCCCAAGACCCTGAGTTTCATCCCCCAGCACTACTAAACAACTAAACAAAACAATGATCTGAAACAAATATGAGAAATTTTAACATTTATTATATTTTATACATTTGTGTTTGAGATATTAATAATTGATGATCAAAATATAATGGTAGAGAAAATTCCATTTCAAATAGCAATTACCAAAAAATACTCAGGACTAAAAAATGTGAAATATACAAGATGTGAATGAAAAAGTCGTTATCCAATTCTGGGGGATACAAAGTCTTGGGAAATGTCCTGTTGTTAAATAGGATGACTCATAGTACACAGATGTTCATTCTTATCTTTATATTAATCTATAAGTTTAACTTGATAATGATTAAAACTCCAACAGGAGTTTTTGAAACTAGAAAAACTGATTCTAAAGTCCATATAAAAATGAGGTAATCATGAAATGCCAGAAAAAAAATCTATGAAAAAAGAGGAGTAATGAAGAGGTATTGGCCTTATGATATATTAAAATACATTATAAAGACACAGAAATTACAAATGTTGGGTAATACTGACACATGAATTAAATACCCATACCATAACTCAGATCTGACCACTTGGGTCTATCCTACTGTACCTCCCTAACCAAAGTCATTATTGTCTCTCAAAGTGCCACAATATTCCTACAAAATTGTCTATCTACTTATACTCTGCCCATTCCTCCATTACATAGTCCATTCTCCATGCACAGCTGGAGTGATTAGTGTGTGTGTGTGTGTGTGTGTGTGTGTGTGTGAGAGAGAGAGAGAGAGAGAGAGAGAGAGAGAGAGAGAGAGAGAGAGAGAGACAGTCACTGGGGATTGAATATAGGGCACTTTACCACTGAGCTATATCCTCAGTCCTTTCAATATCTTATTTTGATACAGGGTCTCACTAAGTTGCTGAGGCTGGCCTTGAACTTTCAATTCTGCAGCCTCAGCCTTCTGAGTAGCTGGGATTACATGTGTGTATCACCAGGCCCAACTCAGAGTGATCTTCTAAGAACTTACTTCACGTCACTCCCCTCCTTGAAACCTTAAACAGAGACACATCAATGAAACAAGAGTTCAGAAATAGGTCCAAATACCTAAAAGAAACTGTTATATGATCAATATCAAATGTCATATCAGTAGACAAAAGATGGATTATTCAATAAATGGTGTTGGGACAATAGGATGGTAATCTGAAAAAATGGATCCTAGACTCACCCCCTATCCCCCCAAAAATGTTTTAATGATATATTTTATTTGAATTGACTTATTTATTTATTGGTTCTGGGGATTGAACTCAGAGGTACTCTACCATTGAGTTACATCCCCACACCTTTTTATTTATTTGTTATATTTTGAGACAGGGTCTTGCTAAGTTGCTGAGGCTCAAAACTGAAATTCTCCTGCCTCATTCCCAGACACTGGAATTACAGGTATTTGCCACTGCACCTGACTAAAAATGATATATTTTTAAAATGAAGCCATAGAAAGCTAACAGAATCCTTTGTGTGGGAAGAAGCAGTCAGTAACTCAATGGAAGCACAAAATAAGCTTCCAGGGTACTGGTGCTCTTCTGTTTATTGATCTGGGTGTTTATTACATGGAATTATTCAGTTTTTGAAAATTCATTGAACATGCTCGTGACATGTGTAATAATGTACACTTTGTACATAATATTTCAATTAAAGGGGGCTGAGGTTGTAGAATGCTCGCCTAGCATGTGCAAGGCACTGGGTTTGATCCTCAGCACCACATAAAAAGTAAATAAGTAAAATAAAGGTATTGTGTCCAATTACAACTAAAAAAATAAAGTTTTTTAAAAACATATTTCAATTAAAGAATTCAAAACAAGGGCTGGAGCTGTAGCTCAACGGTATAGTGCTTTCCTAGCATGCTGAGGCCTTGGGTTCAATAATCAGCACCACAAAAAATAAGCAAACTAACAAAACTACAAAAGATAAAAGATTATCTGTGGTGTATACCTGTAATCCTAGTTATTCTGGAAGCTGAAGAAGGAGGATGGCAAGTTTGAGGTCAGCCTGTGCAACTTAACAAGACCCTGTCTCAAACTAATAAGGACTGGGGGTGTAACTCAGATGCAGAATGCCCTTGGGTTCTATCCAGTAGTACTAGAGAGAGGAAAAAAGGTTGGTGAATTTAAGTATATAAAAATCATATTTTTAGATTGTACATATGAATGAGATCATGAGGTACTTGTCTTTCTGTGTATTCCTTATTTTACTTAATATAATGATCTCCAGTTCCATGCACGTGATCACAAGTGACAGGATTTCATTGTTTTTTATGGCCAAATAGTATTCCACTGTGTCTATGTACCAATATGTTTCCATATCTTGGTTATTGTGACTAGTACAGCAATTAAATATGGGAATACAGGTGTCTCTTCAAAATATCGATATTAATTCCTTTGGATAATCTTATAAAGGGTACAAAGTTTCAGTTAGGCAAGAGGAATGAGGCCAGTTGGAGTAGCATATGCCTGTAATCCCAACAACTCAGGAAGCCGAGGCAGTAGGATCAGAAGTTCAAGGCCAGCCTCAGCAATTTACCAAAAATATTGGGAGCTGCCACATAGGAGCTGAGTGCCCCCTAGCTTTGAGCAATGGAAATGTGGAGACTGATTTCCGCTGCACACAGAAACAGGTGGATCCCCTCTTCGCTCAGCAGGGGAGTGAAGCACTGGGAGTGGGCATTACCCAATGGGAGTGGGCTGCCTTCTTGTTCCTTTGTAATATTACCCCTTACCTTTTTTGGATGGAATGTTTACTGAGCTCCCCTCAGTAAATAGGATGGTCTCAGGTATGCTCTCTCTTTTGTCTGCCCCTCTTGCTTCCCTTGTGGGAGCTGGGGCAGAGGAGCCGTCGCTGAACCCCAAGAAAAAGGTACTTTCTGTGTCTGTGTGATTATTTAGTAGCCAGCCCAATTCACTTGGAGTGACCCTGACTGATTTAGTTGCATGTTGTGGCACAAAAACATTTTATGCCACAAAATAAAAAATAAGAAGGGTTTGGGATGTAGTTCAGTGGTAAAGCATCCCTGAACTAAATTCTCAGTACCACAAAAAAGAAAGAGAGGGAAGTTTATGATGTTTTAATTGACTATTTTGGGCAGCACTAGGGATTGAACCCAGGGTCTTCCACATGTGAAGCAAGCACTCTACTACTGAGCTACTTTTAGCCCTTAAATTTATTTATTTATTTTTAAAAATAATTTTTGGTACTAGGGGTTGAACCCTGGAACACTTAACCACCAAGCCACATCCCCAGCCCTCTCAATTTTTTTTATTTTGAGACAGGGTCTCACTAAGTTACTTAGGGCCTCACTAAATTGCTGAGGCTGGCCTTGAACTTGCAATCCTCTCGCCTCAGTTTCCTGAGTTGCTGGGATTACAGGCATAAACTACCTCACCCAGCCCTTAAATCTATTTTTATCTCATACATAAAAACTAGAATATTATATATGTATACACATGTTTATGTACATATTCAAATCAGGGTAAACATTAATCTCTTCAAACATTTATCATTTCTTTATAGTGAAAACATTCAAATTTTTTTCTTCTAGCTTTTTGAAATATACAGTACTTTATCATTATGTATAGTCTCACAACTGTTCAATACCACACCAAAACTTCAAACCCCTATCCAACTAGTATCTATTGATCAACCATTTCCAATTCCTCCTTCCCCACCTCCACTCTCCCCAGCCTCTGGTAACCACCATTATACTTTCAACCTCTATGATATCAACCCTTTTTTATATTCTACATATGAGCCAAATCATGGAGCATTTGTCCTTCTCTGCCTGGCTTATTTCAGGTAACATAATGATGCAGGATCTCTTTTTGAAATCTATTGCACAGCAGAGTGATTTTACTTAAAAATAATGATGTGTATTTTTAAATAGCTAAGAAAGTAAAGTAAATGTCTTACTACCAAAAAAGTGTGAGATAATAGATTCAATTAGCTTGATTTAATTAATCCATGTTGTATGAATATATCAAAACATCATATTGAGGCTGGGGTTGTGGCTCAGTGGTATAGCACTTACCTAGGCCCTGAGTTCAATCCCCAGCACCACATAACAACAACAACAAAAAAACTAAATAAACAAAATAAAGGTACTGTGTTCATCTACAACTAAAAATATTTTTTAAATTTTTAAAAAACATCATATTGTACCTCATAAATGCATACAATTAATATTTGTTAATTAAAATAATATAAAAAGACACGGGTGCAGTGGCATGCACATGTTGTCCCAGCTCTTCTCAGGAGGCTAAAGAAGGAGGATCACTTGAGCCCAGCAGTTCAAGACCAACCTGGGAAATACAGTAAGAGTCCATTTAAAAAAAAAGGGGGATATATATTTTTTTCTCTATGGGAAATACCATCAACTCTACATCATGTGCAACTGCAAGAATGGGATTCTAAATAGAATAAGTTACACTCCATGTATGTATCATATGACAAATACACTCTACTGTCATGTATATCTAAAAAGAACAAATTTTTAAAAAGCAATTCAGAAGCTAGTAAAAGTTCTGTAAGATATATAACAAAAAAAATCCCTTTATATACAGTTAGTAAGGGAAATTACCAAAACAACAATCATGAAATTGGCAAAACAGATGAATTAATATTCAAAGTACATAAAAATGGTTTTCATATAGATGAAAAGGTACACCATCTACAATAAAATAAATGCAATTACAAACCACCAAAGGGTAAATTTTTTGTGTTTCAGATATGCAAAGATTGTTAAACATAACAACAAAATGTATTTTAAGAGTGGAAGGAAATTGCTGGGTGCAGCAGTGCATGCCTGTGATCCCAGTGGCTTGGAAGGCTGAGGCAAGAGAATTGCAAATTTAAGGCCAGCCTCAACAACTTAGTGATAGAAACTTAGTGAGACTCTGTCTCTAAATAAAATATAAAAACAGGCTGGGATGTGGCTCAGTTGTTAAGTGCCTCTGAGTTCAATCCCAAGTACCAAAAAAAAAAAAAAGGAGTGAAAGAAAACTGTCATTTTGTGACTTTGTGCATTGCTGCTGCTTAGAGTAAAAGTCTTATGGTGATCAGTTTAGTAATATCTTTAAAAAATTAAATGACATATCTTGGGACCTAGAAATACCTAGAGATAAATTCCAATGTGGTCACAGGATATTTGTAGTTTCATTGTTAACCATGGCAAAAGATTGGAAATAATCTACATACCCACTCATAAGAACTTAGTTAAATAATTTTTTAATTTTATTTGTTCTTTTAGATATACCTGACAGTAGAATGTATTTTGGCATATTATACATACATGGACTATACCTTATTCTAACTAGGATCCTCTTCTTGTGGTTGTACATGATGTGGAGTTACCCTGGTTGTGTATTCAAATAGAAGGATAGGAAAGTTATGTTAGGTTCATTCCACTGTCCTTCCTATTACCCTCCCATTTCCCTTACTATTCTCCTTTGTCTAATTCAATGGACTTCTAGTCTTCCCCTCCCAACCCTCCTTTGTTTTGGGTTAACATCCACATATCAGAGAGAATATTCGGCCTTTGGATTTTTGGGACTGGCTTACAGTTAAATAAATTTTATATGCTCATCTGTGAATATAGCATCGCCAATAAAAAATCCAAACAGTACTACATGTACTTATAAAAACATTTATTTTAATTTTTCCTTTTCAATTTAATTTTTCTAGCTTTAATGAGATATAAATATCAAAATAAAGTTGCAAGGTATATGGCATGATGATTTGATATGTGTATACATTTTAAAATGATTACCATAGTCAAATTACTAAGTGTATCTGTCATTACAGTTAGCTTGGTCTGTGTTTGAGGTGAGGACACTTATGATCTAATTTTTTAGCAAATTTCAACTAAACAATGGAGTATTATTAATTATAGACACTATGCTGTATATTAGATTCCCAGAACTTATTATTATTAGGATTAGACCCAAGGGTACTTTACCTCTGAGTTACATCCCCAGCCCTTTTTTTCTTTTTTTCATTAATTAATTTATTTATTTTTTATTTTTTATTTTGAGAAGGATCTCACTAAGTTTCTCAGGGCCTGGATACATTGCTGAAGCTGGCTTTGAACTTGCTATCCTCCTGCCTCAGCCTCTCAAATTGCTGGGACTAAAGGGAGATGCCACTTTGCCTGGGTTTTTTTGAGACAGGGTCTCTCTAAATTGCTGAGGTTGGACTTGAACTTGCAACCTTCCTGCCTCAGCCTCCTCAGTGTTGGGATTACAGGCACCCTCCACTGTGCCTTGTTGATTCCCAGGACTTATTTTAAAAGGGTATAAAACAGTCCAAATGGTATGCTAATATTTGTACGTTGTTTAGTCCCTAAGAATGATACTACTTAAATGCTCCAACCAGAAAAAAAAAATTACAAAGGGAAGTTTTTCTTTACAGAAGAATGGTAACTAAGAAATGCAGAAGGATAGATTTTGAAAATTATTTTGCAATTTCAATGTAGTGAATTTAGGTAAGAATTATTAACAGATGCTAAAATTATTGAATGAAAAACTATTAGAGAAACAGGATATGTATAAATTTTCAAAGTATCACCCCACTGATAATTTACTGATTGTATAAGAAAAATTTTTTGTCAAGGAAGAAATCTTAACCAAATTATCTAAGTTAGCACCATAATTATTAGGACAACCCAACATTATGTGCCTCTTGATATGATGCAACATGAAGTATACAACACCATCTATGAAATATTCTTTCCAAAAAAATGTTTAACCTAAATCTTTGTTTTTCTCAGTAGTTTTCCATTTAAAAAATACAGCAATTTGATTAGCCATTCATCGGTTAATGGGTATTTTGGGTTGCTAGTACTTGACTACTGTGAACAAAGACTATAATTTTTTTTTTACCACATCCTTACTCTTTTTACAGTGGTATGATTTCAGATACCATAACTTATTTCCCCCCTTTTTACCATCTTACTCCTCTATTATGAATGCAAATTGAGCCTTGGTTGGTGACTATCAATTGGGGCTTTAAGTGTTAGCAGGTGGTACTAGCTCCCCATGTTATGTTGTTCTTTACCTTATTCTAAACTACATTTATTGTAAAGAGGGTAATGTAGTGTGACTCACCTAAAGATGTGACTGGCTTGTTTGCCATGCTTCTATGATCCTCTTTCCCCTACCACAAGCTCTTGAATTGGTTCTGATTGTTCCTTCGGTAAACCTTGATCCTGTTTGTGGATTTCGAAGACCCAAAAGATGATGGCCTTTATTGGAAACAATATCAAGAAGGGTGAGATCTCTGAATACAAGGGGAATATGGTTGCTTCTAGGGTTGAGGTGGCAGAAAAAAAAACCCAATGAAATAAATTACAACAAATCCAAAGGAAAATATCTGAGCAAAAAAAAATGCACTAAAAAAAGACTGTGGCGGTAATGCCTTGGCCTTGAGAATCTGGTTGGCACAGCAACAGCTTAAGGACCTTGGCAGCAGGCAGAGCAACTACAGTGTGTTTTTAATGAACAGAGAACCACAGCTCAGGAGACTGATTTAGCTTTAGAAATGTCAGAAGGCAAACCAAAAGATTATCAGGAAATGAAGGTGGAAAAGGCTTAAAATCTTAGAGGTCAAACTCGGCCTACATGAAAGGGAAAAAAGGAAGGTACCCCAAAAGATATCTCTAGGCTTAAAAGCCATGTGTGCTGGGGGCGGGGGGCATTGTGGAGATGTGTGTGTGTATGTATATGGGTGTTTAAACATGAATTATTATATTTGTTATATTTATTAGATATTTACTTAAATGTATTTATTATATATATTTAAGGTATAAAATGATGTTTTGATATGAGAAAAAGAAAAAGGAGGTTATATTTTCTGATATTAGGTACAGGAAAGTAAGTCAGACTCGGATTTAATGGAAAAGTATGAGAATAAACTGTAATGACTTTCCATTACCTCACCTTTCCCACAAGGGAACCCAGATTTATAAAACTATTGAGTTGCCCTGTGAAAACTGCAGACAATATGTCAATAAGAAGAACAGATTACAAGCCTTCTTTTTTGAAATTTTTTTTTTAGTTGTAGATGGACACAATACCTTTGTTTATTTATTTTTATGTGGTGCTGAGGATCAAAACCAGGGCCTCACATGTGCCAGGCAAGCACTCTACCACTGAGCTACAACCCCAGTCCACAAGTCTTCTTTTGATGAGTGATTATGAAACATTTAGAAAGAATTAAGAGAAACAATATATGTGGGTCTGGTCTGTGTTACATAATGGAATCGTGCAGATATAGCTCAGAAGAAATTACCCTACTTAGGTGAGTAAAGAAATTTTATTACAATAGTGGATGCTTTCAGTAGTCCTCAAACTTCTTTTGTTTTGTAGCTGTCACTATGGGAAGGATCCCAAAAGGCAAAGCCTGAAGAAGAACTGTTAGGAAAAGAAATGTCAGTGTCACAAAAGACACTAGATCCAGCAAATAGTGTTAGCCATGAGCAGATAGAAAAGACACTGGGACTTAAAAAATTAAATAGGGGAATCAGAAAGAAATGGAACATCTAGAAGCATATGCCACTATTGCTGGGTGGGTGGGGGCAGGCAAAAGAATGTTGTAGCACAGGTTACACAAGACCTAGAGAGTCTGAAACCCAAGAGAAGGCAAGTTGAGAAAAGAGGACATGGATAAGGACCTATTGGTGCTCAGTGGGTCACACAGATTTTGGGAACATTAACAACAGCTTTAGTTCATGAATGTGTTGAGGATAATTTATTTACTGGTTCAGTTGTGTGGAGACAAAGGATGAACTGCTCCTAAAAGGCAGGTTTGGGATATCTAAGGAATCTAAAGCAGATAGCAACAACAGCATTCACTGTGGCACGCGCACACACACACACACACACACACACACACACACACACACAAAGTCCCTGGTATATGGGGACACAGACGAACAGAGATGAACAGGAGATTAAGAATGTGAGTGTTGCCAGGTTGTGAATTTCACATGGAGAGCTGTAAGTAACAAATGTGGGTGCTTTCTCACAAGAAGGGGTACATTTGTTAGGAATGCAAGAGTTGAAGGAAAAGGAAAATGAAGATTTTTTAAAATGGATAATGAAGGGAAACAGGATGCTAGCTTGTCCACCCCAGCTCCAAACGTTGCTGTCAGGGGCTGTTTGCAGGGACTCTGACTCTGCAACACACTGCCTGACTTGCCAGGTTTTCCTTTGAAATCTGGGTGGAATCCTCCATGATCTCATAATTTTTGTATTCTGTATGCCTTCAAGACAAACATCACATGGACACTGCCAAGGTCTGCTGCCAGCATGAGCTGTAACTGGGCCTGCTTGAACCACAGTAGCAATGGCCTCTAAGTGCCTTGATGACTGAACATGAGGAAATGATTCTGTAGGCAGTCTTGGGCACCAAGGTCACTCCATAGCTATAACAAAATATATTCAATAATTCTGTCCTGGAATATGTTTAGAACAAATTTGTTTTCCTACATTTCTAAATCTGTTGATGGCTACAGGCTTGCCAATTCTTTTTTTTTTTCTTTTTTTTTTTTTTATACTGGTGGTTGAACATGGGTGCCCTCTACCACTGAGATGCATCCCAAGCCCTTTTTTATTTTTCATTTTGAGCAGGGTCTTGCTAAGTTGCAAAGGCTAACAACAAATTTGTAATCCTCCTGCTTCAGCCTCCCAAGTCACTGGGATTGTAGGTATGCACCACAGCACCTGGTATTGACTTCTTTTTATTAGTGCTAACAACCACACCCTCCTTGATTGCACCTTTACACATGCTCCTTTTCCAGTTAAGCTACAAATTTTCCAAATCTGCTCTGTTTTGCTACCAATATTCACTGTAAATTTGGCTAAAAGTAGCTGATGATGCTAACTCTGCAGCTTGAGTATTTTGCTGCCTGGAAATCCCCTCTACCAGATAAACTAGTCTATCACCTTAAAGCTTGGCATCATACAAAGCATCAAGGCATGTATAAAATACAGGCAAATTCTTTGTCATGGTGTAACAAGGGTGGCCTCTAGTCTAATTCCAAATAGAGTCCTCATTTCCATCTGAAATTTCATTAGCATGGCCTTTACCGTTCACATTTCTATCAGCATTCAGGTCTTCTGAGCCTCCAGAAGAATCACCTGGTAAGCTTTCCTTATAGCATTATATGTCTTTTCTAGCTTTCTCCTCCAAACTCCTCCTTCAAACCAATTCCAAAGGCTCATTTATATCATCAAGTATATAGTTATAGCAATGACTCCACTTATTGGTACCACTTTTCTGTGTTAGTCAGTTTTCCCTAACTAGATCAAAATACTTGAGATCACTTACTTATAATGAAAAAAATGGTTTCTTTTGGCTCACAGTTTTGATAGTTTCAGTTAATGATCAAGTTGCCCCCTTTGCTTTGGGCTTGTGGCAAGACAGCACATCATGGCAGGAGCACATGGTGAAGCAAAACTGCTCCCTTCTTGGTCAGGCAGAGAAAAAGAGGAAGGGCTCAGTGTACCGCAATCCCTTTCAAGGACATTCCTCCAATGACCTAAGAACCTCTCAGAAGGTCCCATCTCCTTGAATCTCTGCCATGTCCCAAAATGCCACACTAGAGACCAAGTCTTTAACACATGGAACTTTAGGGGATATTCAGGATCCAATTATAATGGAGGGTCACTGTGGGTTAAAAGGTCACATACTCACCAAATAAAGGTCAGATACTCTAAATGGCTTTTTCTTTCCTGCCTTTCAGAGAGACTGAAATAGAGCATCTTGGGTACCCAACTATCTTGCTTTCTTGACTCTTTCACTTAATTGTTTGTGTACTTAGTAGTTTTTATAAATTAAGTGATCAGCTACTGAAGCAAATGGAAATTGGCTACGAACAATGATGCCCTCTTTGGACCTTGAGACTAAGTTGTATACCGATACCTAGCTTTACCAGAAAACTCTGTACTACAGTACTAAACACTAATTCCACTGATCACAAAGTGGCATTTCAATTCCTATCCATCCTTGTCATTGATATTTACGGCTCTTTTATTAACCTTAGGTGAGAAAGGTAACAGAGTTAAGTAAAAATGTGAATACTCCTAATTCTTACAAAATTATTACCACCAAAAATCATAGCCTAGTTCCTAAAAAGCAGGGTTTGGAGAATTAAAACTTACAACTAGCCACAGTCATTATGATATGATCAGGTAACAGACTAGAAATGAGGTAAAATGGAGTTGGTCCCTAGAACTGCCATCACTAATAATTGTTTTCTGGTTTCTAGTTAAGCTTGCCTCAGAACACTTTACATCCCTAGTTCATTGTTCATCCATTGACAATTTATCATACATTTCTCTCATTCTGTCTGAAAGCTCCCAACTAAAATCCTTGTAGAAATGAAGTTAGCCTCTAATTACCAGGCCAATAAATCAATGAGGAATGGGGGAATGTAGACAATTTCGCAATAACTGAAGATAGTGTTGCATTCCTTTTTTTTTTTTAATTGCACTCATCCATTATGCTTTATTTTATGTTGTTCTATGTGAAATTATTATTTTTTATTAACCAGTGATGGGGTCCGCCCTGAACAGAAACTATGCACACACCTTGAAGTCCTGAGTAAAGAGGTACTGGACTGGTATTGCACCCTGCAGTGCAAGTGGACTTTACCACCACTTGGATAAAAAAGGTGCAGCTCTGGAAGTGGGCATCACCTGATAGGGTTGAATTACACCCATCTGTTTGTTGTAATCCTACCCTTTTGCCCTTTTTTGTTTGTATGTGGTGCTGAGGATCGAACCCGGGCCTCACGCATGCCAGGCGAGCACGCTACCACTTGAGCCACATCCCCAGCCCCCCTTTTGCCCTTTTTTGGATAAAATGTTCCAAAAAATATTAGCTCCCCCCATTAATAAAACCCGGGTTTGAGGCGTTCTCACTCTCTTTCTTGTCTGCCTTGCCTCCTTTGTGGGAGCTGGGTCCAAGAGGCTATCACAGAACCCAAAGAAAAAGGTATTTCTCTTTCTGTATGTCATTTTTTCATGCCAGCCCAGTTCACCTGGAGTGACCCTGACTGGTTTAGTTGTATGTCGCAACAAACCAGCACTCAGTGAGGAAGGTTTTTTGTTCTTTTTAAATATACATGACACTAGAGCGTATTTTGACATGTTATATATACATGGAGGGGGATGGGATTAGAAAGACAGTAGAATGAATCAGACATAGCTTTCTTAAGTTTATATATGAATAAATGACCAGTGTAACTCCATATAATGCACAACCACAAGAATGAAAAATTACACTCCATGTATGTATAAAATATCAAAACACACTCTAATGTCATACATAGTATTGCCTTTCTTTGCCATGTTATTGTTGTTTCCTGTAGCTACTGGTGGAGAGATGGTGGTTGATTTACTTCTTTATATACACTTTTGTGTACTTGACAATTTTTCTATAATGTATACTTATTATCTTTGATAATCAGAGAAAAGTTAAAGAAAGGAAAAAGGAAAAAATACTATAAATTTAAGAGGTTGAATTAAGAGAGACAAAAAGAGAGAGAGATTGAGTCTTCCCTTTTTCCATAATTCCAGTGTGATTTTAGAAATGAAAGTTGTTGTCCTGAGGGGACAATGGCTAACATTGAAATTCTATTATAAAGAATGATGCTCATTGGGAGTTCATAACCCACTTCAATCTAATGTATGAAATATGATATGTCAAGAGCTTTGTAATGTTGTGAACAACCAATAAAAAAACTAAAAAAAAAGAATGATGCTCATTATGACAAATGATAAATCATATATATGAATCATGTGTTTTATTAAATACATATTTATATATAACATGTAAAATATATTTAATTCACATTTTTAGTTCAACATGTCCCTAATTTGTATTTATCACTTCTAAAACAACCAGTTGCTATCTCAAAAGTTATGAAAAACAAAACTGTTAGATTCTATCTTAGCATCACTCAGAATTGATTTCCCTGTGTCCCGGTGGCTGGGTTAGCAAAAGGGTATTTTCAGTCATCTCATATGCTCTGAGGGCAAAACATGATCCTTAACAGGTTGATGAAAGATTCCAGACACTGGTAGGGTATAGGGCCCTGATAATATCAAGTGTAAAATGGAAATAATAACATCCTCCTATCACAGGGCAAGACTGAGTTATGATATGATATTGAAGAATTCTAAGGCCACTCCAGGAACTCTTGTCTTCTAGGGGTGCAATGTAAGCTAATCAATCTACCACAGCCCTTTTTTTGCCTTGAGACAGGGTCTCATTAAGTTACCAAGGTTGGGCTTGAACTTGTGATCCTCCTGCCTCAGAGGCCTACTCCACCACACCCCACTATTAATCAACTTTTAAATTTTATTTTATGTCTATAACTCAAAGAGCATTGAAAATGTATGTATGTATGTATGTATGTGTGTGTGTGTGTGTGTGTGTATATATATATTTTATATATATATAAAACCACCACTCCCAATCAAGATATAGAACATTTTTGTCATTCCAAAAAGTTGGTTCATGCCTCATGACAATTTCCTGCCCCAAACACCCAGCCCCAGGAAGACACTGATCTGTTTTCTATTACTATAGTTTTACCTTCTCTAAAATTTCAGTAAATAAAATTATACAGTCTATACTGTTTTATGCTGGCTTCTTTTGCTCAGCATATTTTTGAAGTTCATCCATCTTGTTATATGTATCAGTAGTCATGGATTTTAAAAACAGCTTTAGAAGTTGGGTGCAGGGGAGCACACGTATAATCCCAGCAAATAAGGAGGCTGAAGTGGGAGGCTGAGGCAGGAAAATCACAAGTTTGAGACCAGTGTGGGAAACTTAGCAATCAAAATAAGAAAAAATTGGGGCTGGGGATGTGGCTCAAGCGGTAGCACGCTGGCCTGCCATGCGTGTGGCCCGGGTTCGATCCTCAGCACCACATACAAACAAAGATGTTGTGTCCGCCGAAAACTAAAAAAAAATAAATATTAAAAATTCTCTCTCTCTCTCTCTCTCTCTCTCTCTCTCTCTCAAAAAAAAAAAAAGAAAAGAAAAAATTAACAGGGCTGAAGATATAGTTTAGTTTTAGAGTGCCCCTGGATTCAATACCCAGTGCCAAAATAAATAAAATAAAATCAGGTTTAGGGCATCCACAGGCACTGCACCAAAAGAGAAGGAGAAGGAAAGAGAAGGTGGAAGAAAGTAGAAAACACCCAGCTTTATGAAAGTATATTTACATATCAGAAAATAAATAAACTGTGGTCTATACATTCCATTAAATATTATACAGTCATAAAAAGGAATGAACTGAGGGAAAGGATTTGTTCAGTTCCTTGCTCCACCGTTCTAGAAGTCTAGCTCATTCCAGTTTACTCCTCTATATTGCTGCATATTTCGTTTTTGAGTGTGTGGTGTATGGTATAGATCATAATTAATTTTCCCACACAGATATCCAGTGTGTCAGCACTATTTGTCAAAAAAAACTGTCAACTCTCCATTGACTTGACATTGTACCTTTGTCAAAAATGAACTGAAAGAAAATATTTTCAAATCACACATCCAACAAAAGACTAATATCCTGAATATACAAAGAACTTTCTAAACTCAGTAGTAAAAAAAAAAAATCCTAATTTGTTTAATAGGCAAAAGACATGAATAGATGTTTTACTAAAGAAGATACATAAAAAACATATATTTTTTAAAAAAGAAGATACATAGTTGGTAAACAAGCACACAAAAAGGTGTTATGTCAATAGCCATTACAGAAATTCAGATTCAAACCATGAAACAGCTGAGCACAGTGTCACAAGCCTGTAATCCCAGAGAATTAGAAGCCTGAGGCATAAGGATCACAAATGGGAGGCCAGCCTCAGCAATTAAAGAGGCTGTCTCAAAATAAAAAATGTTAAAAAGGGCTGCAGATGTAGCTCAGTGATAGAGTAAGCCTGGGTTCAATCCCCAGTACTGCAAAAAAAGGGGGGAGGGGCTGGGGTTGTAGCTCAGTGACAAAGCAACCTTGGAGTCAATCCCCAGTAACAAAAATAAATAAATAAATGAAACCATGAAAGATTTGTACTAATGGCTAAGAGCCCATGCAAAGATATTCAACATTATTAGTCATCAGAGAAATGCAAATAAATACAATGATACACTGATTAGAATGGATAAAATAAAAATATTAATAATGCCTAAGGTTTATGAGGAGAGAAATTTCACTCTCCTATACTGTAATCCCCAGTTGCTTGAATTATAGACATGTGCCACCACTCCCAGCATACATGATCTTGTATAAAGAAAATATTTTAAAGTCTAAAAAAATAATAAAGCTAATAAATTAATGTAGCAAGTTTGCAAAATACAAGATCAAAACACAGAAATCATTGTATTTCTTTATATTAGCAATGAAAAAATCTGAAAATAAAATTAAGAAAATAATTCCTGTTGCAATAGCATCAAAAAAGTACTGAGGAATAAATTTAACAAGAGAAGTACAATACTTGTATATCAAACACTGCAAACCATTGTGTTCCTTGGTCAAAAGACTTAAATATTGTTAAAATGACAATACAGGGGTTGGGGCTGTAGCTCAGTAGTAGAGTGCCTGCCTAGCATGCATGAGGCACTGGGTTCGATCCTCAGCACCACATAAACATAAATAAAATAAAGGCATTCTGTCCAACTACAAAAAAAATTTTTAATAAAGTTGTATTCAAAAGATTGATTTTAAACAAACAAACAAAAAAGATGGCAATACCGTCCTCCAATTGACAAATTAATCCTAAAATGCATATGGATAGTCAAGGATTTCAGAATGGCTAAAACAATCCTTTTGTGTGTGTGTGGTGATGGGGAGTGAACCCAGGCCCTTGCACACGCTAGGCAAGTGCTTTACACTGAGCTACCTCACAACCTTTTTTTTTCCTGTACTAGAGATTAAACCCAAGTGTGCTTAAACCACTGAATTACATTCCCAGCCCCCTTTTAAAGACTTTTTTGAGACAGAGTCTCACTAATTTGCTGAGGCTGAACATGCACTTGTGATCCTCTTGCCTCAGCCTCCCCAATAGCTGGGATTACAGGTGTGCACTACTGTACCCAGCCACTCCTTTTAAAAAAAATTTTTAGCCGGGCATGGTGGCCCACACCTATAATCTCAGGGCTTGGGAGGTTGAGGCAGGAGTTCAAAGCCAGCCTCAACAATTCAGAAGGCCTTCAGCAACTTATGGGGACCCTGTCTCAAATAAAAAGGGCTGGAGATGTAGCTCCATGGTAAAGTACCCCTAGGTTTAATCCTGTGGTACAAAAAAAAATTTTCAAAAAGAATATTGATAAAAAGAACAAATCTAGAAAAGTTGCATTTCCCAATTTCAAACCATACTACAAAGCTATAGTGTAGTAATGAAGACAGTGTGATACTAGCATAAGGAAAAAAAAAACACAAAAACTGGGCATGTTGCACATTCCTGTAATCCCAGAGATTGGAGAGTCTGAGGCAGGAGGATTGTAAATTAAAGGCCAGCCTCAGCAATTTAGTGAGGCCCTACCTCAAAAGATAAGATAAAAAGGACTGGGGATGTAGCTCAGTGGTAAAAGCACCTCTAGGTTCAACCCCAGTACCAAAAAACAGAAGGAGAAGGAGAAGGAAGGGGAGGGGGGGGAGGAGGGATGATGGAGGAAGGAGGAAGGAGAAGGAGGAAAAGAAAACAACTTGGCAGTTCCTCAAAAAGTTTAACAGTTAAACAGAGAAGTACCACAAGTCTGTTAATTAAAAGAGAAATGAAGTTCCAAGAGAAATTAAAACACATCCCCACAGGAAAAAAATTGTATATAATGTTAGTAGCATAATTATTCAAAATAGCCAAAAAAGCAAAAATAACTCAATTGTCTATTAATGAATAGTTACTGAATATGTGATATTATTCAGTCATAAAAATGAATAAAGTGCTAATACCTTCTACAAAGGAGACAAACCTTGACAACATATTAAGTGAAAGAAACCAGAAATGAAAGACCACGTATTACATGATTCCATTTATGTTAAATGAGCAATCAAATCCATGAAGACAGAAAGCAGATTAATGATTGCCTAAAGCTAGGGAACAGCAGATGGAAACATGTCATGATTACTGATCAGTATGGGGTGTTTTACTGGGGTGATGAAAATGTTCTGGAATTAGTGGTACTAGGTAAACAACTTTGTGAATATGCTAAAAAAACACAGAACCTTTTACAGTGTAAATTCTATGGTATGTGAATTGTATTTCAAGATATTGATACACCAGGAAACATCGACTGTGGGAGCTGAATATGCACCCGAAGATGTCCAAGTCCTAATCCCTTAGACCAATGAATGTTACCTTACAGTGTAAAGGGGCTGTTCCAGATGTGAATAAATTAAAGAGTTTGAGCTGGGAAGATTATCCTGGATTATCTGGATAAACACAATATAATCGCCAGGTCCTTTTAAGAAGGATGCCAGTGTACCAGACTTGAAAGGAGATGTGACAACAGAAGCAGAGGTTGGAGAAAGATATGAGCCAGTGAATGTAGGTGGCCTTTAGATGGAAATAGAGTGTCCCTTGCAGCCTCCAGAAGGATTGCAGTTCTGTCAGCACCTTAATCTGAGCACCCTAAAACTTACTTTGGACTTTTGATTTCCAAAACTGTAAGATAATAAATTTGTATTGCTTAAAGACATTGTTTGTGGTAATTCATACAGCAGCAACAGGAAATGAATACACCTTTTCATACCCAACAGATAAATAAAGAACTAAAGCCAAAAATACTGACAATATTAAGTGTTGGTGAGGATGTGGAGCAACTAGAATTCATATATGCTACTGGTGGGAATATAAACTGGTATAACCACTTTGGAAAACAATCTGGTAGTTATATAGAAAGGTAAAATACATATTTCCCATATAATGCAGCCATTTAACTTCTACATATTTATCTAAGAGAACTGGAAGCATATGTTCACAAAAGACATGCATACTGGGCATGGTGGTATAGGCTTGTAATCCCAGTGACTTGGGAGGCTGAGGCAGGAGAATCCCCAGTTGGAGACCAGCTTCTCAGCAACTTACTGAAATCCTGTCTCAAAAAAATATAAAGGACTGGGGATGTAGCTCAGTGGTAAAGCTCCCTAGGTTCAATCCCCAGTACCAAAAAATAAATAAATAAGCATAGCAAAATGGATAGAGCTTTTAAACACAGTGCTGAGGGGGAAATGAGATGTACAATGCCATTTACATATACTAACACATGCATACAGGACAATACACATTTTGCCAGAATATCTATAAATGAAAAGATATACATACATTAAACACATAAAAATAATACTATATGGAATGTGGAAGTAAATGGGAGTTGAACATGAGGATGAAAAGGAATAAAATAAACAAGGGGTGGACATAATCCAGACTAATGATAATGTAAAAATAAAATATGAGAATATAAAATAATTCCCCCAGGAGACAAGAGAGGGAACTGGTATATAGATTTCAAGGACTAAAGGGCTGGGGATATAGCTCAGTTGGTAGAGTGCTTGCTTCACATGCACAAGGCCCTAGGTTCTAACCCCCAGCACCACAAAAAAAAGTGACTCCTTTCTTTTTAGTGATTTTATTTATCTTGTCCACATATGTGTTTAGACAGGGACTATATTGAAAGTAGAGTCATATATTTGTGGAGCTGGGACTACAAACCCCCCTCTTGTACCTATGAATTTTGAAACTCAAATATAAGAAAGAATTTTATAACAAAGTTGAAGCTTGGAATGGTGGCTCATGCTTGTAATCCAACAATTTGGGAGGCTGAGGAAGGAGGACAGCAAGTTCAAAGACAGCCTCAGCACTTAGATCCTGACTCAGCATTAAAAGGTCTGGGGATGTTGCTCAGTGATCCATGTGACATTTCCATTTCTCCATCAAGCCTGATCATCATTTACCTGACTTATCCCTTGAGTGATTATTTCAAGTTTACTCCACCAAGTGGAATATATAAAGTAAGAAATAATAAAATTTCATTTGGTCTAATGTAGACAAATACTCTTACTATGAAGCAATACCCACAGCCTGGCCTGGTTTTTTTTGTTTTGGGGGGTTTTGTTTTTGTTTTTGTGCCAGGGATTGATCCCAGAGGCACTTAACCACTGGGCCACATCCCCATCTCTTTTTATTTTTGAGACAGGGTCTTGCTAAGTTTGCACCTGCAGTCCTCCTGCCTCAGCCTCCTAAACTTTCTGTGATTACAGGTGGGCACCACTGTACCCAGCTTGTTTTTATTTTTTCTTTCACATTTTTATTGGTGCATTACAGTTACACATAATGATGGGATTTGTTGTTACATATTCACACATGCACACAATATAATAATATAATTTGGCCAATATCACTCCCTACTACTTCCCTCATTCCTGGCCTGAGGTTTTATATAGATCAGGAAGTAAAAGTAAATTCCTTCTTTCATGGATAATTTATCAATTTTATTTGCAAGTAAGGAACAACAATAGACATGACAAGGTGCTTGGGCAGGTATTCAGATGCTCAGTGGTCACTTCTGGACAACCTGTTTTTCAAAGATCCATTCTGTACGGTCAGCCACACATTTTAACATGGACAAATTTGGAAAGCTCATTCATACTCAATTTAACATTAGCAGGCTTTGAAAAATACCATCTTTCTAGATGCAATTATTCATTCATCTAAAAAATGAACAAATATTTAGTGCTTATGCAAGAGAAAGACTGAGGATGGAGTCAGAACATTAGAGGCTATGAGTATATTCTATAAGGGTACAGATTTTGTCAATAGCATGAGAAGTTTACAAGACAGGGGTATGATGGCATTAGCTTTTTTGTGTGTGTGCTTATGTGTTTGCTTTTTGTTTGGGGATTTTGGGTGTTTTGGCTGGGGATTCAACCTAGGGCCTTGTGCATGCTAGGCAAGCACTCTACCACTGAGCTACATCCCCAGCCCCTGCCTTTGCTTTTTGGGGCCAGGAAGGTTCTTTTTAGTAAATCCATGGCTTAGAAATTCTAGAATTCTCACTGATTCTTGTGCTAGTCCCTATTTTCATCACAAGGGTACCCCCTGCACCTCCCCACAAAATGCAAAGTGGAGAACTTATTTTAAAGCTGTCATCCCCCACATAAGATCTAATGTAGTTGAGGGACCTCAAAGTAAATTAGTGTTTTAATTATTTACAAATAATGCTTTCCAGGGATGTAGTTCATAGTATAGTGCTTGCCTATACGTGTGAGTCCCTGGGTTTGAGCCCCATGTACACATACATTCCAAAATACAAACACACACACACATACACGCACAAAATAACACTTTTTGGTTAATTTGAAAAAGTAGTAGAATGGGGTCACCTGAGGTCACCCCAGTGCTCTCTGCTATTAAATCTTTGCTGAGCATAGGGATCCTGCCTGCTGCCAGAATTTTGGCGTGGGAGACTTATGGAGCTGGCCAGCTGATAAGCAGAGGCAACATTAAGCCAAGGTCTGCTGCATGGTGCTTTTGATTTTAATAGTGACATTTTCTACCTTGACAGCCCAATAAATATGTAAGAAGACAGTGGCATTAGTGTGTCCCCAGATACAACCTCCAACGGGTTAACATAATGAGGCAGTATAAATTCACAGTTGGTCAATCTGCCCAGATTTCTAAACTCCCCACTTTACTGTGTAAAAATTTCCTGCAGGAGATTTCAGAATCAATAATTCTCCATCAGAGGCTTTGAGGAAGCAAAAGAAGCCCTACCCAGTTACCTGCTGTGTCTCTGAGGGAAGGCCAGAGTCATGATTAGGCCCCAACCCATCTCCTTAGCTCAGCTGCAGCCATAATTAAGGATAAGCCATAATCTGCCTTTAAAATGTCCTCCACTTTCCATGCCTTCCTTGCACAGCCGTAACTATTCAAAAAAAAAAAAAATCAAATCATCAAGGGCTCAAATTCGGTCTTTATCCTGTCCTCCTATTTCTGATATCAAATGTGTAAATCCTTGAGCTCTGCTGTCTGATTCTGAAGAGCCTGTTTGAGAGCTTTTTAATAATTTAGTGGTTTGAGGGATTTTAACACTCATTCCCTCTTGGGCACCTGCTGACATCCTGAAGTACAAACTGTACTCTTATCTCAGTTTTGATGCAGAATATGGAATTCTGGAGACAGCAAATGAGATATGACTAAAGACTTGTGAGCCAGTCTCAACATGACAAGGTCCTTGTCACTTCAGCTGATTTAATGATGGCTGCAACAAGGAGCCCAGGGTGGGTACAGATGATGCATTTACCCATTGGAGTGGTATGTAGTTTTTCTATTTAAACGTTTCCAGTAAAGTGCCCAGACAAGCTAATTAGTAGAACCAATAAAGAATTTGACCCAATCTTATCCAGAAGTGGTACAAGAAAATAATTGTTTGGTCTGAAATGGACAAATTGACTGGTATGACCCAAAATTGGTAACTAATGGTCACTCTGTACCCTTAACCTTGGCAAATACAGAGCACTGTTCTTTTCCCAATATGTGGCTAAGGGCTCATAAGCACTTTTCAAAAACCTAACTTCCAGTTTTATTCTCATTACTTATGAGAAAAACGTTGGTATATTTAAATATGCAAGCACACATAGGTACATAGCCTTATATGTATGCATATGCACAAGTGCAGTTAGTCAACATTTATTGAATGCAGAACACTATGTGGCAGGAAGTTCCAGGGGAAATTTTTTTAAAAAAACCTAATCTCTGCCCACATGATAGTTACAGTCTAATGGACAATTTATGATGCACAGGAAGATGAGAAAAGATTGATTACTCTAGAGATAAAAGCCTCTCTTTTGTAACATTCTTTTTCTCTTGAGTACCAAAGCAGTGCACATTTTTTTGCAAAAACTTTGGAAAATAATCACCTATAATGCCAGTATCCATAACATGCTATGCATATCATTTTATAAAATGATTTTTCTCATTTGATAATGTCATAAACATTTTTCATGTCATTAAATTTTCTTCCTAAATAGGCATTTAATGATGCTATAATATTTTATCATGAAATATGCCACAATTGATTAACAAATACCCTAATTCACAACAGTGTGAATACATTTAATACTATTGAACCATACATTTAAAAATGGTGAAGGTGGTGAAAAAACTGAAAAACAAATTTTAAAATACCATAATTATTGAAGAGTTAGGATGCTCTAACTCTTTGCTATTATAAATAGTTTCACAGCAAACAGTCCTTGGTTGTTATTTGTGTGCATGTGCATATCCCTGCTGGTTTCTTTAGGAAAAATTCCTAAAATTGGAACTGCCAAGCAAAAAGGATATGAACAAAATAGAAACATTTTTATTATTTTTTCTTATTTTAAAAATAGTTGATTCTTGCAATTTGGGGGATAAATTCAAAAAATATTTTTAAAAAAATAAAAGTTACCTCTAACCCCACCATCCAGAGATCAAAATTATTAATATTTTGATGAATAGTTATCCAGTTAGTGGGGGTGGGGGGGAACCAGGGATTGAATCCAGGGGCACTTGATACCCAAGCCACATCCCCAGGCCCTTTCTTCTCTTCTCTTCTCTTCTCTTCTCTTCTCTTCTCTTCTCTTCTCTTCTCTTCTCTTCTCTTCTCTTCTCTTCTCCTCTCCTCTTCTCTTCTCTTCTCTTCTCTTCTCTTCTCTTCTCTTCTCTTTCCTCTCCTTCTCCCTCTCCCCCTCCCTCCCTCCCTCTCTCTCTCTCTCCTCTCTCTCTCTCTCTCTCTCTCTCTCTCTCTCTCTCTCTCTCTCTCTCTCTCTCTCTCTCTTTTTTCTTTTTTGAGACAGGGTCTCACTAAGTTCCTTAGGGCCTTGCTAAGTTTCTGAGGCTGACTTGAACTTGCAATCCTCCTGCTTCAGCCTCTCTAATTGCTAGGATTACAAGTGTGTGCCACCATGCCCTTCCTATGCTTTTTTCTCTGCACATATATTGTTATACATGCTTAAAATAATGTATACCATATTTGGTAACCTGTATTTTCAAATTACAACATATCATAAATATCTTTCTAAACCAATAAATGTAGGGAGACATAATCAGATTTTGTTTCTGCAAAACAATTCACTGTACCATTTTACCATGAGTTATGTAACCAATACCATATTTTTAAATATTTAGATTTTTCTAGTTTTGCATTGTTAATAACAACAATATTTTTAAACTATATATACATTTTTTATATAAGTTTATTTTATTGATTTTTTTTTATGTGGTGCTGAGGATCGGACCCAGTGCCTCACCTGTGCTGGGCAAGCACTCTACCACTGAGCTATTGCCTCAGCCCCAATAACAACAATATTTTGATGGGCAGTCTTACATATTCAGCTTTGTGCATTTATGCACTTATCTCTTCAAGATAAATTTCCAAATGTAGAATTGCTACATAAAGGGGCATGTACATTTTTCTTTCTTTCTTTCTTTTTTTTTTTTTTGGTGCTGAGAATCAATCAAATCCATAGCCTTGTGCTTATAAAATATTTGCTCTACATAGCACTGACCTATATACCCTTGGCCCTGCATGAATTTTTTTTTGGGGGGGAGAGGGGACTGGTGATTGAACCAAGGGACAATACTCCACTAAGCTACATTCTCAGCTTTTAAAATTTTCTTATTTTGAAACAGGATCTCACTAAATTACCCAGGCTGGCCTCAAGCTTGCAGTCTTTCTGCCTCAGCCTCCCAAGTCTCTGGGATTACAGGTGTGTGCGACTGGACCCTTTCATGAATATTTTCAAGGCTTTTGGGATATAATGCTAAATGTCACTTCAGAAAAGGTAGGTCACATGGTGGTACATGCCTGTAATCCCAGCAACTATCGAGTCTGAGGCAGGAGGACTACAAGTTTGAAGCCAGCCTCAGCAATTTAGCAAGACCATGTATCAAAATAAAAAATAAAAAGGATTGGGGATATAGCTCAGTGGTGACGTGCCACTAGTTTCAATCCCCAATACCAAAAAGGAAAAAAAGAAAAGAAAAAGAAAGAAGAAAAATACATGCCATCTTTATTGATATTTATTTGGAATATTTGGGTATGATTTAGGTTTCTATTTTCCCCCTACAATCTATCCCTTCTTGTATTTGACACTACTTTGAAATTGTCTTAAACTGATAAGAGTTGCCCCCAATTAAGTTCTTTCTTTGGTTACTCAAGTCTACAAAACCAACCTTACCTGTAGTAACTGCCTACAGTGTGATTTGACAAATGACATCAAGTCTTCACACCTCAAATATCTTCCCCTCCAATCTGGTATCACCCCTCAAAAGCCCCCCATTTTTGTGGAACATGCTGGCATGGGCCTCTAGGCAAGAGGGTCACAAGTTCAAGACCAGCCTCAGCAACTTTTTTTTTAATTTATTTATTTATTTTTATTGGTTGTTCACAACATTACAAAGCTCTTGACATATCATATTTCATACATTAGATTGAAGTGGGTTATGAACCCCCAATTTTACCCCAAATGCAGATTGCAGAATCATGTCGGTTACACATCCACAATTTTACATAATGCCCTATTAGTAATTGTTGTATTCTGCTACCTTTCCTATCCCCTACTATCCCCCCTCCCCTCCCCTCCCATCTTCTCTCTCTACCCCATCTACTGTAATTCATTTCTCTCCTTGTTTATTTTCCCATTCCCCTCACAACCTCTTATATGTAATTTTATTTAGCAATGAGGGTCTCCCTTCATTTCCATGCAATTTCCCTTTTCTCTCCCTTTCCCTCCCATCTCATGTCTCTGTTTAATGTTACTCTTTTCTTCCTGCTCTTCCTCCCTGCTCTGTTCATAGTTGCTCTCATTATATCAAAGAAGACATTTAGTATTTGTTTTTTAGGGATTGGCTAGCTTCACTAAGCATAATCTGCTCTAGTGCCATCCATTTCCCTGCAAATTCTATGATTTTGTCATTTTTTATTGCTGCATAGTACTCCATTGTGTATAGATGCCACATTTTTTTTATCCATTCATCTATTGAAGGGCATCTGGGTTGGTTCCACAGTCTAGCTATTGTGAATTGTGCTGCTATGAACATCGATGTGGCATTATCCCTGTAGCATGCTCTTTTAAGGTCTTCAGGGAATAGTCCGAGAAGGGCAATAGCAGGGTCAAATGGTGGTTCCATTCCCATCTTTCCCAGGAATCTCCAAACTGCTTTCCAAATTGGCCGCACCAATTTGCAGTCCCACCAGCAATGTACAAGTGTACCCTTTTCTCCACATCCTCGCCAGCACTTGTTGTTGTTTGACTTCATAGTGGCTGCCAATCTTACTGGAGTGAGATGGTATCTTAGGGTGGTTTTGATTTGCATTTCTCTGACTGCTAGAGATGGTGAGCATTTTTTCATGTACTTGTTGATTGATTGTATGTCCTCCTCTGAGAAGTGTCTGTTCAGGTCCTTGGCCCATTTGTTGATTGGGTTATTTGTTATCTTATTGTCTAATTTTTTGAGTTCTTTGTATACTCTGGATATTAGGGCTCTATCTGAAGTGTGAGGAGTAAAAACAGCCTCAGCAACTTAATAAAAACCTATTGGTTATACCAAAGTTCCCAAGTAGGTTTCACATTCATATCACTTGGGTTTTGTTTTATTTTTATTAACATGTATTATGGGGTTCAATGTGATTTCAACACATACATATAGTATGCACTCACCAAATCAGCATAATTAGAATTTTCCTCTCCTTATCATTTCTTGACCTGACCTCAGACCTACTGAATCAGATTCACTCTAGGATCAATAATTTGGAATTTTGGAGACCACTAGTTTTAAGAAAAAAAGGCAGCAATTACCTCAAGAAGGCAAGAATTAAAAGTCACATGTATTGCCTGGAGAGAGTGTCTTCCAATCCTTTCTCCTAAACTGGAAATTGGTTTATTCAATTTGAGTTAATTATCACTTTGAAATAGGCCACCAAGGAGGCTTAAAACTTAAGAGGAAAAATTAGAGAACTGGCTTAATTTGGAAGGGAAGGAAGGAACAAAATGTAGTAACCTCTGGGCAGCAATGGGTTCCAGGCCAGAAAATTCAATCCATAAGCAAGGCTTTCTTTGCTTATGTTAACATTTTAAAAGTTTAGCTGGGCATGGTGGATCAGGCCTATAATCCCAGATACTTGGAAGGCTGGGTGCAGGAGGATGGTAAATTCAAGGTCAATTTAGCAAGATCTGTCTCAAAATAAAAAGATACCTTGATCTTAAGATGCCATTCATTTTTGGACTTTTATATTTTGGTACTGGGGATTGAACCCAGAGGTGCTCTGTTGCTGGGCTACATCCCCAGCCCGTTTTTATTTTTTATTTTATTTACTTATTTACTCTTTGGTCCTGTCCATTGAACCCAGGGGCACTTGGCCTCTGAGGTACATCTCAGCCTTTTGGGTTGTTTATTTTGAGACAGGGTCTCTCTAAATTGCTGAGGCTGGCTTTGAACCTGCAATCCTGCCTTGGCCTTCCAAATTCTCTGGGATTATAGGTGTGCATCACCATGCCCAGCTTGATTTTAGATAATATTCATATGAGTATCCTGTATTTTAATCATTATGTATTGATTTTTCTAACTACTCTACATTTGTGACAAGTGATACTAGTTTTCCATTTATAAGTTATGCAAAATAGTTTTTTATAAATATATTTGTATTTAAATAGGTGAATCAATTTAATGCACACCTGTAATCCCAGGGACTTGGGAGGCTTCAGTAGATGGATCTCAAATTCGAGGCCAGTCTCAACAATTTAGTGAGACCTTGTCTCAAAATAAAATGGACTGAGGATGTAGCTCAGTGGTAAAGCACCCCTGAGTTCAATCCCCAGTACCACCCCCTGCAAAAGAGGTGAATCAATTAAAGGGAAAAAAATCACTGACAGCAGGGGGTTTCAACAAAACTTTTTAAAAGAATATTTGTAGTTGTAGATGGACACAATACCTCTATCTTTTAAGTACCTTTATTTTGTTTGTTTAGTTTTTTTTAATGTAGTGCTGGGGATGGAACCCAGTGCCTCATGCATGCTAGGCAAGTGCTCTACCACTGAGCCATAATCCCAGCCCTTAATAAAACTTTTTAAACATGGTTAGGAATAACTAAATGGTTAAACATTAACAATGACGTCTAGGACAGATAATTGGAAGCCTAATTGAGGAAGGAATGCCAGAGGAACAACTAAAATAAACCCTATCTGGCAACTTTGTTCAGGGTCAGAGCTAATATTAACTATATTGGCGTCTATTAGATTTCCCACCTGGTCTTGTACTGGTTTGTACTGTATTTATTCAATGGGAAACATGTCAAGCTGTACAATTTCAATTCCACACTGTTAAATAAAAATTACAGGAGACCACTGTTTTTATGTAAATTTTTTATTTATATATGACAGCCGAATGCATTACAATTCTTATTACATATATAGAGCACAATTTTTCATATAATTGGTATATTCACACCAATTCTGATATATGTACTTTGGATAGTAATGATCATCACATTCCACCATCATTAATTACCCCATGCCCCCTCCCTTCCCCTCCAACCCTTCTGCCATATCTAGAGTTCACCTATTCCTCCCATGCATGCTAGGCAAGTGCTCAAAAAATGCTCCCTCTCCCTATCCCACTATGAATCACTGTTTTTTACTAAGCTCCTGCACTAGGCTCCAACAGATCAGATTAAAAATCAAAATGAAGTCACTCATACCACCAAGCTGAAACTAAATTGCTGTCTGATCTTCTCAGAAATCAGGAGAGATAATAGCTAAATTTCCTGAGCAGGGCAGTTTCAACTTGATGATAACGAAGTTCCCTTTGCTTTAATTCTTACTTTAAAAAAAAAAAGGCAATTTGGGCTGGGGGTATAGCTCAGGGGTAGAACATGTGTTTAGCATGCAGGAGGCACAGCAAAAAAGAAAGGAGAAAAAGAAAGAAAGAAAATTAAACTGATGTTAACCTATCAGTTACTTTTATATTGTTCTGCCTCCCTGTCCTCACTTCATAAGGAAAGTGACTTTAAAACAACCAGTCTACCTTGGTTCTTTGTTTCTGCTTTCTTTGGTTCTTTCTCTGTTCATAAAACCACCTATTTATGCTCAGTTCATTGGAACACATTCTGTTTTATGGAACGAGGTGTTGCCTGATTCTAGAATTGCAAATAAAGTCAATATCTTTTAAAATTAAATATATTGTAATTTTGTCCTTTGACAATACTAATGGAAAATGATGTCCATCTATCCTGATGCCTAAGTGTGATGTTCTATTTATGACTCTGTGCTTCTTGCTGAATCAAGTTCTGGACCAAAAAAGGGAGCAGGAAATCCAGTTATATTTCTTAGTATATTTCTTTGTATTACTGTGTGTCTTTTTCTAGAAGATTTCCTTCAAAAAATGGAACAATAGCTGGGCTAGTGGTACACACCTATAATCCCAGCAAGTTGGAAGGGTAAGGCAGGAGGATTGACAAGTTTAAGGAGAACTTCAGCAATTTTTCTATTTTTATTATAGACCCTGTCTCAAAATAAAAAAATAAAAAGGGCTAGGGGGGCTGGGGTTGTGGCTCAGTGGTAAAGCACTCACCTAGCACATGTGAGACACTGGGTTTGATCCTCAGCACCACATTAAATAAATAAATAAATTTTTTAAAAAAGAGCTAGGGGTGTAATTCAGTGGCAGAGTACTTGCCTAGCATGCATGAGACCCTGGGTTTAATCCCCAGTACTACAAAAAATAAAAAATAAAAGATGGACAGAGGGGAGAAGAAAGAAAGAAATAGAAAAAATATGGAAGAGTCACCCAAGACTGAGCTATACCCAAGGTTACCAAGCCTCTGGCATCTAGAATCAGAGAAACTCCTATTCTTTACTCTTTAAGGAACAAGTTCATTTCTATCAAGGAGGGTTTGTAGGGCTTCAAAATAAAGCCCATCTAAGCAATAACCCTTTCCTTGAAAGCACAAGTGTGCTTTCCAAGTGTGGGAGTAATTGAGAAACCAGGATAGAGGAAGATGATGCTCTGAGTAAAAAGGAGCACGAGGTTATTTATTTTTCTCCACTTAGTGCTCAAACTAGTGCAGGTTGGCCACCATTCAATGTTCAAAAGCAATAAAGGGTTGGGCATTTAATATTTGAAGAAAGGATGCATCTGTTGGCCCAGTGCTTCATGGAAAAAACAAAAGCATTCAAAATTAAAATATTCTGTTCTCAATTCTGAATCATGTGGGCATGTCCAAATCTTTTTCTGCCTAATGTGTGTTGCTTTCCTGAAAGATTGGTTTATAGAGATTTGACAGAGTGTGTTAGCACATAGTCTGAACACTAAAGTCAGAAAGAGTCATTTTATAATTCTGTTTCTTCCACTTACTAGCTGTATTGTGCAGATAAAGTAACCTTTTGTGTGTGCTGTGGATGGAGCCCAGGGCTTTGTGCATATGAAGTATCCACCCTTATCAGTAAGTTACACCCCTAGCCTGATATACTTAAAAACTAATTTTCCCAGCTGTAAAATGGGTTATAATATACCTATGTCACAGATTTAATTGTGAACCTTAAATAAGATACTTAATACACAGCCTGGCACATTTGAAATATATAACAAATATTATTTTTATTACCAGGGTATTTTTAAACAGCATTAAACTTCCTCTGTGAATCACAGAGTTATGGAAGACTGATAGCCATTTTCTCACAGCTGGATTATCTTGAGGGCTTGTAAGAAGTTGAACACTGCCCATGCTTTACTGACTGCATTCTTTTTCTAGGTATTTCCAAGTGCTTTTGTTCCATCAAGAAAAAAGCAACCAACATAATCAAATAAATAGCCAGACTCTGGCTGATTTCTGCAATAAACATAGAGAGGAAGAGGTAGTAGGGGTGGGGTGGAAAGGGAGGAGAGAGAATTTATATTTGAAAAGATCATGACCACTCAAGATATTTAGAAATTACAAAATACACAGAATTTCTGAGGAATTAAATTGCAGAGTCAGGTATTCCATGTTTTAAAATGTCTTTGAGAAAAAAAAATTTGGCTGGGGGTATTGCTCAGTGGTAGAACATGTGTTTGGCACATGCAGGGTGGTGGGTATGATCCCCCAGAACAAAACAAAAGAAAGAAAGAAACTAAAAAAGGAAAAAAATTTCACAATCCTTTTGTGGTTCATTAGCTTTATTGTTCACATTATTGTATGAGACGTTCCTCCTTCAAACCTTGCTGTTACATTGACACATTACCACTCTGATGTGAAAAAGAAAAATATTTTCTAAATCTGCGATTCACTTGAGACCTGTTTTGGAGCTAAGAGATCTGGTTTGTTAGAAGTAGCATGCACTTATCTGGGAGTGGCTGCACATGTCTGTAATCTCAGGGACTCCAGAGGCTGAGGCAGGAGGATGGCAAGTTTGAGGCCAGCCTCAGCAAATTAGCAAGACCCTGTCTCAAAATTTCAAAAAACAGAAAGGGCTTGAGTGATAAAATGCCACTATGTTCAACCTTTATTACAAAAAAAAAAAAAAAAAGCATGCACATAAGAGTCCAAATCTATATCTCTTATTTACTAGTTATGCAATTGTCAATAAATTTTGGTTTTGCTGTTGTTTCTCACTGCTTGGGGCTTCATTTTCCTCAACTATAAAATGCTCTAAGCATCTTTCGAGATCTTTGATAGAGTTAATGTGCATTTTTCTGGTACATAGTAGAAACACAGTAAATGGCAGCTATTATTATTTTAACTAAAGTCTGTCTTCCAAACACTTCTTGGTAGATAACCTGTGTCTGAATCTTTTGCAGGGTTTACTTAAAATCAAAATTCCAGCTGAGCATGGAGGAACATGACTGAAATCCCAGTGACTTCAGGAGGCTGAGGCAGGAGGATCACAAGTTCGAGGTCAGCCTCAGCACCTCAATGAGTCCCTAAGCAACTTAGAGAGACCCTCTCTCAAAATGAAAAATAAAAAGGTCTGGGGATGTAGTTCAGTGGTAAAGTTCCCATGGATTCAATCTCCAGTACCAGAAAACAAGTAGATAAATAATCCTGATTTCCACACTAAAATATCTGAATTAGAATCCTGCAACATGGGCTGGGGATGTGGCTCAAGCGGCAGCGCGCTCGCCTCGAATACGTGCGGCCCGGGTTCGATTCTCAGCACCACATACCAATAAAGATGTTGTGTCCGCCGAGAACTAAAAAATAAATATTAAGAAAAAAAAATTATCTCTCTTTCTCTCTCTCCCTCTCACTCTCTCTTTATTAAACAAAAAAAAAAAAAGAATCCTGCAACATGGATAGAATCTGCATTTTAGTTAAGTAGTCCTCCCACCTCTCCCTTATGGGGGTGTTAAGATATAGAGGGTGGGAATCTGCACTTGGAATTTTTCTCTTGCTGAGTCCTTGGGGGAGGGAAGGTCTCTTGGAAACTGGTGATTTTCAGTAAAAATGCTAAAAGGAGAGACATTCCTATGAAGAGACTGAGAAAGCAGGGGAAGATATTATATTGAAATCACAGCCCCAAAGGGCTCAGAGGAAGATATTGGGAGAGTGGAGAACAGTGCAGGTGAAGATCTAAGTGGATTTCCAGGTGACCTCTATGGAAATGTGAATTTAGGTGGGTATAGACCAGATGGGCTTAAGGCTTTTTTATGGTGAATAAGGAGACTCAAGATAAGAAGCAGAGATGGGTCATCTTGTCTCCAAAGAGAAACTTGGTATGTAGTTGTTTTAATGTCAGAGATAGTCCATAATCAACCTAATCTAACTTCTATTGTTAGAAACAAAACATCTTATTTATTTATTTAAACATCTTATTTTCACAGTTTAAATGAATGTCAGAGAACTCATTTATTAATATAGATTACTCAATCTCCAGCCCTGCAAATAAATATGATCGATCACTAATAGGAGATAATACGTCTTCTATAAATCCATGCCTCTGTCTTTTCTCTTATGCACTGCTTTTAATTAGTTACATCAAGATTACTTTCTAGTTGCTTTGGTATGAGTTGTAAAACTGTTCTGTGCTTTCTAAACCAGAGCATCTGAACCTTTATGTTTGGATAGGTAAAATGGGTGATACTGCTTCACCAGTCAGGTTACTTTTAAATTCCCAAAAAGCCTAGAACAAAGAGAGAATTTCATCACTGTTGTAATAGCTGGGGGAAAAAGGCATGACAGTTAATCTACTTTGAATTCCTCTGATACTAATGTAATTAGCCAAGCATATTTTATTTCTACTTATGGCAGAATATTTGCAATAGTACTTCCTATTTCTAGAGTATATTTTCATGGAGGATAACAATCCCAGTTAATCCAGTTACAGGCTATTTGTGGGAGGAACAATATGAATCACAATATACTCTTTCAAAGAGATAAACTGAGTTCTCCTGAATCTAAAGATTTTCAATAACAATGCCAGTTTAAACCAGGCATTTGCCGTGTGCCTTGGCATGTACACATAGTCCCAGCTAAAAGGGGGTGTTCTGTTGTTAGAAACAAAAGCAATTGTAAGCTTTACTACTAGCCTAAGGCAAATCTACAAGATGCTGTTTTTCAGATTTTTCAGCTAAAAATACCTTCTACAGATGGTAAGAAATAAAAGGGCTCTACTTTCAGGCTTTGTGTGCTTCATTCCCTAATCTTTATTTTTAAGACCTATGAGTTCTATGAGTTGCCTCCTAAAGCATGTTACTGGGGCCCCTGCGTGGAATACATGCATCAGTGTTAGTTTCCACACCTCTTTACAAAATGGATGTAGATTGAACTCCACTCTCCCAGCAGGTCTCTTTTTTCTTTTTTACTAGATACTAGGATCAAACCAGAAGTCAACCACTGAGGTACATCTAGAGACAATTTTATTTTAGGTTTTTTTTTTTTTTTTTTTTGAAGACAGGGTCTTGCTAGTTTGCTCAGGCTGGACTCGAACTTGCCATCCTTCTACCTCAGCCTGATTTGTGAATTGTGCTCAGGACAGAGATCATGTCTTTTGTATATCTAGTCCCAAAGCCTAGCACAGAGCAATGGGGCACACAATACTTATTGAATTAATTACTTAATTAAACAAATGAATCAGAGGGCTGGGGTGTAGCACCATGATAGAGCCCTTGTCTGGCATGCACGAGGCCCTGGGTTTAGTCCCCAAGCCCCAAAATAAATAAATTAAATTAATTAATCAAAGATTATTTTATCTTGTTTCTTTCCATCCTGCTCTCCCCTTCCTCTGGTCAAACTGAAGAATATATTTAGAGTTCATATCTTTAATGTAATGTGAATTCCTAAAAGAGCAAATTTGGTAAAATGGAAGTGCCAAGCAGTAGACATTGTTTTCTGGTTAAATTGACTTTGATCTGTGATTCTAAGTCAAAATATTTTTAAATATTTTCATTAGTACATTATAGTTATACAGAATAGTGTGGTTCATTTTGATGTAATCATAAATGTATGGAATATAATTTGTTTCATTGCAGTCTCTAGTACTTCCTTGTACTCCCCTCAAAAGTGTTTTTTTTTTTTTAATAAAGCACTCCCTGGCTCAGTGACACACACCTATAACTGAGGCAGGTGGACAGCAAGTTCTAGGCCAGCTTCGGAAACTTAGCAAGACCCTGTCTCACAATTAAAAATGTTAAAAGGCCTGGAGAGTTAGCTCAGCAGTAGAGTACACCTGGGTTCAATCCCCAGTAGTGAAAGAGGTAAGGGGAGACAGTACTTAAACTAAATGAACTGGTATTTTGTGGATGTCTTTTTTTTTTCACATAGCCAGTGGAATTTCTTAAAGGGAGTACTGAAATCTTTTTTTTTTTATTTTTTTAAACAGAAAGAGAGAAGTTTTTAATATTTATCTTTCAGTTCTCTGAAATCTTAAAACCAGTGAGTTTATCCACTATCAAGAAAAATTTAGTTTCAAACACATAGCAGCCACCAAACTTTAAAAAAAAAAAACTTTAATTGGATAATATAGCTCCTCTTTTTAAAACTCTTCAACAGCCTCCCATTGCTGTTCGGATAGGATACAAAATCCATAATATGAACTTCAAGCTAATTCGTAATTCATTCAAGAAATATTGATTGAATGCCTATTAGCTATTTTAAGCTTGGAAAATAACAGCCATGAGGGGATTGGGCAAATCCTCAGTTCCCACGGAGCTTACACAAGGAGGGATAGGGGCAGGTCGGGGAAAGACTGACAGACTATAAACAAATAAAATCAATAAACAGACCAGATAAATTCCAATGTGATGAGTGTTGTGAAAAAAATAAAATGGGATATTTGTTACAGAAAATAAGCTTTTTTTTTTTTTTTTTTAGTTTCCCAGGCTTCTCTTAATCACCCAGAGAATTTCTACAATACTATTCCCTCTCCCAAGGCTCCTCCCTAGTCTTCCTGAAACATCATTCTCTCTTCAGGTCTCAGCTAAAAATGGCAGCTTTTCTCAGTTAAAGGCTCCTTTTATATACTTCCATTTGTACACAGGTCTTCTTTGTAACGTTAATTACCTGGATAAGTATCTGTCGGGACTTGCCACATGTAGGGTCTTCTTGTGTGTGGTCTTGTTGATATAGGTACAAACATATCCCTTCCAAACAGCCCAGGTATCCTTAAAATGAACAGAAGGACATTGTTTTATTTTTTTCTTAAAGGTCACTTGATCAAGAGTAATAAAAACCATTTGAATATCACATATAAGTGACAAGGGAAATGCAATTAGTCTGAATGAAAACTAAGTATTCAGTGATTGATTCAGATCATATTTTATTTGCATGTATACTCATCTAGACTTTTTCTAAGCATATTTATGCATACCTTTTAATATAAAAAGTAATCATACATATTCTTTTGTAAATTGCTTTTCTCACTAAATTTATAACCTGAACAAATGCTATTCACTGGGAGCTGGGAGGCACGCTGGGGATGGAAGGCAGGACTTTTAGCAAGATACGCCAGCTCTCTGAGTTATATCCCCAGCCTGAATGCTATTTTATTTTATTATTATTATTATTATTATTATTATTATTATTATTATTATTATTATTTGTACCAGGAATTGAACTCAGAGGCATGCAACCACTGAACCACATCCCCAGCCCTATTTTGTATTTTATTTAGAGACAGGGTCTCACTAAGTTGCTTAGCACCTCGCTTGAACTCACAATCTCCTATCTCCTAGCCCCTGGGATTATAGGCGTGTGCCACCGTTCCTGGCACTGAAGGCTACTCATTTTTAATGCCTATGTAGTAGTCTACTATGTAGAACTAACTGTAATTAACTAATTATTGTTAATTAGTAGTTATCTTTCTTGATTTTTCAACATTTTCATTCTACACTACAATTAGCCTCTTTGAGATATATAAATATAAATATATAATACATATTTGCAAACTTGTTCATTTCTTTCCTGAAAGTGAATTTCTGAATGGAAATTTGTTGGTCAAACAATATGGATATATTGAGGCTTTTGATTCACATTATCAAATTGCTTGTAAAAAGTTATATCAATTTGTACCACTAAGCATACAGATGTGCCCATTTCATTCTTTTTTTTTCTTTCTTTTTTTTTAAATGTGTCCATTTCATAGAATCTTCATCAATACTTAAGTTTTTTTTAGTTGTAGGTAGACACAATACCTTTATTTTTCATTTATGTGGTGCTGAGGATCGAACCCAGGGCCCCACACATGCGAGACACATGCTCCACTGCTGAGCTACAGCCCCAGCCCCAATACTTAATAAGGTTTTTTTTAGGTGTAGATGGACACAACACAATGCCTTTATATTTATGGGGTGCTGAGGATCGTACCTGGGTCCCGCCCATGCTGGGCGAGCGCTCTACCGCTGAGCCACAATCCCAGCCTCTTAATAAGTTTTTAAATCTTGGAAATTCTGATAGGCAAAAAGAGAAATCAGTTTTTATTTTCATTGATTACTAGAGAGGCTGAATATATTTTCATATGATTATCAGTCAAGCATTTTCTTTTTTGAATTGCCCATTTGTGTCCTTGCACATTTTTTAAAATTTTTTTTAGTTGTAGATGGACACAATACCTTTTGTTTGTTTTTATGTGGTGCTGAGGATGGAACCCAGTGTGTCACATGTGCTAGGCAAGAGCTCTACCACTGAGCTATAACCCCAGGCCCTTTGCACATTTTAAAACTGGGATATTTGGGGCTGGGGCTGTAGCTCCGTAGTAGAGTGCTTGCCTCACATGTGTGAGGCCCTGGGTTCCATCCTCAGCACTACATAAAAATAAATAAAGATATAAAAAAAAACTGGGATATTTATCTTTTTTAAAAACGAATTTTTATTTAAAAATTTTAGTTGACTCATGATTCTATTCAACTTGGGTGGCTTCTTCTTGTTTTTAAAACCTTCAATTAAAAAAAAATCAGGGCTGGGCATGTAGCTCAGTGAGAGCATTGGTTTAGATGCCAGAAGGGTTCAACCCCCAGCACTAAAAAAATCAATTCATAATAGTTTATTATTATAGACTAGTGATATTTAGCCATGTGTTTTTATATATATATATATATATATATATATATATATATATATATATATATATATATATATATATATATATATATATTCTACTTGCCAGTTTGTCATTTGTCTTTTAGTTTCATTATAAAGTAACATTACCTTTTAGCTATCATATGTCATGTTGAAATTATAGTTTTTTCAGTTTGTCATTTAACTTTATTAACCTTGTATTTTAACATTCTGAAGCTTTACTTATATTTAGGAAATTGTATTTATCAGTCTTTTCCTTTATGGATTTTTATTATATTTAGAAAGTCCTTCTCCATCCCCAAGGCTAAAGAAATTCACCAATATTTTCCTCCTACTTCTTTGATGATTTCATATTTTACTTAAGCTACTTACACCTCAAGAACATGTCACAGAGTGGCTGGCAGTCTCAAGTCACTGAAGAATTCATTTCACGCATTCCAGGTAAATGTTACAGTAAGTTATTATGAAAACAAGACAAAAACTGATTAGATAGATATATAGCGCCTAAATCATATATCACATTGTCAAAAATGAAAATATCGAGTCTGCTGGTAAGATGAGCAGGATATAAAGGGTATTGTTTTAATGGCTTGGGATGAAATTTTGCTTATATTCCAGGCTCATGAAACTCCATTTTAACTAAGAGGGCAATTATCCCAAAATATATAAGGGCCTACTACGCAGTTTATGGGACTACAACAGTGAATAAAACAGAGAATTGCTGCTCTTAAAGATTGGGGTAAACCAATATTTCGGTAAGTGCCTTACAGAAAACTAAGCAAGTAGGGGCATGGAGAGATTAGTATGGTAGATAGGGTGCTCAAGAAAGGTTTTCTCTGGGGAGGTGAGTATTTAAGAGGCTTGGATGATGAAAGTAAAGAATGAAAAATATGCCAGCTTAGGTCAAGGAGTTGAGGTGGGAAGATGTAGGTTTGTTGGGGAAATAGTAAAAAACTCACCCTGGCTATTGTGTTATCAGAAACCAGAAAAATGAGGGAGGCAAGAAGCACCCCTAAAACCTGGGTAAGATTATTTTTCTTAACTGTGAGGAGGAATTGGATGCTACGGGCACATTCTCCCCATTCCTTCAGGCATTACCATCTGAGAGGCTTTCTTAACCACCCTTTGATGAATTCCACTCCTATCAGATTTTCCCTTTCTTTTACCATCACCCAACCCTTTTCAAGTATTTCAAAGAATTACCACCCTAGATTGTTTTCTACTACTTTTAAACACTGTAATTCCCATTTGCCCCTACAGAATACTTTGTCATCCCTATTACCTCCTTTACCCAAAATTTCTCCCTAGCATTTATCAATGGCTAATGTAATAGTTTTGTTTTTTAAATCCTAGTGGATTATCAAGAGCTACGAGAACTGAGGTTTTAGTCTATTTTAATTTCTTACTTTAAAATTTTGGTCTACTTTAATTTTCTCAACATTCACGACGGTGCCTGACCTAGAGTTGGTGCTCAATAAATGTATGTTGAATTAAATGCAGGATGCTGTATGAGCTGGTCTGGACTGACTGTGTAAATCGATACTAGATTAGACTAATACCACATTTCACGCTCTCTGAAAAAGGCTTCAAGCAGCCAGACGGTGACGTCCTTCAGTTTACAAAATGGGAAAGCAAAGGTTCCCACAATTCTCAGAACGCGAATTTCTCGCCACAATTCAAAATGGCGGAAGAGGGTGGGGCCTGTCACATGGTGGGCGTCATAGCAGCTTTCCTTTTCCAAACCCACGCCCGCCTTGCCGCGTCGTCGGCCGTCCCCCTCCTCTGCCCGCCGAGCCTTTTCAAGGAATCGACTGGGATTGGCTAACTGGCTGGGAGTGGGGCTGCGGAGCCCGGACGCGGCATCATCACTTCCTGTTGTGGGCAGTCGTTTCCTGTCGCTGCTTGGTAACAATGGGGAAGATAATGGCTGCCTGAGCAACGTCTCGGAGCAGGCGCTGGGGTAGAGGCGGGTCTCAACCAGCGACTCATCGGAGGCGGGCTTGAGAGAGGCGGCTGGGGAGGCGCGGAGAAGCCTCAGCGGAGACGGCCGAAACAACCGAGTGAGATCCTGACCCTAAAACCGAGTAAGTGAAGACATGGGAATCCTCTGAGAAATGGATGTAGAGCGAGAGGAAGACAGCAGAGCCACTGCTGCCGCGTTCTCTCAAAATGGCCCGAGTGACGCGTTGTGGCAGAGGCTCAGCGCCGCCTCCGGACCCCAGGCCCGTTGCTGCGGGGGGCTCCGTGGCGTAGTCGCCGCTGCCATTTTAGTTGGGTGGTATACTCGTCCGGCTCTTTGAAGAAGGTGGGTAGTAGTTCCTCTCCGTGGCCCCGCGAGCCGCAGCCCGGGCCCTCCGGAGCCTTAAGAATTAAGGGGAGGCGGTGTTTGAGTTTTGGCCTCGGGCGTGAGAATCTTACAGTGCCTCGGGTTTTTCTCTCTGTTCTTGGGGGGAGGCTTCCCTCTCCACCCCTCGTTTTACATGGCGGGCTCGGGTTTGGGAAAAGGGGTAATATCTGGCTGCTCCGAGTCGGATGCTGGGAACTTTGGGGCCTTTAGATTTTCCCAGGATTTACAAAACCCTATTTTGAGCCCTTATGCAGGGCTTTACCAATTAGGCGCCCCCTGGGGCCGCGATGACATCTTCCTTGAAGGAACTGAGGCAACTGTGGTTTACTCCCTTGCTCTTATAACCCTGGTGTATCCTTTGCCAGTTATCACTGGAAGGATCCCCCCCCAAAAAAAAAGGGAGGGAAAAGCCGTTGCATGTTTTTTGTTTTTCTCTGGGTAAGGTTGGGAGTTTGGCCAAATTATTTTCAAGTTAATTTCCGTTCAATCCTCCCAACAACCCAACCCCCTCCCCCCACACACACAAAAAAAAGCCTAAGGGTCTCTCTGCTTCTGCGGGCGGTACCTGCCACGTACGCCATAGCTAAGTAACTAGTATTAACCGGTTGGGCTTCTGCTTCCTGAATACTCAGTCCCTTTTCCCCTTATGCTGATTAATTTCAAGATGGAGGAGACAGCCACGTTCCTTCCCTAGACAGTTTCACCATACTTATTCCACAGGTTAGTCCGGGAATCTGAGGCCTACCTGACTTGTTATTTAGGTCATTTTTTCGTTTGGGGGCAAAAGGAAGTATTTATATCAGATTGTCATGCACCATTTGCAAAGCCCCACAGTAATTTTTTGCTGGAAATAAGGAGCCTGCAATTCCTGGGGCAGAATTAACTGCAGTGCTTTTGATGATTGAAGAGAGGAAGAAATGATAAATGTACTAATAACCATTTCTTTGGCTCTTCGTGATTACAAAGTAATTACTCATATCACCTCCATCAGGTACATTGTGTTAGTCCTGGAGGACTTGAGAGCAGGCAGGCACAGTTATAGGCCTGCCCCCTACTCAAATAGTTTTCTAAACTGTGAAAATATAAGTTAAGTACCCAAAAAGATGAACCCAAATCCTTCTTAAAATACAATTTTAGGACAGACTCCTCTTATTGAAACATGTCACAAATGTGGTGGTTTTTTTAAAGTATCTTAGTCCCTGCCTTAGCTAGTGTAATGTGCCAAATAAGGCATTGAAAGTGACTATCAGAATCTGAAAATAATTACTGGTCTGATAAGGAAAGGCCTATTTTAAGCAAGTTTATATTAAAAAGTAGATTGCCTCTCAGCCTGTAAAGGAAATCTTATACTAATTCCTGGTTCCCTCTCACTTTCTTGATCTCCCCAAATATTCTGGTACTAATATTGAGTTAGGTTGGGTTATGGTTGTGTAACTAAAATACATAGGATGTGTATTTTTAAAGGATGTGTCTTATTTCAAAAAAAAAGAAATGTATCTTATAAAAGAGGAAGAATAATGGATTCTTTTTTTTTCTAGAGCAGAGTGTGAAGAAAACTAAAATCCAGTTTATTGTAATTCAATACTATGTCATAACAGTCAGGTAATTTATTTTTTGTTGCGTCTCCTGATGATTTATATGTAGAATGCATGTTTACAAATATTTATTGTTCTGTTTTACAGGCCCTGTGGTTGGATGGGCTCATTGATATATATTAGTTGGTGTTGGGCATTCTTCATGATGAGAATGGGTACTTTTCACTGGGAATTCAAAGGGTAATGTTTCTCAGTACCTGAACTCACCAGTGCTTTATCTGTGAATTTTACTCTTTATCAATACCTGTATAGAACAGAAAGAACAAAAAATTATTGCCTTAAATCATTGTTAGAACAACCCAAATATAAAAATAAAATAGCTTTTTAATTTCAGTGAATAGCTAAATATCAGAATATCTTACAGGAATGTAATTTACATTATTGTGTGTGGTGTTTGATTTTTTTTTCCCTTCACGATTCAAAAATCATTGGTATATAATACCCTAATTGATGTTAATTCCTTTTATTATCATCACCATTGTTAAAGTAACCACATAGATTTATTGCCCTAACTAGGACACTTTTAAAAGCAAAAGGAACATTATTAATAGTGCAAACCTGGATTATCATAGGCAAACTGGGATGGATAGCCTAAATTCATAACTAACTTCTGTTGAGGGCTTGTGTACTACTACAAAGCATCCTGAGAGGATGTTAATTTTTACAGAGAGCACTGAAAGTTAAGTAATTTGTCCTCTGTTAAAAAGCTAGTGAATGGTGGAACCTTCATTTTATCTCAGGTCTGTCCCGCATTCAAGTCACCAAACTTTAATGCCCCTAGACCTCCCTGTTGCCCAGTTACATCAGAAATGCAGTGAAAATGAAAAGTTGTAATAAGTCTTTAGGTTATGTTGCACTAAAAAGTTTTGTTAACTTAGCTGGGGGTGGTGATACCTGTAATCCCAGCTACACGAGAGGCTGAGGTAGGAGGATGGCAAGTTCAAGTCCAGTCTCAGGAACTTAGCAAGAACCTATCTCAAAATTTTGAAAAGGGACTTGGAAACAGCTCAGCGGTAAAGCACCTCAGGGTTCAATCCCCAGTACTCCCAGCCTCCCCTCCAAAAAAAAAAACAGGTTAACTGTTAAAAGTAATCTACTTTATGAAGCAGGTGAGACATACCTTGCAATTATCCCTGCTTTTTTGTTGTTGGTGTTCTGTTACAGTTTGTTTCAACTATTAGAGCTCTTGATACAGGTTGGTAAACTTAATTTGAAAATTAGAAAAGGTTTTAGGAAAAGGTTAATTAATAGTAAAATTCCTAGAAATATTAGGCTGATGAATATCTTTCAGATTAGTGAACATGTAGCAAGGTGTTAACTAATACCATAGGTTAAATGGGGTATGTGTATTTATGGGATTATACTATGTGTATATTACTTCTTCCATAGCTCTGGTGGTCTGGGAAATAGAACACATCATTGACCAACCTCCTATTTCCTGGATTTACCTTAGTGTGGATTACAAATTAGAATGTGAGAAGTCTTGTCTAAGATCAGTGAGTTGCTAGAATTGGGGCACTGCCTAGAATGGGGACAACTGTTTCTTTTGTAAGTCTACTTCTTAAAATTTTATATAACACAAAGATTTCTAAAACCTTATGGCCTGTTGATTTCTAGAAGTATCCAGGTTATGCAATACTTTGAAGTTGTGTTGTGTTTTGTTTGTGGATACTTGAGATTGAATCAGGGGGTGCTTTACCATGGAGCTTGGGATCCTTCTGCCTCAGCCTCCTGAGTAACTAGGATTACAGGTGTGCACCACAGAGTTTTGATAACTAGTATAAGATACCAATCATATTTATGTCTTTTTTCTTCAATAATCATAATAGCACCTACATATGTGCAAGACATATCTATAGACAGCATCTGGTGTATACATATAGATTTATGGATCTCTTGTAATTTTACAACTGCAGGTTAAGTTGCTGTTACAATGTTTGATGGTTTAATGGAGTCTGAATATTAATGAACATGAAACTTTCTGGCAGAGAAGGAGATATTTGTGTTAAATGTTTTAAATTTTTTCTGGAGTGAAAAAAGTCCCCTTCCTCCTAATCTCTACAACTGTAGGAAGGAGTTAGCTATAATTTTCATTGATCAAAGTTCCCTTTAATAGTAGTTAAAACTAAGGTGACCATATAAAGTACCCAAACTGAAATACTTTTTTTTTTTTTTTTTTTTTTTTTTTTGGTACTGGGGATTGACACTCAACCACTGGGCGACATCCCCAGCCCTATTTTATATTTTATTTAGAGACAGGTCTTGCTGAATTGCTGAGGCTGGTCTCAGACTTGTGATCCTCCTGCCTCAGCCTCCCAAGCCGCTGGGATTATAGGCTTGTGACACTGCACCCAGCCCAAACTGAAATATTTTGAGAACAGATTAATTATTATTTTAGCACAAATATGAACCATTACTCTTCTGGACAAAACAGGCATATATGGGCATCCCCATGTCAAGTCTATGTAGGAACACTTGTTCAGGAAGGACAATTGACAGAATGCTGGTTCAAAATACAAATTGTTTTCCTCAAATAATATGTGACTGGTGTAGATAATATTTTAAGTTGATTTTTTTAATAGGAAATCTTTTTTTTTACTCTCCCCCCGCCCCAATAGGAAATCTTAAGTTCTTAAAATAGTTGATGAATACCAGCATTTCCAATAATTAGTGATTTTACATTAATAACTTTTAATAAAATTGGGGGTTCATAACCCACTTCAATCTAATGTGTGAAATATGATATGTCAAGAGCTTTGTAATGTTGTGAACAACCAATAAAAAAAATAATAAAAAAATAACTTTTAATAAACACTTTAACCATCTTTTTTTTAACTTCTTGGAAGCAATGAGAGCAGCAAATCAAAATTGAGTTTATGAATAAGACCAAATTCTGATTTAGTGATGTAACTCAATAGAATAACATGAAATGGGTAATGAGATTAAATTCACTAAGGTACTTGAATGAGACGAAATGTTGTCATAATGGTTTTCTTCTTTAACTGACTTGATGGTATAAATTGGCAGCATGGCATGTTCTTCTGTCCTTTGATCTACTTTACTGGAGTTCTTAGTACTCTTGTTTCAATTTAACTTTTTTAGGGGGTTGTAGTAGTCAAAATTGTAAGTTGCTAGTTAATAGACTTCCTGCCAAGAGATTAGACACAGGAGGGACATTCCTGAGTCCTTTTGATTTGTTTTTGCTGCCCTTTACAGGTGGTAAAGATAGAATAATACAGGTGAGGCTAAGCTACTACTGCCATTCAGATGATTTATAATCTCTTATTGCTGTAGTAGTAGCAGTGGTGAATGCCTTGGTAGCATCTTCTGATAGGCCACTGTTAGAAATTCTCAACGAATTGTGTGGTTGATGAAAGGTATCTTGCAATTAGTAGAGATAGTAATACATCAACCTTACCCTGTTTCTTTTTTTTTTTAAAGAACGTTTTATATTTTGTTTTACAAACTGGTTTGTCCTACTCTAGCATGTTATCAAGTTTGGAACTTGGATGAACAGGTATGCAAAAGGTGATGATGCTCAATATATTTTAGTGGTTGGTTGATGTTAGATTACTTTAATTCGTTCATCTAACCCAGCCCTTTTTTGTTTTTAGAAAGAGGTAGTTTCTTCCAGGCTTAACAGACATAGTTTTTTTTTTTAAATCAGCATTTACACAAGCATTTAACTTGATGTTTCAAGATTGTTTTTTTTTTAAGTTGTCAGTTGACATTTATTTATTTACTTATATGTGGTGCTGAGAATCGAACCCAGTGCCTCACATATATTAGGCAAGCACTCTACCACTAAGCCACAACCCCAGCCCTAAGTGAATTTTCTCTTTAATTTTTGTGGTACTGGGGATTTAACTCTGGGGAGCTCTACCATTGAGCTACATTCCCAGCTCTTTTTATTTAATTTTCTTTTTTAAAAATATTTTTTAGTTGTAGATGGACACAATACCTTTATTTTGTTTGTTTTTATTTTTATGTGGTGCCAGGGATCAAACCAGGTACCTCATGCATGCTAGGCAAGTGCTCTACCACTGAGCCACAACCCTGGCCCCCAGCTCTTTTTATTTTTTAAGAAAGACTCTCACTAAGTTGACCAGGCTGGCCTCAAACTTGCAATCCTCCTGCCTCCCAAGTAGCTGGGATTACAGGAGTACTGGACCGTACCTGGATTAAATGACTTTTCAACTATAATATCATAACAATATTCTTTTCATGGACTAAGTGTATTGAATGAGATCATACTGTTAGCAGTGGTCAGAAACAGTAATTTGCATAATTAATATAATGGTTGTAGAAGTTAATTCCTTTTTTGAAATTATTCTTTAAAAATCTCAGGGTGTGGTTCTTACAAAACTGGTTCACTACCAAGAAATAAAAATTGAGCCAAAATTAGACTTCCCCTTTTTTTTTTTTTTTTTTTTTGTGGTGCTGGGGATCTAACCCAGGGCCTTGTGCATGTAAGGCAAGCACTCTGCCACCAACTGAGCTATATCCCCAGCCCTAGGCTTCCTTTTTGAAGTCTATCCTTTTTGGGAAGAAGTCTATTAAGTTGCTATTCTTCAGTTAAAATAACATATATTTTTACATATGTAAGAGTTTAAGAGTATGAGCCAGGTTGTAGTGGTACACTGCAACTTAGCTGGTATACTACAACAGTAATCCCAGATACTCAAGAGACTAAAGCAGGAGGTTGTAAATCTCTGTTACAACCACAATATTATCATACCCAAGAAATTTAACACTGATACAATAATTTTTCTAATATTCAGTTGGCATTAAAATTTCTAGCTGGGCATGGTGGCCATGCCTGTAATCCCAGCAGTTTAGGAGGCTGAGACAGGAGGATCACAAGTTGAAAGCCAGCCTCAGCAAGAGTGAGGTGCTAAGCAACTCAATGAGACCCTGTTTCTAAATAAAATATAAAATAGGTCTGGGAGTGTGGCTTAGTGGTTGAGTGCCCCTGAGTTCAATCCCTGGTACCAAATATTTATATAAATTTCTTCAATTATTCCCCAAATGTCTGTATAGATATGTTTTTTCATTTAGTATTTAGCCAACATCTGTGTATTTCACTTGGTTAAGAACTGTATTTAGTTTTCTTAAAAAATATATCCCACATTTTTTTTATTTTAATTTTTGTTTTTCAGGACATTGACTTTTTTTTAAAGCAATTTTTTTAGTTGTCAGTTTACCTTTATTTTATTTATATGTGGTGGTGAGAATTGAACCCAGTCCAGTGCCTCACACATGCCAGGCAAGCACTCTACCACTGACCCACAACCCCAGCCCACATTGACATCTTTGAAGAGTCTAGACCAAATGTTTTGTAGAAAGGTCCACAATCTAGATTTGTCTGATTTTTTTTTTTTAACCACATGGTTAGATTCAGTTTGAACATTTTGATAATCCTACACAGTCGTATGGTTTTGATACACTCTGGTCTCATCACCCCCTTACTTAAAAATTATTGATAACCCAAAGACCTTTTGCATATCTGAAATATATGTCAAGATTATCATAGTAGAAATTAGACCTGATAATTGTTTTGAAACTTTAATTACCTCATTTAAAAAATAGCAAAACCATTAGATGTTAACTTTCTAAACCAAAAATTTTAGTGAGAAAAATGGGATTGTTTTACATTTTATGTCATTTTAATGTCTGTCTTAATAGAAGACAGGTAAGTCTCTGCATCTACATTCAGTTTGTTGTTTTGTTTGAATTTTATGAAGAAAATTTGGCCTCATAAGGATAAGCAGTTGTAAAATGGAAGAGTTTTAGTTTAATTTTCAGACTTTAAAAGTAGTGGTCATTTCATTAGGGATTTTCTATTTTTATTATCACTTCTTATTTTGTCCATAATAATTTTTTAGTAGTTTTTTCTTCAAAAAAGCATTTTGGTAATCTTAAAATACAATTTATAATGTAAGGCCTAAAAATGCTTAATTTTTTACCTTTAATTATCAATTTTCAAAGTAACTAGTTTGTACCTTAGCAATCCCCAATTTGGCTCCTTGCTTCTTGTGTGGTTTTCTTGATTTGTCTGTTTGGGGGTTTTGTTTGTTTGGTTGGTTTTGTTTGGTTTTTTTGCTGGGGATTAAACCCAGGGATGCTTTGTTACTGAGCTTCATCTTCAGCTCTTTTTTAATTTTTTGAGAAAGGACCTCACCAAGTTGCTGAGGTTGGCCAGAACTCAGGGATGTTTTGCCACTGAACTACATCCTCAGCTCTTTTATTTTTTGAGAAAGGGTCTCACTAAGTTGCTGAAGCTGTACTCAAGCTTGTTATCCTCCTGCCTCAGTCTCCTGAGTCACTCAGATTACAGGTGTGCACCACCATGCCCAGCCTGGTTCCTTGTTTCTAGGAGTGGAATCGGATAAATTGCAAAAAGTTGACTTATTTGGAATAATTCCTGCTAGGTTCTTGCTGCTTATGAGATGTTTTGTGGGCTGGGGTTGTACTTCAGTAATCTCGTGTGTGTGAGGCACTGGAATCAATCAAAAGATGTTTTGTCATTTTGGAAGATTTTCCCTCCCAGTGCTGGGGGATTGAACCCAGGGCCTCATATGCTAGGCAAGTGTTCTACCACTGAGCTACATCCCAGACCCAGACCCATTTTTGGAAGTTTTCATATAAGGAGTGAACATGGTATTAAAGACTCATGGTGAGATTGAATAGTTTGGTCTTGCCTATTGGGATAAAAGGAATATATTTTAAAATACATCAGCTTGGGATATATTGGGAGGCAATTGTCATTTAGTGAAAAGATGACTGAATTTGGAGTCAGGACATCTGGGTTTAATTATTGGCCTTTTCCTAGCCACATGGTCTTTGATAAATTACTTCCTCTTGCCATGTTTCTGTTTCTCGTCTGTAAAGTAAAGGTAGTGATTCCTACTTAATGGTATTGTTGTAAGAATTAAGTGAAATACAGGTAAAAGCCCTATGTAAATATAGGGTGATGGGTATTGCCTGTAACCAGGGGGAGAGCTAAATGGTTTAAGAATAATTATAATTTGTTGTCTAAATTATGTTTTATTGGTACTCTCTTCATAGAAATAATTATTTAAAAATGGATGAAGCTAGTCATGCTCAAGCCAGAATTTGTCTTATATACATGAATGTTATAACTTGAAAGTGAGATAATTAAATAGATCTAAAATTCTGTCTTTTATGATGATGTTGAAGGAGTCTAGGGGTATGTATGGTTTCTTTTTTCTCTTTTTTTTTTTAAGTTGTGCTGGGGATTGAACTCGGGACCTTACTGCATGCCAGGTGAGCACTCTACCACTGATCTACCACTGATCTTTTCAGCCCTCTTCGTTTCTCCTACTAGTTAAACCAGAAATGTACCACAGTGTCATTGACTACAAAGTAGAATCTGGAAACCCATTTTGTTAATGGAATTCTTCTCTCATATTTTCATACCAAAATGGAGAAAAGTCTGTTTATAATTTGTATTAACATCTTTGACATGCTTTAACTTTTAAGATGTTCTTTTTCACTTATCAAATAGTGGTGTTAACATCTACTAGAAGCAGAACTTGTTATGGTTTATATTTATTAGATTTCTTCATTTTATGCCACTTAACTGGCACAGGACTGCTTAATGAGACTGGGTTCATTGGGTGTGTGAGAGTAAGATTATTTTTCAGGGCATTTGAGAACATGGCTTGCATTTCATTTTCTTTGAAAATGTGATTGATTACCAATGGTCTTGGGACCTCTGAACCTAAAGGATAGAGGTACATTTGACCTGCATTCCTAGTTCAGGGGAAATGCAGAATTACGTCTGAGAGGATAGAGACTTTGTGCAAAAGTAGAGAACTAAATCAGATTGTTCTTTCCCAGTCTCTTAACTAACCTTGTTGCTTGGATTGAAGTCTCTATCTTAACAAAAGCATTGTGTTCTGTTTAATGAAGCCTTGCCAGTTTGGTTACAATTTTGAAATCTTGCTGCGGGAATTCCATCATTTGGGGATATATTTTCCTTGATTTTTCATATATGAATTATTTAGGGGGAAAGGAGAACAGTATGCTATTATGGAAATAATAGTAATTTCGGTTTGTTTGCATAATGCTTGTGTCTCATTGTTATATTTTTTAATTAAAGAATAAACTAAAAAACCCCTCTTGTAGAATGAAATTCAGGCTCACCAGGTAGGAGTTATTTAAGATTCAACAATCTCATCTTAAATCCCAACTACTGGGGAAGATGAAGGAAAATTACAAGTTTCAGGTCAGCCTTGTCAAATTAGACCTTGTTTCAAAATTAAGCAAACAATAAAAAGGTTGGGGATGTCACTCAGTGGTAGAGTGCCCCTGGGTTCAATCACCAGTACTGTTTAAAAAAATTTCTTTTTCACCAATCTCCAGAATTAGTGTCAGGAGAGTTTGGAACAGAGGTATAATGTTGTGTCTCTGGTCTCCACGTAGGAAACTAGAAATTCCAAGATTTAAGAGTGAATAATTTTTGATATTAGGGATTAAATCTGGGGACACTCTTTTTTTTGTTTTGAGACAAGAGTCTCACTAAGTTCCTGGGATGGGCTTGTAATTCTCCTGCCTTGGCCACCTGAGTTGCTGGCATTGCAGCATAGGAAACTTATTCCAGGGCTGAGGATTTAGCTCAATGGTAGAATGCTTGCCCCGCATATGTGCAGCCCTTGGTTCAATCCTTAGCACCACAAAAAAGAAAGAAAAGTATTAGTATCTATCCTATGTGTATTTACAGAGTATTCAGCATTGTTATTTTGTTTTCAAAACAAAGGGTGGGTTTATAGAGTATAAACAGTATATTGGGAACATTTGGAACTCTTTCTTGAGCTTTTTCTACCTTTAAAGCAAATGCAGGGTTAGGGGATGTAGCTTAGTGGCATGGGTCCAGAGTTCAATCTCCAACATTTTCTCCAAAAAAAAAAAAAATGCTTTAAAGCTGTGTCTTCCCATATGGTAGTTACTAACTCTGTGGCTATTGGACAGTTGAAATGTGTCTAGTGTAACTATGAAAGTAAAGTTTTGATTTTATTTCATTTTAAATTAAAAAACTAAAATGTGTAAAATGATTTTCCAGGGGCTGGGGTTGTGGTCCAGTGGTGGAGCGCTTGCCTAGCATGTGTGAGGCACTGGGTTTGATTCTCAGCACCGCGTATATAAATAAAATAAAGGTCCATTGACAACTAAAAAATATTTTTAAAAAGTAAAATAAAATGATTTTCCACTAAACACAACTTTATTGTTTTGGAAGTTTAGTGTTTTAAAAAATCATCTCAGTGATTTATATTGATAGTACATTAAAGTGATGATTTTTTTTTTCTTTTGAGGTGCCAGAGTTAGAACCCAGGGCCTCGAGCATTCTAGAAATGCTCTAACACTGAGCTACACCTAACAGGAAAAGTGATGTTTTGGTTTTGTTAAGCAAAATCATTTTTTGTACCAGGGATTGAACCTAGGATTACTTTACTACTGGACCACATTCCCAGCCCTTTTTATTTTTTTATTTCAAGACAGGGTCTTGCTAAGATGCTAGACTGCCTTTGAACTTGTGATACTCCTGCCTCAGCCTCCCAAGCTGCTGGGATTACAGGTGTGCACCACTATGCCCAGCTTCAATAACATTTTTTTAATTTACTCTTTTTTTACTTTTTGTTTCTAGGGCTGGGGATCAACCAAGGCAAATGCTCTACAACTGAGCCATATTCCCACTCAAGATTTTACTTTTTTGATGTGGCTGTTCAAAAATTTTAAATTACATGTGGTTCACATTGTGTTTCTTTTGGACTGTGCTGCTTCAGACAGGTTATTAAGGGAAATGAACTCAATATTCACATTGGATTTGGTTCAGTGGTTTAAATATCTACACTGTGTAAGGCATTTTGCTAGTGGCTTTTGGAGGAGTTTTAAAAGGACTATAAGTCTGGTTCTTTCTCTAAAGGAAACTACTTGGGAAGAGAAGACTCATAACATTTAACAAAAGCATCATGAAGGCAGGAAGTGCCACTCTGGTGGCACAGACAAGTATTGTATGCAGAGATGGGTGGAAAATTGCTAGCTGAGATAGTCAGTGGCAGCTTTATAGGAAGTAAGATTCCATAGACTTTGAAAGAGTGACTGAAATAGGGAGAGACAAGGAAGGTCTGTAAGAAAAGTAGGAATAGAATAAAGATACGGTATGTTGGGCAGGGGTGGGGCAACACAAAATAGATTGGTCTTTCCCAGAAATTGCTATAATTTTGCCCAGAACAGAAGACCAAGAGACTGAACTATCCTTAATGACATTTTAGTTCAAAGGATCTTTTGAAATCAGCCTGTTCCTACCTGATAAGGAATATTTCTTTTTAATATTCAGCATCTTCTTGAATATTTCCAGAGATGCATAACTTTCCTTGCTTCAGGAGGCTGGTTACATCTCCATTTTGGAGTTTTGTCATACTGTTGTATTAGAGACGGGGTCTCACTGAGTTGCTTAGCACCTTGCTGTTGCTGAGGCTTACCTTGAACTCATGATCCTCCTGTCTCAGCCTCCTGAGCCACTGGGATTACAGGCATGCACCATAGTGCCTGGCCCCTCCCTCCCTTCCTTTCTCCCCCCCCCCCCAGAGAGATATGACACAACACCCATATTTATTTTTTTAATGTCATGCTAAGGACTGAACCCAATGACCCATACATGCTAGGTGAATGTTCTGCCACTGAGCCACAACCCCAGCCCTTTTTATCTATTTCTAATTTGACACAGTGTTGTGTGCTTATCTCTCTGGTGGGTGGGTGGGTGTGTCTGTCTTGTCTGTCTTTGTCTCGGGGGAGTGTTGCAGTACTAGAGATTGAATTCAGGGCCTCGTGTATGCCAGGCAAGTGCTCTACCACTGAGCTACATCCCCAGTTTCTCCCACTCGCCATCCCTTTTTGGGGCACTAGGGATTGAACTCAAGGAGTATTCTTATCTCTAGCTATATCCTCAGCCCCATATTGCTTACCTTGAACTTGGAATCATCCTGCCCTGGACTCCCAAGTTGCTGGGATTATAGGCATGCACCACTGAGCCTGGACCCTGAGTCCTTTTTTTATTTCCTTATAGTGAGGATTGAACTCAGGGCCTCGAGCATGCTAGGCAAGTACCCTACCACTGAGCCACATCCCTAGCCCTTTATTTTGAGACAGGTTCTGCCTAGGCTGGCCTGTAATTTATGATCTTCCTGCCTCAGCCTCCTCTGTAGCGGAGATTACAGGTGTGTGCCACCAAGTCTGGCCGGTGCTCTCTTTTATGTTATACCTCCCAATATTTGAAGATAATTGTGTCCTTTTTTTAGACTTTCTTCAGGATAATCATCTCCAGGTAATTAAGCCATTTATATATTTTATTTTTTGAGACTGGGATAAGTTGTCTTGTGTTGCCCAGGCTAGGCTTGAACTCAGTTCTCCTCCCACCTCAGCTTCCTGAGTGGCTGGGATTACAGGCCTGTACTCCAGTGCTTGACCTGCCATTTCTTTTGTTTATAGGTTTTTCACCATCTTGGTCATTCTAGACTTGCTTGTGTTTGTCATTTTCCTTTTGGAGATATTTTTAAAATGTCACAGGTAGTCTAAACAGCAGGTTTCAATGGGGCTGTTACCTGCTTTTATTTGAACACTGCAGTATATGAAAGCAACTTGTGACTCTGTTAGTTACTTAGCCAGGTCAAACAGGCTTTTTTATTGAGTTTGTGGTAGGTAAGAACTTTTGAGTTCTTTTTCATGTGAACTGCCAAGACAGGTTCTTCCCCTACTCTTTACTTTTGCTATGAGTTATTTTAGCCTGCTCACTCTTTAATAAAAGTGTGCAAAGTGGGACATATATCATCACTGTGTCATTTTATTTTAGCCCATAGTTCACTATGAATTCAGAATATTACTTATGTACATCTGTTAACTCCCAACTTTGAGTTGTTTTTGTATTTGGTGAGAATGTCTTTAACTGATTCGTCCAAATGGTGATTAAATTTTTGGTCTGGGGAGATACCGGGGATTGAACTCAGGGGCACTCGACCACTGAGCCACATCCCCAGCCCTATTTTTTATTTAGAGACAGGGTCTCACTGAGGTGCTTAGCACCTCGCCATTGCTGAGGCTGACTTTGAACTCATGATCCTCCAGCTTCAGGCTCCCGGGCTGCTGGGATTACAGGTGTGCACCACCGCACCCGTCTCAAATGGTTCATTTTTAAATGCTAAGTTTATAGGGTGATTTGCAGGTTAACACTGCTCCATGATCTTTTTATTTTCAGTACTGGGGATTGAACCCTGGGCCCTCGGCACATGCTAGGCAAGTGCTCTACCACAGAGCTACATCTCCAACTCTTTATTTTGAGACAGGGTCTCACTAAGTTTCCCAGGCTAAACTCAAGTTTGTTATCCTTCTGCCTCAGCTTCCTGAGTAGCCGGGATTATAGGCATGCACCACCATGTCTGGCTTGCTCCATAATCTTTGAGGGTAGTATATTAACAGCCGTGAATCTATTAAACTGAATTATCATCAAGCTCCTTCCTTCAGTGTGATTCTAGGTTCAGGATCAGCATCACCTGGTGGCTTATTAGTAATTCAGATTCTCAGGTCTCATTCTACTGAATCAAAATCTCTATTTTAACAAGATTTTCAGGTCTTTCACATGTATGCTGAAGTTTAAGAAGTACTGGGCTAGCCTATGTTTTTCCATCATGATAGGAAGAGAAACTCTATATCCTGTGCAGAAAACAAATCAGTAAGTTAGCATTATTACCCTATAGAATTAACTGTGGAATTTCAAAAATACTCATGTCTGTCTGACCCAGAGAAATATTCCCAGGTGAATCTAATGTGCAAGCCAAAGTTGAGAACTATCCCTATGTAAAGCCAATAAGAATTTGGCAGTGAATTCCACCTCTGGTGGACATGTTTTCTTCTACATGTTAGCAGTATATCTGATAGTCTGTTACAGAATTTTCTGTGTGTGTGTGTGTGTGTGTTTTCTTGGGATTGACCCCAGGGCCTTGCACATACTAGGCAAGTGCTCTATCACTAAATTGCATTCCCAGCTGTCCCCTAAGTTTGTTGTTACGTTTTACTGTGCTATCATTTCTAGACTTTACCTTTTATGAAGATTGAATAATTTTTAAAAGATATTAGATAATCTTTTTTAGCATTTATTTTTTAGTTGTAGGTGGACACAGTACCTTTATTTCACTTATTTACTTTTATGCAGTGCTAGGAATCGAACCCAGTGCTTCATGCATTCTAGGTGAGCATTCTTCCTCTGAGCCACAACCCCAGCCCCCCTTTTTAATATATATTTTTTAGTTGTCAATGGGCTTTTATTGTTGTTTATTTATATGCAGTGCTAAGAATCAAACCCAGTACCTCATGCATGGGAGGCAAGCGCTCTACCACTGAGCTACAACTCCAGCCCCAGAAGATTGAAATATTTTTAAAGCTAGTGTTTTACCATCTTCATGATATTGTAAAGATTTTTGTTGTTAGGAATTATACGTGTTTTTGTGGTACTGGGGATAGAAACCAGGGATGCTCTACCATTGAACTATATCCCAGGTCCATTTATTTATTTATTTGTTTGTTTGTTTGTTTTGAGAAGGGGTCTTGCTAAAGTTGCCAAGGCTGACCTCAAACTTGTGGTCCTTCTGCCTCAGTCTTCAAGTTCCTGGGATTACAGGCATGCACCATCACATCCAGCACAAGTTATGCATTCTTCTTGGCTCTGAATTCTCTGAGAAGTTTGGGGGTTTTTTTTCATTCTTTAAATTAGAAGGTAATTCTCCTTGTTGAAAAAAAAATAGAAGCTGAGTGGCCCTACCTTCCATCTTCTCAGTATAGTCAGTCCCTCCTATGCTTAGTATAAGAACCCCTTTCTTGTTTCAGATGCTGTTTTTGAATCTTCTTCACATGTTCGCAAGTTTCTATTCCTTCTGGGCTTTAATCTTCTTGATGCTATTCTTAAGGCTTAGTGCCACTGTTGTTAATTTTCCTTGGCATATGAGTTTTCTGTTATCTGTGGTTCATGTCCTTGAAGTGTCAGAACTTATCAGATGTTTTTACCTTCCTTGGAAAAATTTATATTTTTAATCAATTTTTTTGTGATATTGAATCCAGGGCCTCAGCATGTTAGACAAATGTTCTAGTACTGAGCTGTACCTCTAGCCTAGAAGATTTGTGTTTTTAAAGCTTATTAATCATCTCTTTTTTTTTTTTTTTTTTTTTTTTTTTTTGTACTGGGGATTGAGCTCAGGGGCACTTGACCACTGAGCGACAATCCCAGCCCTATTTTGTATTTTATTTAGAGACAGGGTCTCACTGAGTTGCTTATCACCTTGCTGTTGCTGAGATTGGCTTTGAACTAGTGATCCTCCTGCCTCAGCCTCCCAAGTCGATGGGATTATACGCAAGTGCCACCATGCCTGGCCCAGTCCTAATTTTTTATTTTGGCATAATATCTCACTAAATTTCTGAGACCAACCTCAAACTTGCAATACTCCTGCCTTAGTCTCCCAAATTGCTGGGATTACAGCTGTGTGTCTCGATGCACAGCAAAGCCTATTAATCCTAGATTTATTTTCAGAATTATTTACTCTTCCTTCAAAAGTGGGGTCTTGTCCTGTCATGTTATTGGCATTCAAAATATTAATTGCTTTAAGGAACATGCACTAAATGTTGCTGGTGGTTTTCTTTTGGTTGCTGGTGGTTTTCTTTTGGTTTGAGGTATTATAGCTGGAGTTTCTTTTTCCTTTATGCCTCTCTGCACTTTAAACAAATCAGTTGCTTTTGCTTTTGCTATTCCCGTTAGTAAATTGTGGGGGAAAATGGCTTTTGTTGTTTTGTTTTTAGTGCTTGAGCCACATAATTTATATGGGTGTTTATTTAAGCTGATTTTCCTAGTCTTCCCCAAAAGTTTCAAGTTATAAAGATAGCATTTGTCAGAAATTTCTATTGTTTAGTCTTAATCAAAATTAAGGAATCTTACTTATGGGATTAGGGAACTCTTACCAAAAATATTATGGTCTACTCCCTCCATTTCTTCAACATACTTTTATTTGTTTAAATAATGTTAGGATATTTACAAGAACAATGATCTAAGGAAAATAAAATGTAAATCTAGGTGTGCCCATGTCTAGACTAAATTTTCCTTAGGCTCAGCAAGCAGGCAGTCCGACAAGATAAGCTTCTTAACGTTTATATCTGGAAAAGGGTTTTTAAAGAATTTTTCTCTTTAGAATGGATTTGTAAATGTTCTGGTACTTCAAATATTGTGTGTAGGTATGCAGGGGGTTAAATCTTAGTACCAATATAGACTTAGTCTTTTCCCCACAAACCAAATTTCATATTGTCCTTGTCTGTTGGGGCTACTGTAATACAATATCATATACTGGGTGGCTTATGAACAACAGAAATTTATTTCTTACAGTTTTGGAGGCTGGAAAGTCGGAATCAAGGGAGTAGCAAATTTGTTTTTTCTTGAGGGCTGACTTTTATCCTCTTTGGTATAAGGGGCAAGGCGGCTCTCTGGGGCCTCTTCTAAAGTGCACTAATCCATTCATGGGGGTTCCATTCTCACAACCTAGTACTTTTCCCGAAGGTCTCACTTCCCAATACTTTGAGGGTTAGTACTTCAGCATGTGAATTTTAGGAGACAGAAGTAAAATTTTCACCAAAAATTCTCTTTTTGATACCAGGGATTTAACCCTGAGATATAACCCAGAGATACTGAGCCACATCCCCAATACTTTTTTATTTTTTGAGACAGGGTCTTGCTAATTTGCTGAGGCTGATCTCGAACTTGCAGTCCTCCTGTCACAGCCTCCCAAGTTGCTGGGATTACAAGCATACATCACCATGCCCAGCAAAGTTTTTATTTTTTGAGACAGGGTCTCACTAATTTGCTCAGGCTGGCCTCTAACTTTTAATCCTCCTGCCTCAGCTTCCTGAGTCACTGGGACTACAGGTGTGAGTCACTATGCCTGGCAAAGAGAACTGTAAATTGGTTTTATTTTTTATGGTACTGATGATTGAACCCAAAGCTTCCCACATATGAGGCAAACACTCTACCACTGAGCATAACACCCTCCCCATAAGCATATGATTTTAATGAAGCATGCTCATCTCTTGGAGGAGGCATTTTCAGAATTTTGATATAGCTTCTTTTGAATTTCATCTTTTAGTATCTCATACAGCACAGTTAGTATTTCCAATTGAATGTTATATAGAAGCTCCTCAGTTGCATGGATAAATGGATTTTGAAATAAGGAAATTTACATTTACATTAAGGTTCAAACACCACTTCTGAAATTATAGTTTGAGCTCTAAAAATAAATCTATAAATTTGTATGGGAATAAAGCTCTTGTTTCTCTGACAGCACAAACAAGTACATAGAGCAACTTGACATTATTTGTGTTGCCAGTGCTAGTTATTATTGGATTGATTAGTATTGGTTTTTAATATAAACATTGTTTGCCTTATTATTCATTAAGAAACATTATCAAGTCTACAGCAAAAGCTAATTTCCCAAGCCATTCATTGTTTGAAAGTAGTAATTGAGTGGTTTCCTTCTTATTCCGAAAAAGAATTCAGTCTTTTCCCTAAGTACAACAAATCAAGAAAGTTTACCTATGTTAAGCCATCAGAATGCCACATGATAGAGCAAGTGTAGATTTCTGACAGAAAATTCATAGAACTGAGGATGGTTAAGTTCACAGAAGTGAGATTCACCATTGATGCCACTTGGTTCAATAACATGATGAATTCAAATATTTTCTGCATAGTGCCTGCAGAATAACCACACACTTTAAACGCCTTACATTTTTGTAGGCTTTATAAAATTGTCCAACAAGGTCATTTTCCACTCCATACATACTTTTATCATTTCAGTTGTAACATGTCTTAGTGGATCTGCTTCAGGTTGTGCTGAATTGTTTTCTCAACTTCCTTAAAAAAATATTCTCACAGTTTCATGCAGACTATTCATAGGGGTTACTTCTGCACTTAGTTCAAACTCCTTAAATAATCAACACTTGGCTCCTTGAGTAAACAGCAACTGAATATTATCAGTTATATTTGTCAACTAATCAGTAGCTAAGGAAAACCACTTCATCATTTGCATGAATATTCAATTGATTAGTGATATGACTTTCATTATCTTTGACTTTTTGTACAAGTACATTCCTGAAAAGACAAATACATTGTTATTTGTTTGGGTTTTTTTTTTTTTTTTTTTTGTTGGGGTTTTTTTGGTGCTTGGAATTGAACATACATGCACTCTACTATTGAGCTACAACACCAGCCCCTTTTTATTTTGAGACAAGGTTTCACTAAGTTGTTGAGACTGGCCTCAAACTTGCAGTCCTCCTGCCTTATCCTCCTGAGTCACTGAGATTACAGGAATGTACCACCATGCCCAGCTAAAAAGCTAATATTCGTAAATTTTCTCTGGACAGACTTCTGCTCTCAAAACAATTCCATTTATCACTGATAAATGGCTTTCCCTGATTAGGCAAAAATGAGCCATTTGTGAACTTTAGTTGAAGGTTCGTTTTCATTTTTTTAATATTTTGAATGAAATACTTCATTTTTCAATTTTCTGATCTTTTAAGACTAGCTTTTCTGTGAACTGAGTATAACAAGTGTTTAGTCTAATAATATCAAGTGTATACTGTATTACATTAGCACATCTATATTGTCTGTGTAATAAATGCAATCTTTATCATGTGATGCAAATAATCTGATGTTCCTTTAAGCATGCCATGCAAAGTCCTTTTTTCTTTAATTTGACATGATGAATTTAGTAATTTCAAAAATGTCACATTATGGCAATACACATGACAGCTGAAGTACTATCAAGTTTTAACTGCATCATGGCAGCTTACAGTGCACAAAGCAGCAGTGGAAAGCAGTGAGAGTGCCACTTACAGTCTCTCACAACTGCTCAACTCTGCCATTACAGCCCAAAAGCAGCCATAGGCAGTATGTAAATGAATGTATATGGTTTTGTTCCAATAAAATTTTATGAACATTGAAATGTGAGTTTCACATGACTTTTACATATCACAAAATATCCTAATTTTTAATCCTTTAAAAATGTAAAACCTGGAGATAAATAGTTCATTGGTAGAGTGCATTCATACAAGACTCTAGGTTCAATCCCCAGCACCCCCTCCCACCAAATGTGAAAGCCATTCTTGGATTGCAAGGGAATAGAAATAGGCAATGTGACTGGATTTGGCCCAATGGCTGTAGTTTTCCAAATTCTGACCTAATGTTCCTAGTATTACAGTGATTTTTCTGGAGGGTTTATGTTTTACAGTTTTATTTATTTGAGTCTTAAAATCCACATCTTGACCTCTACATTCTGGATTTTCACATAATGAAAAGTGTCTTAAGCCAGGTGCCGTGGTGCACAGGAGGATTGCAAGTTGAAAGCCAGCCTCAACAACATAGTGAGGCCCTAAGCAACTTAGCAAGACTGTGTCTCTAAATTTAAAAATATAAAAAGGGCTGGGGCTGTTGCTCAGTGGTTAAGCACCCCTGGCTTCAATCCCTGGTACCAAAAAAAAAAAAAAAAAAGGTATCTTAACAGTATACATAATGACCTGTTTTTAAGATTGGTCTCCTTTCTCCTTTTAGATAATTTTCCACTTGTTCATCAAGATGGAAAACTCGGATTCTAACGATAAAGGAAGTGGCGATCAATCTGCAGCACAGCGCAGAAGTCAGATGGACCGATTGGATCGAGAAGAAGCTTTCTATCAGTTTGTAAATAACCTGAGTGAAGAAGATTATAGGCTTATGAGAGATAACAATTTGCTAGGTACCCCAGGTATGCTGCATGTAATTTAAGGATTTATATATGTAAATTGCTGGTTGTAAAAGTCTTGTTTCTTTAGTCATTATGAAAAAATGATTAATACAAGGAATATAGAATGGCATTTACTGCTGTACTTCTTACTTGATTTATTCATTTCTATTTGGAAATCCTGTTAGAAATTTTAAAGTTATAAATTATGAATTGTTAGCAAAATGAATCAAAAAAGGAGCTGGACAATCTCTTTGTTCTTAGTTAGCTTTCTTTAACTTTTTGAAATGGGTCCAAGTGTGAAATAGATAATGGAAACTTTAGTTCCTGGGACAGACCTTTATTTTGTCATCTCCAATTCTCCAAATATGTCCTAGATATAATCCTATAGAGTTAGTCATGGGTAAAATAGCAGTTAGAACTTTTGGTTATTCTCTCTCATTTGACCCTAGCTAAAACTCAGCATCTCTCTTCCTCCTATTTCTATTTCTACTACACTTTGGGTGGTTGCATGTTTTGAAAGGTAAGGGTTTAAGCAGGATTTTTAAGAGGGAGTGTGTTCACTAACTCAGGAAGCTAAAGCAGGAGGATTACAAGTTCAAGGCCAGCCTGGGCAACTTATTGAGACTCTGTCTCATAATAAATTTTTTTAAAGGGTTAAGGACATAGTTCAGTTGTATAATGCTTGCCTAGAATGTGCAAAGCCCTGGGTTTTGATCACTAGTACCACAAAAAATAGACTTGTGGGGGTTGCATTTTGAGCCAACAGTACCAGACTTCAGTCAAGAATGCCTTAGTTGGAGCTCTGGCCCTGCTGTTACTTGGTGTATCTTCTGGCAAGTCAATCTCTCTCTCAGTCTGTTTTCTCATTTTAAAATGAAGATAACAATATCTACTTCCCAAAATTGCAATTTTAAAAAATTAGATATTATATGCAAAAGTATTTTAAAAATTAGAGATTTTGTATATGTATATGTACATGCTGGGGATTGAAGCCAGGGCCTTGAGAATACTGAGCATTTGGTTCTAACAGTGAGCTACATCCCGGTTTTCACCTCAGATATTTAAGAATCTCTAGTTTTTTTTTTTTTAATTTTATAGGTTTTTTTAAACTATGCTCTTAACTATTTTAAACATAATATTTTTCTTCTAATTTTCATGTGTCAAATCACCATTGGGCACTGATGAAGTATTTATTCCCCTAAGCTTATTTTTGCCCTATGATGTTTTGCTTGTTGTAAGAGTCACTAGTATTTTATTTGTAATTTGGAAAATATTTTTAAACTTTCAGGTGAAAGTACTGAGGAAGAGTTGCTAAGAAGACTACAACAAATTAAGGAGGGTCCACCACCCCAAAACTCAGATGAAAACAGAGGTATATTTTGCTTTGGGAGGTGGGTAAGGGATGGAATGATGAGAACTTCATAATAGTAAATGTCAGACAAAGATTATCCAGAAATGGCACAAATTAATTTGGTGCTAAGTAACTGCTCATAAAAAGAGAAGTGGCATTTTCTTGATATTTAGTGAGAATGTCAACATGTTTTTTTTTCTGCCTCACCTTTGGGTTGTTTGCATTAATTGGGACACAGTGAGGAATGGCCTATTTAAAATGTGATTCCTTTTTCCTCTTGGTTTACCACGGCCGTTGAAATTTCTCTCTACTTAATTTCTTATTTATAAATATATGGCTTTCTCACAAGCAATATGAAATGCTGCATTGTCTGTCCCAGTGGTTCTCAATAAGGTGTAATTTTGCCCCCCTCAGGGGAGTATTGGCAATGTCTAGATACATTTTTAGTTGACACAATAGAGAGTTTCTACCAGCATCTAGCAGGTAAAGATGAGCAAGTATGTAGCCAAACATCCTGATATCCTATAATACACAGTATAGTTCCCAGAATTAATTGGCTTAAAATGTCAGGAGTGCCACTGCCAATAAATCCTGCTGTAACCTCAGGTTTGGTGTTTCCCTCCCAATATGAAGTAGGGAATTTGACTATGACACTTAAGCTAAGAGCCTAGAAGTCATGTAGACTGATGAAAGTGACAGAAATAAAATTTGTACCTAAATACTACCATTGGTGTTTTGACAGTGGACTGAGAAAATGTTGCCTTCTGTCAGTCCCACAGTGGTATGCAAGGCTCTGTGTATCATGAAATACTGAAAATAGACTTCCTCCAGGTCCCCTTTAAAGATAAAAGTAATTTTCTGGGCTGGGATTATAGCTCAGTTGGTAGAGTGTTTGCCTCGCATGCACAAAAGCTGTTCAATCCCCAGCACCACACACACACACACACACACACACACACACACACACACAAAAGTAATTTTCTAAATTTCTCTAGGGATTAGCTTACTGTTTTCAAATACAATTGAATTTCTCCTGCCTTTTACTTGCAAATCTATGTGGTAAAGGTTATAAAAATCTACAAATGTGAAAGTTGGTCATAATATTTAAGTTCTTTAGTACAAAGTTGCAGAGTGCTATTATGTGATTGTCCTAATTTTAGTAGTTCCTTTTCTCCCTCTCCCTACCCTTTGTTTTAAACAGGTGGAGGAGACTCTTCAGATGATGTGTCTAATGGTGACTCTATAATAGATTGGCTGAACTCTGTCAGACAAACTGGAAATACGACAAGAAGTGGGCAAAGAGGAAACCAGTCTTGGAGAGCAGTGAGCCGGACTAATCCAAACAGTGGTGATTTCAGATTCAGTTTAGAGATAAATGTTAACCGTAATAATGGGAGCCAAAACCCAGAGAATGAAAATGAGCCATCTGTGAGGCGTTCTAGTGGAGAAAATATGGAAAACAGTAGCCAAAGGCAAGTGGAAAATCCACGATCTGAATCAGCATCTGCAAGACCATCTAGGTCTGAACGAAATTCAACTGAAGCATTAACAGGAGAAGCTCCACCTCCTAGAGGTCAAAGACGGGCAAGAAGCAGGAGCCCAGACCATCGGAGAACCAGAGCAAGAGCTGAAAGAAGTAGATCACCCCTTCATCCAATGAGTGAAATTCCAAGAAGATCTCATCATAATATCTCATCTCAGACTTTTGAGCACCCTTTAGTAAATGAGACAGAGGGAAGTTCTAGAACCCGGCACCATGTAACATTGAGACAGCAAATAACTGGACCTGAGTTGCTAAGTAGAGGTCTTTTTGCAGCTTCTGGAACAAGAAATGCCTCTCAAGGAGCTAGTTCTTCAGATACAGCTGGCACTGGTGAATCTACAGGATCAGGACAGAGACCTCCAACCATAGTCCTTGATCTTCAAGTAAGAAGAGTTCGTCCTGGAGAATATCGCCAGAGAGATAGTATAGCTAGCAGAACTCGGTCGAGGTCTCAGACACCAAACAATACCGTCACTTATGAAAGTGAGCGAGGAGGTTTCAGGCGCACGTTTTCACGTTCTGAGCGGGCAGGTGTGAGAACCTATGTCAGTACCATCAGGATTCCCATTCGTAGAATCTTAAATACCGGTTTAAGTGAGACTACATCTGTTGCAATTCAGACCATGTTAAGGCAGATAATGACAGGTTTTGGTGAGCTAAGCTACTTTATGTATAGTGATAGTGATTCAGAGCCTAGTGGCTCCGTCCCAAGTGGAAATATGGAAAGAGCAGAGTCACGGAATGGAAGAGGGGGTTCTGGTGGTGGTAGCAGTTCTGGTTCCAGTTCAAGTTCCAGCCCGAGTTCCAGTTCTAGTGGTGAAAGTTCAGAAACTAGCTCAGAGGTATTTGAAGGCAGTAATGAAGGAAGCTCATCAGGCTCATCAGGTGTCAGGCGAGAGGGCCGACACAGGGCCCCAGTCACTTTTGATGAAAGTGGCTCTTTGCCTTTCCTTAGTCTGGCTCAGTTTTTCCTCTTAAATGAGGATGATGATGATCAACCTAGAGGACTCACCAAAGAACAGATTGACAACTTGGCAATGAGAAGTTTTGGTGAAAATGATGCATTAAAAACCTGTAGTGTTTGCATTACAGAATATACAGAAGGCAACAAACTTCGTAAACTACCTTGTTCCCATGAGTACCATGTCCACTGCATCGATCGCTGGTTATCTGAGAATTCTACCTGTCCTATTTGTCGCAGAGCAGTCTTAGCTTCTGGTAACAGAGAAAGTGTTGTGTAATTAAGATCTGAACTCTCAGCTATGTAGCTGATATAGTGATGGGCAAATAGGAATCACTTGCTTTATGTCCACTTTTTGAGTGGTGCTTAAATGTAAAGGAACAACCTGAATTGAGTCATTGCTTTCTGAAGGAATCATGTCCTTTTTCCAGTTTCTGTTTGAGAATGAGATATTTAAAAAGCAATGTTTTAGGATCTAAAAATCTGACTTCAGTACCAGTTGAATCAATAGCTTTTCTGTTACTGATGATTTATCATGTATACTTGTCAGTTTCCCTTTGTTATTTTAAAAGATCTGCCTTAGCAATGGCTCCTGTCTGTTTCTTGTTGACCTTTAACATTTCCCATGCTGTAGGAGAGAGGGGTGAAGGAAATTCCCAGTTAAGACTAAGTTACAGTATGTGTTTCATAAGTAATTACTTAAAGCTATACCATTCCCAGTTTAGTTGACACAAATTCAGTCACATTCTGAATATTGTTTGTTCACCTTTCAGACTAGTTGATACTGGACATGTCAGTGTAAATAACACTAAAGTTAGGATCTTCTAAGTGTATAACTGTCTCCTAAGCCCATCACTGTGGCACACTGTAGAGTGAGCTTATAGTTTAATTGAGATATTTATCTTGTGGAAATATTAAAAAGCCTATGCTTGTGTAAGTGAAAAAAATCACGTTCATTTGTTTAAAAATGTAAAGCTATTTTGTAGAGGCTCAGTACTTTTCCAATGCACTGTTGTATTAATGCATTAAAAATTGTAAAGTACCATGCTTAGAAATGAGAAAACTGCTTTTTGTGAGCCAACATAGTTAAAAAACACACCAAACAAAGTACGAAGCTGCTTTTGTAAGTGTGTAGATGTCAAGAGCAGAACATATCTATAATATTTAATATATGTGAACAGCTACTGTGACATGAAAAGGAAAGGACCGTGCAGAATTAAACTACATTAAAGACCAATGGAAATCACATATTAACTTGGATTTAGGCAGGAAGTGAAAGATGGAAGTAAAGAAAACTGCTCTGAAGAATTTGAAGTGTTCATGAAGACAGTAATATGCAGACACAAACTGGTTACATGCTGTGAGAGCAGCAGCAGCTTGTCCCTGTGTTCTACTTGAATAGATGAAGCAGAAGACCAGCAAATTTGGCAGAGCTTTCTTTGGTTTATGAAAAATGAACCACTACCACCTAACACAAGTTAAATTGATGTTTTTACAAGTCTGATCCTCAAAAATAAAAAGGTGGAGGAAAGAGACTATAAACCACTTTTAGCATAAGAATTGCAGTTGGTACAGATGTGTGTGCTAATAGGAAAGTCTCGAATTTGCTTGTTTTCAAGATTTGTCCTGTAAGGTACTAGTACACACTTGTTAATATTTCATTATTATCTCTCTAGCACAGATCTAACATGTCACATTTAAAGACCTGTTGAAGAATTAAGGAATTTTCATCCTTTGTTGAAAGTGAGTCATGTTGGGTTATTTGAAATTAAATTTTAATTGTGCTGCCCATATCTGAAGATGAGATTGCTGGCTCACTATCTATGGACATGCACTTTATGTTGTTTTCTTACTAGTAAGAATAGTTTTGATAACCCCAGTACACTTGCCTAATTTCTCTTTTGAGACCAATTGAGGTTAGGATTAGTCTGGCTATGGAACAGATACTTGTTTTTCTGGGAATAGCAGGCCAGAAGAGGGACTGAACACATCCTTGGCCTTAAACAAAATTAGCTAACTACCCAGAAATATTCAAATACTGTATGAAATAAACAAGTCTGCTTTTGGAATTACCTGGCTACCTTCACCGTTATCACCTAAGCTGTAAAGATTATTTCAAAACTCATTCTTTCATGTTTTCTTCTGGCTTTCAATCCTACCTAAGTATCAAGGAAATTAACTTGTGTAAATATGGTAGTTGTTTACTAAGGATATGTACTGCTCTTGCAAGGAAATAATGTCCAAACAAAGCTTCACTTATTTTTTTTAATATAAGCAGATTTCACTGTTTATGGCGCTTACGTAATACATTTTATCTTTTTAAAAAATGTCCATGTAAAAGTAAGGATTCCTTTATATTTGTGAGCCTCCTTGTCTCCTTCCCTTAAGGGTATAATCAGTGGTTTTCATATCTGCAGGGTAGTACTGATTGGCTAAAAACAAGTCCATTTTCTTCTTGATATAAAATATTCCATTAACATAGGGGTGGTCATTTTAAATAGTTTTAAAAACAACTGCAGCACGTTCTAAGCATAAAAAGAGTTATTGGCAACAGGTACCTCCCTAACTTCCCAAGATGTATTACTTATTTGTGAAGTATTAAAACTAAGAGGTAACTCAAACAGAATGCTGGTCATGAATGTAGATGTTGAAGCTCTTCATAAACACTGGAAATAGAATTTTTTAAGTTTTTAGCCTTCGGTAGAATGCACATACTGGACATGTGCATGTGGACACCTTTTTCATTAGCACTCTTATCCATTGGACTGCATAGGATGAATACAAGTATTTTTAGTGGAATTTGCTACTTAATTTTTTATTTTGCAAAGTCCATAACTAATATATGCTTACTAATGTTGTGGACATTGAAGACAAGGTCATTTGCAGGTGTCAGATGTACAATGGAGAACAAAAATCCTTTTTCCCCACCAGCATCCAAACACCTATACTTGAGAGAGCATTTTCTTGCAAAAGACTTTACATTTCATTTTGTATCTTTGCACTTTTTCTTTATTACAAAAAGGTCCTGTCTTTAAGACCTACTTTGAACTTCATGCAGTAGTAGGAACAAAAACAATGTTGGGAGATCACATAGGGAAAAGTACTAAAATCTGAATTTCCTTTAATATTTCAGATTTTTTTAAATTCACTTAGTAGTGTGAAACATTTGCAGTGTTTTGTTTAACTCCAAGCAGCTGACAAGGTTGAGATTTACTAGTATCAGAAAACAAAATTGAATAAGTTTAGATTAAAAGTTTGCAGACTGTTTGTATCAGCACTAGAGTGGTGTTAATTTGGAACATTTGCTCTAAAAAGAACATACTAGTTACACTCAGTGGTGTTAATGGATGTGGGGACTGAGAAAACTGTTCACGTTAGTGTTGGATTGTAAGTAATAATTATACAGTTAATAAGGAAACCTTTTAACTCCAGCAGGTAATACACATAATCTTTAAGACCATGATTATTGGAATTCATCCAAACTTTAAGATAGGAAACTAACTGGTTAGCTCTAAGTATTACCTCAATATTTTCCCCCCTGGGAAAACATCCTTTCCGTGCCAAGTATTCTCTCCTAGTGTCAGTGTCTCTCATTTATCAAGGGTTATCACTTAATATGCTTTGTATTTAATCACCTGCTTCCCAAGGGTCCACAATGTGAAATGGGTCAAGTGTCAGCCATGATTTTCAGTCAGTTCCCAAAATACCTATGTGGTAGAGAAATACAGCAAAATGCCTCTTAAAAGGCCATTTTTACAGCTTACTAGAATACAGTGGCACCTTGTGGTGGTGGTGAACATTTTTAAAGATGGACATTTTTATCTTCCCCCTTTGTTCTTTTGTGAATGAAAATAATTTGCCTTATTTGATTTTTTTTTTTTTTTTGTAAATGTTTTACTTTACTGGCTTCCCTGTCAAATTTTTACCAGTATCAAGTACACAGAAGCCATGTTTTCAGGGCACTTTTATTTTTTACTAGTCTTGACTTTGCTAATTGCTACTTTCTGAAGTATTCTATACCTTAGCAATCCAAGAAGTTGATAAGGCACATGTTGAAGTGTCTGTTTTTCCTTTTTAGTGTAATTCTTCAGTATGTTTAATATTCAATAACAGTGTTGTAATTCATTGAGTTAACTAGTAAATTGTGTGCTTTTGAAAAAACATTTGGAAATGTACCTTGATGAAACATGCTTCATTTGGAAAATGCAAGGTCTGAGGAACTAGTATTTGATTTTTAAATCAGTTTTAATAAGCAGCTAAAACCAGCTGTGAGTTCAGTATACCTGGCCTTTAAAATTTTTAGCATTCTGAAACAATTTTTTTCTTTAACTGGGCAGTTCTAAAATATTATCTAATACTCTCAATGAGTTAATGTTATTTAAATCTACTTTGTATCTCAAAGTCTACAGCATAGAATAGAATTGTTATGAGGGTGTTAGAACTCTCAAGGGATAAAGCAACAGTTTATCAGTTTTATGGTTTTTTCCATGTCTATATAGGTGTTTGGATTCAGATCTAAAAGAAACAGTCATACCATGCAACACTCAAAATTTCAATCAGATACTTGTTTTTGATGAGGATTTGTTTACTAAAAGTTCCACTTGGTTCCGGTGGTGGCTATCTTAAAGACTTATAGTGAAAGTGAGCCCCATCATACATACCACTGTGCCTCATGACTCAAGAGTTTCCTTAATCAGTTCCTCATCCTGCAGATTTACTCCATTACCAAGGTTTGGTTGAAGAACCAGCTGCCCAGCCTTAACTCTGTATTTAGTGCCCTGCTACTAACATTCTTCTAACTGATTGATGTTTTAACTGTCCGATGTTTGGACTTTACCTCTTGATACAAGCTCCATTTGTCCCTGGTGCTGCTTTTAATGATATAGGGCCATGTGATCAGGTATCAAGTTGAGTAGGTACGCAGTGGGCCTGGTTATATACCCGTGCCTGTTTTATCTTCTCCCAGGAAGAGCTGCTTTGGTATAGATGTTTACTTGGATTCACATAAAGAACTGGGCAGCAGTCTTGGAAAGTTTTCTGAAACCTATAAGAACCTGAAGGGATTTGGGGGGAACATTAATAAAGGCTGCCTTTATGTCTTTGAACATGAAGCACATAAATGTATGTTCTGTAAAGACTAAAGTGATTGTTGTACCAGGGCTTCCTGACCTCTGGGAGAGAGTTTCAAAAAAGCAGAGAGGAGCACAAAGTGAAGTGAATTTGGTTGGGTGGTTTTATCTGGTTTCTCATTTTCTTTCAATTTAAAGCTGAACATAACACCCTTCTCCAATATGTATCCAGCAAACTCCTGGTTGGGAAGCCCTGTATTAAATTTTTGAGAATGTACCCAGTTTTCTTATTTTTTTGTACAGTGCTTTACACCTGCTAAAAATTAACTTGTTTAATGCAAAACAAGGCCTTGGAAGGTCAGTCATATTAAAGCTGGTTTGATTATTAATAGTTATCTTTTAGGAAGAAGCTTTTTCCCTATGTAAGATGTCATACTGCAGATTTAAAATATAGACTATCAATAAAATGCATGAAGTGATCATTTGTGCTTGATCATATCTCCTTGGGGCTTTCTTTAAAAGGGGGACTCTGATAAAGATTGTGTTGCTTCAAACCAATGTCAAACAGACTTGATTTTTAGAATCAAGTAGAATAAGAGTGCAACCTGGATTTTTATTCCAACCTCACTGCTATGAGTGTAGGCAGGTACTGGTTTATATGATAAACTTCCATTTTATCTGTGTTGTATAGTCCAATGGCTTAATCTTTGGTAAAATAAAAGATTAAAGTATATTCCAATACAAGAATCCTGGGAAGATTTATGTAAATGACATTTTAAGTAGGTGCATCTTTGCTGTTCTTGTATTCTCACCATTGCTCTGATTTCCCTTGCTTTGTCTTCATATATACAAAAATTTTCTAGGTGTGCATTAGTGCTTGTGCAGTTTGTTACCACCCCTGTCTCCAGCCTCTTAAACATGTTGCCTAAACCACTAAGATTTCTTTGTTTCCAAGTAGGTCATCATATTCAGACACCTGGATAAGGCTTCCCTTGGCATCCATTTAGCCAATGGTGAATTTATTCTAGTTTCATTTCCTCTGGTGCCTACAGAGCTCTCTATCATTGGCATCAGAACTCAGTTCCTCAGGATAGTTTTGGTATTGTCAGCTCTTCACCTGTGACCTAGAGTTTAAGTTTTAGGTGGACACATATCTTTATTTTATATTTTTTTTAAAGAGAGAGAGAATTTTAATATTTATTTTTTTTAGTTTTCGGCAGACACAACATCTTTGTATGTGGTGCTGAGGATCGAACCCGGGCCGCACGCATGCCAGGCGAGCACGCTACCACTTGAGCCACATCCCCAGCCCTATCTTTATTTTATATTTATGTGGTGCTGAGGATAGAATCCAGTGCCTTATGTATGCTAGGCGAGCGCTCTACCCTGAGGCACAACCCCAGCCCCTGTGACTTGGGTTTCTTCAGTAACTCAATTCTAAAAAAGTTTGCACTAGAACAATGTAAGATGCCCATACATAGGCATCTTTTTGAGGAAAAGTTGGTGAAAAGGACCCTGACACCTAAAACAGAATTTGATAAATTTGGGTGTATTATAAACTGCACTATATTTTTTTCGTTGGGTGCTGGAGATGGAATACAGGTCTTTATACATACTAATGATCATGTACTCTCACTGAACTATACTCCCAGCTCCTTAATGGAAATTTTCTTTTACTAGGGTCCAGTTTTTTTTAAGGTCTTGGAATTTTGTTAAGATTTAAATATAAAACCTTGCAGATGGATGACTAATAGCCACATTACAAATGGCTAAACTGGTCTATCGGGCTTTATGTTAAATACTCTGTATCAGTTATTTAACCTTCACAGTGAGGTGGAAGTTTACCACCCTGTTCCATAGGTGAAAGCTGAGATACATATGTTTTTTCCACTCATTAAATTCCAGAGTTTTTCTTCTTTGTGCCCTTAATCCTGCTACCATATGACCTTGTATTTCAGTATTCCTTCCAAGCCCTAGGGTCAATTGTTCATGAGGTATTATTTCTTAGAATAAATGTCAGTTAGGGCTGGTTGTCCAAGGGACACTTAGAAGAGCAAATTATTCTGGGGAGGATTAAAGATTATAATGTGCTGGGCATAGTGGTGCATGCATGTAATCCCATCTGCTCCAGAGGCTGAGTTAGGAGGATCCCCAGTGCCAGGCCACCCTGTCTCAAAATATAAAAATTACTGGGGGTGCAACTCAGTGATGGAGTGCCTCTAGGTTTAATCCCTAGAACACACAAAAAAATGTAAATTTTGGTAAATCACATAAGGCATTACAAAATACACATAAGTATTACAAATAATGGGAGTCTTCATCTTAGTAGGTTTAGTATCTTGGAATCAGCTCTAGGACAAAAGGTATCAAAGGCTGGGTGTGGTGGCACATGCCTGTAATCCCAGCAACCAGAAGGGGCAGAGCCAGGAGAATTGCAAATTAGGTAAGCCTTAGCAGTTTAGCAAGGTCCTGTCTCAAAAAAGGGCTGGGGATATAGTTCAGTGGTAAAATAACCCTGGATTCGGTCTCTAGTACCTTATAAAAACAATTATCAAGGTGTTCAATTCCCAACACCACCAAAAAAAAAAAAAAGTTCCATTGGGCAGCCACAGGGATTCTAAGAATGTTATCTTTGCTCTAAAGATAATAGGAACTTGTCTTTTAGAAATAGTTTTATGAGCCATTGAGAAAACCATCCCTATTCAGTTTGTTCACTTTATTTGCCATCCTTGAGGTGAATTTTAACTGTTTCCAAGAATCATTCTCTCAATGGATAGAGGTTTGCCACCCTGAAGCATATTCAGGAATGTACTGTACATTCTAAAGGCAGTTTTAAATGAGGCATTTTTAAACAATAGGTACATTAGTGTTTAGAATAAGGAAACGGCTGCTGGGGTCAGTACTTTGAGAAAATTATTACAGCCAGATGTAGTTCCCAACACCTGTAATTCCAGTGACTTGAGGGGCTGAGAGGAGGATTACAAATTGAAGGCCAGCGACTGCGGATGTAGCTCGGTGGTAATGCATCCCTGGGTTCAATCCCCAGTACCAAAAAAAAAAAAAAAAAATTATTACAAGTCATTCAACGTTTGAAACAAGGATACAATCTGCACTCACAAGAAACAGGTATTTCAGTGGGGAGACTTGTAGATAATATTACCAAAACCTTAAGGGACATACATTCTGTAATTGTCTCCATTCAAATGCATCAGAACTGCTAGAGCTAGAATGATATTCAAATTTGGGTGGAGCATTAAGGAATAATTGGGTGAACAAGGACGGGCCTGAATTTTGAGTTTGTTTCCTCAACTAATAGAAATGTGTGTTGTACTCAACTACATCCTAGGCTAGTCTAAAGTTTCTCGTCCCTTTGTTTTTGGCAGGATGGAGACCTAAAGCCTCTGAAATATTGCTGGGTTTCTCACTGGATGGTCTTGGTGACTACTTTTAAAAAAGATTCACAATCAGTCCTCTATATGCACCAAATGTTCTAGATTAGTGCTGTCCAGTAGAAATATAAAGTCACATGTAATTTTAAATAGCCACATTGCAAAAGGTAATGTGTAAAGAAATTTTAATGATGTTTTATTTAATGCAATAAAGTATTTCAACATGTGATCCATATAAAATTTTTGAGATAATCCCATTTTTTTCATGCTGAATCTTCAATTTGGACTATCAACATCTCAAGTGCTCATAATCACATGTAGCTACTATATTGTATGGCAAAGTTCTGGAACAATATGGGAGAGAGTGAATAAAGTGGGTAGAATGCAAATGGTGGTGAGCTTTACAAGTTCAGCTTTGGATATGCATAAACACCTTATCTGCTCATCCACACTGCCCAAGAATTAAATAAGCCTCATTCTTTTAATTGTGCACCAAAGCTATTTGCTTAAAGTGCCTATCCAGGCTGACAAAACTACATCTTTCTACTCTTTTGAGGTTAAAAGACTACACCCCCTGCCAATGATTGAACTCTATTAATTACCACAATACCTTAGCTAGTTAGAGAAACCCATTACAACTGCAGCATTATGAAGCAGTCAGTATCAGTTGTTACATTTATTTATTGCATAAACAAGCACCCCAAAATTTAGAGTCTCTTAATTCAGTTTCCTAATAGGTGTTAAAATAATACAAATCATTTCCAAGCAGTTCATCTGAAAATTCCTGTATTTGAATATTCCTGGCATTTGTTAGAAGTGGCTAATCTGGATTTACGTTTCCACTTTATGTCAGACAGTGATAGTATATAGTTTAAGTGAGTTTTCTGGGGTGGGATAGGAAAAGTATACAATATGAGAATAAAGATCCAGTGAAATCGAGTATTTCCCAACATCAAATCTCTCTGATGCCATTGCTTTTTGTTCTGTTTGGTTTGGCAACAGGGAGTGAAATATTAACAGTCCTGTGAAGAAAGAACCTTTGGAGCTGAGGTTTTAGAAAAAGCTGATTCATTTGGCTTGGCTTTACTTGAATTTTCTGAGTGAATATAACATTTTCTGTGGAAGAATCTGAAAATAATTTAGTAAGAGTGAATGGATGTCGGTTTCTAGTGTGATTCCAATCTCTCTCTAGCGCAAGAATCTTACTGCTTACTTGTAAGAAGCCGTCATCCAGCTTTTTTTTTTTTAGATAAAAGGTTTATTTTGGCTCATAGAGCTTTTTTTAAACCTTGGGTGTAGCCCCTCTACAAGCAAAACTTCATTCTGTTTTGCTTTGGCTCTGCTCTTTCCTGGGAGAAGGAAAAGAACAGAACAGTGTCTAGGAGTGTTAGCATGAAGGTGTAAGATTGTTCTTTTTTGTTCTTGTGCTGGGACTCTAACCCAGGGCCTGGTAAGTGCTCTACCACTGAGCTACATGCTACATCCACCCCCCTCCCTTTTTGTGTTACTGGAGTTTGAACCCAGGGATGCTTTACTACTGAATTACATCCCCAGCCCTTTTCTTTTTTTATTTTGAGACAGGGTCTTGCTAAATTGCTGAGGCTGGTCTCAAACTTGTGATCCTCCTGCCTAAGCATCTCAAGTTGATGGGATTACAGGTATGTGCCACTATACCTGGCTTGACCTTTTTTTTTAAAGAAAGGACAGTGCATTGTGCAACACCACACCTGGCTTGACACCTGTTTTTTTTTTTTTTTTAAAGAACAATACCCTGTGTGGTGGCACACACCTGTAGTCCCAGCAATTTGGGAGGGCAAGAGAATCACAAATTTGAGGCCAGCCTCAGCAACTTAGCAAGACCCTGTCTCAAAATAAAAGGGTCTAGAGAGATAGCTCAGTGGTAAAGCACCCCTGGGTTTAATCCCCAGTACCACAAAAAGAAAAGGTCAAAACCACCAGGAAATAAACAATAAAGCTGGAGAAGCCCTTTTTCTTTCCTTCCTACCTCAAGGTATTCAATTCATGCTATTGGCATATTGATTTTCAATACCTATAAGTTAAATCTCCAGCATATGTTTTTGTTTTGTTTTGTTTTTTGGTGTTGAGGATTGAACCCTGGGGAGCTTAGCCACTGGACCACATCCCCAGTCATTTTTATTTTTTATTTTGAGACAGGGTCTCACTATGTTGCTTAATGCCTTGCTAATTAGCTGAGATTGGCCTCAAACTTGAGATCCTCCTGCATCAGTCTCCTGAGTTGCTGGGATTACATGCATGCACTACCAAGCCTGGCTTCCAGCACATATTAAGTAGGCATGCCTTAGGCCTTATTACCTTTTCAAAAATGGCAGTTTAATGGGGTTGGGGTTGTGGCTCAGTGGTAGAGCTCTTGCCTCGCACATTTAAGGCACTGGATTCAATCTCAGCACCACATAAAAATAAAGGTATTGTGTTCACCTACTATATATATATAATTTTTAAATGGCAGTTTAAAAACCAGAGCCTAGAATGGGTTAGATTCCTGACAGCATCATGGGAACTCAATATCTATCCACAACTGAACCAAAGTGCCATGAGGCCCATGAGAAAGCATTCTATGACTTATAGCACCCACACTCTCCAATCACCACCACTCTACACTCTGAAAGGTTAAGGTGAACTGCCGTTATGGCAGAGAGGGAGGTGGAGAGATGGTTATGGATTGATGAGTAAGTCACATCCCAAAATGTGTATACTTATTAGCTGTCAGGCCTTTTCACATTTGTCCTTTAATTTCACACTCAGTTGGGGAGAAATTGTCTATTTGCATTTTATAAGTGAAACAGAATCAGAGGTTATGTGACATGCTCCAGGACCCACTGCTGTTATTGATCATTCAAAAAATATTTCTTGGAATCTATGTCCCAAGAACTGTCTCAGATACAGAAGATCCTGGGGTCAATAAGACAATAGCCCTTACCTTCATAGAGGCTACATTCTAATAGGGATAGCTAGGTAATATGTATTTGTAAATACCAAGTCAGGTTGTGATTAAATGTTGTGAAGAAAATAAGATGAGGTGATTTGATTGGGACTGAGATGAGGATACTTTCTGGCAGATGACACAAACTGGGGCCTATGAATGAATACAAGTTGGTAGTACATTCCAGTCCCAGGAAATGAGCACCACTCATTATTTGGAGGGAGGAAAAGGTACAGTGTTGAACAGGGAAATGGATAAGAGACAAGGCAGAGGCTAGTTCCTGAAGTTTTATAGCTCAAGGAAGGGAGATAGGATTTGATTCTGAGATAAGCTATTGGAAAGTCTTAATCACAGGAGTCAAGTGCTCTGATTTAAATAAAATGGCACAATCAGGGCTAGGAGGCAGATCTGACCTGAGGGTTACTGCATGCCACTATAATAGAAGACTCTCCCAAGTCTGTTCTTTTCCTTCTCCAAATGGAAGTTCAGGGAAGCTGGGTGCACAGTACCATGGAGATGACTCTGCAGTGCTCTAGACTTCTCTTTCTAGGGTTCCTTGTTTTCCTAAAACTTGGTTTGTTGGGTGCATACAAACAATGATACTGTTCTTTGTTTTATTTTAGTCTGATCTGATAAAATAATGACTATCGCTGAGGAAATTCTCAGTTCAAATAAGACACAAAGAAAATGAAACACTCTCACTGATAATTGGGCCTTTGTTAATGTTTTTTCATTACTAAAACCTGTAGGGGGCAGGGTTGCCCAAATAGTGAGCCAAAGGGACCACTGAGATTTTTTTTTTTTTTTTTAATTTTTAAAGAGCTAGCTGATTACACAAATCCTTTTCATTGGATGCCTCTCAGTAATTACTTGTTAGTGATTTTATGGGTAATCTAAATTCAGCAAACTCAGATGACTCTAGTAAAAATAACATTTTTTATAGATTAGCTCATATGATCTGGCATTTAGGATCGACAGTCACCCAAACCAGCTGCCTACATTCAGGCAGGTCTACATTCCAAGTCATCCTGAGAGAACTGATAGCTGAAAAACAGGAATACTCTGGATTGAATGTTTCCAGTTATTAAAGGGATATGGGGCCCAACCTGGCCATGGGGATTGGGGGTCCCAACCTTGGTGTCTAGGTTCCTAGTTCACTTTCTAGGCTTCAGGTATGGGAGCAAAAGTACAGGGGAAGCTATGGTGCCAAAGGAAAGGCAGTAGCTGTCTACAATATAGGAATTGGGCCAAGCTAAATGGAGATTCGCTCCTTTTCAGCTTGTTATGGTGGGATACAATTCTTCTCTAGTCTAGGTAAGGAGGTCTACCTTTTAGTCCTGCATCATCTCCTCCATGCCACTATTGACGGCTAGCATGGATTTGGTGATGACTTCATAGCCATATTTCCTCTGGACTCCATCAAAGGCCAAGGATTTTCAGGATTGTAGATGTGTGCATGTGGAGCCTGCATCATCTACAGAGGTGTCTTCTCAGGCTAAGAAACAAGTTTTGGGACAAGGCCCTAGTTCAATGTATGTGCAAAGTTATGAGCTCTTACCCTGTCTATCCAGCTTTTTTAACCAAGGGCTCTGAAAATAACATTTGCAACATACCGTGAACCTGTATAAAACACTCACCTAGGAAAGTTAATTCCCAGTGGCTGCCCCACCCCCCCTCAAACTTCCTTCTATCTTTGCTCCTTTTAAGGAATCTATCCACCTGCAGATCCAATTGAATTATTAGAATCATGTCTAGATAAGGACAAATGGCCCCAGGAGCTCTAAGAGATGATATAGGACCAGTGGTATAGCTCAGTGGTAGAGAGTGTGCTTAGCATGTGTTTGACCCTTTGCGCACACATGCACGCGCACACACACACACACACACACACCCCAAAACAAGGCAATATTAGGGTCCTGGGGCTTAAAAGTAATGTGCAAAAATTACCCTATTGAGAAATTAGCCCATGGAGAGGTGAAATGGGGACCTAAATGTATATTGAAAAGAAAAGATTTAAAGCCAGTCATGCTTAGGTTCATATGCCTTTTACAAGCTGTATTTTTTTTCATTTATTTTTGGTGCTGGGGATTGAACCCAGGGCCTTTTGCATGCTGAGCCCACACTAGCAAGGATGCTACATCTCCAGCAAATTGTATAATTTTAGATAAGACACTTAACCCTCTCTGAATCTTAGCTTTCCTTTCTGCAAAGCAGGGATAAGGATACTTAGAGATCATGCATGTCAATCCCCTAGTACAAAATGTAGAGAACTTCTAATGAGCTTTTATTAATAAGGTGAGAAACCAGTACTGCCCAGCAGGGGAGAAGGTGGCTAGGCCAACCTCTAATGGCTATGAAGTCTGTACTTTGAGACTTTTGGGGGGCAGGGACAGTGCTGGGGATTGAATCCAAGGCCTACTGCAAGGGCTCTACCACTGAGCTACATCCTCAGCCCTGATTTTGAGAGCTTATTAAAAGACTTAGTGTATGGTCTGGGGTACTAGCTTCAATGAAGATGAATACATCTGGCCAATGTTCTTTGGATGCTCAAGAAAGTCTATGAGGCTTGTGTGATGGTGAAAGGCAGGGAAACAGACACAGTTGCTCTGGAATAATACCTGTCCATTGTTAGACAGTAGGGAAAAAAACTGAAAACCCAAATAACAGGTCCTTGCTTTATTAGGTATACTAGGGTTACACTTAACTGTGAAGCAACAATTAAATGACTGAACATTTGTTACTATGGCAACCTCTTTTTTGCTCAGCATCTAGCTACTATTTAGAGGCTACAATAGGAGCTAGATAGGCAGATAATTAGATATACCAGGTACAAAAAAAAAAACAAACAAAAAAAAACGGGCTGGGGTTGTGGCTCAGTGGTAGAGTGCTCCTGTAGCATATAGGAGGCACTGGGTTCGATCCTCAGCACCACATAAATGTAAAATAAAGATATTATGTCCACCTAAAACTAAAAAATAAATATATTTTAAAAACCAATCCAAGAAGTCTGCTGGCAAAATAGAATAATTGGCTGAAGAATCATTTTGCAACAATTCTTTTAAAACTTGCATGTGTCTCAACAAAGATTCTCTTCACTCTGAGTGATGTCATAAGAAAATCTTTGATAGAGCTGGTTAAGATTGAAAAGGAAAAGAAATGTGAAAAGTGCAGATTGTATTTTATTTATTTATTTATTTATTTATTTGGTACTGAGGATTGAACTTTACTGGTGCTTTACTACTGGGCTACATCCCAGCCCTTTCATTTTTTTTGAGACAGAGTCTTGCTAAGTTGCTGAAGCTGACCCCAAACTTGCCATCATCTTGCCTCTGCTGAAAAGTATAGATTTTAGCCCAAGGAAAAGTTTTATCATGAACCAGGAACTCCCAGAATTTTACCTAGAACTTCTCTCATCTCACCTTCTCCAATTGGGGTGTCCTTTCTGCTAGCAATAGCAACCCCTAGGCATCCTTTAACAACCTTTTAGGCACCATAGCTAAAGTCCTATTATCAGCATCCCCAGGTCTGAGATGAACTGAAATTTTCCTTCATTCTAAAAAGAGTGAAGCTACTACTAGATCAAAGACAGTTTGGGAAAAAAGACCACCCACTGAGACAACTCACCAGAGGAAACCCCTCATTAAATGCCACCCTGCTAACTTTTTTAAATATTTCTGTTAGTTGTAGTTGGACACAATACCTTTATTATATTTTTTTATGTGGTGCTGAGGATGGAACCCAGGGCCTCACGTGTGCTGGGTGAGTGCTCTACCGCTGAGCCCCAGCCCCAGCCCCACCCTGCTAACTTTTTCAACATGCCCTAGATGGTTCAAGGCTTCAAGCATCAGTGATCATAGCTGAGATAAAAAGCACTACTAGATCCTTCATTCTTTTTCTAGTTGAGACTGTTTGACTTTATTATCTCCATAGTATCGTTCCTTTATGTAAAATTATTTATCTTTTGATTACAGAAGAAATTCCCCTCACACACACGTTTTTTTTTTTTTAAGAGAGAGTGAGAGAGAGGAGAGAGAGAGAATTTTCCTTCTTAATATTTATTTTTTAGTTCTTGGCGGACACAACATCTTTGTTGGTATGTGGTGCTGAGGATCGAACCCGGGCCGCACGCATGCCAGGGGAGCGCGCTACCGCTTGAGCCACATCCCCAGCCCCACGGTTTTAAATATTTCCCTTACCCTGATGACTCATAAATCTGTATCTCTAGACTTGATCCCTCCCTGGAACTTTAGACACCTATTTCCCCCCAGTTTACTGAACTTCTTGATCTGAACATTCTGTGGGCACTTTGGACTCATGTGATATCCTCCTCCTATGTTGGTAGTTGGCACCATGTGGTGTTCAGCAGTGTGCTTGGATGGCTAGGAATAGCTGTTAGGCCATTGCTCAACAGAAAAGATCATGAAACAGGCAGGAAGTTTCTATGAAATGTTGAACATGACTGAGTCAGAGCTTAAAAGTTATGAGTGGAGGTCAGAAAACCCACCCTTGCCATATATATTTAAGTATATGGCTACAAAAATGATTGAGCCGTCCAGAGGGAGAAATTCAGTAGAGAGAAGGGAATCTGACCAGCAAGAAGAGCTAGAGTGGAACTGGGGCTGTAGCTCAGTGGTAGAGTGCTTGCCTTGCAGGTGTGAGGCCCTGGGTTCGATCCTCAGCACCACATAAAAATAAATAAGTAAATAAAGGTATGTGTCCATCTACAACTAAAAGAAGAAGAAGAAGGAGAAGAAGAAGAAGAGCTAGAACTTTGGCATGAAGGAATGTGATAGTAGTGTAGGCAAGTTAATGCTGGAAAGTACACTGGTGCAAGTTACTGAGTTTTGAGAGCCCCAAAGATTATTAGATATTAGGACAGTAATAAAGGTGGCAAGATCTCAGTGCTGCCCTGACAGTTGCATAACAATTGGTCAGCCATGTGCCTTTTGGCATCTCAGTTGCCCTGTCTGAAAAATAAGGGAACTCAGCATGTCTTTCCATGTACTTAGGTTTTCCTTGATTTTTTTCATCAGTATTTTGAAATTTTCTTCATACATGTACATTTTATTAAGTGTACATCTAAGTATTTAATTTTCTTTGTAATGATTTCAAAATGCCATTGCTTTTGAGCTTTGGTTTCTGCATATTTATTGACAAAATATAGAAATGTGGTTGATTTTTGAGTGTTGATCTTATATACTGCAATGTTGCTGAACTCACTTATTAGCTCTATACAGTTTTTGTAGATTTCCTTGGGATTTTCTATGTAAAAAAATCATGTCACCTGCAAATGGTTTTGGTTTTTTCCTTTTACACATTTTACTTCTTTTTTTTCTCATTTTGTTGACTTTCCAGTGCTATGTGAAATAAGAGTGGCCAGAATGGCCTTAACTCCCCATCTTAGAAGTATAAAGAATTTCTTCATATAGTGTGATGCTCACTGCAGGGTTTTGGGGTTTTTGGTTTGTTTTTTTTTTTTTTTTGAGAGAGAGAGTTTTTTTTAATGTTTTATTTTTTAGTTTCCGGCGGACACAACATCTTTGTATGTGGTGCTGAGGATTGAACCTGGGCCGCTCGCATGCCAGGCGAGCGCGCTACCGCTTGAGCCAAATCCCCAGCCCCACTGCAGGGTTTTTTGTAGATGCTTTTGATCAGGTTGAAGTAGTTCTTCTCCATTCCTAACTTGCTGAGTTTTTCATTGTTGTTGTTGGTGTGTGTGTGTGTGTGTGTGTGTGTGTGTGTGTGTGTATGTGTGTGTGTGTTACTGTGGACTGAACTCAGGGCTTTGTACATGCTAGGCAAGATCTCTACCACTGAGTCACATTCTCTGCCCCTTTAAATTTTATTTTGAAACAGGGTTTCAATAAGTTGCCGAGGCTGGCCTTGAAGTGGCCATCCTCCTGCCTCAGCTTCCCAAGTAGCTGGGATTATAGGCATGCACCTCCATGGTAGTTGTTGTTTCAAATTATGAATAAGTATTGGGTTTGGTCAAATGCTTTTTCTGCATTAATTGATAAGATCATTAGCTTATTGATACAGTACATTGAATTCACTGAGTTTGGAACATGAAAGCAGCCTTCCAGCCCTGAAATAAACCCCAATTGGCATTTAATTCTTACATTAATGGATTTGGCTTGCTAATATTTTGTTGAAGAACTTACACCTATATTCATAAAGGACATTATCTGGATTTGTCACTCTTTTGTATTATCTTTGTCTGGTTTTGATAACAGGATAATACTGGGTTCATTTCAAAGCCCCCACTTTTTATTTCATTGATTTTCTGCATTTTTTAATTCTTCAATTCCATTGATTGCCCTTTGTTATTTTCTTCCTTCTGTTTGATTTCATTTTGCCTTTTTTCTACTTTCTTGAGGTAGGAATGTAGATTATTAATTTGAGGCCATTCCTGATTTCTTTTTCTTTTCTTTTTCTTTTCTTTTTTTTTTTTTTTTTTTTTTTGGCACTGGGGATTGAACTCAGGGGCACTTGACCACTGAGCCACATCCCAGCCCTATTTTATATTTTTTTAGAGACAGGGTCTCACTAAGTTGCTTAGTGCCTTGCTTTTGCTGAGGCTGGCTGGCTTTAAATTCGTGATCCTCCTGTTACAGCCTCCTGAGGGGCTGGGATTACAGGCATGTGCCACCGCACCCAGCACCATTCCTAATTTCTAATGAAAGCATTTGGTGCTATAAATTTTATAAATTTCCCTTTCAATACTTTAGCCCTGTCCCACATATTTTGATATGTTGTGTGTCTTATTCTATGTTATTATAACAAATATAACAAAATACCTGAGACTGGGTAATTTATAAACAATACAAATTTATTTCTAACAGTTCAGAAGGCAAAGAAGTCCAGTATCGAGGTGCTGGCATATTCAGTGTCAAGTGAGGGTCTCATTGATGGTGCCATTTTTATGTCCTCACATGGTAGAAGGTGAAAGCATAAGAGACCAAATGCACTTCCTCCCTTAAGCACTTTTATAAGAACACTAATCCATTGGTGAAATCAGAGCCTTATGGCCTAGTGATCTCCTAAAATACCATATTTTTGCTTTCCAAATACTTTCTTCCTGGTATTCCAAGATTCCTTCTTTTTTCATTTCTGTTTCAAGAAGTTCCTTTAACCATATTTTAGGATAGGCCTGCTGTGACAAATTCTTAATTTTCCGTCATCTGAGGATGTCTTGATTTCCTCTTCCTTCCTCAAAGATACAATTCTGAGTTGACAGTTCTTTTCTTTCAGTGCTTGAAAAAATTGTGAAATCTTTCTCCACCCTCCACAATTTTTGATAGGAAATCCGCTCTTATTTGAATTGGTTTTTCCCTAAAACTAAGGTGTCAATAGTTTTATAACTATAAGGTGTCATGGTTTAGTTTTCTCACTGCTTTCAAGATAGTTTTGTTCGTTTTGTGTTTAGTTTTCTGATATTTGATTATGATATGTCTTAGCATAGATTTATTTGAATTCATTCCATTTGGGATTCACTCAGCTTCTTGAATCTATAGGGTTATGTCTTTTGCCAAATTCAAGAAGTTTTCAGCCTTTCTTTCTTTGGACACTTTTTCAGTCTTACCTTTTTCTCCTCTCCTTCTGGAACTGTGATAACATGAATGTTAAATCTTTTGTCATGGTCCCACAGTTCCCTTAGGGACTACTAATTATTTTTTCAGAACTGAGAGTTGAACCCAGGGCTTTGTGGATGCTAGGCAAGTGCTCTGCCACTGAGCTACATCCTCAGCCCTATCCTATCCTATCCTATCCTATCCATCTCATTCTATCCTATCCAGTCAGGGCCTTACAATCCTCTTACCTCAGCCTCCAAAGTCACCAGGATTACATGCATATGCCACCATACCTGGCTTCTATTATTTTTTCCAGTCTATTTTCTTTTTAAAAAAAAAATTTATTTTTTAGTTTTAGGTGGACACAATCTTTATTTTATTTTATTTTTTTATGTGGTGTTGAGGATTGAACCCAGCACCCTGTGCATGCCAGGCGAGCGCACTACCACTTGAGCCCTCCAGTCTACTTTCTTTTAAAAATGTTTAAATATTTTTTTAGTTGTAGATGGACACAATACCTTTATTTATTAATTTTTAAAATAATTTTATTTTATTTATTTATGTGACGCTGAGGATCAAACCCAGGGCCTTGCATGTGCAAGGCGAGCCCTCTACCACTGAGCCATAACCCCAGCCCCTATTAATTTTTTTTAATGTGGTGCTAAGGACCAAACCCAGTACCTCACACAGTAGGCAAGTGTTCTACCACTGAGCTATAACGCCAACCCCTCTTTTAAATTTTATTTAATTAATTAAAAATATTTTTGTAGTACCAGGGATTGAGCCAAGGGGTACTCTACCACTGAGCTACATCCTCATCCCTGTTTATTTTTTATTTTGAGACAGGGTCTCCTTAAGTTGCTCAGGCTAGCCTCAAACTTGCCATCCTCCTGCCTCAACCTCCTGAGTAGCTGGGATTACAAGGGTGCTTCGCCATACCTGGCTCCCTTTTGGTTATTTTAGCTTTCAGTTCTAAAATTTCCATTTGTTTTTCTATTTATATTTTCTATTTATTTACCAGAATTTTCTGATTTTTAATCTATTTCAAGCATGTTCATAAATACTCATTGGAGCATTTTTATGATGGCTGCTTTAAGTTCCTTTTCAGATAATTCTAACATCTGTGTCATTTCTCTGTTGGCATTGGTTTTCTTTTTTCTTACAAGTTGATATTTTCTCAATTCTAGTAACATATTTTGGTATGATGAGTATTTATTAAAACCTAGACATTTTGAGTGATATGTAATAATACTGTTGGTCTTATTTAAATCTTCTATTGTAGCAGGACTCCTCTGACAGCCTGGCACTGCCTCATTACTGCAAAATCAAAGTAGAAGTCCAGATTCCCATGGGACCTCTGTTGCCATCCAATTGCTGAGGGACTCCTCATTACTGCTTGGTGGGGGTGGGAGCTCAGGCACCCTATTAGGCCTCTACTGACAATGCCCAGTCTGCTGGGAGGGGCAGGGATGTCACCTTACTGTCAGGGATAAAAGTCTGGGCTCCCTATATGGCTTTCTGTGATGCCACCTTGATGATGGAGAGAGGAGGTGCTTTGTCACAGTAAGAAGGTGGAAATCTAGGCTCTCCACTTCACTTTTGTTGGCTAGAGTGAGAATGGGACCAGTTTCTTCCATAATGTGTGACAAAAGTAGAGTGGCTATTGTGTGAAAGTTTTCAGTCTTGTTGGGCCGCTCTTTTTCTGGTTCTTGGCTAGAGAAAGCAAAATTTTCTTGGGCTTTTTATTCCCATTAGTATTTCTGGGTTTCTGGCTTCTCTAGTACCAACTCTAGGATATATGAGGCAAAAAGAAAACACAGAGCACTCACCCCAGGAGAGTCGCTCTTGAAGTTCTGAGTTCCCTAGCTGGTCAGCCTTCTCTACACATTTCAGAGTCTCGGGTTTGTTTTATATACTACGTAGCATTTTAAGCTGTTCTTCATGGAAGGAACAAAGAAAAATACACAAAATCGGTCTTTCCAGAAGCATAAGTCTTGAATAGAAGTAATTCTTAAAAATTGTTTTAATTTTTTTATACTAGTGATTGAACCCAGGGGTGCTGTACCATTGAACTGTATCCCCAACTTTTGTAATTTTTGTTTGAGACAGGGTATCTCTAAGTTGCTGAGACTGACCACAAACTTGCTATCCTCCTGTCTAGACCTTGAGGGGCTGGGATTACAGGCATATACCACCACACCCTGCTATAAAGTTGTCCTAAATTTTTAACAGCAGAATCCATTTTTCAATGATAAAACTTAATCTGCTCAAAGGGAAGAGAGGCCCAAACTCTATATATAATCTTCTGTCATTCCACATATTACAGTGGACCTTGAGGTACCTCTGATTCACAGAGAGCAATTTAAAAGCTCTCCACCATTTCTTCCTACTAGGATAACCCTTAACTGTGTTTAGCAAGGACTGTGAAGAACTCAGTTGGATAGAAAAAGTTAATTAAGATATGTTTGTTTGAAGCACCTATGCTTTGTCAACATAATGTTAAAGTGCTTTTGGAATTCAGTAGTTATAACTATTTACAGAAGTACTGAACCGGAACTAGCTTTACCTGGAACTTGACTTTCCCAGAAACTTGGCCTTGTATCAAACTTGGCTCTCCCTGCTTTGTGGACCCAGCCATTGTGGTTGACTAACCTTGAAGGGACTGTTTGAATGCTTGAAACTACTCACCTTGAAGGAAAGGCTTATTGAGGTGACAAAGTTTTTTTTTTTTTTTTTTTTTTTTTTTTTTTTTTTTTTTTTTGGTGCTAGGGGTCTAACCCAAGGCTTGGGCTTGCTAAGCACAGGCTCTAACACTGAGCTATACTCCTAGCCTTAGGCAAAGACTTATTGTGATCAGGGGATTTAGAACCCAAAGAAAAACAGCAGTGAGGGGTGGGAGATACTAGAAAACACCAAGCTCTCCTGCAAATATATAAGGAATCTATCAACTGGAGTCAGTGGAATTCAGGTGGAAGATAACAGCCCCAGTTTGGGGATGTGAGTGGGGAGCTGCACATACAGTAAAAGTCCACTTCAATAAAGCATGTGGGCAGGGGTTTGGGTATGTTTTACCCTTTTCTCTTCCCCATATGCTACCTTGAGAGCTCCTTTACCCTTATTTGCATAATATTTGCTGCTCTTTCCCTTCCCCTCTGTAGCTTGGCCCAGTGCTGGAATTCTCAAAGGGAGAGACCCCTTGAGCTAGTGTTGATATCTTAGACACACAAGTCCTTTTTCAGGAAAGCAGAGCCTCCCAGGAACTACTCCATGTCCCCCTCCCCCTGCCATAGCTAGACCAGACAAAGGACCTTTTGCTGGCCTACAGACATCAAGCAAGGCCCTGAAAATTAAGTTGTAATGATTTTATTATATGATGAGAAAAAGACTGAGAAAGCAAGGTGTAAGGGAGCTCATTTGGAGTTTTACCCCAATTTTGAAGGCCAAAGGACCCCTGAAGGCAGTAATAGGTACTCCAAAAGAAAGGCAGATGACAGATCCCTAGTTCCTTTTCCTCATGCCCTCCAATGGGGAGGCTGGCATGGGAGAAGCACAAGGACTCTGGCTCAGTTTTGCTGTCCCTCATACCTCCATATTGGTGCTATATTCCCACTCCCTGTCCAGACCCTTCACTGGGGGACAGAGTGGGCATGGGGTGGGGCAGGTACTGACTTTAGAAGCAGCAAGCAGGCTTTCTGAGAGGTCAGGGGGGAAAAAAGATTTTTCTCCCATTCCATGAAGTTGAGTGGAAGCACCTTGGAGACGGGGTTCTTAATTTTGGCCCTTGATTTCTTCCTAGTAACTTAACCCTTAACTGTGTTTAGCAAGGACTGTGAAAAACTCAGTTGGATAGAAAAAGTTAATTAAGATATATTTGTTTGAAGCACCTATGCTTTGTCAACATAATGTTAACAACAAAAGTCAACAAATGGCATTTGGCTCCCACTGGGCCTCAATTTCTCAATCTGTGAAAACGAACTTAAAAGCAGCTGCCTCAGGCTGGGGGTGTAGCTCAGTTGATAGAGTGCTTGCCTAGCATGCACAAGGCCCTGGGTTCAATCCCCAGCAACACACACACAAAGCAGATGCCTCTCTTGGCTGAAGGGAGAGAGTCAAGTGTGATGAAGGATAGGAGAGCACATGTGAACTGTAAATTGTCCTCCCACAGGTGAGGGAGCCCTTGTTACCATTAGAGGGGGCCTCTGTGTCCAGCTGCGCTGGGTGAGGCCCTTCATTCAGGAGCTGAGGGATGGAGTGTCTGCAGTGTGTATAGAGTGCAGAGGTGTGAAATAAGCAGACAGCTGAGAGATCCCAGACTGACAGGAGGAAACTCTGGCCTTAAGAAAGAAGGATCTGTGAGGCTGGCCCTCCTCAGAAGCCTCCACCTTGGGAAAGGGAGTGTTACATGAGTGTGTGGGTAGTGCAGGTGGCTGCCAATCCACCTTAGTGGAGGTTCCTCGGCTTAAGGAAGCAGGTTGGTGGAGAGTGGGTGGAGGGGTGTCTGTAAGGAGCAAATTGAGGAGGGCTGATCTCGGACACAAGGTGTTCCTTCCCACCACTCCCACGAAGAGAGTTCTCCAGCCTAGGCAACTGTGCCTGCTCACCTGTGTGATCTCTGGGCAGTTGGTGGGACGGTGAGGTGGGGGAGCCGGCCTGAGCCCGCGAGGTGGAAGCCCAGAGTTCTGAGGAAGTTTTGTTTTTGTTGTTTCGTTTCACTTTATGTTCTGTATGTGCACGCGTGCACGGGCCTCGAGCATGCAAAGCGTGCGCTCTAGCCCTGAGCCACACACCCGCTTCCTCTGGGACTGTCTCCTCGAGGCTGGGCGGGGGATTGAGCGGTGGACCAAGTCTTTGGCTGGTGCAGCGCCACTGGCTGACCTCAGAGAGCAGGCGGCCCCGCGGGGCGGGCCCAGCGTTGGAGGTCGGAAAGGAGGGCAGAGGACGGCTGCCCCCGCAGGAGCGTTTCCTCCGGGCGGTCCCCGCCCCCAGGCCCCTCATCCTGGCGGCCTCGAGCCTGGGCTCACGTAGGCCCTTCGCTAGCAGCGGCCAGACTTCACCCTTGGGGCCTTGGGACGGCGCTTTCGGGTGGAGGGAGGAGGGAGGCCCTCGGAAGGGGCTCTCAGGGGCCCAAGGGGAGCGCCTCGTGTAGTAGTCGCCCTGCTGGCGGGAGTGAGTTTGGGGCGCCGTCGCCGCTGCAGCCACTGGTGGCCGTGGCACGAGCCGGGCGGTGGGGGAGCGAGGAGGAGCAGAGCCCGGGCTAGCGGGCAGCTGCCGTCTACCCCTCGGGCCCTCGGGCCAGTTGGCGCGCGGAGACTGGCTCCTCCTGCCCTTCTCCCGCCCCTTGCCCCTGGGCGGGCCGGATTCCCGTCTGAGTAGCAGGGGCAGATGCGTCTCCGTGGCGCGGCTCCCGGGTGGTCACCCCTCCCCGATGGGGGAACGGAGGGAGGCCCGCCGAGGGGCAGCAACCCCGTGCACCCCCCCCCCGCTGCCCTCCCAACGTGACCAGAAGCCAGCGGCAAGACCAGGAGCCACAGCCGGGGTCCCCAGCCCCATCTCCATCCCAGGCATCCCCAGAGTGCGGGGCGGGCCAGGGGACCTGGGGGGGAAGGGTACCGATTAGCACCCCTCGATGGGGGGTGTGTGGCTTCGAGGGCAAATAGAGCGGGAGTGTGGTGGGTAGGAAAGGGGGGCAGGGGTCGCCCCGCGGGTTTCTAGGTCGGTTGGGGCCATAGTCTCTGGCAGGAGCAGGGGAGCGAGGGGGCCCTGGGCAGGGGCCACACAACAGGTGCTGCCAGTCGGCTGGTGGCACTGGCCGCGGCGGGCGCGAAAGAGGCCCGGCTGGCTCCGCCTCCCCTCCCCCAGCTGGACGGGGCTCTGACACTTGTTAGATGTGAGCAATGGGCTAATTTTATCCGGCTTGGGCTCAGCAGGAAACCGACGCTGAAGCTAGATTTGTTCTTCCGGGCGACTCTGGCCCCCAGGAGGCCAGTCTCGGGGAGCACAGGGGGGAGGGGACGCGCCCGCCTGGGTGGGAGTGGGGGCGTGGTGTCCCCTCTCTGCCCCAAAGTAGACCGAGTTTTGACGTCCGGGGTGGGGGGTGGTATACTCCAGGACACTAAGGCCCAGAGGAGGAAGATATTTTGGAAAAAGAAAGTACAAATTCCTTCTTGTGTTACCTCACATTGTTGTCTCTAATTCTGTTTCTTTTCTTTCTTTCTTTTTTTTTTTATTCCATTCCTGAAGTCCCTGGGTTCTAGCAGTGCCTGACACACATCAGGTTCCTAGGAAATACTGCTGAAAAGACATGAAAACCAGGCCTGGAGCTCTGTATCTGATGACCACTAGAGAGAGCTGAAAGGCAGGAATCAAGGGCCTTTGAAGAACAGCCTCCTCAACCTCCTGGGTATCTAATCCCTTTCCTTGTTCCTCTGGGGTCTCCGCTACAATTGCAGAACTTGCTTCAAGTGTTCTTACTCTAACCAGTCCCACTCTATGGGGCACCAGCTGTCAGACACTCGGGATTTGTAATCCCTGTCAGCTGGCTTGCTGTGCTACTGTGGAGAAGTGGCAGGGAGCTTCTGGCTGCCTTTTCAGACATGAAAAGGCCCTGGAGGAGAGCATATGCTCATAAAAATTATGGGATTCCACAGCTTTGAAATCTAACGATCCTGAGTGATCAAACACAGACTGAGCTCTTCGGGCTGCTGGGGGAGGGACTGGAGGGGCAGCAGATCTTGGGTGGGAGAGCCTGAGGCCTGGCAGATGGACAAAGTAATTAGCCTCAGTGGGAGGAGATGAAGAGGCCGGCAGCCTGAGGGTGTCTGCACTAAGCAGAGGAGAAACAACAATAGCTAAGAACTGGGTGGTAAACCACCCACTCCCAAAGGAAACCAGTCTCTTCTCTTTGTCCCTGTCTTGGCCATTGCACAGCCAGAAGGAGATGGACTTTATTGGTTGCTCTTGGTGTTCAGAGTAGAAAGGCAGTTGGTGGAAAGAAGCCTCCAAGGCCAAGGCTTCCTGAAGGTCTAGAATGAATGGGAGGGAGAAACCAAAAGTTTGTGTACATTGGGAATGAGAGTAATTGTGAAGCAATGGGGTATGCCGAGAGTCACACTGCTCAGCTTTTATTTCCACTAAGAGCTGGTCCTGCTGACACCCTTTTAGAAATGGGCTTCTATGTGGTTGAGTGAAGTGGACGAGTCCTTTTTTTTCCTTTCTAGGGCCAGTGTCTTCATCTAGCAAACAAGGGGTTTGGATTGGACTGGAAGTTAATTACCTGAGTTCAAGTCTTGTTCTGATGAACTGTGTGAACCTGCAGCAGGCCCTTCGTTTCTCTAGGCCTCAATTTCCCCACTTAAATTCAATGCAGAATATGGACAAGTGAGACTTTAAGTTTACTCCTAGTTTTATCATTCTTGTAGGTCTCTCTGTTGTATCACCCTCCATTCCAGGCTGTCACTGAAGGGCTATGTAACCCAGCTAGACTAATCTCTTCAGGTTCCCTATCAATAAGGGAGAGAGAAGGGGTTGAATTGTAATATTGCTAAGGTCATTGCCAATTTTCAGAAAGGCACATTTATAGCAAGGTGGTGACCTTGGCAGGCTTTTACTCTGACTCAGCCAGTAACCATGTTCTCATTTTGTAAAGTAGCCACTTTTCCACTTCAGAGCTCCCTAGCAAATGAAGTTTCAAACAGTCCACCCAAACCCAAAGCCTTATATAGCTCCTCTCCTTTTCAAACGTCCGCTCTTTCAGAGAGCACAGACCCTGGCAGAAATCTGATTTAGAATGAGGCTTCAGTTCTGAAGCCAAACTTCCTGCTGTTAACCAGGTTGACTATTTCACCCTTGTAGGCAACATCCATACCAAAACCAAACTTTTAGATCTGTTTATTTTGTTCCAAACCCCTTGAGGATTTAAATGTCCCAGGTCTCAAGCTCTGAAATTTTGTTCGTTCTCCTAGGTTTAACTGTGGTGCTTAAGAGGCTGCATCCTACTCTAAATATTAATACTGTGCTGCTTTTTCCAACCAACAATTCTCTCCAAAAGCACACAAGCCCACACATGCACATGCACATGTGTGGAAGAAGTAAATTGACGCCCTGTCAATGTTAAGTGACACCTGAATAGGCAGATTTGGGACCTGTGAATATCTTTCCTTCAACTGGAGAGAAGTGGGTGGCAGCCTGATTTTTAAAATCTATCCAGTCTTGAGCAACAAAGGAGACCCTGCGGGACCACCCTCCAGCATCTCAGTGGGGGCGGGGCAGGGAGGAATGGAAGCAGGGGCATTGTTGCTCTAGTATTTCCAATGGTCTCTCTCAGGAGTTACAGGGCTCCTGCAGTCCATCTTCTCCTGTTCCACTGATGTTTGAGCTGACAGGCTACTAACTAGACCCTTTCCTACTTACAAAGCCAAGAACCAGTGGATTTTCCTTCAGGGAGTTGATAAGAGCTGGACTAGGACCAGCAGAGGTGGGGGGGGCTCAGACTTTGGCCTTGAATGAAACTTTCAGAGGCCAACCATGCCCCAGCTGCCTGTTTGTAACGGAAAAATTCATGTGTGGGGACCATTGTCTTCTTTGGAGCCCCTCAGGGCAACCTCATCCTCCTGGCCGTGGGATGACCCTGGTTTAGGGTGGCACATTACTATTGGCTCCAAGTGACAGCCAGGGGTGCCTGGCAAAAAGATGATGAAAGGTTGGGTGACAGGAACACAATAACAAAGGCCCAGAGAGGGGAGAAAGAGACACAAAAACAGAGGGAAGAGAGAGGCTGAGCTCCTAATGAGGTGAGCTGTGCTAGCTGGACACAGCCTGGCAGAGCCCTCTGCCCCTAGCCAGGAGCACCTGGAATGCTCTTCAGTAAGATTGTTGCGCAGAGCCTGGGTATAGGGAAGCATCTGGTACCTACTTCAGAGGGAAGAAGGTGGTCCAGAATCTACCTTTCCTGGCACCATTAATGCCCACTAAGCAGAGTCGCCCAGGATGTCCAGCATGGGGAAAACACTGGGTGGTAAAAGCTAGGGTGGCTTCCCCTTCCTAAAAGAAATTGTCCAACCCTGTGTTCAGCTGCTGCCTGTACCTTTGGGGATCCAGGTTCTGAATGAGGTTTTTCCTAAAACAGTCCATTTCCTGTCCTGGCCAGGTGGAAATATTGACCTGTCATGAAAACTAAGAGATGGAGGAGTTGGTCTTTCACTATGTCAATAGCCACTGGCCCTCCCTGCACCACGCCAACTCACTGTCCTTAGTCCTCCTCTGCCTGCTGAGATGAAAGGAGTTTCTTCACATTTGACAGGTGGATACAAGGATGGGGGACTGGGAAGGCCTCCAGGTTAATGCATTGGCTTGGAAAATCTGTAAAAAACAGTGGGTGGAACATGGAACTCTGTGGTGTTTAAGGTCCTTTCCCTGTGTGATATTCTACTCTTCCAGTCTATGATTATATCAGCTTGAGCCAAAAAGTGAGATGAGGCTCAGCCTGAGATGAACGGGATTAATGCTAGTGTTAGGGCTGGACTGAGCCAATATGAGGCTGATTGGCCCAAGCTCTGGGTCCCTCCTTTCTCCAAGCACCTATGTATCTGTGACAATCATAAAAAGAAATTGAGAGGGAAAAGAATGGAAAGGAGGCAGTAGAGAAAAATCAAAGGAAAGGAAGAGAGAAGCAGACTGTTAACCAACCATATCATGGGGATACTACCTGTATACAGCTCTCAGGAAGCCACAGCCCTCAGGAACTTGTGAGACTAAACAAGGCTCCTTGTCTCATTCTGCCTCCCTTCCCCCACCACCCAAATGGCTTCCAAGGATGAATGGCAATAAATTTCTCAGTAATCAGAGGCTTGAGTCTCTCCCACTAGGCTCCTGGGGACACAGTAGCACCTTTGGCAGTTAATTTTAGTGGGCGACTAACAAGCTGGGGCCTGGAGGTTCTATCATCCTCCTCCCCCAGGGGTTAGAATGTATATGGAGAGGTTCCAAAGGCCAGGGGGAAATCTCAAGCTTTCCCAGTTCCTGGGAGAAGAAGGGCCCTGGCAAGTTTAAAGGCATTCATGGGGAAAATTTGGTTAATGAGTTTGGAACACCTAGAGCTTTGGCTCCAAGGGAATGGTCAGGTGGCTGAAATGCTGTGTGCACAGGTTTGGGAACTAGTGTGCTGGTGGCAAAAAATGTAAATGCTGAGCAGGGTGGGATAAGGGGAAGAGCTGGGGAGGAGCACACAATGGCAAAAAAGAGGCATTAGATTGGTTCCTCGGGGTTTGGGGAGCCTGGCAGCAGCTCCCCATTGGGGTCTGGATCAGGGACCAACATCTTATCCTTGCTGGAATCCCTCTGCTCTTTCTTGAACATCCTTTGATGCATGAGAGGGACGAAGAAGAGGATTACAGCCCCAATGATGGGGGGCACACCGGCAAAGTAGAAGGCCACATGGTAGTCCCCAAAACAGTTGCGGAGGAGGCCTGAAACAGTCAAGAGACACAAGTCAAGCTCGGCTTTTCCCTACCACCCAAAGTTGCTCTCTGCCTCTTCTAGGGGCCATCCCAGTGCCTATCCAGAGAATCTTGGCCTGCACTGTCTTGACTTGGGAGTTCCCTCAACTTAAAGGCAAGTGGTTCCTCCCTGAGGTAATGGGGCTATGGGCCCTTGAGCTGAATGCTTATTGTGAAAGGAGAGAATGAAGCCCTTCTTAAGATTTCCACATTTGTAACTTTCATCAAGCTATAGCTACCTTCCAGTCACTCCTAGGGATGGTGTTAGGAGGGAATCTAGTTTAAAATAATTCCAAGGAAGGAAGGCCAAGCCTTGTCTCTGTTCACAGTGATATTCCCCACCCCTACTCCCATTTATTCTCATGGAAAAATTTAGCTGAGTCCCTATTTACTTTTTCTCTGAGGTTCCCTTTCTCTGAAGTTCCAGTTCCCCTAGGAAGAAGTCACACATGTCTTTTTTTTTCAGTTATAGATATGGTTGGCCCCTCTGGCTTCCATTAAGCTGCCAATACCATGGATGTGTTTGGCATGGGATGCAAGGCCTCTTCCTGTTCACCTCCAGAAGCTAACATGAGCTACCTCATAAGGAGGATGAGCCCAGAAGCAAAGGCAAGGATGCCCTTGTCCCTTTGCTTACTCAGGAGATAAGAAAAAGGGAAAGAGGGGCTGGGGATGTGGCTCAAGCGGTAGCGCGCTCGCCTGGCATGTGTGCGGCCCGGGTTCGATCCTCAGCACCACATACAAAGATGTTGTGTCCGCCGAGAACTAAAAAATAAATATTAAAAATTCTCTCTCCCCTCTCTCACTCTCTCAAAAAAAAAAAAAAAAGAAAAAGGGAAAGAGTTGTGGATTCTGGACTACTGTTGCCATCAGGGACTGGATAGAGTCTACCCTCCCCCAGTAGGCAGTGTGACTGTTGCACAAGAGCCTGAATGAAACCTTTTGCCACTGTCACATGGCACCCTCACAACACCTTGTACATAATTGGTGTTCAAGGAGTATTTGTTGAATTAGCCCATTTGACCAACTTAGGGGAGGCTAACCCATGAATCAGTGTTTGTAATAAAACCCTAGAAAGGAAATGAACTTCTCTTTTCATTGGGTTTCTTATTTCTTATGTTCCCTTGGTTACCAACAGTGCTCTCCTGGGAGGATGGAGGGAGAAACTAGGAGTGCTGAAAAATGGCACACCAGCACTTTGCCTGCTGCCTGCTGGAGGTGAACCTCACTGGCTCAGTCTTGGGATGTTTCCTTAATAAGTTTAATTCTTAAGCCAGTAGAGGAGGAGAAAGAGAAGGACATCTCAAAGTTTTAATAAAACTAGGGCCAGCTTTCTTTTTTTCCCTACCTCTTTTACTCGACTACCTTAAATAATCACTTAACTGTGAGGAGAGCAAGAAAACACTGGACAAATAGAATGGTCAAGAAGGTCAAACCCATTTTTCCCTCTACTTTCCTGGAAGGAGCCATGCTGACTATAGTAAAACCCCACTGAAATACCACCATGGAAAACCCATCCCCCCCAAATGAATCCATGCCTGTGTACTGTGTTTAATCTCCTTCACCAATGGTGGTAAGGGGTTTCATGTACTCTGACAAGGCTGCTTATGCAGAAAATATGAGGAAAGGGGACCTTAAACAGAGATAGAGCCTATGGAAAACAGGTCTCTGACTCATGCCCTCCCTGGAAATCAACCTCACCTGCAATGGGGGGCCCAGCAATCATCGGCAGGGCCATCATGCCCAGGAGGTAGCCAATGGCCTGTGAGGCCTGCATTGGGCCCACCAGCTCAAATGCGATGGGGGCCATGATGGTGATGAAGAAGCCATCGCACAGGCCCAGGAAGAGGCAGACAACGATGAGGCCCCCGAAGTCCCGGCACAGGGGAATCATCATAGACATCAGGCCCAGGAGCAGGAAGGAGAGGACCTAGGGGAGCAAGGGCCTGTGGTCATGTTGTGCTACCAGGCAAGACCACATAGCACATAACATGTCCTTTTTCAGATCTTCATTTCTACCATCTATAAAATGGGTTGGGGGAAGCAGGGTGTCAACAAGGACAGCAGTTGGATTAAGTAGTTACTCAGGCCCCTTCTAAGTTCTTCAATGAAGGGTTCAAAGTCTTTGTGAGAGCCCCAACTTAACTGAATCTAGCAGGACTAAAGAAAGGGAGGACATGGCCCCTAGCCTCAAGAAGTTTGTCTTTGCATTGGATCCTGAGATAAAGGGAATGCTGTTTCTTCTTTCTGAGCCTATGTCTGAGTGTCTCAGGTATCAGGACCTGGGATCAGGTCACATTGATATTCTCAGATTCAAGTAAAGTATGGGAAAAGGAAGGGGAAGAGGGACGATGGCTTGCACAATGACTAGATAGGGGATACAAAGAAAGGTATGGCTTTCTAAAATGTGGAAGGAGCCAATGCCCATTTTGGTGGGGGTAGATTTTAGAAAACACCTTGACATGAAAGAAACCATTAGGGGGTTCACCCAGGTTCCTTATGCTTTAGGATATGCGACACATCGCCTGTCTCAAACACCTCAGGCAGCATGTCCCTGGGGGCCTCTGGGCTTGGCTGGACACCCTGAGAAGGCGACAAAGGGGCCTTTCAGGAAAACTAAGCTAGTAGGTGGGTGTCTAGGAAGCTTAAATCCAGACCAGGAGCACTGACTATTCTGGGCCTTCTTTTGGGCTGAGAAAAAAAATTGACTCCAAAACAAAGACAATCACTTTGCAATGGCTGGTTTTTCTCTCTCAACAGAGAAGGGCCACAGGAAACACAGCCGATCTTTTGATAAAGGTCATTTGCAACTTGTGTCTGTGAAGTTGACTGAAGACCTTGGCTGCAGGCAGAGAAAGGAGCACTGCCTGCCCCTCCACCAATCTCTGCAGCCAGCAGAGTCAGGTTATCCCAGGGCCAAGGCTAAGACCTGATCTGTTTACTAAGGGCTTAAGAGGCCCAAAGATTTGCCAATAGTTCGTAGTTGGTCAATAAGCAGGCCAATTTGCCCAGGAACTTGTGGGAGGAGTGGAGGTCAAGTCTGTTTAAGGCTCTAAAGATTTTTTGTGTTGCAGCCAGGTGTGGTGAGCATGCCTGTAATTCCAGAGACTCAGGAGGCTGAGACAGGAAGATTGCAAGTGGGAGGCCAGCCTCAGCAATTTAGAGAGACCCTGTCTCAAAAAGTAAAAATAAAGGCTGGGGGAGGCCAGGCACTGTGGCGCATGCCTGTAATCCCAGAGGCTTGAGAGGCTGTGATAGGAGGATTGCAAGTTCAAAGCTAGCCTCAGCAATGGAGATGCTAAGCAATTCAGTAAGACCCTGTCTCTGCTGAATAAAAAACAAAATGGGACTGGGGGTGTGGCTCCCCGAAGGGGGGGGGGACGACAAAACCCAGAAAACAAAGGCTGGGAATGTTTCTGGGTGGTAGGTGCCCCTGGGTTCAATCCTCATATCTACAAAGAAAAAAAAGATTTTCTGTATTGTTGCTCACAGTGGGTTTTTTAGGTGGATTAGTTGGGTTTTTGAGAGGATAATGCCATCTGAGGACATCTCTTTGTTGGGGAAACTTTGAACTTGACCAGATTGTTTTGAGGTAGGTAGGCAGAATTTAGGAATAAGAACAGGAGACACTCCAGCTTCACACACAACTATGAGATAAAACCAGATCCACCTATCAACCAAGCCCATTATGGTAATTAAGAGTTAATACCATTATATAACACAAAGGATGGCATTAACTGATTTTAATCAGCTCTAATTGCTACCTATTGTATCTAGATGCCTCTTAACATCCTCTAGGAGGCCTTGCCAAAGTTTGGAAATTAAAAAAAAATCCCTCTTGGAACTGGGAATTAGGCCTCAAGAACTGGCCCAATGTGGGGCTCTCTTGCAGGTTGTCACCATTTCCTTGCCAACAAACCGTGCAGAGGCTAGATGCCAGGCATGTATGCCCGTCTTCACGAATAGTAAGAACCACAGGGTCTAATGGGTGGTTTTTCAGAACCTGAGGCTGTATATCCTCCTTTTCTCTCCTGCATCTGACCCAGAGACAAAAAAAAAAAAAAAATCCTGTGATGGAGTCTCTTGAGAAACTCAAGAGAAAGGAGCAGTTTATCCATTGTCTTGTGCTCTTGGCCTGAAACACTCAGTTTGCAAAATGAAAGAGTTGAACTATAAGTTGATGAAGATGTGTTTCAACTATAATGTTCTAAGATTGTTTTATATTATTTTAAATGGTAAAACTGGGTCAAGTAAGACTAAGGAAAAGGAGCAGGAGCAGAGGGTGGGAAAAGTTAGCAGAAACACTGAATTCCAGCCTAACTTGGCCTCCATCCAGCAATGCTTCCCAGTCCCTTGGAAATCCTGCTGTACAACAGAAAGCAAAAGCTGCTGGGGCCTCATCTCTCTCCTGCAGACTATAATGAGAAGCATGTGAGCTATATGGCTAGACAGGGGCTGCTGCCTCTCCTCAAGATAAAGCCCTGGCTCAGTGCCAGATTACTCTGATTTCCAGAACCCTTTGGCATCTTGGCTAATAGTGGCAGGGAAGACCCATGGCGAGTGGGGGCTTGTGAAAGAGGCTGGAAGAGCATGCATATTCCTAATGCAGAAAGCCACCCAGATAAAGCACTTGCTGATATTTGCACAGAAATTCAAAATTTCATAATCCCAATCATAGGCTCTTCGTTTGACCTTGGTCAAGTCAATTATTATTTCTGAAACTTGACTCTGTCATCCGTCACTTAGGGTAAGGTGTGATATGAGTGCTTCACAGGAGTTCAGCTCTGCCATTACTGTCTGAGAAGCCTTTCCCTCAGTTTCTCCATCAGTGCCATGAGAATTTAGCCTGGCTGGACACGAAGGGCATCTACAGCTCTGGCAAAGAAGATTGGCCAGATCTCTCAAACTAACAGGAATTAAACACAACAGGAAAAAATTAATCATGCCCTTATCCAAAACAACTGAGGGTATTTAGGAACACACTTGGGACAGATAAATCCCTGCTGTTAGTATCTTCAGAGCCCCTTGGAAGTGCCCTTAGGGCTTTCCCAGGCGTTCAGTCCAAACACAACCACCTTCTGGATGGATAATTCATGACTATTTGTTTCTTGGGGCTGCCTTTGCCCTTCCCACAGGGTTCCACACTTAGGAACCTTCTGATAAGACCATCTATAGGAGCAAAAAGCATGAGACAGATCAGGAAGACATTATTGCTGCCAGCCAGCCAAAGACAGACAACCTGAGTAGTAGTAGTCTGTATTTGAATCAAAACAGGGCCCAGTGCACACAGAAAGTGGCCTTTGGAGCATCCATGTTTCTGCTGCCCACAATATGAGGAAACTATGTCACTGTCAGAAGGATTAAAACCTGGTAATACTGCATTTCTTTTGATCCTCACCTGTAAGGTGAGATAGGAAAGCAAAGAATTATCTCATTGCATAAATTAGTACAGTGAGGACTAAAGAGGGGAAGTGAGGTCTGGCCTTTTCTGGCCTTTTGTTTTTGATTTCCACTGAGAGGATGGCAATTGAGAACCATTGCTTGGGCAGGCACAGTGGCACACACCTGTAATCTCAGCAACTTGGGAGGCTAAAGCAGGAGAATCACAAGTTCAAGACCAGCCTCGGCAGCTTAGCAAGATCCTGTCTCAGAATAAAAAATAAAAAGGGCTGTGGATATAGTTCAGTGGCAAAGCACCTCTGGGTTCAATCCCTAGTACCAAAAAGCCGGGGGGGGGGGAGTGGCTAGCAGGGTTGGTGATGTAACTCAGTAGTAGAGCACCCCTGGGTTCAATCCCTAATACCAGAGAGAGGAAGAGAACCAGTGCTTGATGCCAAGTAGCTCTGGAAGTATGAGACATGATAGGCTTGAGCCTGGGCCTAGAGGAGAGAGATGCTGGGTCATACAGAGTGTTATAGTTGCCTACAGTCCTCCAAGAGAGTGTACGGTAGCAATGAAATCAGTCCTTACTGGGTCTGCATTTAACTTCCGGCCTCAGTTTCTTGTTTTCAGATGAACAGCTATTATTAATTTTTTAAAATGCCTGTAAAATGTTCTAAAAGTTTCCATATACACTGATTTTACTGGGTACACATTCCATCTTGATAAAGGAAGCATAACAAGGATGATTGCTTTTGCTTGAAAACAAGGGAAACTGAGGCTCAGAGAATTGGATTGACTTTCTTGTGTCACACAAGGGCCCAGGGAACTGCAGCGGCACACCCTACCAATCTATTCCAAAGCCTAGAGATAACCTGTGGCAGGCTATTCTTCCTCACAGTGTACATATGGTCACACTCACCTGCAAGTAGATCTTTTTAAGTCCAGGAATGGAGTCACTGACATGGCCTGACACAAGACGCCCAAGGCCTGAGGTAGCCCCGATACACACCAAGAGCACCCAGGTCTCCTTGATTTCCAAGAACTCCTCTTCCACATACTTCATCTGAAAAGCAGGACACCAGGACCCTCAGAACACGAGGTGGAAGAAAAGCTGACTGTTGGCATATTCAGGACTCTCTACTGCTCACTTTCCTGGAATAGGACAAGAGCTCCTCCTGTAGTCCTCTCCCTGTACCCCTGGCTCCAAGACAAATTTTCTACCTGCTTATAACAGCCCAAAAGGCTGTTTATCTCTCAGTCATCTGGATGTTGGGCTTCTGAGAAACAGCCAAGGAAGGTGGGTATCTCCAAGCCCCTTCTAGGCCCTGGTAGGACACAACACAACCTCTACAACTGAGAAAACCCAAGTGTTCCTCTGTAATCTCCTCATTCCCTGACCCAACACTGACAGCTGGAACAGTATCCAGTCACCAGGAGAGAATAATCTACCAACTTCCAGGTAACTCTTCTAAAGCATGTTTTAAGAAACAGTCTATGGAGGATAACAACTAGATTACAACTGAAAGTTCTGTGGCATAGAAGTTTAGTGAATGCTGGAGTAAACAAAGCTGAATGGGTTATTTTAATGCAGGATTTGTTATTACCTTAAAGAGGTTACTACACATCATGAAGTTAGATCTAATATGTGCTATTTTCTAAACAAAATCATGTGACCACAAAGACCAGCATTCCACACAGTCGTAGAAAACTCTCTCAGGGGCTGGGGCTGTAGCTCAGTGGTAGAGCGCCCACTTCACATGTGTGAGGCACTGGGTTCGATCCTCAGCACCACATAAAAATAAATAAAGATATTGTGTCCATCTACAACTAAAAAGTATTTTTAAAAAATAGTTTTTTAAAAAAAGAAAACTCTGTCAGACCATCTGGGCCAGTCTCCTATATCCCAATCTGCTTATCTCCCCAAAATATGTCTAATTGTTTTTGCATCTTATTTTTATTTATTTAATATTTTATTGACAACCAGGCTTTTTTGTCTAATTTTTTTTCACTGTGAGGGAAACCATAATGTATGGACCTTTCCATAAGGAACTCCCCCCATTTTCCTTTGGGGTGCTCCCTTGATCTGTGCTCTGTCCCTCTCTGGTTATCTCCAACCACTGTTCTGTTTCTTTTTCCAAATGTCTCAGCTTTGCCCTTTCAGTATCCCCCACCCCTACCCTCTGGACTCCAGGCAGGTTTAGGGCAGGTCTTCCTCACCAGGTGTACATAAGGAACGAAGTAGCCCAGGGCAGCAGCAGCAATCCCAAAGGCCCAGATGCGGTAAGTGCGTTGGCGGAACACTCTCATGTTGAAGTACTTCCTGAGCTGAGCCAGAAAGCGCTGGTGCAAGGTGCGGACACCTCTCTTGCTTGGGGTGTCCTGGGAGCTGGGCAGGAGGGGCCGGTAGGTAAGTGAGAGCAGCATAAGAACAAACATGAAGGTACTCAGCACCTGGAAGGTTTGGGCCAGCTTGATCTTATCCCCCAGCATTTTGATGAGGAAGGGGAAGGACATGGAGAAGATGCTACTCCCAGCAGACACCACACCATTGGCCAGACCCAGGCGGCGTTGGAAGTAGTGGCCCAGGATGACGAGGGATGGCTGAAAGGCGAAGGAACAGCCACAACCAAACAGAATTCCATAGGTGAAGTAGCGCAGGCTTAGGGAGCTGTGGGAGAGAGACAGAGAGCTATCCTCAGCAGCCTGACCATCTGCTTCCCCAGTTTGGCCTCTTGAGACCTCCATCCCTTAACCCAAACCCCACTTGCCATTGACCCTCAGAGCAGGCAAGGAATTGGGCCTTCTTTTTTTATTTACTGTTTTTTTTTAAATTATACATGACAGTAGAATCCATTTTGATACAATTATACAAGCATGGGATATATCTTATTCTAGTTAGGATCCTATTCTTATGGATGTACATGATGGTGGGATTCACTATGATGTTTTCATACATGTACATGGGAAAATTATGTCAAATTAATTCCACTGTCTTTCCTTTTCCTATCCCCCCTCCCTTCCTTTTATTCCCCTTTGTGTAATATATTATACTTCTATTCTTCACCTCACCCCAACATTCAACCTTTGGTTTTTGGGGACTGGCTTACTTCTCGTAGCAGGATAGTCTCCAAATCCATCCACTTACTGGCAGATGACATAAAGTCATTCTTCCTTATGGCTGAGTAATACTCCATTGTGTATATATACCACATTTTCTTTATCCATCCATCTGTTGAAGGCACTTAAGTTGGCACCATGACTTAGCTATTGTGATTTGAGCTGATATAAACATTGATGTGGCTGCATCACTATAGTACACTGACTTCAAAATTCTTTGGCTATATACTGAAAGTGTAATAGCTGGGTCAAATGGTGGTTCCATTCCTAGTTTTTTGAGAAATCTCCATACTGCTTTCCAGAGTGGTTGCACCAAAGGAATTGGGCCTTCTGATCCCCATTTTGCAAGTGAGGAGGCAGATGCTCAGAGAGGTGATTTACCCAAGGTAATGTAACTGGGGATCAATAATGCTTGGACTTGAGTACAGGTCTTTGCGTATCTAGCATGAATTGCAGCACCCTAGCAAACATAGTTGTTCAAAACAAAGCCATAACCAGCCTATGCAAAGGCTATATAAGGGGCTACAGGGAGTTAAGTCAATGCCTTAAAGCAGTTTTGCCCCTGATGCCCTACCCCATTTGCTCTTTCTGTAAGAACATTTCTGGATGGCTTCACAACCAGTGGAAAAATGGTTCTACTTGTGGCTAGAGCTCCAAGTCATCCTTCCTGTTATCTCAGTCAGAGCTCTGAGTTCCTCTGGATGACATGGAACTGGTCATGACTACTGCTCACCTAGACACCACTTTGGCTGGTGGCCAAAGCTTTATTCCAAGTAACAACAAAGGTCTGCAAGGAACCAAAATCCTTGAAGGCTGAAACTTCCATAGGATTCTTCAATGTCTTTCTCCACATTCAGGGACCTTAGTATTTCAGAGAATGGCTGATGATTTGAGAGACAGCCACTCCCCAACTCTTCCCAAGGTCCAGAAACCCTAGGTCCTGGACGACATCCATGGATATAACAGGGTAAGGAGTCCCTTTAATTTCCAGAGTCCTGCCTATCTTTCTGGACATGGTATTTATTAGTTCTCCCAGAGTTGAATGGCTGCTTGAAAGAAAGTGTAGCCTCAAAGAAGTTGTGGGCCTGGCCAAGTAAGACAGGTCCTGCCTTAAAACCCTTAGGCTCTGTTGTGGCCATAAGCCTCTGTAACAGAAGGCAAAGTGTCAGAAGGGGAAAGGCCATGGGAAGGTCAGCTTGGCCGGTCATCTGCCCCCAGACAATATTGGCACAACCTGGTGAAGAGTTTTGTTTCCCTTTTGATGCCTCCATATATTTTGCAAGAGTTCTTATCTGGCCACTTTATTACCCAATACTCTTCTTGGCCAGGCAGTTCTTCCCTAGAGATAGACCCAGTCTTCATACTCAAGGACTCAGTCTATGCTTCAGAGAAGATGTGGTGTTAGCCCCCATGATTCTAAGATAGCTTTCGTAACTGTTACTTTCTGTCTGCTTGTAATCACTAGATGTGGGCAGGGGTTCTGGTTTCAAACAGGCTGTTTCTACCTGTTACACATAGCTAAGCCAATTGCTCTTCTGTCAGGTTCCTTAGGGCTTCCTCCATTAGATTCTAGGTACCCTATGGGATTGGTCTGGGATGGGACTTATCTTAGGGAGAGAAGCTAGACCTTCAGAGAGGGGCCTGTATGGGCAAAACTTGAGATTTAGTTAGGGTGCTGTGTGGTGAATTTGTTTCTAGCTGGGCCAAAAGACAGTAGGCTCCTGAGTTGGGCTTGCCAAAGCCTCATCAGCCCTGCCTGTACTCTACCCAGTTCCATGTCATCCAGAAGAACTCAGAGCTCTGACTGAGACAACAGGAAGGATGACTTGGATCTCTAGCCACAAGTAGAACCATTTTTCCACTAGATGTGAAGCCATCCAGAAAGTTTCTTGGCTCTGGAAATGTTCTTACAGAAAGAGCAAATGGGGTAAGGGGTCAGGGGCTAGAGAACAGAACGCCTACTCCAGTGTGCCTAAAGAAGAATTCCAGAAGAAAATACCACATCTGAGCTCCTTCCCCTCCAGTGACTGAGCTCATGTGAATTGGAAAGGAAATGGGATCCATATGTTGCTAATTTGTTTACACTTTGCTCTGCTGTGCCTCAAGCAACAGGCCTCTGCTATGCAGTACTGAGAATGGAGTTGCTAGCTCCTCCCCACAAGAAACCAGGCACCAGCTTGCTGGGGGCAAAATGAGGCTGACCACCAGAGGGGTCTTGAAAAGGTTTGAAGCTGCTGTCCTGGGAGGGCTGAGCAGGTTCCAGGCAGGGCATGGTTTTCCCTCCTCTGTCCCAATTTGATGGGATGGAGCCAAGAAATCACTGCAAGCCAAATCTGAGCTCTGCTGGAGGGCAGGCTGAGCAGCCAGAAATGCTGCTCACCCTCATGGAGCCCAGTTGAGGCAGAACACAATTATCATTCTCTACCGTGAGTGGAACCTTATGCTTTGAGAGCAAGTTTCTGACAAGTTAGCTCTGCCCCCATTGCAAACATGTCACTATGGCCACTTCCGTGTCTCCAGCCCAGCATTTTCCTACATCAGCCCAGGAAGATTGGAAGGAGGAGGTGCCATAAGTTCTAAAGTGTCTAGAAGAAAGAAAATGGAGTTCTTTAGGAACCCCATATTCCTCCAACTATGATGTAGGGTCTTTATTCTCCCATCCCCTATACACATACTTCTGCAGGACTCGTTAGAAAGCACAGATGAACTTAAAGCCTGTTTCTTGATTAATACTACCTAGTTCTGCCAGTAGGGAGCAGTAGGACTAGGGTTCAAATTTACCTTTGATCAACATTAATATGTTAGCCTATACCCAGCTGAGCTGCTGGGTTCTGGGTCTGTAACTCAATGAGGGATGCTGTTAAACATCTTTTTTTAATCTTTAGTTGTAGTTGTACACAATACCTTTATTTGTTTTTATGTGGTGCTGAGGATTGAACCCAGGACCTTGCGCTTGCTAGGCAAGCGCGCTACTACTGAGCCACAACACCAGCCCTGTTAAACATCTTTATCATGTCAAAGACATAACTCTTTATCTGCCCCAAATCATCTATCCATTGGCAGCCAGAGATATCCGGGAAAGGGCCAGACATGTTAAATAGCTTTGGGCTCAGCTGACTGCTTTTTCAGGATTGGATCCCTTCAAAAATTCTCGAATACTAGAGGCTTACTCAAGAGTTCACTCCTGGGAAGAAAGGCAAGCTCATGACATGTGTGGTACATTGAAAGGAAATAGAGTGGTAGAGCTTGGAGAATCCTGGAAAGATCATTTGATTTAATTCTCCCATGTTATGGATAGACAAATTGAGGCACAGACAGGAGAATGATACCCATCAGTTTTCCATAGCCATTTAGTGGCAAAAACTGGGCTTGGACCCAGATCTATGAACTATCAGGCTTAGGCTCCTTCCAACTCTTTGGAACTCTTGGGTCCTCTTTGGGGATATTCCCTTCAAATGTGTCCTTCAGACCCTATCTAGATGAATCCATTGGATTATGAATCCTGGGAGCAGGGTCTTTGAGAGTCCCATATGGCCAGGGCCATAGAGGATCCTACAATGAGAAGAGTGTCTCTAGCTGAAGTCCAAAAAGAAGCCAGTGGAGAAACAGCCAGCAACTCCTAGCCTTACCTGGTGAAGGAGCTGGTATGGAGGCCAATGAAAGCAACAGCAGCGCCCGCAGTTGCTGTGATTCGGCAGCCCAGTCGGTCAGTGAATATACTCACAATGGGAGAACAGAAGAAGATCATACCCATCGCAAGGGCTCCTACCCATGCTGCAGAGAAAAGAAGCATAAAGACACTGTAGCTTAATGTGGTACCTGGTTATGCTGCTGGTATCTCAGTTCTTCTTCTCTGGCTGTTCAGGGGGTCATTGCATTGGCCTGCATTGTCAGCCTGCTGGTCCCTGCTGGTCAGAAAGGTATGCAAGCAGATGCTAGATATTATAAAACAGGGGATTCCAATGCTGGGGTCACATTTGGACTTGCCAACATTTTAGGCCTTTCTGGGGGACACTAAGCCAGATCTGTAGCATTAGGCACTGGGCTACTTGGATTCAAGGGCAAGGAGCATGGGGGTTAGCTTTTAGGAGCTATAGTCAGGTTTGTCTTGGTCATTGGGACAACTCTGTGAAGATGCTAAGACTAAGGAGCAGAGAAGGTCAAGACGAAAATCTTCTGGAATTGTACTAGGGTATAGAGAAGATTCAGGGGCCACCTAAAGATTTCTAAGGACACTGTGCAAGAGGGCTATGTAACCTCATCCTAAAATCCTCCATCAGAACCCATGTTTGGCAAATCTCTGATTCCAACTCAAATAATAAGTCCTGTTTTTATTTTATTTTGGTACTGTGGATTAAACTCAGGGCCACTCTATCACTGAGATATACCCCTATCCCTTTTTATTTTAATGCAGGGTCTTACAAGGTTACTGAGGCTGGCCTCAAACTTGTGATCCTCTTGCCTCAATCTCCCAAATCTCTGTGATTACAGCATGTACCACCATGCCCAGTGAGAGTATCCTGTTTTTAAAAGCTAAGTATCAGCTGGGTGTGGTGGTACATGTCTGTAATCCCAGCAGCTCAGGAGGCTGAGCCAGGAGGATAGCAGGTTCGAAGCCAGCCTCAACAACTTAGCAAGGCTGTAAGCAACCTAGAGAGATCTATCATGAAATAAAAAATAAAAAAGGGCTGGGGATAATAATAATTACTATTATTAGTATAATAATAATAAAATAATGGGGTAGAGAGAGAAGTTGGGAGGGGAGGGGAGGGGGGATAGTAGGGGATAGGAAAGGTAGCAGAATACAACAATTACTAATAGGGCATTATGTAAAATTGTGGATGTGTAACCGACGTGATTCTGCAATCTGCATTGGGGGTAAAATTGGGGGTTCATAACCCACTTCAATCTAATATATGAAATATGATATGTCAAGAGCTTTGTAATGTTGTGAACAACCAATAAAAAATTAAAAAAAAATAATAATAATAATAAAATAAAATCTAAGTATCTATAACAATCCTGACCAGGGAGAAAGAAATTTGCCATTTTACTTAGATTCTTCCAGACCATTTCCCCTTGCTCAGCCCTCAGAAGGAGAACCTAAATTTTCTTTTTTCATTTGTTTGTTTGAAGGCTATTATCAAGTTTCATCTTGAGCCTCTCTTTTCCAGGATAAATAATCGTAGTTCCTTAATTTTTCTTCTTAGCTTTAATTTCCAACTCTGTATTTTCAGAATTCTCTTCTGAACACGTTCCAAGTCTTCATCATCATCATCATCATCAAAAAGTATTCAATGAGTGTCAGCTAAGTAGGGCTCTGGATCAGCTTCTGGCTCTCTTCAACTGTAGAGCCCCAGGTAGGCCAAAGGAGTAGTGCTAGTCTACCACTTGTGTCCCATACCTTAGTGCCAAGTAGGATGCTCAAATCCCCACCAGGAATCTTCACTTCTGGGACCTGTCCTGAGCCCATGATGCCTGACTCCCAAAATACTGGCTGGGGGCATCAGGAAATCTGGACTTTCATTACAATTTTACCTCTTATCAGCTGTGGAACCTTGAGATGTTACATAGCACTTCTCTAATTAATTAATTTTTTCATCTGTGAAATAGGGATTAAAATTCTTACTGTGCCTTCCTCAAAGTTTTTTAAAATTGTCATAATGATATATATATATATATATATATATATATATAGAGAGAGAGAGAGAGAGAGAGAGAGAGAGAGTGTTTTGGAAATATTAACAGTTACATCATATACAAAAAAACAATGTAAAATGGATCATTGACTTAAATGTAAAAAACTATAAAATTTCCAGAGGAAAGTATAGGAGAAAAAATCCTTCTGACTTTTGGTAAGGCAAAGATTTCCAGATATTCATAAAAAAGTATGAGCCAGGGGCTGGGGTGTGGCTCAGCAGTAGAGCCCTCGCCTAGCATGGGCAAGGCTCTGGGTTAGATCCTCAGCACCACATAAAAATAAATAAGTAAAATAAAGGTATTGTGTCCAACTATAACCAAAATATAAATATTTTTTAAAAGTATGATCTATAAGAGAAAATTTTGACACATTAGACTTTATAAAAATTTAAAACTTCTATTCTTTGAAAAAATAGTTACAAAAGTGAAAGGCAGGCCATAGACTGGGGGAAACATTTACAATGCACATATCTGGCAAAAGACTGGTATCCAGCACATAAGTGTGAATTGACTCTCACAATTCAAAAAGAAAAAAAGCAAGCAATCTTATATAAAATATGGGCAAAAGACTTGAAAAGACATCGTACACACACAATATGAATAGTAATTAAACACATGAAAAGATGCCCAACATGATTAATCATTTAAGAAATGCATATTAAAACCACAGTGGGATACCCCCTACATACCCACTAAAAAGGCTTTTAAAAATGATAATACTTAGTATTGGGGAGGATGTGGAGGAAATGGAAATCTTATACACTGCTGGGAGAAATGAAAAATAGTACACTTTTTTGAAAAGTCTGGCAGCATCTTATGAGGTTAAGCATATATTTACCACATCATATACCACTCCTGGGTATTTAATCAAGATGAACAAAAACTTATGTTCATTCAAAAACCTCTACCTAGACGGTTATAGCAGCTTTTTGCATAATTGCTCAAACCTGGCAACAACCTGAATATACTTCAACTGATGAATAAATAGACAAATGGGTATTACATTAATGCAGCAGAATAAAATTCACCAACAAACCAGAATGAACTATTGATACTTGTACAATTCTCAAAGGCCTTATACTAGGTGAAAGAAGTCAAACTCAAGTGACTCATAAGAAATTCTGGATAAGACAAAACTATGGGACAAAAAACCCCGCCAAATTGGTTGGTATCAGGGGAGGGGATGGTGTGAGAGGGTTGAATATAGAATGAGGCATGAGAGAATTTGGGGTATAATGGAAGTGTTATATATCTTGATTGTGGTAGTGGTACTCTTTGGGGGATATAGCTTAGTGGTAGACCAAGTGCTTAGCATGCAGGAAGCCTGGGCTCTAATCCCCAGCACCAAAAATAAAACTGGAAAACCAAGTATATAAAAAGCATAAATATTATCATACTTAAATTATATCTCTAAATTTGATGTTATTAAAAAGTGAGGGCAGGGGCTAGGAGTGTAGCTCAGTGGCACAGCATGTGTTTAACATGTGTGAGGCCTGGAGTTTAATCTCTAGCACCAAAAAGTGGGCAGGGGAAGGTAGAAAAACAGGAAGTACCAGTTAGAGATCTCATTTATGGGGCTGGGATTGTGGCTCAGTGGTAGAGCGCTCACCTAGTATGTGTGAGGCCTTGGGTTCAATCCTCAGCACTACATAAAAATGAATAAATAAAGGTATTGTATCCAACTACAACTAAAAAATCTCATTTATGGTATATATACTTTTGTTCTGGCCAGATTTTTTTTTAAATAGCTTAGATGCATTGTTGAAGAGGAAAACATAGCTAAATTTAGTAAATAATTTTACTGACACTCTATAGCCAGAACTCACTATTGATTAACCCTTCTGAGTATATACAAGACAATGAAAACTGATGATTCAGCTTGTAAGGTACTTTTTGTACAGTCTAAGAAAGTGTAAATTGAATTTGATGTAGCTTTTAAAAATTAATCTGCTTTTTTGTCTGTTTTTTTGGTATTGGGGATTTAACCCAGGAGTGCTTTAGCACTGAACTACATCCCCAGCCCTTTTTGTTCTTTATTTTGAGATGGGGTCTTGCTAAGTTGCTTAGGTCCTTACTAAATTGCTAAGGCTGGCTTAGAACTTGCAATCCTCCTGCCTTGGCCTTCTGAGTCACTGGGATTACTGGTGTGCACCACCACACCTTAATTGGGGGGGGGGGGCGTTACTGGGGATTAAACTCAGGGGCACTTGACCACTGAGCCAATTCCCAGCCCTATTTTGTATTTTATTTAGAGACAGAGTCTCACTGAGTTGCTTAGGGTCTTGTTTTTGCTGAGGCTGGCTTTGAACTCACGATCCTTCTGCCTCAGCCTCCTGAGCCTCTGGAATTACAGGCACACACCACCATGCCCAGGTATCTGCTTAATTTTGGAAAATATTTTTATTTTGAAATAATTTATTGATTCACAGAAAACAGTTGAAGTAGCTCAAAGGGGTTTAATGAACCCTTCACCCAGTTTCCCCTTATGTAACTATAGTACAATATAATAGTCAGGAAACTGATGGTGGTATAATGTGTGTGTATAGTTCTGTATCATTTTATCATGCGTAGATTCCTATAACCATCATCACAATCAAGATACACAAGAATTCCAAAACTACTAAGGTCTCCTTTGTGCTATCCATTTGTAGTCACACCCAGCCCATTCTCCCACCATCCCTAACTCCTAGAAATTATCACTGATTTGTTTTCCATATCTATTATATTCTTATTTCAAGAAAGTTATATAAATGGAATCGTATAGTATATAACCTTTGACATTGGCTTAACCTTTGATGTTGACATTTTGACACCTAAAATAATCCTTTGGAAATACATATTTGAAGTGGGTTTCTTGGAGACAACATATAGTTGAAGCATAGCTTTCCCCCCACCCATGTACTCTGCCAAACTCTGTCTTTTAATTGATGTATTTAGAGCTTTTACATTTGATATAATCACATATATGTTAGGGCCATTTTATTTTTGTTTATTATGAACTCTAGTTTCTTTTGCCTGCATGCAGTTTACTTAAACAGTTTTTAGAATTCTGTTTTAACTGATAGTGCTTGAGTGCATCCCTTTGTATGACTTTTTAAGATGCTACTAAAAATTCAAAGAATTCACATATGTATATAATATCCCAGTCATCTTGAATATTTCCTCTATATAGATTGATAACCACATCAGTTATGGTTATAATTCTTCCTTAACTGTTAAACATAATTTAGAAAATACAAAAAGAGAAGGAAAACCCATTATATTTACCCATTATTTTACCCTTTTCACTGTTATTTCTCTCTGTTTTGATTTGGAAGTGAGGTATCCCCCAAAAAGTTCACATGTGAGACAATGCAAGAAGGTTCTGAGGAGAAATTATTGGGTTATGAGAGTCTTAACCCAATCAGTGATTTAATGCCCTGATAGGGATTAACTGAGTGGTCACTGAAGTGGTAGGGTGTGACTGGAGGAGGTGAATTGGGGCGTGGCTTTGGGATATATTTGTATCTGGCTAGTGGAGTCTCTCTCTCTGCTTTCTGATCATCATGTGAGCCACTTCCCTTTGCTACGCTCTCCCACCATGATGTTCTGCCTCACCTCGGGCCCTGAGGAATGGAACCAGCCTTCTATGGATTAAGACTCTGAAACTGTGGCCCTCAAATAAACTTTTCCTCCACTACAGTTGTTTTGGTGGAGTCTTTTAGTTACAGCAGAAAAAAAAATCTGACTAAGACACTCCCTGATATTTCCTATCCCTTCTTTTATTATTTCTTTTCTAGTTAGAGAAACTCCTTTAGCCATTCTTTTTCGTTCTACTTTTTATTGGTACATTATAATTATACATAATAGTGGGATTTGTTGGCTTTACCCTTTCTTTTAGGGTAGGTCTATATAAATAACAAATTCTCTTAGTTTTCCTTCATGTGAGAATGCTTTGGTTTCCCTATTCATTCCTGAAGGATATTTTCACTGATTATACAATTCTAGGTTTTTCTTTCAGCATTTAGAATATTGTGCCACTTCTTCCTTTTGCCTTCCATGATATCTAATTACAAATCTATTGTCTTAGAATTGTTTCCCCCTTAGAGTTAATGTGTCATTTCTCTTTCACTGTTTTCAAGATTATTTTTTGTGTATGTATGTTCATGTGTGTATTTAGTTTTCAGAAGTTTAACTATGATGTGTCTTGGCATAGATCTCTTGTAGTCCATTGTCTTTGGGGTCTACTCAGCATCTTGAAACTAGACACTTATATCTTTTTCCATATTTGGGAAGTTTTCAGCACTATTTTATTTAGTACTTTCTCAGCCCCATCTTTTTTCTCCTCTCCTTCTGGGAATCCTCCTATGGCAGAAATGAGAGACCCTTTGTTATATCATCACAGGTCCCCAAAGCTGTGTTCACATTTTTCCCCAATCTATTTTCTCTAAGTTTTTCAGATTTTATCATTCCTATTGTTCTATATTTTTAGTTCACTGATTCTTCCCTCTGTCTTCTCTAGTCTGGTGTGGAATCTACCCAATAAGGCTTATTTGATTTTGGTTAGTATTTTTTTCAGTAGTGAGGATTGAACTCAGGGCTTTGCATATTCTAGGCAAGCACTTTAACACTGAGCCACATCTCCAGCCCTTTGTATTTTTTTATTTGAGACAGGGTATCAGTAAGTTGCCCAGGGTGGTCTCAAACTTGTGATCCTCCTGCCTCAGCCTTTGGAGAAAGTTGAGATTACAGGTGTGGGTCACCATGCCTGGCTTATTATATTTTTCAGTTCTAAAAATTTCCATTTGTTTTGTTTTTATGACTTTTATTTATTTGCTGAGATTTTGTGGCTTTTTTTTCATTTATTTCAAGTATGATTTTAATGGCTTGTTATAGCATTTTTTATGATAACTGCTTTAAAATCCTTGCCAAGTTTAATTTCTGTGTCATCTTGGTCTTGATGGTCTTTTTAAATTGAAGTCAATATTTTCCTGGTCCTTGGTGTGACAAGGGATTTTCTATTGTATCCTGGGCATTTTGTTGTTAGACTCCGGAGCTTATTAAAATCTTGTGCTTTAGCAGGCCTCCTCTGACAACATGCCAGCCAGGCAGCACCAGGCAGCACTGACAAATGAGGGTGGAAGTCCATGTTCCCGGCTCGGCCTCCATTGATACACTGGGGAGGAAGGTTACCTTGATATTGCTGAGCAGGAGTAGCAGTTGGTCAAGATCCCAACTAGGCTTCTTCTGATACCTTCTTTATTGAAAGGAGTAGGGATCCCTTGTTACTGTTTCCCATGTGGTATCAACTGACACTATACTAGGTGATAGTGAAAGTCCCAATGTCCTACTTGGCCTTCACTGACACCACTTTGGCACTTTTCCAGGAACAGGAGGGGTGGTCAGAGGTTACAGTCTGGCAAGGGTAAAAGTCCAGGCTCCCTACAAGGTCTCCACTGACGCTGTGGGGGAGGGGTAGGCCTTGTTACCACTGAGAGGGGAAGAAACTTCTGAATCCCTACTTACTTTTCTCTGACACCACTTCAGCATGGGAGGTTGGCATGTTGGGGCACCTTCTGAAGCTGGGTGAATGTAGAAATCTAAGATCCCTCCTAGGCCTTTGCTGACAAAGTGTGAGTGGGGTGCATTTTTTCTTCCATGGTGTTTGCCTGGAGTAGAGAGGTTGTTGTCTAAAGATTTTCTGTCTTGCTAGGCTGCCCCTTTCCTGGTCCTTTAGCTAAAGAATCAATCTTTTTCTGCTTTCACTGGCATTTCTGGTCCATCAGTTTTAGATGTATTTCATGCAAGGAATAGGGAAAAGTGCCTTGATGGTTTTTTAAAAAAATTTTTTTAGTTGTAGATGAATATGATATCTTTATTTATTTATTTTTATGTGGTGCTGACGATCGAACCCTCATGCATGCAAGGCAAGTGCTCTCTCACTGAGCCACAACTCCAGCTCTTGATACAGTTATTAATGCTAAACATATACATATTTTAAATCAAGTCACCCATGTATAATATTCATTTATTGAACAGTTATTTAACATTATCTTTGGCCCAGACACATGGCTACCCCACTTGCATTGAGGATGCTAAATAAGTAACATACAGATATGGTCTTTGACTTCAAGGATCTGACAGTGGGGTAGGGAACATGTTTTTTCTTATAATAGGGCAATACAATTTATAAAATCCTGTGATTCATGACCAGAATTAAATTGTCTAAGGATTTTTAAAGAAATCAAACACTCCAAGTGAAGGAAAATTTACTATATTAAGGGAAAGAAAAGTAGCCTAATAGATTAATGAATGAAGAACAACATAGTATAAGACTTAAAGGATAGTGGGATAGGTTATCAGAGGAAATTTAGTAAGAGAAAAATAACCAAGCAATGGACAATTTGAAAAAAAGAACCAACAGCTGGGCACAGTAGCGCATGTCTGTAATTCTAGTGGTTTGGGAGGCTGAGGCTGGAAGATCGCGAGTTCAAAACCAGCCTCAGCAATGGTGAGGCACTAAACAACTCAATGAGACCCTGTCTCTAAATAAAATACAAAATAGGGCTGGGGATGTGGCTCAGTGGTTGAGGGCCTCTGAGTTCAATCCCAGATACCCCTACCCCAAAAAGAATAGAACCAACAGTCATATAATAATGATATGGTCTTTGACTTCAAGGATCTGACAGTGGGGTAGGGAACATGTCACTAATAAATGAGCATATCGCTGAGAGGAGGGGAAGATGGCGGCGAAGGGAGTGCATCACCCCAGTGCGCCACGTCACTGTGCGGGAGAAAGACGAGGTGAAACAGCTGAAGGCTATCTTGTTGGGAATTTCCAGTGAAATTGAGGTGCTCCAGAATCTAGTGGACTGATTTCCATCGCGCGAGGTTCGGCTGCGGGGGCTCGGTCGCGGGCGATTTCTCCGCACGGAGGGTCGCAGTGCCTGATCGGCGGACCGCCCCGCAGCTGGAGTCTGCGGCGCACGCTGGGAAGCGACGAGGTGCTGGAGCAGGAGTGCAGCGATGCGGATTCTGGGGGCTCCTGCCAGTGGTGCAATGGCCATGCTTAGTGCTGAGCTCTGGCTTTGAGACAGAGGAGAGAAGCGGTCCAGTTCGACTCTCGACACCGGTCGGACCACGGAGGAGGATAGCAGCCGCCATCTTGGAGAGCTGATGTAACCATCCCTGTTTTCTACTGATCTCAGCTCATTCACCTACAGAACAGGTGATTTCAGGCTGGTACTTGCCTGCGTCTCGCAGACAGATCGCTCAGGCTCGGGGCTGGAGAACCTGTGGAGAATACTCCTTGGGGCTCGCTCCTGGCAAGGTGTGCACCAGGCTTTGAGCAGCCAGATTCTGGTTCCCCGGGCTGCTTTGGCCCAGGGCTGGGGAACCTGCGGAGACTGCGTGTTGAGGCCAGCTCCAAGTGGAGCGGGCGCTGAGCTGGGGCGGCTGGGTTCTGGCTCCCGGGGCTGCTTTGGCCTGGGGCTGGGGAACCCGTGGGGGTCGCTCCGTGGAGCCTGCTCCTAGCGGGGCGTGGCCGGGATGGGAGAGGCCGGGTTCTGGCTCCCGAAGCTGCTTTGGCCCAGGGCTGGGGAACCTGCGGTGACTGCTTCTCGGTCCGGGTCCTGCTGGGTGCTGTGGGGGCCAGGGGGGCAGAGTGGAGCTGCCGCCTGCGCCCAGAGCAGGCCAAGTGACCCGCCGGCGTGGTATCACGACACCCCAACTGCAGCTGGGGCCGAAGAGAATAGCCGCCCATGCCTAGAACAGGACCAGCGACCCGACGACGGCGCGGTAGCCAAGTCACCCCATTTGGAGTAGGGGCTGTGCAGAGCCACCGTCTGAGCCTGCAAGGTAGGCAGACCTGCGACCCACTGGCAGGACAGGCCTGGTAGCCTGCCAGCATGGTGGACAAGTAGCACCGAGGCAGTCACGTCACACTGGTTGGAGTGGGGGTGGAGCAGAGCGGCCGCCCGTGTCAGGAAAAGGCCCAGCGACCCATTGGAGAGGCAGTCAGGTACCCCCACTGGGAGTGGGGGCTGAGCAGAACTGCCGCCCGAGCCCGCAAGGTAGGCAGACCTGCGACCCACCGGCGGAACAGGCCTAGAGGCCTCCCAGCGTGGTAGACACGTCACGCCAATTGGAGTAGGGGCCGAGCAGAGCCGCCGCCCACATCCGGATCAGGACCAACGACCCGAGGGCGTGGTAGTTACGTCACCACAATCGGAGTGGGGGCAGAGCAGAGCCGCCACCCGCGCCCGCAGGGTGGGCAGACCTGCGACCGACCAGCGTGGTAGACAGATCACCCTAATTAGAGGAGGAACACAGACACTACCCGCCCTGCAAGGGAGATTTCCCAACTATACAAGAGCAATATAAATAAATAGGGGGAAAATTTCAAAAACACAACAGTTTCACCAAGCAGAAAGAAACGCGAGCAGTATGAAAAGACAAGGAAAGAAAGGACCACAAACAATGCAGGTCAACTCAACTTTAGAAGAGGTAATAGCTGCAACAGATGGAATGTCAGATAAAGAGTTCAGGATATACATGCTTCAGATGATCTGGAGTCTCAAGGAAGACATGAGACAGCAAAATCAGACAATGAAAGATCACTTTGACAAGGAACTACATAAACAAATCCAGGAAGTAAAAGATCAATTTCACAGGGAGATAGAGGTAATAAAAAACAAACAAATAGAAATCCTAGAAATGCAGGAAGTAATAAACCAACTTAAAAACTCAATTGAGAATACTACCAGCAGAGTAGATCACTTAGAAGATATAACATCAGACAATGAAGACAAAGTATTTCAACTTGAAAAGAACATAGACAGCTCAGCAAGTCTGCTAAGAAACCATGAGCAGAACATCCAAGAAATATGGGATAACATTAAAAGACCAAACTTAAGAGTCACTGGGATACAGGAAGGCACAGAGCTCCAAACCAAAGGAATAAACAATCTATTCAATGAAATAATAGGAGAAAACTTCCCAGACTTGAAGAATGAAACAGAATCCCAAATCCTAGAAGCCTACAGGACGCCGAATGTGCAAAATCATAAGAGATCCACACCTAGACACATTATAATGAAGATGTCTAACATATAGAATAAGGAGAGAATTTTAAAAGCTACAAGAGAAAGGAAGCAGATTACATTTAGGGGTAAACCAATCAGGATAACAGCTGATCTCTCAACACAGACTCTGAAAGCTAGAAGATCCTGGAATAATATATTTCAAACACTGAAAGAAAATGGGTTCCAACCAAGAATCGTGTATCTGGCGAAATTAAGCTTCAGGATGGAAGATGAAATTAAAACCTTCCACGATAAAAAAAAGTTAAAAGAATTTGCAGCTAGAAAACCATCTCTTCAAAAAATCCTTGGCAAAACATTACGGGAAGAGGAAATGGAAAATAACATTGAAAACCAACAGTGGGAGGTAGGACAGTAAAGGGGGGAAAGTAATCAAAGAGGAAAACAAATCAGGTTTAGTAACATTAATAAACAAATATGGCTGGAAGAACAAACCATATCTCAATAATAACCCTAAATGTTAATGGCTTAAACTCACCAATTAAGAGACACAGGCTAGTTGAATGGATCACAAAACAAGACCCAACAATATGTTGCCTACAGGAGACGCATTTGATAGGAAAAGATATTCATAGACTGAAGGTGAAAGGTTGGGAAAAATCATACCACTCATATGGACTGCAGAAACAAGCAGGAGTGTCCATATTCATATGTAATAAAATAGATTTCAAGCCAAAGTTAATCAAAAGGGATAAAGAGGGACACTGCATACTGCTCAAGGGAACCATACACCAACAAGACATAACAATCATAAATATATATGCCCCAAACAATGGTGCAGCTACGTTCGTCAAGCAAACTCTTCTCAAGTTCAAGAGTCTAATAGACCACCATACAATAATCATGGGGGGCTTCAACACACCTCTCTCACCACTGGACAGATCTTCCAAACAAAAGTTAAATAAGGAAACTATAGAACTCAATAACACAATTAACAACCTAGACTTAATTGACATATGTAGAATATACCACCCAACATCAAGTAGTTACACTTTTTTCTCAGCAGCACATGAATCCTTCTCAAAAATAGATCACATATTATGTCACAGGGCAACTCTTAGACAATATAAAGGAGTAGAGATAATACCATGCATCTTATCTGATCATAATGGAATGAAACTGAAATCAACGATAAAAGAAGGAAGGAAAAATCATGCATCACTTGGAGAATGAACAATAGGTTACTGAATGATCAATGGGTTTTAGAAGACATCAAGGAGGAAATTAAAAACTTCTTAGAGTTAAATGAAAACACAGACACAACATATCAGAATCTATGGGACACATTGAAAGCAGTTCTAAGAGGAAAATTCATTGCTTGGAGCTCATTCCTTAAAAAAAGAAAAAACCAACAAATAAATGATCTCATACTTCATCTCAAAATCCTAGAAAAAGAAGAGCAAAACAACAGCAAAAGAAGTAGAAGGCAAGAAATAATTAAAATCAGAGCTGAAGTTAATGAAATCGAAACAAAAGAAACAATTGAAAAAATTGACAAAACTAAAAGTTGGTTCTTTGAAAAAATAAATAAAATCAACAGACCCTTAGCCATACTAACGAAGAGAAGAAGAGAGAGAACCCAAATTACTAGCATACGGGATGAAAAAGGCAATATCACAACAGACACTTCAGAAATACAGAAGATAATCAGAAATTATTTTGAATCCTTATACTCAAATAAAATAGAAGATAGTGAAGGCATAGATAAATTTCTTAAGTCATATGATCTGCCCAGATTGAGTCAGGAGGATATAGACAACCTAAACAGACCAATAACAATAGAGGAAATAGAAGAAACCATCAAAAGACTACCAACTAAGAAAAGCCCAGGACTGGATGGGTATACAGCAGAGTTTTACAAAACCTTTAAAGAGGAACTAACACCAATACTTTTCAAGCTATTTCAGGAAATAGAAAAAGAGGGAGAACTTCCAAATACATTCTACGAGGCCAACATCACCCTGATGCCTAAACCAGACAGAGACACTTCAAAGAAAGAAAACTACAGACCAATATCTCTAATGAACCTAGATGCAAAAATCCTCAATAAAATTCTGGCGAATCGGATTCAAAAACATATCAAAAAAATTATACACCATGATCAAGTAGGATTCATCCCTGGGATGCAAGGCTGGTTCAATATACGGAAATCAATAAATGTTATTCACCACATCAATAGACTTAAAAATAAGAACCATATGATCATCTCGATAGATGCAGAAAAAGCATTCGACAAAGTACAGCATCCTTTTATGTTCAAAACTCTAGAAAAATTAGGGATAACAGGATCATACCTCAACATTGTAAAAGCAATCTATGATAAGCCACAGGCCAGCATCATTCTGAATGGGGAAAAATTGAAGGCATTCCCTCTAAGATCTGGTACAAGACAGGGATACCCTCTCTCAGCACTTCTGTTCAACATAGTCCTCGAAACACTGGCCAGAGCAATTAGACAGACGAAAGAAATTAAAGGCATAAAAATAGGAAAAGAAGAACTTAAATTATCACTATTTGCAGATGACATGATTCTATATCTAGCAGACTCAAAAGGGTCTACAAAGAAACTATTAGAGCTAATAAATGAATTCAGCAAAGTGGCAGGATATAAAATCAACATGCATAAATCAAATGCATTCCTGTATATCAGCGACAAATCCTCTGAAATGGAAATGAGGACAACTACTCCATTCACAATATCCCCCCCAAAAATAAAATACTTGGGAATCAACCTAACAAAAGAGGTGAAAGACTTATACAATGAAAACTACAGAACCCTAAAGAGAGATATAGAAGAAGACCTTAGAAGATGGAAAAATATACACTGTTCATGGATAGGCAGAACTAACATCATCAAAATGGCGATATTACCAAAAGTTCTCTATAAGTTCAATGCAATGCCAATCAAAATCCCAACAGCATTTCTTGTAGAAATAGATAAAACAATCATGAAATTCATATGGAATAATAAAAGACCCAGAATAGCAAAAACAATGCTAAGCAGGAAGTGTGAATCAGGGGGTATAGCGATACCAGACTTCAAACTATACTACAGAGCAATAGTAACAAAAACAGCATGGTACTGGTACCAAAACAGGTGGGTGGACCAATGGTACAGAATAGAGGACACAGTAACCACTCCACAAAACTACAACTATCTTATATTTGATAAAGGGGCTAAAAGCATGCAATGGAGGAAGGATAGCATCTTCAACAAATTGTGATGGGAAAACTGGAAATCCATTTGCATCAAAATGAAACTGAATCCCTTTCTCTCGCCATGCACAAAAGTTAACTCAAAATGGATCAAGGAGCTTGATATTAAATCAGAGACACGGCATCTGATAGAAGAAAAAGTTGGCTATGATCTACATACTGTGGGGTCGGGCTCCAAATTCCTCAATAGGACACCCATAGCGCAAGAGTTAACAACTAGAATCAACAAATGGGACTTACTCAAACTAAAAAGTTTTTTCTCAGCAAAAGAAACAATAAGAGAGATAAACAGGGAGCCTACATCCTGGGAACAAATCTTTACTCCACACATTTCAGATAGAGCCCTAATATCCAGAGTATACAAAGAACTCAAAAAATTAGACAATAAGATAATAAATAACCCAATCAACAAATGGGCCAAGGACCTGAACAGACACTTCTCAGAGGAGGACATACAATCAATCAATAAGTACATGAAAAAATGCTCACCATCGCTAGCAGTCAGAGAAATGCAAATCAAAACCACCCTAAGATACCATCTCACTCCAGTAAGATTGGGAGCCATTATGAAGTCCAACAACAACAAGTGCTGGAGAGGATGCAGGGAAAAGGGTACACTTGTCCATTGTTGGTGGGACTGCAAATTGGTGCAGCCAATTTGGAAAACAGTATGGAGATTTCTTGGAAAGCTGGGAATGGAACCACCATTTGACCCAGCTATTTCCCTTCTTGGTCTATTCCCTAAAGACCTAATAAGAGCATGCTACAGGGACACTGCTACATCGATGTTCATAGCAGCACAATTCACGATAGCAAGATTGTGGAACCAACCTAGATGCCCTTCAATTGATGAATGGATTAAAAAATGTGGCATTTATACACAATGGAGTATTACTCTGCATTAAAAAATGACAAAATCATAGAATTTGGAGGGAAATGGATGGCATTAGAGCAGATTATGCTAAGTGAAGCTAGCCAATCCTTAAAAAACAAATGCCAAATGACTTCTTTGATATAAGGGGAGTAACCAAGGACAGGGTAGGGACGAAGAGCTTGAGAAGAAGATTAACATTAAACAGGGATGAGAGGTGGGAGGGAAAGGGAGTGAGAAGGGAAATCGCATGGAAATGGAAGGTGATCCTCAGGGTTATACAAAATTACATATAAGAGGAAAGGAGGGATAAGAGAAGAATAATACAAGTGGAAGAAATGATTTACAGTAGAGGGGGTAGAGAGAGAAAAGGGGAGGGGAGGGGCGGGGAGGGGAAGGGGGATAGTAGAGAATAGGATAGACAGCAGAATACATCAGACACTAGAATGGCAATATGTAAATCAATGGAAATGTAACTGATGTGATACAGCAATCTGTATTCGGGGTAAAAATGGGAGTTCATAACCCACTTGAATCAAACTGTGAAATATGATATATTAAGAACTATGTAATGTTTTGAACGACCAACAATAAAAAATAAATAAATAAATAAATAAATGAGCATATCACTAATAAATGAGCATTAATACTTGCCTTCGCCCTTTTTCCACTTGGTTTCTGTTTTTTGGAAAATGCAAGGAATAGTCAAACTTTTTGATAACTCTGACAGTTTTCAATCTGGACTCAAAGTCCAGATTCTATTTGTTTCTTATTATTACCCCTGCTGTCACATGGGGAGAACAAAGAGATTTTGATGAAACAGCTGAGATTATGGGAGAGTTGGGAAGAGTGAAAAGTAGATTTCAACCAAAGAATACCATCTTTCTAAACAAACTTGGAAAAATCAGAGACGGGACTCCATAATTTCCCATCATGCAGAGGGCATTATTTTCAATTCACAGCTGTACCAAGTGCTAAGGAAGTGCTTAATTTCTGACAAATTTTCTTTGCAACAAAGCCCTGGCCTCTGAGGTTCAACTATATATAAACCCACTGATATGGTTTAGATATAAGGTGTCCTCCCCAAAAGCTCATATGTTAGGCAATGCAGGAATGTTCAGAGGCTAAATGATTAGATTATGAGAGCTATAACCTAATTAGTGGATTAGTGGATTAATCCATTTGATGGATTAATAATTTGGATTACTGGGTGGTAACTATAGGCAGATAGGGCATGGCTGAAGGAAGTAGTTCACTGGGGTCATGTCCTTGTGGATTATATATTTTGTTCCTGACTTTCTGTGTTTCTTTCTCTCTCTCTCTCTCTCTCTCTCTCCTTCTCTCTCTTTTCTCTCTTTCCCTCCCTCCATCTTTCTCTCCCTCTGTCCCACACTCTCTGTCTCTCTCCTTTCTCTCTCCCTCTCTCCCTCCCTCTCCCTGACTGCCATGAACCCAGCAGCTTTCCTCCTCCACACCCTTCTACTATGATCTTCTGTTACACCTTGGGTCCCAAGCAATGGAACAATGGAAGAGGCTGATCATGCACTGAAATCTCTGAAACCATAAGCCAAAATAAACTTCTCCTTCTCTAAGTTATTCTTGTCAGGTATTTTGTTCACAATGATGAAAAACTGACTAACACACCACCATCCACTCCTTTCACCTAGTAGTCCCCAGAAATGTTTTTCAACCTCAACCACTACCTCCAGGTGAATGACAGTTCACCCCAAAAGGCCTGTAGTTGAAATGAACACAATGGCTGTATTCAGCAGGCAAGCCCTTCCTTTCCTCCTCTAAGCACCCATAGCTGTGGGGTTTCTGTTGGGCCTGGGCAGCACAAGGTCAGAACCCTGGCTTTTTTAGCTCTATCCTGGACCTGTTAGCCTTCCAGATTCCTCATCCTCAACATTTTTTTCACTCAAGTGCCCAATTAGTGCCCTGGATCCTTACCCAGGCACTCAGGCAAATGTCTTTGAAGTATAGGGAGACCGCTCAGAAAAGAACTCAAATGTGGGACCAGATTCCTTATTTCTTGTTTGCCAAAAACCAAGCACTCCAAGCTCTCCCCCCCCGAGTTAAAAGAGGGAGAGAGGGTACTCCAAGAGCCAAACTCTCCAAATAAATTACAGGCTTTCACAAATTCCTGTTATTGTGAGAAACTAACAAAAGTTTAAATGAGGGAATGATGGAGCATAGCCAATGAAAGGCCAAAACTGGTTAAGGGATAGATGAGTGAGAGAGGTAAGGAGGGGTGACATGAGGGCAGAGGTGGCTCTATTCAAGAGCCCCCTGCTGCTTCCTGACAAGGTGCATAGTATAATGAAAGCATAGCAAATAGGATTAAGAGATCTCATTCGAAGCTTAGCTATACAGCTGCTATGCGCAGTGCTTAGTGGAGAGAATAGCACCACGAATTGGAGTTTGTGTTGCCAGAAGTATCCCTTTCCTTCTGTCTCGTCTCCATACGCTTTCAGAGTTCTCAGAACCTGGTGGAGAGTCTAAATCTAGTGGGAATAAGTGACGGTGACTGGAATGGTATAGGCAGGGTAAGGGGAGAGTGTGGAGTAGGTGGCAGGCAGGTCAGGACTGTGGTGACTATGCTAGTACATCTGGTCAGGTGATCATCACTCATTAGCTAGATGACTGGAAGCATCAGTGGAACACATTTAAAAGGAGGTAGGTGGGTGGTCATTGTGGCATGTACTATCATTCAAATACTTGGGAGGGAGAATTGCTTGAGACTAGGAGATTGAGATCAGCCTGGGTCACATAACAATATCTAGTCAATCAATCAATCAATCAATTGATCAATGTAGGTAAAAGCACTTCTGGCATCAGCTGGGGACTTTTAGAGGGGAGAAATGCAACACCCTACTTTTTCCATAGGGACTGAGCTGTCAGATCTCTGACCTCCATTTTCTCTTTGGCTGACCAGGAAAGGAACCACCCGTTGAGCTTCAAATTTTAACTATTTCCCTAGCTTTGTGCAGGGGCCACAGTTAAGTGCTATGTAGCTGACCAGTGAATAGATAAAATACTCTTGCTCAGGGAAGGTGATTACAAATTTTTTTTCTTCCCCTCTCCTCTCTGCTCCCCTCCTCTCCTCTCCTCTCCTCTCCTCTCCCCTCCCTTTTCCTCCTTCCTTTTCTCCTCCTTCCCCTCTTCCTTCTTCTCTCTCCTTTTTCAGTGCTCAGAATCAAACCCAGGGCCTTCCACACATTAAGAAAGTATTCTACCACTGAGCAACCCCTCCAGCCCCCTTTTCCATTTTCTGACATACATTATGTTGAAGAGCTCCCAGTTTCTCTAAACCCATTTGCTTTGTTAGCAACTCATGATCCATCCATTGTGTCTGGGACTCTGCTCCAGATTGGTGGTACGCCTTTATTTAAAAAGACAAAAACTACTTTCATATTTGCCCTGGCATTTGATCTTCCCTGTGTTCTTTTTTTCAATATTAAAATGTAGTGAGGGTTTTTTATGGTATGACCCGGCAATATTGGAAAACATTCTTTTCCAAGCATTCGACACCTAAACAAACCCTATTATTATTCTTCCATGCCTTGTCTCAATACATGGATTATCTACTTTTCAGTTTCAAAACTTTTAAACCAAATAATCATTGAAAATATGTTAATGTTTCACCCCTTATTCAGTCATTTGGCCTCCTTTCCCTTGCTATTATTGTTTATTTACTTCCTTTTTCAGAGTACAAAAATCTAGAGGTCTAGTTCCTTATTTTACAGATAGTCAGACTGAGGCCCACAGAGACCCATCTCAAGGAGTGACCATGCCAAGTTTGAGATAGCAGGCTAACTACTGTCCCAGTCCTTCAGGTATAACTTGGCTTTACCTAATGGCCTATGGCTTACTGATTTGGCACCCACTGTTTTTCAAACAATGGTCAGTTATCTACTCTAGTTACTAAGGCAGATTACAAGTGGTTATATGACCAAAACATACCAGAGTTGGAATAAACTATGAAATGAAAGAATTTCCTCCACTTTCCTCTGGGAAGGCAACACAAATGCCTACAGACTCAGACTGTCAGACTCAGATTGTCACTTAATAGAAGATATGGGAAACTGGAAGGAGGTAGAGATAGATGGATAAGATATAAAGAGAAGAGGAGAGATACACATCTAAACTGGAAAGAATCTTACTAGAATTGCAGAATGTCCAAGATGAAAGGGCTCTTAAGAATCATAGAGGGGACAACCAAAATGGCTTCATAGGTGTATTACAAACATTTAAGGGCAAAATGATACCAATTCTACACAATTCTTCCTCCCGATAGAAGGAAACACTTTCCAGCTTATTCTAGAAGCCTAACCAGATAAAGTTATCACAACAAAAGTACAGAAAATGTCCCTTATAAGTGCATTTTAAAAAAACACCTTAATAGCATTTTAGCAAATTGAATTCAATGATATATAAAAAGGACAAAACACCATGACTGAGTAGGATTTATCCAAGAAATGTAAAAAATCAATCAATGCAATATGCAATTATAACAGACTAAAAATAAAAAATATAATCATGTCAATATATGGATAAAAAGCATCTTACAAAATTCAATAGCCATTCAAGATTTTTAAAGATTCTCAGCAAACTAGAAGTAGAAGGGGACTTTCTCATCCTGATTAAGGGCAACTATAGAAAAACCTATAGCTAACATCATAATAATGAAAGGTTGGTTCTAAGATAAAGAATAAAGAAAAGATGTCTGCTCTCACTAGTTTTATTTAACATTCTGCTGGAGGTTCTTACTATTGCACTAAGAAAACAAGAAGAAATAAAAGACAGACAAATTGGAAATAAATAAGTAAAGCTGTTTCCCGGGCTGGGGTTTTAGCTCAGCAGTTGAGCGCTTACCTAGCATGTGCAAGGCCCTGGGTTCAATTCTGGGCATCACATAAAAATAAATAAATAAATAAAGGTATGTGTCCAACTACACCTAAAAAATAAATATTGAAAAAACTCTTTCCATGATTATCAACCTAGAAAACTCAAAAGACTCTACCAAAAAGCTACTAGAACTAACACATGAGTTAAGCAAGACCTCAGGACACATGCTGGGTGCAGTGGTCTGTAATCCCAGTGACTCAGGAGGCTGAGGCAGGAGAATTGCAAGTTCAAGGCCAGCCTGAACAATTTAGCAAGACCCTCAGCAATTTAGTGTGACTCTGTCTCAAAATAAAAAAATAAAAAGGGCTGGGGATGTAGCTCAGTGGTAAAGTGCCCCTAGGTTCAATCTCCAGTACCAAAAAAAAAAAAAAAAAAAAAAAAAGAAGAAGAAGAAAGAAAAAGATCTCATGATATATCAACATGCAAAAATCAATTATATTTATATATATATCAGCAATTCATAGCAAAAAAAATTAAAATAAAAATAACATTTGCAACATCACAAAAATTTGAAAAACTTATGAATAAACTTGATAAAATTGTGTAAGCCTTCTACCCTGAAAATTATAAAATGGTTCTTAGAAAATTAAAGAAGACTTACATGAATGGAGGGAAACACCTTGTTCATGAATTAGAAGACATAATATTGTTAAGATGTCAATTCACCCCTAAATTGTCCTTGGATACAATGTAATCCTAATAAAAATTCCAGCAAAGTTGTGGGGATTTTTAGAATTTGGGACATTTATTTTCAAGTCAATGTGAACATAAAGAACTTAGAGTTGAGAAAATAATTTTGATAAACAAATTTGGGAGACTTACATGACCTGATTTTAAGACTTTTTATGAAGTTATAGCAATCAAGACAGTGTACTATTGGCATAAAGATAGACATACGGTACAGAATAGAGAGTCTAGAAATGGGCCCACACATATAAATCTAGTTGGTTTTGGCAAATGTGTTGAGACAATTCAACAGGGAAATAATTTCTCAACTATTATTCAGAATCAACTGAATATATACATTGCAAAGAATAAAGTTGATTTCTATCTTACACAATATCCAAAAATTAACTCAGAATGGTTCAGACATGTAAATGTAAGAAATGAAACTATAAAACAAGAGAAAAATCATAGTGATCTTGGGTTATGCAAAGATTTCTTAAAGAGAACACAAATAACATAAGGTGTGAAAATACATGAAATTGACTTAATTGAAATTTTAAAATTTACTCTTCAAAGACAGGGTTTTTTAAAATTTTTACTGTTGGTTGTTCAAAACAACAAAGACAGTTTTAAGAGAATTAGAACATAAGCCACAGACTGGGAAAAAATATTTGCTGGTTATATGTCTGGTAAAGAAGTGTGTGTGTGTGTGTGTGTGTGTGTGAGAGAGAGAGAGAGAGAGAGCGCACGCACATGCACATGGATGCACTCTCAAAACTCAAAAATAAGAAAGTTAAAAAACCCAATTAATTTGAATCCACATTTCACCAAAAAAGACATATGAATGCTACAAAACTCATGAAAAGATGTTCAATATCGTTGGTCATTAGAGAAATGCAAGTCAAAACCCAATAGGAGGTTACCACACACCTGTTAAAACATCTAAAAATTTTTAAAACTGACTATACCAAGTGTTGATGAGGATTTGAAACAACTGGAACTGTCAGCTCCAATTGCATGGCTGCTGTGAATGTAAAATGGTGCTGTCACTTTGGAAAACAGTTTGGAAGTCCCTCAAATGGTTAAACATAGACCCGACAAGCTAAAAAAAAAATGAAAGCATGTGTCCACATGGGACTTGTGAATGAATATCCATAGCAACTATATTTGTAATAGTCAAAAACTAGAAACAACTCAAATGTCCATCAAGATGTAAATGGTTGCACAAATTGTGATATAGAAATACCAAGAAATACTACTCAGCAATAAAATGAATGAACTATTGATACATGCAATGACATAGATGAATTGCAAAACAATTATGGTGAGAAGAAGCCAGAGTAAAAAAGTAACTACTTTTTATTCCATTTATATAAAATTATAGAAACTACATTCAGTGACAGAAAGAATGGCAGTGGTTGCCTGTGCTTAAGGAGAGGACTTTTGGGGATGATAGATATACTCATCATCTTGAATACAAGACAGCTTCATAATATATACATAAATAAAATTTATCACATTGTGCACTTTAAATATAGTCCGTTTATTATATATCAGTTGTGCCTCAATAAAGTGACTTTAAAGATACAGTAACATTTTTCTACTTATTAAAATAGCTATAACTTTTTACAAAGTAAATAGGCCAATCCTGAAAAGCCAAAGGTTGAACATTTTCTCTGATATGTGGAAGCTAAACCACAATGGGGGAGGGAGATAAAGAAAGAATAGAAGTTCAGTGGATTAGACAAAGGGGAATAAAGAAAAGGGAGGAGGGATAGGATAAGGAAAGATAACTGGATGAATCTGACATAATTTTCCTATGTACACATATGAATACATCACAGTGAATCTCACTATCATATACAACCATAAGAAATTAATTTAAAAAACAACTATGGGTAAATGGCAGAAATATGAATAGAGAGAAGAGAGCAGGGGGAGTAGGAAGGGAACAGAGGGGAAGGAGAGGTACTGGGGACTGAATTACAACAAGATATATTCCATGCTTCTATAAATTGTGTCAAAATGGATTCTATTGTCATGTATAATAAGGCCAGGCACAGTGGCACATGCCTGTAATCCCAGTGACTTGGGAGGCTGAGGCAGGAGGATCATGAGTTCAAAGCCAGCCTCAGCAATTTAGTGAAGCCTGAAGCAACTCAGCAAGACCCTGTCTGTAACTAAAATATAAAAAAAGGGGGCTGGGATTGTGGCTCAGTGGCAGAGTGCATGCCTCAAGCATGTAAGGAACTGTTTGATTCTCAGCACCACATAAAAAATAAACAAACAAGATAAAGACTGTATCCATGTATAACTAAAAAAAAATTTAAATAAAATATAAAAAAGGGCTGGGATGTAGCTCAGTGGTTAAGTACCCCTGGATTAAATCCCTGGTACCAAAATAAATAAATAATTAGGAAACAGAGAAGCAAGGAAAAAAATCCAAAATTCTAATCACTAGGAGACAAATATTTTTACCTTGGTATGTATTCTTCCAGATACACACACACACACACACACACACACACACACACACACACACTTTTGTCAAGAAAGCATATTGCATACTTACCACTTTATCTACTTTTAAAATTGACATATATATATATATATAAATATACCTAATTTTCAATATTGTCCAATATTTTTAACTACTTTAATATTCTAGAAAAATTATATGTGTATAAAATATTTTTATATAGCACTTATTATAATTAAACATTTAAAACATAAAAAATATGCTTGGGATGAGCACTTTTCCTTTTGCCTTAAGTTGTATTATGGTATGGTATGACAAATCAGATCTTGTTTTTAACTAAAATAGTATTTTGCTCATCATGGATTTTTACATTAATTTGGATTTTTGAAACTACTGTATTAAAATGTTACTTACCTTGAAAAAAATTGATGTATGTTTTAGAGACCTTTCCATGATTACAAACTTCCACACTGGAAAGAATGGGAGGATAGGAGGAGGGGAGGGAAGGAGAAACTACTAATATATGCAACGATATGGATAAATATCAAAATAATCATGTTGAATAAAAGAAGCCAGATCCTGCCAGAAAATACATACTGTACTGTATAATTCCAACCATGTAAAACTCTAGAAAATACGTACTAATCTATAGTGGCAGAAAGCATCTCAGTGGTTGTCTAGGTGTGAGGAGGAACAGGGAGTAAGATGGGGGGATGAATTATAAAAAGATAGGAGGAGGGCTGGGGCTGTAGCTCAGAGGCAGAGTGCTTGCCTGGTACATATGAGGCACTGGGTTCAATCCTTAGCACCACATAAAAATAAACAAATAAAATAAAGGCATGCTAATCATCTATAACTACAATTTTTTTTAAAGTGTAACATTGTGTTTATTTAAAAAAAAAGATATGAAGAAACATTTGGGGATGATATGTATGTCCATCACCTTGATTGTGGTGATGGTTTCCCGAGTGTGCACAGATACCAAAACTCATCAAATTGTATATTTGGAATATGTGTGGTTTATTGTATGTTCAATGTTCCTCAATAAAGCATTGGGGAAAATCACAGATGGGGAAATTGAGGCTCAGAGAGAACACAAATTGCTCAAATTCATTGCTGAGACAGAACTAAAACCCCCAGCTTTAGATTCCTAATCCAGTGTTTCTTCCACTGCATCATGATACCTGATAGGCTTTCAGTAAGACTGCTGTTCTCAGATCCTCTCTTCCATTGCCCTACCCTTCTGAGTCTTTCTCTCCTGAAGACTCATGGGAAAGTCCCTGAGATATCCCACCCCCATTGCAGATCTGCTTTTCTCTGCTTACTCATCCAATTATTTTGACCTCTCTTAACTTAGACATTAACCAAATTCCAAATTGCCTCTCCTTTCAGTCAAGTTTGCCTGCTTCAGGGGTGCTCTTCCTGTGCTCAATTAGGCAATGGCTCTATGGCCTTGACACTCCTGAACTCTAGGGCAGTGCCTCTCAGCTTGGATCTACTTCAAGGTCTGCACAGTCCCTCTTCCAAAATCTCTGCCCCAAATCAATAGGAATCTTGTGGCATTAAGAAAGACTGATCAGGGGCTGGAGTTGTGGCTCAGTGGTAAAGGGCTTGCCTGGCATGTATGAAGCCCTGGGTTCAATCCTCCAGTGCCACATATAAATAAAGAAAGAAAAGAAAAGGCTAATTAGTTATCTCCCTATTGTTTACAGATGATGAAACAAGGCTCACATAGTTAGTTCATGGCAGGGCAGGGTCAAGGCCTCTGGTCTCCTCCATCACTATGCCTTGTCTACTCCCTTGTCTGGCTCCTTGCCATTTTAGCATCTCTCTCTTGCGACCTCTAGGTGGTAGCTAGAGGCCTTATCCTAACCAGAGTTCTGTGAGATTGGGAAAAGGAACCCCAAACCCATGGTTTAGAAGGAGCAAGTGTGTAGTTAGGCCTGGGTAATAGTGCCTAGAGCTCACCAGCTGCTCCCTACTAGATTAGCAAATCTCCATACCCTCCTTGGAAACATGTGGCAGCTTCAATGATCTGTCCAACCACCAGAAAAGAAGCATCATGGGTCAGATGGCCAATTTTCTAAGTTTTGCTTTCACCAAGCTTCAGTGCCTTTGCAGAGCTAAAACAAGAAGAAACAAAGGCAAAAATGATGATCCCCTTCCTACCCTAAGACAGTACCTGGATCAGGCCCCAGACTCACCTTTAAGGACACTTTTGAGCTAAGGAGGCAGCCAGTTTGTGCAGCTGCTTCCAGCAGTTACACCAAGGAGACAAGTGACCACTCTGTCTCCAGAAGCAACTGTTCTCATGCTTGTAGTTCAGTATTAGAAAGGAAACCTGGGATAGTCTGCCTGGGGAAGATGACAATCTAATCAATCTAGGGAAGATTGGCTGCCAGGATCAATATGGCTTTGATCCTCAGAGCTGAGCCAAGCATTAACATTGATTTCACGGGGGCCTGCTGCTATGATGTCATGAAGCATCAAAGCCCAAAAGAAATATCAAGAGGACAATTCAGCCATGTTTCTGCCTTTGAGCAGGAATCTGCTGACAATTCCTAGGTCGTTGGTTCCCTTATTAGAGCAGAGGTATGGAAGTAGGGGGAAAGAGAAAAAAGAGGAAAAATATGAGCAGAGCTCATTTTTCTATCTAAAATGTCTTTCCTGGGTATACTGCCCCTTTCTCTTAAGTGTTTTCTGAGGAGGTGAGGAAACTGAGGGAAAGAGCAGAGGAAAGAAATCAAAAGTCCCTTCAGGCCAGAAAATATTACAGTGGTTTGTAACTTGCTCCCCTGTTGAAACAAGGAACCTGAAACCAGGCTGAAAGCTGTGCCACTACAGGAGAGTTCTGGGCTGACTTCATCTTTCTATAATGTTAAGAGTTCAGGCTCTGGAGTTAGAGAGACATGGGTTTGGTTTTCATTTGGTTTTGGTGCTGGGGATTGAACCCTTACACAAGCTAAGTATGTGCTCTACCAAAGAGCCATGCTCCTAGCCCAAGAATAAGTTTAAGAACAAGATCTACTTACTTACTAGTTGACCTTGAGAAATTTTACCTCTGTCAGTTACCTCATCTGGAAAATGGACCCTACAAAAGTACCAAGTAAATGTTTGTTTTGTGAAGATTAAGGCAACATAAGATATTTTGCATTTAGAATTAAAGAATTCTGTCCTGAGGCAAGAGATGAGGATAGTCAATCCTCAGAGGCTGCTACAGAAAAGGAACCCACCTACCTCAAACATACACCCCCTCCTTTAGCTAGTCCAGGTTTATTAAATGACTGTTATGCAATGGAGTATTTTTCTGTGCAGAAGTTAATGATCACTCAGTGTGGTGGGTCCTGACACAACTGCATGGGCTCAAGCATGCCCTAAAACCTGAAATGTGGCAGCAGGAAGCCTGATCACTGGTAAGGAGGAGCTAGGCCTTCAGCAGAGCAAGCACAAAGTGAAGTCTGGGCCTAGGCTGAGCACTGGCTACTTGTCTGAGAAGTACCTCTGCAGTAATGGGGAGATGGCAGAGTTGGCAGAAGGATGGGGGTCAAAGTTTCTAATCCCTTCCTCCACTGTCAGGAGGAGAAAATCATCACAAAAGCAGGATGCATGGGTAGGAGGAGGGGAAGGCAATAGCCACTCACACCAGTACTGAGCAAGACAGAGTCCATAGACTCAGGATAAACCTCTTGACAGTGAGGCAGGAAGACCCAATTGCCTCTGTCTTTTAATGTAATTCCACTGTACATTTGAAGAGTCCTTTTATCTTCCAAAATCCTTTTCTAGAATTTATTTCATTAGATCCTCAGAATAAATGTGTGAATTAGGCCAGCAAATGTCTTCCTATACATCTTCTTTCCCTTCATAAAAAGCAGTAGTAGTAATAGTTAACCCATATATAGAACTTACTAAATGACAGGTACCATGTCAAAATTTTTACATATTTTAGTTATTTTATCTCATTTAATTCTCAAAACAACTTCATATTGGTGTTTCATTTACTTGCCCTAAGTAAATAAACAAACAAAGAGACATTGATGACTAGATGTTGTAGTTTGGGTCCTAAATGTCCCCTAAGGGCCATGTGTTTAAATATTGGTCCTCAGGGTGGTGCTATTTGGAAGTGGTAGAACTTTTTAAGAGGTGGGGCCCAGTAGAAGGTCTTCAGGTCTCCTGAAGATATGCCCTTGAAGTGGGTAGGGGGATTCTAGCCCCTTCCTCTTCCTCTTTATCTCTTTCCCTTCCTAGCTATGAGGTGAGTGGTTTTGCTTTGATGTATGCTCCCTGCCATGATGCACTGCCTCGCACCAGGCCCAAAAGCAATGGGGTCAATGGATCATGGACTGGAATCTCCAAGTTTATGAACCAAAATAAACCTTTTCTCTACAAACTGATAATATCAGATATTTGTTATAGTAATGGAAAGCTGACTAACATATTAGAATGGGTGACACAGCTAGGAAATAGTAGAGGGGGGACCCCAATACAGTTCTGCCTGACTTTAAAGGCCATGCTCTTAGCTACTATGCTATGTGTACTCTCTTTTGCAAAGAAATTAGAGTCAAAGAGATTGAGTGGCTTGCTCAAAGAAAGCTAATACCAGAAATAGGCCTAACTGAATTTATTACTTTTTCTAATATTCTTTCCCTTATTCCCAACTGCATTGTCAATGGCAAGCCTTGCCACCCATGGGAACTATGCTCCAGGCATCCTATGGTCACCATGACCTTGGAATGTAAACATGCCATCTTCTGGCAATGTCAGAGTTTAATCTCATTATTTATGATATCCACTCAGTAGATGAGGTAACCAAGGTGCAAAGAAGGCAAGCAGCTTATCCTGGCTCCCCACTGTACCAGGAGCAGAGAAATTCCTCGAAGTTCTTAATTCTCAAGTCTGGGCTTGTTTCACTTGAATATCTATGCATGTGCCCACAGGGCAGCAAAGAAAGCAGTGTAGGTCTAAAGAAAATCAGACAAAAGAAGCCCAGTCTGCTCCCAGTCTCCTTTTAATTGGGTCGTAGAAGCCTCCTGGCAGGGACAAATAGAGCTGACACAAAATTGAGGTGGCTGAAGAGAAAGAAGGTCAGGGGCCTGCAATGAGAGGACAATAAATGTTTGAAAAATCATATACTTTGGTTAGAGGTAGAGGGAAGGTAATGTCAGGGTCTTTTTATAGGCTTGGAGTGTCTTTCTGTAGAGATTCTGTGAGGTCCCAGAGGTGAGGGCAGGAGCACAGGCAGAGTTGTAAACACATTTCCACCCTGGTCCACAGCCATGAAACCAAAACTAAGAACCTGCCAGGATTTGGGCCTGGCGCTCAAGGATGCGGTGGCTATGGAGCAATGCAAGCCAAAAGGTCTGGCCAGTCCAAGCAGAAGGCTAACTTAAAGGAAGCTTGTTCAGTGTTGCTGAATGCCAGCCTGTGGCCCATGCTTGGACTGCCTCTGCATCACCTGGGTAGTCCAGGGACTCTACCAGGTTTGGGAAGAACTGGGCTGAATCAACTAGTATTGTCAGGGTCCCTTGTGGAGACCAAGGAGAGCAGAAGAGGAGGTCAGAAAGACCATTTGGCTGGAACACTCCTTCAGAAAAGGGCTCCAGTGTAGACCTTACTAATCCTGTAATCATCTTGTGAATGATATATATTGCATTGTATTTCTGTGATATATGTTAGAATATGTAGTTATTAAAGGTAAATATTTCAAAAAGTACCACAACTTTTAGTGCTGTATTTTGACATTTCTTCATTTTAGAATATCCACAAAGCCTCAGAAAATTGATGTGTCCTGCGTCTTTCTTCAACTCTTGAATGTGGAGAACTATGAATGACAGTGTCAGGAAATGAACTTGGATCTTGAGGTACTAGATGCCATACACAAGGTCCAAGTGGAATTTTAAAAAGATGACTGGTTGAATTCGTTCATTTTTTGTTGCTAATAACACAATACCACAGATTGGATATGTTTTTAGAAAAAGAGGTTTATTTTGGCTCACTGTTTTGGAGGTTCAAAATCCAAGATTGGGTGGGCCCCATTGGTTTGGCCTCCGGTGATGGCCTTGCTGATGGCAGAATCCTGAGGCAGTACAGGACATCACATGGCAAGAGACAGGGAGTGCACGTGTTGTCTGTGTGTCTCCTCTGGTCTCTCACTCATAAAGCCATCAGTATTCAATCACAGGCATTCCACCCTGATGACTATCAGATCATAATTACCTCCCAAAGGCCCCGCATGTAAACACCATAGTCAGATGAAATTTCTACATCACAATGAGGATTAAATTCCAACACGTGAAGCTTTGGGGGACACACTCAAACCATATCCACACCATAGCAGTGGTCATTGTGTACTGAGAGGTGTGGGGGTAGGACTGGAAGCTACCACTGAGGAGACTGATGTCACTTTTTTTAGGGAAGGTAAGAGGCAGCCTGGTCTGAGGATCTGCCCTGGGAGGAGAGGTAAGACAGAATCAAACAGATGAGAGTTTAGAGAAATGACACTTAGTGCTCATCTAGACCAATTTCCTCATTTTACATGTGGAGAAACCAAGATCCAGGGAAGTGAAAATGTACTGCCAAAGGTACCAATCTGTTGGTGCCATACTGTATTTTTCTATTACACAAAGACAAGATATTAAACAAGGCAGGACTCTGTCTGGAGAAGTGGGGAGGAGAGAGCTGAGAAGGACTGCAAGGTTTCAAGCCTGTACCTGCATTCTGGATAATGCTTGAAGACAGGACCCCTAACATGTTCCCTGGCCTTTGGAAGGTAGGCGGAATTTGGAGGAACACTTTGAAGAGAGTTGCTCTGCCCTCAGGACTGAGTCTTGGGTGCTTGGAAGATCCCAGAGGCTCTTCCATGTGCTGGGTAGGTGCCGGTCTGGGCTCTGGTGAAGGGTGCCCATCTGGTAGGTTTGGGTGGAGCAGCAAGTGTTAGTAAAAGCCAGACTGCCTAGCCCCTACGGCGGCCTGTTGCATTCTTCTATATGGGTGGCATTCCCCAGGGGTGGGAGTGGGGTGGGGTGAACAAACTAGCAAGCACCAAGGTAAAGAGGAGTACAGGTTGTTTGTTAAGACGTGCTCTTTGGATGGGGTGGCCTCCATGCCAAGACAAACTCCTTCAGAAATAAATATTTGACATGAAAGACTAATCATGGGTTTGAGTTTGGGGCTTCATAGAAAGACATATGGCTCAATTCAGGATGAATTTTTGCAGCCTGTAGTACCAGGTTGGAGAAGGCAACAAATGAGATGGAAGGGTGGGAAATGAATATTTTCAGTAGCCCTCAGAAATTTTACAAAATTGGATTTCCCAGGAACTGATAGCAAACAGATCTGAAGCAGATGTGGGGTGCACCAGAGATGGCAGCAGCAGAATGAGATTCTTGCATCTTGCCCTACCTGCTCAGGGGTTACAGCCACACCCTTTCCAACCTCCCCACTCAACTGGTCTGTGCCATTGTTAGCAGGTGCCATTAAAAAGGCTCTTCACCAGGCCTGGAAATAGTGCCCCTACCCACCCACCTAACCTGCTAGCTGTCTGCACTACCCTCCAAGCCCAGGTACACTGCATTTCCAACAGGGCACAAATAGAGGCCAAGAAAGTTGTTCTGTGCATTTCCCTGGCCTCTCTAGTGAAAGTTTGGTCTAGAGACAGTAAAGAATACTGTGGCAATTGAGTGCTTGGCTGAACCTCTGCAAACTAAATCTAAAGGTTAGCTTCACTTATTACCTTCTACATCCCTTCAGACATATAACTTAACCCCTTAGAACTCATTTTCCTACTGTGCAAAATAGGGGATTATTACAGGATTATTGTAAGGACTATATAAAATGATGTATATGAAGAAAAATGAATGGCACATTAATAGGAGAAACACATAATTTATGATCTAAACCATGGCACTTTTTTAAAAAGAGAGAGAGGATTTTTTAATATTTACTTTTTAGTTTTCGGCAGACACAACATCTTTGTATGTGGTGCTGAGGATCGAACCCAGGCCACACGCATGCCAGGTGAGCGCACTACCGCTTGAGCCACATCCCCAGCCCTGAACCATGGCACTTTTAAGAGAAAATGTTAACAATTAGAATGGAACAATTGTCACAAACTGAGACATCCAGTCATTCTATTTATGAAGATTACATATTATTAAGAAAACCTGGGCTGAAACTGTAGTTCAGTGGTCAAGCATTTGCTCAGAATGAGTGAATCCCTGAGTTCAATCCCCAGGACTGTGAGGGGGGGAAAAAAAGAAAGAAAACCTGAGTTTGAGTTCTTTATAATTGATTGCTGTGGAACTTGGAGCAAATGAACACCCTTCCCTAGAAGTAACTTTGCCCAACTGTGAAACAAAGCAAACAGAATGCAAAGGGTAGGCTGAAAATTACACTTTCATTGTGAATTGTGCATTCTATTCTAGAATATAACCCTGCAACAAGCACTGTTTTAAATTACTAATATCTGTAAAATGGGGGTTTCCAGCTTTCAGGTCCCATAAACAAGGGCAAGTGCCCTATGTTCTCTGGTCCTCAGCTCCCAGCTCTGAGGATGAACATGGTGTATACCACCCTGTTCAGTTTTCTCCCTTATCCAAGGTCTGGTGGGTAGGGCTTGGCATGGAAGAGAAAAGAGAGGTGAACCCAGGACTCAAAATTCTGGACATCCACTGTTTTCCAAGGGCATAGAGCTTTTACTAGTGCCAGCAGCAAAGACAGAACACTTCCACATTGCTGGGGAGCAGGTAGAGGACATGCTAGGGATTAGAGGGCCCATTCTCTTCTTGTCCAAGAAAATACACAGCTCTTCAACAGCTCAGTATTTACAAATCACCCTGGAAAACAAGGTTCAGAAACCAAATAATGGGACTGACCAGACAACTAAAATAGGTATTTCCTTAGTTTTTCCTTGTAAGTTTCACTTAAACACCTTTGTATGTCACTGAGGTCAGTGAATGCAAAGTTCACAGGACATTTTCCCACGTGTTCACTATTGCTTCTAGTGTCATCTCCCAGTCCCTACATACATAGGAGAAGAGCCAGCAGGGATGGACAAAATGAGCATCTTGCTTAGGCACCTTTATGACAATTAAGTCAAGGACAACGTACACTACATCACAGATATAAATTTGGGGAAGGACACTTTTGGCTTTCAGCATCAGCAGAGAAAGAAAAGAGAACTCTTTTCAGAATCATTGAACTTGTGCCATGTTTTGAGGCCCTAAGAACATACTTCATATCATGAGCCAATGAGAGAAAGGGTACCCAGTTCACATGCGACTTCTGGGAATGGGGGTATAGCTCAATGGTAGACTATTTACCTAGCATGTGCAAAGCCCTGGTTTGACCCCCCAGTAGTGGGAAAAAATAAAAGAAATATGAAACGTCCACACTTCTACTTGGTAAAGCTATGGAAGCCTCCACAGTGTGCTTTGGGATTCTAACCTGCTACCTGGAGGTGAACCCAGGGCCCTGGCCTAAGGAAGGGGAGCCAAGCCTGGTGAGGTGGTACACACCTATAATCCCAGTGACTCAGGAGGATGAGGTAAGAGGATTGCCAGATTGCAGCCAGCCTCAATAACTTAGTGAGACCCTGTCTCAAAATGAAATATAAATGATAGGGGGGCTGGGGATGTGGCTCAAGTGGTAGCGCGCTCGCCTCGCATGCGTGCGGCCCGGGTTCGATCCTCAGCACCACATACCAACAAAGATGTTGTGTCCGCCGATAACTAAAAAATAAATATTAAAAAAATTCTCTCTCTCTCTCTCTCTCTCTCTCTCCTCTCTCACTCTCTCTTTAAAAAAAATAAAAATAGAAATAAATGATAGGGGATTAGCTCAGTGGTAGAGTACTGGTTTTAATCCCCAGCATTGAAAAAAAGAAAAGAAGAAAGAGAAGAAAAGGAAAGAAATATATAGGCAGTTTCTACTTTGAAAGATCACTGAAACCTCCACAGTGAGCTTTGGAGTCCCATCTTGTTACTTGGATAACTTCTGTCCTAAAGAAAGGGAAATTCACCTCTCCTCCAAGTCCCAGAAGCTACCCAATTCTTGCTGACATGTTAATTGTCAAGGACAAAGTACACTACATCACAGATACAAGTTTGAGGTAGGAAATATTTTGGCCTTCTGCATTAGCAGAGAAAGAAAAGAAAACTCTTTTCAGAACCATTGAATTTGTGTCATGTTTTGAGGGCCCTGAGAACATACATCATATCATGATAGCCAGCAAGAGAAAGCGTGTCCAGTTCCCATGCTATTTCAGGGGCTGTCGGAATGGCTCAGTGGTAGAACACTGGCCTAGCATGGGCAAGATTCTGGGTTTAATTCCCAGCACTGAAGCAAAAAGAAAAAAAAAACAGAAAAGAAGTTAGCTTCTGCTTGAAAATGTCAGTGAAACCTCCGTAGTTGAGTACTAAGGTCACAACCTGCTACTTGGAGAATATCTGGCCTAAAGTAGGGGAGCCTTATCTCTGCCCCAAGTCCCAGAAGTGACCCAATTCTTCCCAACATGACAAAAGTACCTGAAGGTCAGCCACATCCTTGGCCTTCCTTGTCTAACCTGGAGATGGAAGACCAACTGCTCTCTAGGGCTACCTTCCTTGACCAATCAGAGCTAACTTCTCCAGAAATGGACATAGCCAGGGCAGTGTCGGCAGCATAAGACTGCCCATGAACCCCTGAGATGGGCTCTTCTGGGTTCCCACTGCCTCCTGGGGTTAGCCTGGGTTGGAATTGCCTCCCTACTAGGGTACAAGGCTCCAAGTGGTGGTGGGGGGCCCGATTGTCTTGTTCACTGTAACGTTCCCAATAACGCAGCCACTATTGGTTGAATAATGAAGCTGCCAGGAGACTCAGTGGTTCTTGGGTGGGGTGGTCAGGTTTGAGTCTCAGCTCACACACCTGGCCTCTTCCCTGCTATGTGCATGTATGCAGGCATGCACGTGTCTGGTCCTCCCCCAGGAGGACTCAGGAGCTCTTGAGTGTGGGGGCTACAGACTGGTTTTAGCTCACACCCCAACTGTTCTCTCCTGGGTGACTGGCTCTCCATTTCACAATTTCCTCACTGCCCAGGAAGGATCTCCCCTGAGGGGGTAAGTGACCATCCCTCATGTACCCCAGGCTCCCCCTGTCTCAGCTCTGTGCCACCTAGAGCAGGTTCCCAGTTCCTTGTGTGGAAGTTGGGGAGCAGGGCTAATTGCAGAGCTTTGCCTAGACACTGCTGCCTCCTGAATCTTGGGATCAGGAGCAGAGAGAGACTCAAGGGCATAGTCTTCACTCTCTCACTGTGCCTTGAAGTGTGGTGATAAAAATGCCTGTCACTCACTCAGGCACTTCTGGGATGATCAACATACACAGGCCTTGACCAGAGGAGATAAGGCTAAGAGACAGTAGGCACGAAGCAGGAAGACCCTCCTGACAGAAAGGTCATTAAGGCCAGAAACCATTTACCAAGTCATGTGAGGGTCTCCTTTTGCTGGAGGTGATAGAAACTTGGAAGTTAATGGGTCTCTCAAGATCATCTGGCCTAGGCTCTTCATTTTCCAGATAAGGAAACTGAGACCCAGAGAGGAAGTTGCCTGTTGGGGGTCACAGAGCTGCATGATGAAGAGCAGAGACCAAGCCCTGAAGCCAGGACTCACTGGCCAGAGTGGTTTCCCTTACTCTAAGCTGAGAAGCTCCTCAACTGCAGGACAGCCAGGCTGACTGTGGAGCATCCTCACTGTGCAGGTGAGAACTCCCCGTGGTCCCCAGAAGGTAAATGGCCAGTGGCAGGAGGGTTAAGATCAAAGCCCTTATCTTTAGGATAGTCAGGGCCAAGCTGTTCCCTGGACACTGCCTTGCCTCCTCTGAGGACAAGACCGGCCACTGTAACTCTGGAGTGTGTGATGGCTGGCTCCTGTCTGGGGTCTGGGATCTCTCCTCAAAGACTGGCCAGTAATTTCCATCCCACCCCAAGACCTCAGGAAAATAAACAGTTGGCTCCCACTTGGGTAGCACCTTCCAAATGGTTCTGGCTGAGATTTGGCTGGGGTGGGAGGCGCAGGTACCCAGGAGCCAATGTCCCTCCTTGCATGTGCAGGGCTGCTGGATCCAGGGAGACCAAGGCACATGCACCCAAGGGTAGATACTTGGGAGGACAGAGCTGGGCCAGAGATGAGAGGAGATCACAGGAGGTGGGGCTGCATTGGCCTTTGACAGATGCTGGGTAGGACCTGGACCAGGCATGGGGTGTCAGAGGTGGAGCCTCCCCTGCCTTCACCTTCCTGCTGGGCAGGCAGAGGTGGCAGAATGAGGGGGTCAGGGCATATGCAGAAGTCAGGATGCCTGACATGAGTTCAAACCTGACCCAGTCACTCCCTCGCTGGGTGACAGAGAGCTCTTCATTTCATTGCTTTGAATGTCAGTCTCTTCTGGAAACTTGGGAGCTAGTATAGCCTGAAGTGGAGAAGGCAGAGCTCATGGTGGTCTCAGGAGGAGCCTGAAGGTCAGTGGTTATGGGACAATTCTAGTTCCTATAACTTCAGACTATTCAAGAGGGGAAACTGATGGATTAACATGTGGACTTCATGTAGATCCTGACTGAAATAAAGGGAAAAATAACCCCACAGGGGCTGGGGTAGAGTGCTTGCCTAAAACATTTGAGGCATTGGGTTCGATCCTCAGCACCATATAAAAAATAAAATAAAATAATCAAGGTATTCCCCCCCCAAAAAAAAAAGAAAGAAAAAAGAAAGTAACTCCACAAAAACCAAAGCTTTCCATTACATTGATGAGACAGACATTTGGATACTGACCAGGTATTTGATCGTATTGTGGGATGATAGTTATTTTAGGCTTTATAATGATATCGTACTAGTGTTTAAAGAGGTGCAATCTTTCAGAGCTACCTTCTGAAATTCTTAGGGATGCATCCATAAGATGAGTAGCCAGGACCTGATAATCACTGAAGCAGGTGTTGTGTACAGCAGGGCTCATTATGCCACTCCACTTGTGTATAGGCTTGAAATTTTCCATAACAATAAGCTTTACATATGAAATAGAGAAGGGTGCATGGGGAAGGTGTTTACCCAAATGTGGCTTATCTGTCCCCCTTTGGAAGACCTTTCACATGGAGAACAACATTGAAAAGGTGAATAAAATCTTGTGTTCATGTGATTGTAAGCACCAGAGGCACTGCTGGAGGTGGCCTGTGTCTACAGACAGCCATCACACCCCCTAGTTTCAGCCCCCTCATTCTGACAACATCTGTGCTGCTCTGCTCAGCTTGTGGTGGCAGGTTTGGTTGCCAGGCAATGGAAGGCAGAGGCCAGAAGCCCTTTTCTTGGGAGGGAGAAGGAGGAGGGAGAGAAAAAAGAAATAAAATCCTCATGGAAGGCTTGCTTCTGTCCCAGAACCAGCCTGGGGGAGAATGGGGTGTCCCTTGATTCCAGTTTTCCCAGGGCCCCACTTTCTGTGGTTTGCTCCTGGGGGCAGCCTCACTGTCAGGGCTTCAAGTCCTGGGTAGTGGGTGGGGAATGCCAGCACCTGCACCTCCTGTGAGAGCCAGGCAGCTCTGTGACTTAGGAAGATACCCATGATCACCCTTTGCACAGAGTCAGAATTCCAGAGAGGCCTCTTCTGGACACTTCCAAACTGTTGTTTTCAAAACTTCCAGGAAATCAAGCTCATCAAATGGAGAATCTGCACTGGTAATAACCTTGAGCTGGGATTATCCCAGAAGACAGGAGGGATGGGGCTTCTTTGGGCGTGAGAAATCTATCTTAGCTATCTTCTGGGGGGAAGAAGCAGAAGGCTCAGGAGCTGCACAGGGGCCTGGCAGTTGGTCTCACATATACTGACCTGTTGGGGATCCTTTGTTCTGGCATTGAGTCAGATCTTGTGAAAGGCTATATGGGACTGATCCAAGCTCTGATTCTGTTTTTTGAGCTCTAATAGCAAGTTATCTTATATGGCCCCTCACCATTTTGAGGCTCAGATGAACTGGGATTACAGTGTGCCTCTGCCTTCACCCCAGGTAGGAACTGTTCTTTACTCAGGGTGAAAATAAGCTGCCTGCCCCCACCCACCCACCGCCAGCTGGAGGAACCAACACAGTCAATGGCTTCTGTCTCTGTTTAGTGAGGGTACTTCCTAGAGCCACCCTATTGTGGTCAGGAAGTGGCCCAGGAGGTGGGATTCAGAGAGGCTCTAGGCTGGCAGCATGGTGTAGGGTGAGGTTTTTCAGTTGCCTCAAATATCAGCTTTTCAAGACCCAGCACCCAAGAAAAGACAGTTGTCTATGCTCTTTAAGAAAAACATCGGTGAGGCCAGCAGTCAATAACTAAGTAAGAGCAAGGCCCAGACAGCCCCCTCTTTCTGCAGCATCTCTGTGGCTCCTGGTTGCTAGGAGCTGGTGCTTCTGTTGCTAAGCAACGGGAACCTGGTGGATTAAAATCAATTTCCTGAGCTTGCTGGAAGGGGGAGGGAGAAAACCTGGAATGCAGATGCCTTGGGAAAGCTCATCCCTGCCTCCACGCTTTGCTGGATGATGCAGGCAGAGGGTGAATATGCACCAGGTAATCAGTATAAAGACCTAGAGTAAGGTTGACAAATAAAATGATGTTTAGAGCACTAATAAATGCTAATGGTGCTCCTTTGTGAAACCTCAGAAAGGCCTGCAGTCCCTGGGGTCTTTCCAAACCCAACCTGGGCCAAATAGGACTGGGCAGATTTTGACCTCCAAACACTGATGATCTGAGCATTTTAGGGTCAGTAGTACTCAAAGTTCTGGGGTCTACTCTCTGGATGAATGACAAGAGGCTCCTGAACATATAAGCCTCTGTCCTTTGTTTGGGTAATAACCACAGTGATCACAGGAAGTTCACTTCCTCCTGAGGGGGCCCTTCTGAACCTTTCTGAACATAGACAGTGCTTTGTCCTGTTCAACCCAAATCAGTCTCCCTGTGGCTCCTTCCTGTGAGAACCAAGTGAGCTACTCCACTCTGCCTCTGTATAGGGACCTGTAGCTTCTCTTTTCTGTGAGTTCCACCCCCCACCCCATCACCTCTTGGAGGACAGTCTTGGTGTGGGGAATGTAGGGAGGTGGCTTAACTTTGCTCCACTTGATCCCCGATCTCCCACTTTGTCTTTACCCTTCCTAAAGGATGAGCCACTTATATAGATTAATGTGCAGAGTGTCCAGGACCCAAGTCTTACTCCAGGTTCAAGGTTTCTCCCACTGCCCTGCTTAGGTGAGACCCTCTTGCCATAGGACAGTCTGTGAGTCAGAGAAACAGAAGAAGTCTATGAGGGAAAAATTTAGAGCCCTGTAAACCCTGGAGAAACAACAATAACTGCTGAAATTTATTTTAAAGACTTTAAGTCTTTGTAAATTGTGTAATTCTCCTACTACAAAAGGAATAATGAAGAAACTCTAGTAAATTTTGAACCCTGACTTTCTCCCATCCCTACCTGCAAGCTCAGCATAATGAAGTTCTTTTCTGGTGGGGGTGTGACCAATAACATGGAGCTCTCTCTTTTTCCAGCTCCTCCTATAGAGAAACAGTTTGTTCCAGGGGGATAGGCTGCTGGGATCTCTCATCCTCACCAGATCCATGTTGCACAGGCTTGGTTCCACTCAAGCATGGCTGAAAGGATAAGGGAGCCCTTCCTTTACTCAGCTCCCATTGATGAGATAGAATCTCTACTTTAGGCATGGCAGGGCAGTAATATTATGCCTCTGATAATTTATACCCCATACTTCTCACTCATAATGTGGAGGTTCCATGCTGGGAAAGAAGTTAAGAAAAGCATTGGCTACCATTCCTACCCAGCACCTACTCATAGAACAGGTGTGTCACTCTGGGGAAAGTAGGTTTCTCTCCTTGTCTCCAGCACCAGTGCAGTGAGTAGAAGTTCTTCCCATGAGAAGATACAAGCTTTAAGAATAGGGGCTGGCAGGGGCTGTGGCTGGGGCTCAGTGGTAGCGCACTTGTCTGGCATGTGTGAGGCACTGTGTTCCATTCTCAGAACCGCATATAAATAAATAAAATACAGGTCCATCAACAATTTAAAAAATATTTTTTAAAAAGAACAGGGGCTGGGGTTGTGACTCAGCAGTACAACACTTGCTTCGCACATGTGAGGCACTGGGTTCGATCCTCAGTACCACATAAAAACAAATAAACAAAATAAAGGTGTTGTGTCCATATACAACTAAATATATATTAAAAAAAAAGAATAGACAGCTCCTTAACTCTACCTAAGGGGAATACTTCTACTTGGAAAAAAAAGGAGTGGTGACATTTTTACCTAAAGGAACTGTCAGGAACAAGGAAGCACTTGGGATGAGCAATTAAGAGGGGATTGGGAGTTCTCTGATTCTAGGAGCAACTATAGAATAGTAGACCACATAGAGGGTTAACAGAAAGAACCATGGTGGGGGGCACATGACACTAAGAAGAACCCTCTTAACATGTGAACAAGCCTCAAAGCATGTACCCCTGCAATGCACCCAACTTTAATTGGATCAGATTGTAAAATAATTTATACTTTAAGAATTTCTTTAAAAAACAATGGTGAGCCGGGCATGGTGGGCCAGGCTAAGCAACTCAGTGAGACCCTGTCTCTAAATAAAATACAAAATAGGGCTGGGGATGTGGCTCACTTGTTGAGTGTCCCAAGGTTCAAGCCCCAGTACCCCCCCCCCAATAAAAAATAGTGAAATTAAAAAACAATTAGTGTAGGTTAATAGTTAATAGTGATAGATCATCCAGAAGCTAAAAAAGGGATCTCAGGGAGAGAGACAGAGAACCCAGCAAAAACCATAGTAATCACTGTGGTAGATAATGCAGACATGCTCAAGACTCTGACCCCTGAGGAACAACATAAAGGCTGTATACTGCAGAGAAATAGACTTTATTGAACTAGTCTAGCAAAGTTAGTGACAGCATCTAGAGTTGCTATTTTATTTGAAATGTCCAGCTTTTAACAAAAAAAAATTATGAGATGTGAAAAAGAAAAGTGTGGCAAATAAAAAGAAAAAAAGCAAGTAACAGAAAGTAGTTTGAGGGGGCCACATGTTGGGCTTCAAAGATAAAGCAGGTATTATACATATGTTCAAAAACTAAAGAAAATTATGCTTAAATAACTAAAAGAGGGCTGGGTTTGTAGCTCAGTGGTAGAGCACTCACCTAGCACCACATAAATTCTCAGCACCACATAAAAATAAATAAAGGTATGTGTCCCTATACAATATATATATATATATATATATATATATATATAATGCATGATGACAATGTTCTATCTAAAAGAGAATATCAATAAAGAGAAATAACAAAAAATAACCAAACCAAAATTCTGCATTGAAAAATACAATAACCAACTAAAAAATTTGATAGTGGGGCTTGTCAGTAGATTTGAAGTAGCAGAAGAAAAAAAATTAGCAAATTTGAAGATAGATTAATATATATTATGCAAATTGAGTAAAACTGAAAATATAGTATTAAAAAATGGACAGAGCCTCAGAGAAATGTGGGACACCATTAAGCATACTAAAATACATGCAATGGGATTTCAGAAAGAGAAGAGAATGGGACAGAAGGAAATATTCAAAAATAATAAAATCTTCTCAAATTTGAAGAAAAACATTAATCTCCATATCTAAGAAAATGTACAAATAAAAAGTGGGCTAAACACAAGGAGATATACTCAATTAAACCACAGTCAAAAAAGTTTAGAGGCTGGGGTTGTGGCTCAGTGGTAGAGTGCTCTTCTAGCATATGCAAGGGCCTTGATTTGATCCTCAGCACCACATAAAAATAAATAAATAAAATAAAAGTATTGTGTCCAACTACAACTAAAAAATAAATATTTTGTTAAATGCTGAAAACCCCAAAATAAAGGGAAATCTTGAAAGAAACAAAAGAAAATGATTCATCTTGTACAAGAAAAATGCTAATAAGATTAATGGTTAACTTCTACCAGAAATAATAGAGGTCAGAAGGCAGTGGAATGACATATTAAAAGTGATGAAAGAAAATAAATGTCAGCCAAAAACACTCTATATGAAATGTCTAGTATAGGCAAATTTATAAAGACAAAGTAGATTACCAATCATCATGGACCAGGGGATGGTGGTAAGGGGAGATGGAGGTAAGGTACAAAGTTAATTTGGGGGACTATGAAAATGTTCTGGAATCAGATAGTGATAACGGTCATATAACATTAGAAATATGGTGAATTTTGTGATCTGTGAATTTTTTCTCAATGAAAAAAATAAAAAGTAAAGATCTTAAATCAATAACCTTATTTTCTACCAAAATAAACTAGAAAAAAAAGAGCAGACTAAACCAGAAGTAAGCAGAAGGAAGATAATATCAAAGATTGGAACAGAAATAGAGAATAAAAAACAATAGAGAAAATCAGTGAAACCACAAGTTAATTCTTTGTAAAGGTCTATAAAATTGACAAACCTTTAACTAGACTTCCTAAGGAAAAAAGAGAAAAGATTCAAATTAGTAAAATTAAGAATAAAGATGGAGCTGGACACGGTGGCGCACACCTGTAATCCCAGCGGCTGGGAAGGTTGAGACAGGAAGATGTCGAGTTCAAAGCCAGCCTCAGCAAAAGTGAGGTGCTAAGCAACTCAGTGAGACCCTGTCTCTAAATAAAATACAAAATAGAGCTGGGGATGTGGCTCAGTGGTCGAGTGCCCCTGAGTTCAATCCCCAGTACCAAAAATAAATAAATAAAAAAGATGTGTATGGCACTAAATTAGATTATTTAGATAAAGTAGAAAAATTTCTAGAAAGCCACAAACTATCAAAATATATGCAAGACGGAAAATTTAAGTGGAACTGTAACAATAGTTAGAATTATTAATTAAATCATTACTCCCCATCCCAACTCAAATAACCTCATTTTGGTGAATTTTACTAAACATTTTTAAAATAGTTAATACTGATTCTTTACAAACTTTTCCAGAACAGAAGGGAATATTTCCCAGCTCATTCTATGAAGTTAGTATTATCCTGATACCAAAACCAGCCAAATGTACCACAAGAAAAGTATGAATCAATATCCTTTATGAATATTGATATAAAACTCCCCAACAGAATCCAGCAAATTGAATCCAGTTACATATACAAATGATTATGCACATGACCAAGTAAGATTTATTCCAGATATGTGAAGTTGACTTAACATCTGATGTGTAATATACCACATCAATAGAATAAAAGAAAAAAAAACACATGATCATTTCAAAAGATGAAGAAAAAACAGTTGACAAAAACATACCATTCTTCTATGATAAAAACATTCAACAAATTAGGAATAGAAAGGAATTTCTTCAATGTGATGAAAGCTATCTATAAAAAAAAAGTCTAATATCATATTTACTGGTGAAAGACTGATTGCTTTCCCTCTAAGATCAGAAATGAAACAACAATGTCTGCTGTCATTATATCTTTTCAACATTATACTTGAGGGTCCAGCCAAGCCAACTAGGCAAGAAAAAAAAAGATATCCAGATTGGAAATAAATAAATAAAACTACCTTTGTTTTAAGATGACATGATCATGTACATAGAAAATACTAAGAAATTTACAAAAAGACTATTAGAACTAACAAATTAGTTCAGAAGGTTTCAAGACACAAGATCAATTTTATTTCTATACACTAGCAACAAACAATCTGAAAATAAAAATTAATAAAAAAATTTCAGTTACAATAGCATCCAGAAGCACACAAATTTCTTAGGAATAATTTTAACAGAAGAAGTATAAAACTTACACTCTGAAAAGTACAATCATTGTTGAAAGAAACCAGAAATAAATGGAAACACATCCCATCATCATGGATCAAAAGAGTTAATATTGTTAAGATAGCAATCTCTCTAAATTTACTTACAAATTCATCACTATTCCTATCAAAATTCCATCTGCATCTTCTTGTAGAAACTGACAGATCGATTCTCAAATTTGCATAGAAATGCAAGAGACCTAAAATAGCCAAAACAATTTTGAAAAGAAGAAGAGCAAAGTTGGAGTATTCACACTTCCTGATTTCAAATCCACTACAAATCTACAGCAATCAAGGCAGTGTGGGACTACCATAAAAACATACAGATAGGTTAATGGAATAAAATTGAGAGTCCATTAAAAATTTACATTTAATGTTAACTGATTGGGAGCAAGGATGTCAAGAAAATTTGATAAAAATAGTCATTTCAACAAATGATGATGAGATAACTGGATATTGACATGAACAAAAATGAAGTTAGACCCTCTACATGACATCACAGAGAGAAATTAACTCAAAGCACAGAACTAAATGTAAGAACTCAAACTATAGAACTAGATGGAAGCATAGAAGTAAATCATGACCTTAGATTAGGCTTTTGGTTTCTTTGATGTGATTTGAAAAGCACAAGCTACAAAAGAAAACAATAGATAAATTGGACTTCATGAAAATTAAAAGTTTTTTTTTTCTGGGTGTATACCCAAAAGAATTGAATTTGGAGACTTGAGCAGATATTTGCACACCAATGCTCAGAGTAGCACTATTCACAATAGCCAAAAGATGGGAAAAACCCACGTGTTCATTTATAGATGAATTGATAAACAAATTGTGATATATACATACAATAGAATATTGTTCAGTCTTTAAAAAGAAGGAAATTCTGGCACATGTGCCAAAATGGATGAACTTTGAAGACATTATGCTCAGTTTTGTTTTGTTTTTGGTACTATGGATTGAACCCAGGGGTGCTTAACCATTGAGCAATATTCCCAGCCCTTTTTTATGTTTTATTTTGGGACAAGGTCTCACTAAGTTGCTCAGGGCCTTGCAAATTTGCTGATACTGGCTTTGAACTTGCAATCCTCCTGCCTCCGCCTTCCTAGCCACTGAGACGATAGGTGTGCACACTGAGCCCAGCTATGTTCAGTTTTCTAAAAAGGCACAAAAGGAAAATATTATATGATTTCACTTTAATGACATAGCTAGAGTAGTCAAATTAATAGAGATTGGAAGTAGAATGATGGTTGCCATGAGCTGAAAGGAGGAAAATATGCAGAGTTATTTTTTAATGGATACCAAATTTCAGTTCAGAAAGATGAAAATTTTCTGGAGATAGAGGATGATGGTGATTATATAACAATGTGAAAGCACTTACTGATGCTGAAATATACATTTGAAATGCTGAAACTTGTAAATTTTATGTTATATATATTTGACCACAATACAATAATTTAAAAATTTGTTCTTCAAAAGATACAAGCCAGAAAATTAAAAGACAACCCATAGAATGACAGAAAATATTTGTAAATTATTTATCTGATAATATCCAGAATATATAAAGAATTCATATGATTCTGCAATGGAAAGACAAATAGTAACATTTAAGGAGTTTGTAAGTTGTCACTCTGTCCTAACAGTAAATAAAAAGCTAAACTAACTGAAAAATCAATAATTCTTTTTTTTTGTACTTGGCAGCTATACTGTTACTCATATTGATGTATTTATAATGTTATTATATTTTTATACCTCTATTTTATTTATTTATTTTTATGTGATGCTGAAGATTGAACCCAGTGCCTCACACATGCTAGGCAAGTGCTCTGCCGCTGAGCTACAACTTCAACCCATATTGATGGTTTTATAGATATACATATACATATTATATATATACATAGATATATTATGAAACAAATGGATAATTATTTTGATTTCAACAAGGAACTAAGATTATACTATAAGAGAAGCAAATGTAAAAATCAAAGAAAATAACTCTAAAATTATATTTTAAGTTTGAATTTGAAACATTTTTTCTTTTTTAACTTGTTCTTTTTAGTTCTATTACATGAAAATAGAATTCATTCTGGTATAATTATAAAAGCATGAAATATAATTTGTTCTAATTCAGTCCCCAGTACTTCCCCTTCCCTCTCTTCCTCCAAACCCTGTTCCCTTCCCTCTACTCCACTGATCTTTTGGCTATTTACTTATAGTTTTTTTTAAATTAGTATCTTGTGGATGTATATTGATGGTGAGATTCACTGTGATATTTCATATATATACACAGAGATGTGTTAGTTCAGATTCATTCCACAGTCCCATATGTCCTTTCTTGCCTTTATTCCTCTTTGTCTATTCCACTGATCTTTCTTCTATTTGTTTTTTTATCCCTCCATACCTTATTTTGGATTAGCTTCTGTGTATCAGCAAAAACATTTGTGCCGCAGTCTGGCTGGGCACAATTCAGGAGCCACTTGTCAAAAGAAACGAACTTTATTTTTAGAACCACACACTGCCAAACCACACAGCTCCTCAGGAAAAACCTTCAGAGCCCAACTGCCACCACAAGCTTCCCACAAGCCTCTCAACCTCCCCCACTCCTCCTTCTCTTGAGGCCGATTGGCTGGGTCGCGTGGGCGGAGCCAAAAAAAAAGTCCCCCAGTGAGCAGCTCCGTGGTCTGAAAGGGCGGGGAAACAGCCCAATGAGCATCACCGCAGAGGAGCCAATCAGTTGGCAGCTAGAAGTTGCTGGGGCCGCTGTGAGCCAATCATCAGCTGGCAGCTGGAAGTTTGCTGGCAGCTGGAAGTTTGCTGGGGCCCCTTGGCTGTGGCTCTCAACACATTTGACCTTTGACCTTTTGGGAGTGTCTTATTTCAGTTAGCATCATAGCCTCCAGTTCTATCCATTTGCTGGCAAATGCCAGAAAGTCATTCTTCTTTATGGCTGAGTAATATTCCATCATGTATATACACCACATTTTCTTTATCTGTTGAAGGGCACCTATGTTGGTTCCACAGCTTACTCATTTTGAATTGTGCTGCTACAAACATTGACATGGCTGTGTCATTGTAGTATACTGATTTCAAGTCTTTTGAGTATATACCAAGGAGGGGGATAACTGGGTCAAATGGTGGTTCCATTCCAAGTTTTCTGAAGAATCTCATACTGTTTTCCAGAGTGGTTGCAGCAATTTTCCATCCCACCAATAATGTATGAGTACCCTTTTCCCCACATCCTCACCAACATTTACAAAATAAATAATTGTTCTTAGAGTCACCAGAGAAAATGAATTCACAGGGTAAACAAATGCACCAAAAAATTGAGACAGACAAGAGAATACAAAAGATCACAATACCAGAGCAGAAAACTACGGGAACCACCACTGGAGTAGTACAATCCGAACTGTAACTGACAAACTGCTGGAGGTTCAGTGTACACAAGTCAGAGAGCTAAAAACTCCAGGGGGTGCCTAATCATAGAAGGATTCCCCCCAACCTTGCATTTTTTAAATTTTGCCACTAGCAGCATGTTCTCATAGTGAAAATTGGAAGAAAAAAACTTATGTTTCCAGCAGAGAGAAGGAGAAATTAACCATTTTTAAATACTTTAGAGCATTGTATTCTTCTTAACAGGGCCTGTCTGTACTCCAGAGAAAATATTTTAGCAGAGCTTAAACTACTGGGGTTTATCAGAGCTTAACTGACCTGGAGAAAGAGAAATACTCAACTCCAGCCCACTGTAGCCAACCTGTTTCACATGGATGAGAAGAACTGAGAAGCACTTGTGAAGTTCATAGCCCAAGAGCACAGGTTCACTAAAGACTGAGGCTTAATCATAGGACTACAGAATGTTTCTTGCCTCCCTCCACACCTTATTACCATACCACTATTTACCTAGGCCTATTTACTAGAGTTCCTTTTGCTCAGTACATCATGTTCAGCTTTCAACTTAAACTTTCCAGACATACTAAAAGGCAAAAAAAAAAAAACCCTGCAATTTGAAGAATTAGACTAAACATCAAAACCAAACTCAGTTGTGGCAGGGATGCTGGAATTATCAGACTGAGAATAACACAATTATGACAAATATGCTAATGGATACAATAGACAACATGCAAGAACAGATGGGCAAAGTAAGTAGAAAGATGGAAATTCTAAGAATCAAGAAGAAATACTAGCAATAAAAAAAAAACACTATAACAGCTAGGGATGCAGCTCATGGCAGAGTACTTGCCTAGAATGTGTGAGTTCCTGGGTTTTATCCCCAGCACCACAAAACAAAACAAAACAAAAACCACTGTTAACAGAAATGAAGAATGCTTCTGATAGGATCATTAGTAAACTGGACATGGCTAAGGAAAGAATGTCTGAGCTTGAGGATAAGTCAATAAAAACTTCTAATATGGAAAAGCAAAGAAAAATAAGATTGAAAAAAAAATGAAGCAGAATGTCCAAGAATGGTGGGACAACTACTAAAGGTATAATGAGTAATGAATATAAAAGTTAAAAAAGGCAAAGAAACAGAAGAAACAATTGAAGTGATGATATGTGAGAATTTCACCCAAATTAATGTCAGACACCAAATCACAGATCCAGGAAACTCAAACAACATAAATCAGGATAAATGCCCCCAAACAAAAATCACATGCAGGTATATCATACTTAAACTGAAGAAATCAAAGACAAGAAAAAATACTGAAAGGAGCCAGAAGAAGACCCACTTTAGCTATAAAGGACTAAAGGTAAGAATTACATCTGACTTCTCTTTGGGAAGAAAATATGCAAACAAACAAACAAAAAAGAGTGGGATAAAATATTCAAAGTGTTGAGAAAGCTGGACATGGTGATACGTATTTATAATCCCGGCAACTAGGAATGTTGAGACAGGAGAATCTCAAGTTTGAGACCAGCCTCAGAAACAGTATTAAAGCACCCCTGGGTTCAACCCCTAGTACCAAAATAAATAAAATAGAGAGCTGGGGCGGGGGGGTGGGGGGAACCAACAACAATAAGACCAATCTAGAATTCTGTACTCTGTAAAATTATCCCATAAAAGTGAAAAAGAAAACTTTCTCAGAAAAAAAAAAAGAAAATGAAGGAATTTGTTGCCAGTAGTACTTCCACAAAATAAATGTCAGAAGTTTGGTGGTGCACGCCTGTAATCCCAGCAGCTCAGGAGGCTGAGACAGGAGGATCATGAGTTCAAAGCCAGCCTCAGCAACTGTGAGGCACTAAGCAATGCAGTGAGACACTGTCTCTAAATAAAATACAAAATAGGGCTGGGGATGTGGCTCAGTGGTTGAGTGCCCCTGAGTTCAATCCCTGGTACAAAAAAAAATTTGTCATAGAAAAGGAAAATGATATAAGTCAGAAACTTCAAGTCTAGGGACTGAGGGTGTAGTTCAGTGGTAAAGCACTTACTAGCATATGTGAGGCCCTGGGTTCAATCCCCAGTACCATAAAAGTGAAAAACAAGTTCAGGGCTACATAGAGAAAGGAGCAGCATTGGAAAAAAAGTATAAGAGAAAGTAAAATAAAAACTTTTTGTTCTTAATTGTTTTAACATATACCTATTCGGGCTGGGGATGTGGCTCAAGCGGTAGCGTGGTCGCCTGGCATGCCTGTGGCCTCGGTTCGACCCTCAGCACCACATACAAACAAAGATGTTGTGTCCGCCAAAAAATAAAAAATAAATATTAAAAAAAAATTTAAAAAAAACATATACCTATTCATTCAAATAATATCAATGAAGTATTTGATACAGGCTTATTTGTAAGTGTAAAGAATGACAGTAGTGATACAAGTGATGAGAGGAGGTATTAGGATTATTTAGTTATTATGAAGTACTTGCAGTACCCCTTGAAGTGATATACTATTATCTGAAATTAGATTTAAATCAATTTTAAATGTATATAATATACATTTGTATATTGCAAATTCTAGAGCAACTATTAAAAAGTAAAAATGAAATATAATTGATATTAAACAAAGGGATAGAAAATGGAATCATAAAATGCTAAATTAAAACCATGAAAGGCAGAAAAAAATGAAATACAAAAATTGAAACAAAGAACAAGGATAATAAATGGCACACAGTAACAAATATGGTAGATGTTGATTCAACTATATCAATAATCACTTTAAACATCAATAGTGTAAATACCCTAATTAAAAGAGCTTGTCAAGGTGAATTAAAAGACAAGATATATGTTTTCTTTAAGAAATTCACTTTTAATATAAACACACATAGATTAAAGAACAGAAGTACTTTGGATTAGACAAAGGGGAATGAAGGGAAGGAAAGGGAGGATGGGAATGGGAAAGAGAAGAATGAATTGGACATAACTTTCCCTGTGCTCATATGTGAATACACGACCAGTGAAACTCCACATTATGTACAACCACAAGAATGGGAAGTTATACTCCATATACATGTAATATGTCAAAATACATTCTACTGTCATGTATAACTAAAAATAACAAATTTCAAAAATACAAAAAAGTAAGGAAATAGAGAAAGATACACCACATTAACATTAATCAAAAAAGCTTGAGCAACTATATTATATTACATTTTATATAAGCTAGAAAGAGAGATACCATATGACCCATCAATCCCCTACTGAGTATATATTGAAAGGAATTGAAATTAGTATGTCAAAGACACATCTGCACTCATACATTTATTACAGCACTGTTCACAATAGCCAAGATATGGAATCAACCTAGGTGTCCATTAATGGATGAATGAAGAAGATGTGATATAGATATAGATAAAATAAAATATCATTTGGCCATAAAAAGAACAAACTTTTGTCATTACAGAATTTATAGCAACATGGATGAATTTAGAGTACATTATGCAAATGATATGTCAGGTGAAGAAAGGCAAATACATTATACAATGTGTAATGATCATATCAGGGTAATTGGCATATCTATCACCTAAGACACATATAATTTCTTTGTGCTGGGAAATATCCCCAATTCATAAGTGGAAGCCAAAAAGTTGATCTTGAAATAAAGAATAGAATAGTGATTATCAGAGCCTAAGAGGGGTGTGTGTGGAAGGGAGAGAGATGGAGAGAGAATGGTTAATGGGTGTAGAGGAATGCAGTTATATATGAAGAATAACTTCTAATGTTCTATAACACGATAACTATGGTTGACAGCAATTACTTGAATGTTTCTGAGTAGTTATTAGAGGGGATATTCCTAATGCAAAGAAATGACATGTGTCTGAGGCAATAGATATGCCAATTACCCTGATATGATCATAACACATTATATACATATATGGAAATGTCACACTGTACCCCATAAATATGTAAAAGTATTATGTTTCAATTAAAATTAAAATATTTTTAAAAGATTTCATACAGAGCAAACTTCAGAGTAAGGAAAGTTATCTGAGATAAAGATGGGTGCTATAAAATGATAAAAGTGTCAATTTTCCAAGAAGACATAACCATCCTTAATGTGTATGTGCCTAACAACAGAGTGTCAAAATACACAAGCAAAAACCACCAGAATTATAGAAATAAATAAGCAAATCTATTATAGTTGGAGGCTTAGAATTCAACACTCCTCTATTAGAAATGGACCACTCTAGCTAGCAGAAAATTAGTAAGACATCCTTTCCAGACTCACACCAAACATTGACCAAGATAGATCATATTCTGGACTCTAAAATATACCTTAACAAATTTAAAAGAATAAAATCATACAGCATCTGCCTTCAGTCTAAAATGGAATTAAGCTAGAAATTAATAAAAGAAAGCTAGCTAGAAAATCTCCAAATATTTGGATATTAAACAACACACTGGTAAATTACACATGGGCCAAAAACTAAGAGAAATTTTTTAAATATTTTGAAGTAAATGAAAATACAACTTATCAAAATTTGTGGGATGCAATAAGAACAGTGTATCCAGGGAAACTTGTACCATTGTATGGATATTTTAGAAAAGAAAAAAGATCTAAAGTTAATAATCAAAACTTCCACTTTAGGAAATTAGAAAAAAGTACTAATTAAATTCAAAGTAAGCAGAAGAAAAGAAATAACAAAATTTAGATTAGAAAATAATAAAATTGAAAGCAGGAAATAGAGAAAACAAATACAACAAAAGGTAATTCTTTAAAAAGATCTGCAAGTTCAATAAACCTCTAGACAGGCTAACTATGAAAAAGGAGAGAGAAGACACAAACTCCTAATATCAGAAGTGAAAGAGTACATTAGTACAGATTCTACAGACATTAAAAGGATAATAAAGAAACATTATAAACAATTCAATGCCCACAAATTTAATACTTAGATGAGAAGGACCAATTTTTTGAAAGATGCAATCTGTAAAAAGTCACACTAGACATAGTAGGCAACCTGAATAGCCTTATATTTATTAAGGAAATTAAATCAATAATTTTAAAACTTCTAAAGCAAACCCAGCCTCAGATGAGTTCACTGGTGAATTCTACCAAACACTGAAGGAAGAAATTATACCAATTCTCTACATTCTCTTTCAGAAGACAAAAGTAGAGGGACTTTTTCCTAACTCATTCCATGAGGCCAACATTACCCTAATATCAAAACCAGATAAAGACATTACAAAAAAAAATGACCAGTATCTCTCATGAACATTCATGCAAAAGTCCTCAATAAAATATTGGCAAATTGTATTCAACAATGTACAAAAAGAATTATATACCATGACCAAGTGAGATTTATCTCAGGTATGTTTGGCTGGTTCGACATTCAAACATCTTTAATGTAATCCATCACATCAACAGATTAAAGAAGAAAAGGTGATCATATCAATAGATGCAGGAAAAGCATTTGGCAAAAATCCAAAACCCACTCCTGATACAAACTCCAAGCAAACCTGGAATAGAAGGGAACTTCCTCAACAAAGAACTGACAGCTAACACCATACTTAATGGTGAAAAACTGGATGCTTCCTCACTACAGTGAAGAACAAAGGAAGGATTCCCCTTCCTACCACTCCTTTACAATATTGTACTGAAAATCCTAGCCAATGATACTGTAAAATAAATAAAATAAAATGTGTACCACTTGGGAACAAAGAAATAAAACTGTCCTTTTTGCAGATGATAGTATTGTCTATGTAGAAAATCTGAAAGAAAGAACAGAGAGAAGAACTTCTGGAATTAATAAGTGATTATTATAGCAAGGTTGTAGGATACAAGTTCAGTATACAAAAGTAAATTGTTTTCATTTCTACCAGTAAAGAACAAGTAGAATTTAAAATTAAAAGAATAATTTTAATTTTATATAATATAGTTTACATTTTTACTTCCCCAAAATGAAATACTTTGGTATAAATATAACAAAATATGTACAAGATCTAGGTGAGGAAAATTATAAAATTCAAATGAAATAAATCAAGAAACTAAGTAATTGTAGAGATATTCCAAGTTCATGGATGGAAATACTTGATGTTGTCAAGGTGTCAGTTCTTCCTAAACTTCAATGCAATCTCAATCAGAATCCCAGAAAGTTACTTTGTGGATACTGAGAAACTGATTTTAATATTTGTCTGGAAAGGCAAAAGACCCAGAATAGACAACACAATATTGAAAGAGAAGAACAAACCTGGAAAAGTGACACTAACTGACTTCAAGACTTCCTATTAAGCTACAGTAACCAGGACAGTATGACACTATTGAAAGAATAGACAAAAAGACTAATGGAACAGAATAGAAAGTCTAGAAATAGACCCATATGAATACAGTCAATTGATCTTTGACAAAGAAGCAAAGGCAATACAATGTAGCAACAGTCTTCAAGAAACAGCGCCGCTGGAACAAGTGGATATATACATGAAAAAGCAGACAAATAAATGTAGACACAGACCTTATATCCTTCACAAAAAAATTCACTCAAAATTAATCATATGCCTAAATGTAAAACACTAAAACTCCTAGGACATAATACAGGAGAAAATTTAGATGACCTTGAGTGATGACTTTTTAAGATACAGCACCAAAGTTTCAATCAATAAAAGAAAGAATTGATAAACTGGACTTTATTAAAATTAACAACTTTTTTTCTGGTTGATGAAAAACACTGTCGAGTGAATGAGAAGAAAAGTCACAGGGAAATCTATTTGCAAAAGACACATCTGATAAAGGACTATTAACCAAAATATACAAAGAACTCTTAAAACTCAACAAAAAGAAAATGAACAACTAGATTTTAAAAACAGGCAAAAGACTTGATCACCTCACCAAAGAACATATGCAAATGGCAGATGAGCATATGATATCATATGTCATTAGACAAGTGCAAATGAGATACCACTACAAACCTATCAGAATGGCCAAAATCCAAAACACTGGCAACATCAAAGCCTAGAGAGGACATGGAGCAACAGAAACTAATGCATTGCTGTTGGGAAGGCAAAATGGTACAACCAGTTTGGGAGACAGTTTGGCAGTTTCTTACAAAACTAAACATACTCTTACCATAAAATCCAGCAATCACATTCCTTGGTATTTATTCAAATGAGTCAAAAACCTATATCTACGCAAAAATCTACACTTGTTTATAGCAGTTTTATTCATAATGGTCAAAACTTGAAAGCAATCAAAATATTCTTTAGTAGATGATTAGATTAATAAACTATGGTTCATGCGGACAATGGAGTATTATTCAACACTGAAAAGAAATGAGCTATCAGGTCATAAAAATGTATAGAGGAATCTTAAACACATATTGTTAAGTGAAAGAAGCCAATATGAAAAGGCTACATACAGTATGATTTCAACTATATGATATTCTGGGAAAGGTAAAACTATAGAGACAGTAGAAGGATTAGTGATTGCCAGTGGTTCAGAGAGAGGGACAGATGACTAGATAGGGTACAGATGATTTTTTGGGTAGTGAGGCTATTCTGTATGATACTCTAATTATGGATGCATATCATTATACATTTATCAAAATGTACAGAATGTACAACATCAAGAGTGAATTTAGTGTAAACAAAAAGTTTGGGGCAATAAGGATGTGTCACCATAGGTTCTGGATTGTAACAAATATACCATTCTGGTGCAGGATGTTAGTAGTGGGGAGGCTGTACAATGTGTGGGGACAGTAGGTATATGGGAAGTGTCTACCTTTTGTTCAACTTTGCTACTAACCTAAAACTGCTCTAAAAATAGTCTTTAAAAAACAGGCCAAGGAATCAAAACCACCCTAAGATGCCATCTCACTCCAGTAAGATTGGCAGCCATTATGAAGTCAAACAACAACAAGTGCTGGCGAGGATGTGGGGAAAAGGGTACTCTTGTACATTGCTGGTGGGACTGCAAATTGGTGCAGCCAATTTGGAAAGCAGTATGGAGATTTCTTGGAAAGCTGGGAATGGAACCACCATTTGACCCAGCTATTCCCCTTCTCAGTCTATTCCCTAAAGACCTAAAAAGAGCATGCTACAGGGACACTGCTACATCGATGTTCATAGCAGCACAATTCACAATAGCAAGATTGTGGAACCAACCTAGGTGCCCTTCAATAGACGAATGGATAAAAAAAATGTGGCATTTATACACAATGGAGTATTACTCTGAATTAAAAAATGACAAAAGCATAGAATTTGCAGGGAAATGGATGGCATTAGAGCAGATTATGCTAAGTGAAGCTAGCCAATCCCTAAAAAACAAATGCCAAATGTTTTCTTTGATATAAGGAGAGTAACTAAGAACAGAGTTGGGAGGAAGAGCATGAGAAGAAGATTAACATTAAACAGGGACGAGAGGTGGGAGGGAAAAGGAGAGAGAAGGGAAATTGCATGGAAATGGAAGGACACCCTCATGGTTATACAAAATTACATACAAGAGGAAGTGAGGGGAAAGGGGGAAAAAACAAGGGGGAGAAATGAATTACAGTAGATGGGGTAGAGAGAGAATATGGGAGGGGAGGGGAGGGGATGGGGGATAGTAGAGGATAGGAAAGGCAGCAGAATACAACAGACACTAGTATAGCAATATGTAAAACAGTGGATGTGTAACCGATGTGATGCTGCATTCTGTATACGGGGTAAAAATGGGAGTTCATAACCCACTTGAATCAAAGTGTGAAATATGATATGTCAAGAACTATGTAATGTTTTGAACAACCAACAATCAAAAAAGTAGAAAATCAAAATATAAAAAAAATAAAAATAAAAAATAAAAAACAGGCCAAGGGTTTGAATAGCCAATTCTCCAAAGAAGATATAGGAATGGCCAATGAGCACCTGAAAAGATACTTAACATCTTTAGTCATTAAGGAACTACAAATCAAAATCAAAATGAGATAACACTTAATACCCACTAGGATACTAATTCAAAAAATAACAAATGTTGGTGAGGATGTAGAGAAACTGAAATTTTCAGGCATTGCTAGTAGGAATACAAGATGTTTTAGCCACTTCAGAAAATATTCTGGCAGTTCCTTAGAATGTTAAAGAAAGTTACTATATAGCCCAACAATTCTACTCTTAGGTATACACTCAAGATATATGAAAACATACATCTACAACAAACCTGTACAGAAATGTTCATAGCAACATTATTCATAATAGCTCCAAAGTAGAAACAACTCAAATATCTGTGAATTGTTGAATGAATAAATGAAACATGATACATCCACACAAAAGATATTATTCAGCCACAAAAAAATGAATTACTAACACATGCTGAATATAAAATAAACTTGAAAGCACTCTAAGTGAAAGAAGACAGTCAAAAGGCACCATATGTTGTATGATTTCATTTACATGAAATGTCCAGAACATGCACATTTATAGAGACATAAAATACAGTACTATTTGCTAAAGGTTGGGTCAGAAGAGTGAAAAAATTGGAGGATGATGCTAAAGGACCTGGGTTTCTTTTTGGGTGATAATGTTCTAAAATTGATTGTGTTGGAGTTGCAATTCTGTAAATTTAATAAAAATCATAGAACTATTCTTTAAATGAAACATATGAATATTGTCTTGATAAAGCTGATATTTTTATTTTAAAAAGCCAAATAGAATAGAATGTATCTTTGAGTTAAATCCTGAATGATAATCAAGTAATCAAAATGTAGAGAAAGAGCCAGGTGTGGTGGTGGTGCACTCCTGTAATCCTAGCAGTTCGGGAGGCTGAGGCAGGAGGATCATGAGTTCACAGCCAACCTCAGCAACTTAGTGAAGTGCTGAGCAGCTCAGTGAGACCCTGTCTCTAAAAGAAAGTACAAAATAGGATGGAGATGTGGCTCAGTGGTTAAGTACCCTCTCCAGTACCAAAAGAAAAAATGTAGAGAAAGGTATTTCAAGCAGTGGATTTGTATGTACAACACTTTGGAGGCTTCAGATATGAATGATAGAATGTGAGTAAAAAAGATATCTGTGGATGGTTCAGGTAGGGTTGGGTGGAACAAAATGAACCGGGGAATGTCACTTGGGAACTTGAATGGTGTCCTCAGGAGTTTGGGTCTAACCTCATCAAGCCTTTAGAGAGTATTGGGTGGTTTCTGGGAGGGGAACTAACAAAGTCAGATTTCTATGTGATGGAGCATGTCTGACAACAATCAGTCTGCAGAATACATGGAAGGAGGCAAGAATACCTTTTGTAAACTGTAACTGGATTTTGTAAATTGTATAGTTTCCAAAGTCTGTTAATGGGGGCTTTCATAATTGTCTTCTATGAGCTACCTCCCTCAGGGCCTGCCCTTAGCCTTGTTCCCACAGGGCTTTGCCTATTGTAGGATTTTATTTTAGGAAAATTAAATGTGCACAGGCTTCAAGGTCCAAAAGAATTAACCCACAGGCAGATTTTCTATTTCTGAGAGATGCTTTGTGTGTCAGTGCCAAGAGTCTACCAGGCTAACCAACATTATATGGGGCCATAAAGTCCAGGTTATGGGTCTTGACCTGCTTTCTACATCCCCTTCCCCTAATACATACACTAATTTAGGATATCCTCTTTGTTTTATAAGCTTCCCTTCTACCCTTAGCCATAGACCCCAATTCCAAGCTTTTCCACTAACCTGATGTGTGGTTTGTCTATATCATGAAGATTCTAAAAAAAATTTATCTCTAAAGTTCCTTACCACTTTATAGCTTAACTTTACCTAGATGGAGCTAAGCCTGAGCAGACAGAGAGACAGAAAGATGGAGAAAAACAGAAAGATGGAAGACAGGCATAAGCCCTTAATGGGCCTTAGATCTTTCTTTCTGGCTGAGAAGTATCTGGTTTTGCGTGACCTAGTTTAGAAGAGTGGGGACTGTTCCCAAGCTAAGCATGCTTACCTTAAATTGGCCTACGGCCCTAAGATTTTCCACTTTCCAATCCAAAATGCATTTCATATTTTCCTTTGTTTTCTGTAGCCCCAAATCTCACGAGAGCATATTTCCCAGCAGTGCATATTGTTTTGGGTAGGCTAGGAAAGCATGTCCTTCATTAACAACCTGAATGATCCATTGAATAATGCAAGGAGAATCAAAAGGGCATTAGAACTTAGGCTTGACTGAACTACGATGAGGATCCTTACCCTGGGCCCTCTTGCCTGTCTTAAAAGGGTTTCTGGATTCTAGTCCATACTTCATAAAGTGCCTACTAATATAAGAGAAATGACCCAGAGAAAAAGGCCTACCACTTGCACAGGGAGCCATGGCTTAGGAGGTCTGTACAGCAGTGCCACAGAAACTGGGGAGCCACGTTTGGAGGTAGCAACCAAAGTGGAACAGGCAAAGGACACAGGGACTCCTGGAGTCCCATAGAGCTAACAGAAGCTTAGGGATCATGTACTTTAGCAGCTTCTAACTAAGAATGGTATAAGGTAAGTGGAAATGGAAACAAAAAAAGAAGACTTTAAGTGAATCCAAAACCCTCAAAGAAATTCTAGGTTGACCCAGGATGAGGTGGCATGTGGCAAAAGCTCACTAAATTGCAATTTCTTGCTGGTAGTAATGGTCATTATCTTCTGCTGATTAGGAGTTCTAACTGGCAGTTATATCTTTGGCTAGTAAAGTGAGGACATAAATTATTGTATAATCAATGTATTTATTGGTAAGCAAACTTTTAAAAAATACATGGCTCAGGAGGAGAAATATTTTAAAAGGGGAAAAATTTGGCAACTGCTGATGGAACCTACACATTTCATTTTACTCATGAAGAAACCAAGATCCAAGGAGGAGAGGTAACTTGTCCAGAGTCACATCATGAATGGTCCCATCAAAACTGAAGCCCAGATCACTTAACCATCAGCTAGAACCCTTTTTTGTCTTTTCCACTCTATTCTAAAACTGCCTGCTCCTCTACAATATAATGTAGATGCCCAGGAAAGTTTTGTTGAATTGAATGAAACTCAACAGTTTTGCCAGGAAAGTGTCTGACTTGATTGGTTCCATGGCCTAAAGTGATCTAGCTTGGCAGAATGGCACTAAAAAACCAGAATCTGGGTGTCTTTGTTTTCTATTGCTACAACAAGACACCTGCAACTGAATAATTTATAAAGGAAAGAAATTTATTTTGGCTCATAGTTCTGGAGGCTGGGAAGTCCACCTGCATGGCAGCAGTGTTTGGTGATGCTGCTTCATCTCATGGTAGAAAAGTGGAATGGCAAGTGAGCATATGTGGAAGAGACAAAATATGAGGGGCAGCCTCACTTTATAACAGTCTGCTCTCATGAAAATTAATCCAGTCATCAGAGCAAGAACTCAGTCCTATAAGAATTAACCTAGCCTTGCAAGAGTCATATTAATCTCTCCCACCACCTCTCAACACCACTGCATTGGGAATCAAATTTCAACATTAATTTTGGAAGGGACAGACCATATTTGTCCCATAGCACTGGTCTAAAACTCCTTTAGGGCCATGTCTCTTACCAGTGAGCACTGCGACAAAGCCATGGACTTCTGGACCATGCTAAACCATGGCAAGCCTAACTTAGCTTAGGACTACAGCCTGGTCTAAACCCAAACTAGAGGTTCCAGAACTCTTAGAGCCTTCTTACCAGGTAAGTGTTTTATTGTGCCCCCAGCGCCACTAAACTTGTACTCAGTGTGGCTCTGGCCCAGGTGGAGCTTGTTAAAGCAAATTAGAGAAGGGCAACTTTGTTTTTACCAGATACAAGGAAGCAACTGTTGTATGACAAGGAGAAGCACAACAGTCCTGAGAGAAGCATTGGTTTGCAGCAGACCCCAAATAAAATATATCCAGGTGAGAGGAATGGCAAGGAGGGAGTCAGGGGAGGGTATGAGAGAATGCTGGAGCTTGAGTAGCTGTTTGGCTTTCATAAGCTTTTTAGGAGCCAGGTCTAGAAAAATCTCATAAAGACAAAGTAAAAAAAATCCACACCAGCCAAAAGCACCAAGGCTTTGAAGCATTGGTGGGAGGGTATGAAGTCTGAATCCACCGCCCATCCGGACTCCTGGAACCCTGGGGGCCTTGGATGGAGCCTGCCCTCTTCTTCCTAGGCTTTCCCCAAGAATGGTACTACCTGCTGGGTTTCTGGTACTCTTGGCTCTCTTGGATCCCTTCTCCTCTCTCCTTAGAGGTGGTATTGACCAACCCTCTCCCACCAGATAAGGAAGTCTTGTTCTTCCTGATCTAGGAGAGCAAAACAGTCTTCATTCCCCGGGGGTTGGGAGGGCCTGAGAGGGGAAGTTCTGATGATTGTAAGCAGATCAGTCAGTGGTTTGGGCAGCCCCAGGGGCTCCTGGTCCCCATATCCTCCACCACCTCCCACTCGTTCCCCTCCCCATCTTTACCCTGCTTCCTCACTGGCCATTCAATTCTGTTGTTCAATGCCCAGAGACTTGATGCAAGCTAACAGCAATGTATTTCACCTCTCCAGAATTGTCACCCCAGTACTGAGGTTGGCTGGGAAAGAAAATTGCGATGTGCTTCTCACTCTGCTTCTATCCAACTCTGTCCATCCCTGTTCTACCTTCCAGTGGGGACTGCCCTGCTGCACAAATGCTATCTAATCTACAAAATTGCCTGAGCACCACTCCCATCCTCCCTGGCAGTCCAGACAGTGAAATGTTGCTCAGGCCTGTCTTAGGCCCAGAAAAAGAATCTGAAGAGTGGGCAAGGGCCACAAGAAACTGTGGTGTCACAGAATCGGATGGGCCAGTGCTTCTCAAAGGGATATGTTTCTGCCTTTATCTGCAGTAATTCTTTCTCCAAAGGACACATGCAAGGATTCTACAGTCCAGGCAAAGTTTTTGTGCTTGGATTCCCTATTCTAGGCTGCCCATTTCCACACTATGGCAAAATCTCCTAAAGCCACACATTCCTTGTGGCCTGCAAAGTCACCCTTGGTCTCCAAATAGCCCCCTAGGGCCATTTTGAATTTTATTAAGGAAATATAAAATAAGAATGAAATACAAGTATGGCCATTTCCTTGGAGATGCTTGCCTGGAAGGAAAACATGAAAGGATTCCATATCCTGTTCTGTTAACAGTGTTTACACCATGCAATCTCTCTCTGAACCCTTTTCCCAAAACAACAGCTTTTACTGGCTGTAGTCCAGAGTCCTCTGTGCTTCCATATTTCCTGACTCCATTGGAGGAGCAATAGGTCTGAAACTACCTTAAGATTGTCACTTGTCCACTCATGATCTTGTAGTCTTTGCTAACTGGGAGAACACTGAAGCCTTTATTTAGGTTAGTGAATTTAAAAAGAAATTAACACCCTCTGTATTTGCTATTATAATCTATTGGTTTGTTTTAGTAAATAAAAAATGTTTATTCGGGCTTTGCTTCTCATTTTCCCCCTAAGACAACTCTTTATACATAAAGTCTTAAGTTCTTCAACTGAAATTCTTCCTTCATGGATTTTCAGAAATCCATTCACAATGCTTAGGGAGGTGCTACTGTAGGATGTGTGATAACATCAAAGGATATAAAATATCAACAACAACAAAAACTGCCAAAAATAGCCTTCAGTACAAAAGAGAAACACCAATGCCAAGTCAACTTCTGCTTAAAATTTTTTTTAATGGAAGTGATCAATGATCAGTTAAAATTTAAAAATACATTAAATTACTTATACATAAATGTTCAGAACAACTTAATTTATAGTAGACCCAGACAGGAAACAACACAAATGTCCATCTACAGGTAAACAGAGGAAAAGAACTGTGGTATGGTCACACAGTGGAATACTATTCAGCAATAAAAAAGAAAAAATATTGGTACACACATTATTCTGAATTTCAAAATAATTATGCTGAGTGAAAGAATCTCTAGACAAAAATAGTACATACTATATAATTCTGCTCATATAAAATTCTAAAAAATTCCAACTAGTTTATAGTGACAGAAGATCAGTGGTTGCCTGGAGATAGAGGTGCAGAGAAGAACTGACTGCAAAAAGAGTATGAAGAAATTTTGGGCTATGATGATGGATATGGACATTATCCAGATTATTGCAATGATTTCATAAGTGTGTAGATTTGTCGAATTTTGCTAAATTATATGCCTTAAATATCTGCTGTTATTATATATCAATTATACCTTAATAAGCTGTTAAAAGGTAAATAGATTTAGAGCAGAAATAATTTTAATACATACTGTTGAGCTGACTAAATATCCATTTCCAAGTCTCTTTATTTCTGTCACTGTTACAGAAGCTACAAAATTAAATGCTTATTTTTCAGACCCACTAACAAGTAGGAGTTAGAAAGCTAAATCAATGGAACCTCTTTCTTTTCCAACTGAAATCTTTCACTGATGTATATTATATAAATCATAGAAAAGCAGGAATGCTCTGGTGTGATGGGGGTGCTTTTCAGCTTACTGGAGTCTCCACTGACTTTCTCATTTACTTTCTCTATACCTATTATGGTTTGGATCTTGGAGGTCTCCCAAAGACTCATGTGTTGAAAGCTTGGTCCACAAACGAGCAGTGTTCAGAAGCAAGGCTCTTGGGAAGTGATTAGATCATGAGAGTTCTGACTTCATCTGTGGTTTAATCCACCTATGGATTAATAATTTGATGGTATTATTGGAAGGTGGTAGAAACTAGGAAGTGGAGCCTAGTTGGAGGAAGTAGGTCACCTGGAAGGGTATATCTTGTCCCCAGCCCCTTCCTCCCTTTCTCTTTTTTGGTTTTGTGGCTGCCCTGAGACAATGAGCTTTCTTCCACTTTGCCCTTCTGCCATGATGTTTCTGCCTTAGAGCCAGCCAACCAATTTCAGAGGACCAAGACCTCTGAAACTACGAGCCAAAATCTTTCTTCCTATAGCTGGGTGTAGTGGCACTCGCCTTTAATCCCAGCAACAGGGGGTGGGAGGCTGAGGCAGGAGGAACATGAGTTCAACACCAGCCCCAGCAACTTAGCAAGGTGCTGAGCAACTCAGCGAGACCCTATTTCTAAATAAAATATTTTTAAAAGGCTGGGGATATGGCTCAGTGGTCAAATGCCCCTGAGTTCAATCTTGGCACCAAAAACAAAACAAATCTTTCCTCCTCTTAGTTGTTTTTCTCAGATGTTTTTCACAGTGAGGAAAGGCTGACTAACATGCCACCCATCCGCTCCCTCTGCAGTAGTCACTAAGGAATTCTGAGCAATCTCTAGAGTTATACAGATCACTTCTTTCTTAGGCTAGCTACTATCTCACTTCTATCCTAAAAGATGATAGAGTCTAACTGTCCTGTTTTATACAAAGTGAGTCACAAAGATGTAAAGAGGTGACCTACACATGGTCTTACAAGACAGAAGCTCAGTTGGTGGCCCAAATGTTTTGGGTATCTCAGACTTGAGTCCTCTTATTGAGCCTGTGTATGGCATTTCTCAAGGCCTTTCATTTCATGATATTTTTTTTTTGCTTCAGTTTCTTCACAGATGTCTTGAGCCCCTAATGAATTCCTACACCCCTAGTCCTAAGCACAACTACTTTTCTGTCCCATGCTCATTCTTGTTTTTATTTGGTCACAGTCTTCCAAGCCTATGAACCTTCCCCCTGCCTTTGGAGGAGCCCATTTTCCACAGATCTGCTGCAGACTTGCTATTAGAAGTTGTGAGATGCTGGGATAAGAACACCAAACTAGAACTAAAAGCTCTGCGTGAAACACTGGTAGTCAAGAGGCTACCCAGGAAACAATACCTCAGACCCACCTCTATGAAGAGAGCCTCAGGCCCCTAAAAGAGGCTGGGAACCAGAAAGCACAACCAACCATGATTCATCTCAGCAAAGGGCTCCACCCAAATTTATAAGGACACCTCAGGACTCTCTTTAAAGACACTGGGCCAACAACAGAGGCAAGGTCTCTGTCACTAGAGGGAAGAGAAGGCAGGAAGAGGGAGTTCAGGGGAGGCACCCCCTATTAAAGGCCCCAACTGGCAGGCTTGGGAGGAGACACTCCTCTGTGTGAGGAGACAGAAGATAGTGGAGGCCACTTCAGGGGACAGAGTTAGATTTAGAGGAGTCAGGGGCTTGGAACAAAGCATCCTGTCCTCTCCAGATGGAGCTGGAGATGGGATTAAGCCTGAATCCCTCCTAGGAGGAGTTGTAAGTGATTAAGTTTCAAATCTCTAGGGTGGTTTGTGGAAACACAAAGCTAAGAGCTGGAATGCCTTTCAACCTTACAATTTCTTTAATTTGGTAATTATACCAGAGTCACAGATCTTCTGTTCCTTACGTTTGTATCTGCCAGACCCATCCTGGGCAAAGGAGCAAGGTAAAGAAGACTGTAACTCCGAGAAGAGCCTTCTTGCAAAAGTAGGTCACCATGTGTGTTGCCTAGCACTGCATGTGAGGGAACCACCAAGCAAAGCTGGAAACAAACTGCACAAAGATGTCTCACTTTGGAGCTCGCTCTCTCCCTCTTTACCCCCTCTCTCCTGCCTCCCCAACCATCTCTTACACACCCTTTCCAACAGGCCACTGCCTTTTAGAAGAACTTGAGTTCTACAAGTTCTGAGGAACGCAAGTGAGGTAACAGAAAAAGAGGTAGTTTGGGGCTGGGGATACAGCTCAGTTGGTAGAGTGTTTGCCTTGAATGAACAAGGCCCTGTTGGGTAAAAACAGAAAGACAGAGAGAGTGATAGTCACCAAAAAAAAAAAAAAAAAGAAAGAGAGCTAAGACCTGGAAAGGGGAAGACACAGGGAGTGTTGGATCTAGTCCAAGTTAACATGGTTTGACAATGATTTCCCTGATTCCCAGTGCAGAATGAAGATTAGGAAGAAATGAGTGCTTCTTGGGTGATACTACAAACTAAAGAAAGATCTTCCTCCATAACAAGGCACATAGGACACTGAGTTAGAACAATTTTTAGACAAATAATTTTTAAGACAGTGATTTGGAGTAAAGTAATAAATTTGGATCCCTCACAAATCTCTCTAAACTTTAGAACTACTTCTTCAATGTTTAGAAACTTGCTTTTTTCTAAATGTGACCCAAGGCTTCCCATTACACAGGATCCTGGGTAAAGGTCCTGATTCCAGGCCAATTTGATTTTAGCTTGGTCAGAATTTGTATTAACCTGAGACCTTAAAGAGGCAGACAATAAAATGGGGTTAAACAGGGATAGGAATGTGGCTCAGTGATAGAACACTGAGGCCCAGCACCACAAATAAATAAATAAATAAAAATTTAAAAATAAAATGGGGTTAGAGCTAGGCACATGGTGCACACCTGTAATCCCAGCAATTTGGGAGGCTGAAGCAGGAGGATTGTGAGTTCAAAGCCAGCCTCAACAATTTAGTGAGGCCCTAAGCAACTTAGCAAGACCCTGTCTCAAAATAAAACATAAAAAGGGCTGGGTTTGACAATGATTTGACAACATGGTTTGACAATGATTTGTCAACATCATTATGGTAGCAGGGATTGATTAAGGTTAAGTGCCCCTTAATCAATCCCTGGTACCATAATTAATTAATTAATTAAAGTGAGGTTAAACATATAAGAATTTATTAAGGGAAATGAGAGCAGATATTGAAGAAGTCTGAGAAGGCCAGGATAGCCCTTAGACCATAATGTAAATCTGACTCTGAGAGAAGGAGAGAGGGAGGGAAGGTTGGGTAGAAACATCCTAGCTTCCCCGATACTATAAAGAAGGTTTGGCAAGGCTGTCAGGGATTCATGAGGTGGTGGTCAGTCATCAGTCAGAGGAGTTCTGCATTTCTTAGGAATGGGCCTTCCTAAGTATTCCTGCCATCTAGCAAGAGTGACCTCAGTGCAAATGCTGGGATAGATTTCAGAGCATGAGGACCAAGCTTTTGGTCAATCATGCTCTCTGTAGTTGGAGGTCTGCAAGGCATATTCTCATGGCAGTCACAGAGCTTCACCTTTAGTATCTATCATATCCCTTCATTGCCCAGATGTGAGGGTCTTTTCCCCACACCCACAGAGGGCAAAAACAGAGGAAAATGGGAACCAGCAAGCCTTTACCTGCAGCATGAAGTTAGAGCCACCTTGAACCTTGGCTCTTTCCATCTGACATCCCAGTACTTGCTCTGATGTGGACTAACATATTCATACTATCAAGGCTAGTTGTTGAGCAAAGCCATTCAATTCATGTGGCCCTTCCAAGTACACTGAATGTAGAGGCCCTTTTCTGCTCCAGACATCCCTTGTCCTTCCTTTTCCTACACTCCTAATCACCTAGGTCTGGAGAACACAGAACAAAGCATAACAGCCAAGTCAATGGGGCAGGAGTTGGGAGAACATCAGATGCAACTATTAATTCTTCCAGAAGTGGGTATGGTAGGGAAAGTTTAGGAAACTAACATTTTGTAGACACTCTCCTCTCTTGGGAAAAAAATGGTACTGAGGATTGAACCCAGTGGTAATTGAGCTACATCTCCAGTCCTTTTTATTTTTTGAGACAGAATCTCACTAAATTGCTAAGGCTGGACTCAAACTTGTGATCCTTCTGCCTTAGCCTCCCAAGTAGCTGGAATTATAGGCCTGCTCATCTATGCCCCACTACCCTCCCTCCTCTATGTATTTTACCTGCTTTACTTCACATAAAACTATACTGAGAGGTATTAATATACATGCTTGATGGGTGAAAAACTGAGAATACATGTAAGACACTTCACCACAGTCACACAGTAGTGACAAGAGCCCCAAATTTCATAAAGAACCAGAACCCAGTGAGGGGGGGACAAACTTCATCCTCCAGTGAATGTTTCTTCTTTCCAAATCCCAAGAACTTGCAGGGTTGCAGTCCTCTCTGCAAGCAATTTTCACTGCAGGCCACCACTATCAGCATTTCTGTCTCCT